>NC_133981.1:25912466-26516966 GCF_047716275.1 Strix uralensis | reverse complement strand
CTTGTTCACATTGCTTCGCAGAACCGCTTTTGTGCAGAAAACAGTAACACTTGTTCAGAACGAAAGAAAGCACAGAGCCCCAGATTTTATGTTGTCCTGGAGAGCTTGCAGAGCACTGGGGAAAGGCAGGCAGAGAATTCCCTGCTAGCACCTTCTCTGTGCCTGGGAAGCAGAAGTCTTCACATTGCTTCGCAGAATCGCTTTTGTGCAGAAAACACTAACACTTGTTCAGAACAAAAGAAAGCACAGAGCCCCAGATTCTATGTTGTCCTGGAGAGCTTGCAGAGCACTGGGGAAAGGCAGGCAGACAATTCACTGCTAGCACCTTCTCTGTGCCTGGGAAGCAGAAGTGTTCACATTGCTTCGCAGAATCGCTTTTGTGCAGAAAACAGTAACACTTGTTCAGAACGAAAGAAAGCACAGAGCCCCAGATTTTATGTTGTCCTGGAGAGCTTGCAGAGCACTGGGGAAAGGCAGGCAGAGAATTCCCTGCTAGCACCTTCTCTGTGCCTGGGAAGCAGAAGTCTTCACATTGCTTCGCAGAATCGCTTTTGTGCAGAAAACAGTAACACTTGTTCAGAAGGAAAGAAAGCACAGAGCCCCAGATTTGCTGTTGTCCTGGAGAGCTTGCAGAGCACTGGGGAAAGGCAGGCAGAGAATTCCCTGCTAGCACCTTCTCTGTGCCTGTTCACATTGCTTCGCAGAATCGCTTTTGTGCAGAAAACAGTAACACTTGTTCAGAACGAAAGAAAGCACAGAGCCCCAGATTTTATGTTGTCCTGGAGAGCTTGCAGAGCACTGGGGAAAGGCAGGCAGAGAATTCCCTGCTAGCACCTTCTCTGTGCCTGGGAAGCAGAAGTCTTCACATTGCTTCGCAGAATCGCTTTTGTGCAGAAAACACTAACACTTGTTCAGAACAAAAGAAAGCACAGAGCCCCAGATTCTATGTTGTCCTGGAGAGCTTGCAGAGCACTGGGGAAAGGCAGGCAGACAATTCACTGCTAGCACCTTCTCTGTGCCTGGGAAGCAGAAGTGTTCCCATTGCTTCGCAGAATCGCTTTTGTGCAGAAAACAGTAACACTTGTTCAGAACGAAAGAAAGCACAGAGCCCCAGATTTTATGTTGTCCTGGAGAGCTTGCAGAGCACTGGGGAAAGGCAGGCAGAGAATTCCCTGCTAGCACCTTCTCTGTGCCTGGGAAGCAGAAGTGTTCACATTGCTTCGCAGAATCGCTTTTGTGCAGAAAACAGTAACACTTGTTCAGAACGAAAGAAAGCACAGAGCCCCAGATTTGCTGTTGTCCTGGAGAGCTTGCAGAGCACTGGGGAAAGGCAGGCAGAGAATTCCCTGCTAGCACCTTCTCTGTGCCTGGGAAGCAGAAGTGTTCACATTGCTTCGCAGAATCGCTTTTGTGCAGAAAACAGTAACACTTGTTCAGAACGAAAGAAAGCACAGAGCCCCAGATTTTATGTTGTCCTGGAGAGCTTACAGAGCACTGGGGAAAAGCAGGCAGAGAATTCCCTGCTAGCACCTTCTCTGTGCCTGGGAAACAGAAGTGTTGACATTGCTTCGCAGAATCGCTTTTGTGCAGAAAACAGTAACACTTGTTCAGACGAAAGAAAGCACAGAGCCCCAAATTTTATGTTGTCCTGGAGAGCTTGCAGAGCACTGGGGAAAGGCAGGCAGACAATTCCCTGCTAGCACCTTCTCTGTGCCTGGGAAGCAGAAGTCTTCACATTGCTTCGCAGAATCGCTTTTGTGCAGAAAACAGTAACACTTGTTCAGAACGAAAGAAAGCACAGAGCCCCAGATTTTATGTTGTCCTGGAGAGCTTGCAGAGCACTGGGGAAAGGCAGGCAGAGAATTCCCTGCTAGCACCTTCTCTGTGCCTGTTCACATTGCTTCGCAGAATCGCTTTTGTGCAGAAAACAGTAACACTTGTTCAGAACAAAAGAAAGCACAGAGCCCCAGATTTTATGTTGTCCTGGAGAGCTTGCAGAGCACTGGGGAAAAGCAGGCAGAGAATTCCCTGCTAGCACCTTCTCTGTGCCTGGGAAACAGAAGTGTTCCCATTGCTTCGCAGAATCGCTTTTGTGCAGAAAACAGTAACACTTGTTCAGACGAAAGAAAGCACAGAGCCCCAAATTTTATGTTGTCCTGGAGAGCTTGCAGAGCACTGGGGAAAGGCAGGCAGACAATTCCCTGCTAGCACCTTCTCTGTGCCTGGGAAGCAGAAGTCTTCACATTGCTTCGCAGAATCGCTTTTGTGCAGAATACAGTAACACTTGTTCAGAACGAAAGAAAGCACAGAGCCCCAGATTTTATGTTGTCCTGGAGAGCTTGCAGAGCACTGGGGAAAGGCAGGCAGAGAATTCCCTGCTAGCACCTTCTCTGTGCTTGTTCACATTGCTTCGCAGAACCGCTTTTGTGCAGAAAACAGTAACACTTGTTCAGAACGAAAGAAAGCACAGAGCCCCAGATTTTATGTTGTCCTGGAGAGCTTGCAGAGCACTGGGGAAAGGCAGGCAGAGAATTCCCTGCTAGCACCTTCTCTGTGCCTGGGAAGCAGAAGTCTTCACATTGCTTCGCAGAATCGCTTTTGTGCAGAAAACACTAACACTTGTTCAGAACAAAAGAAAGCACAGAGCCCCAGATTCTATGTTGTCCTGGAGAGCTTGCAGAGCACTGGGGAAAGGCAGGCAGACAATTCACTGCTAGCACCTTCTCTGTGCCTGGGAAGCAGAAGTGTTCACATTGCTTCGCAGAATCGCTTTTGTGCAGAAAACAGTAACACTTGTTCAGAACGAAAGAAAGCACAGAGCCCCAGATTTTATGTTGTCCTGGAGAGCTTGCAGAGCACTGGGGAAAGGCAGGCAGAGAATTCCCTGCTAGCACCTTCTCTGTGCCTGGGAAGCAGAAGTCTTCACATTGCTTCGCAGAATCGCTTTTGTGCAGAAAACAGTAACACTTGTTCAGAACGAAAGAAAGCACAGAGCCCCAGATTTTATGTTGTCCTGGAGAGCTTACAGAGCACTGGGGAAAAGCAGGCAGAGAATTCCCTGCTAGCACCTTCTCTGTGCCTGGGAAACAGAAGTGTTGACATTGCTTCGCAGAATCGCTTTTGTGCAGAAAACAGTAACACTTGTTCAGAACGAAAGAAAGCACAGAGCCCCAGATTTTATGTTGTCCTGGAGAGCTTGCAGAGCACTGGGGAAAGGCAGGCAGAGAATTCCCTGCTAGCACCTTCCCTGTGCCTGGGAAAGAGAAGTGTTCCCATTGCTTCGCAGAATCGCTTTTGTGCAGAAAACAGTAACACTTGTTCAGAAGGAAAGAAAGCACAGAGCCCCAGATTTTATGTTGTCCTGGAGAGCTTGCAGAGCACTGGGGAAAAGCAGGCAGAGAATTCCCTGCTAGCACCTTCTCTGTGCCTGGGAAGCAGAAGTGTTCACATTGCTTGGCAGAATCGCTTTTGTGCAGATAACAGTAACACTTTTTCAGAACAAAAGAAAGCACAGAGCCCCAGATTTTATGTTGTCCTGGAGAGCTTGCAGAGCACTGGGGAAAAGCAGGCAGAGAATTCCCTGCTAGCACCTTCTCTGTGCCTGGGAAACAGAAGTGTTCCCATTGCTTCGCAGAATCGCTTTTGTGCAGAAAACAGTAACACTTGTTCAGACAAAAGAAAGCACAGAGCCCCAGATTTTATGTTGTCCTGGAGAGCTTGCAGAGCACTGGGGAAAGGCAGGCAGACAATTCCCTGCTAGCACCTTCTCTGTGCCTGGGAAGCAGAAGTGTTCCCATTGCTTCACAGAATCGCTTTTGTGCAGAAAACAATAACACTTGTTCAGAACGAAAGAAAGCACAGAGCCCCAGATTTTAGGTTGTCCTGGAGAGCTTGCAGAGCACTGGGGAAAAGCAGGCAGAGAATTCCCTGCTAGCACCTTCTCTGTGCCTGGGAAACAGAAGTGTTCACATTGCTTCGCAGAATCGCTTTTGTGCAGAAAACAGTAACACTTGTTCAGAACGAAAGAAAGCACAGAGCCCCAGATTTTATGTTGTCCTGGAGAGCTTGCAGAGCACTGGGGAAAGGCAGGCAGAGAATTCCCTGCTAGCACCTTCTCTGTGCCTGGGAAGCAGAAGTGTTCACATTGCTTCGCAGAATCGTTTTGTGCAGAAAACAATAACACCTGTTCAGAACGAAAGAAAGCACAGAGCCCCAGATTTTATGTTGTCCTGGAGAGCTTGCAGAGCACTGGGGAAAAGCAGGCAGAGAATTCCCTGCTAGCACCTTCTCTGTGCCTGGGAAACAGAAGTGTTCACATTGCTTCGCAGAATCGCTTTTGTGCAGAAAACAGTAACACTTGTTCAGAATGAAAGAAAGCACAGAGCCCCAGATTTTATGTTGTCCTGGAGAGCTTGCAGAGCACTGGGGAAAGGCAGGCAGAGAATTCCCTGCTAGCACCTTCTCTGTGCCTGTTCACATTGCTTCGCAGAATCGCTTTTGTGCAGAAAACTGTAACACTTGTTCAGAACGAAAGAAAGCACAGAGCCCCAGATTTTATGTTGTCCTGGAGAACTTGCAGAGCACTGGGGAAAGGCAGGCAGAGAATTCCCTGCTAGCACGTTCTCGGTGCGTGGGAAGCAGAAGTGTTCACATTTCTTAGCAGTATCGCTTTTGTGCAGAAAACAGTAACACTTGTTCAGAAGGAAAGAAAGCACAGAGCCCCATATTTTATGTTGTGCTGGAGAGCTTGCAGAGTACTGGGGAAAAGCAGGCAGAGAATTCCCTGCTAGCACCTTCTCTGTGCCTGGGAAACAGAAGTGTTCACATTGCTTCGCAGAATCGCTTTTGTGCAGATAACAGTAACACTTGTTCAGAACAAAAGAAAGCACAGAGCCCCAGATTTTATGTTGTCCTGGAGAGCTTGCAGAGCACTGGGGAAAAGCAGGCAGAGAATTCCCTGCTAGCACCTTCTCTGTGCCTGGGAAACAGAAGTGTTCACATTGCTTCGCAGAATCGCTTTTGTGCAGAAAACAGTAACACTTGTTCAGACGAAAGAAAGCACAGAGCCCCATATTTTATGTTGTCCTGGAGAGCTTGCAGAGCACTGGGGAAAAGCAGGCAGAGAATTCCCTGCTAGCACCTTCTCTGTGCCTGGGAAGCAGAAGTGTTCACATTGCTTGGCAGAATCGCTTTTGTGCAGACAACAGTAACACTTTTTCAGAACAAAAGAAAGCACAGAGCCCCAGATTTTATGTTGTCCTGGAGAGCTTGCAGAGCACTGGGGAAAAGCAGGCAGAGAATTCCCTGCTAGCACCTTCTCTGTGCCTGGGAAACAGAAGTGTTCACATTGCTTCGCAGAATCGCTTTTGTGCAGAAAACAGTAACACTTGTTCAGAACGAAAGAAAGCACAGAGCCCCAGATTTTATGTTGTCCTGGAGAGCTTGCAGAGCACTGGGGAAAGGCAGGCAGACAATTCACTGCTAGCACCTTCTCTGTGCCTGTTCACATTGCTTCGCAGAATCGCTTTTGTGCAGAAAACAGTAACACTTGTTCAGAACGAAAGAAAGCACAGAGCCCCAGATTTTATGTTGTCCTGGAGAGCTTGCAGAGCACTGGGGAAAGGCAGGCAGAGAATTCCCTGCTAGCACCTTCTCTGTGCCTGGGAAGCAGAAGTGTTCACATTGCTTCGCAGAATCGCTTTTGTGCAGAAAACAGTAACACTTGTTCAGAACGAAAGAAAGCACAGAGCCCCAGATTTTATGTTGTCCTGGAGAGCTTGCAGAGTACTGGGGAAAAGCAGGCAGAGAATTCCCTGCTAGCACCTTCTCTGTGCCTGGGAAACAGAAGTGTTCACATTGCTTCGCAGTATCGCTTTTGTGCAGAAAACAGTAACACTTGTTCAGAACGAAAGAAAGCACAGAGCCCCAGATTTTATGTTGTCCTGGAGAGCTTGCAGAGCACTGGGGAAAGGCAGGCAGAGAATTCCCTGCTAGCACCTTCTCTGTGCCTGTTCACATTGCTTCGCAGAATCGCTTTTGTGCAGAATACAGTAACACTTGTTCAGAACGAAAGAAAGCACAGAGCCCCAGATTTTATGTTGTCCTGGAGAGCTTGCAGAGCACTGGGGAAAGGCAGGCAGAGAATTCCCTGCTAGCACCTTCCCTGTGCCTGGGAAAGAGAAGTGTTCCCATTGCTTCGCAGAATCGCTTTTGTGCAGAAAACAGTAACACTTGTTCAGAAGGAAAGAAAGCACAGAGCCCCAGATTTTATGTTGTGCTGGAGAGCTTGCAGAGCACTGGGGAAAAGCAGGCAGAGAATTCCCTGCTAGCACCTTCTCTGTGCCTGGGAAACAGAAGTGTTCACATTGCTTCGCAGAATCGCTTTTGTGCAGATAACAGTAACACTTGTTCAGAACAAAAGAAAGCACAGAGCCCCAGATTTTATGTTGTCCTGGAGAGCTTGCAGAGCACTGGGGAAAAGCAGGCAGAGAATTCCCTGCTAGCACCTTCTCTGTGCCTGGGAAACAGAAGTGTTCACATTGCTTCGCAGAATCGCTTTTGTGCAGAAAACAGTAACACTTGTTCAGACGAAAGAAAGCACAGAGCCCCAGATTTTATGTTGTCCTGGAGAGCTTGCAGAGCACTGGGGAAAGGCAGGCAGAGAATTCCCTGCTAGCACCTTCTCTGTGCCTGGGAAGCAGAAG
The DNA here is from genome assembly GCF_047716275.1 of Strix uralensis. Classification (NCBI taxonomy): domain Eukaryota; kingdom Metazoa; phylum Chordata; class Aves; order Strigiformes; family Strigidae; genus Strix; species Strix uralensis. The sequence goes on along the minus strand of NC_133981.1, from coordinate 26,510,262 downwards.
TCTTCACATTGCTTCGCAGAATCGCTTTTGTGCAGAAAACAATAACACTTGTTCAGAACGAAAGAAAGCACAGAGCCCCAGATTTTATGTTGTCCTGGAGAGCTTGCAGAGCACTGGGGAAAAGCAGGCAGAGAATTCCCTGCTAGCACCTTCTCTGTGCCTGGGAAACAGAAGTGTTCACATTGCTTCGCAGAATCGCTTTTGTGCAGAAAACAGTAACACTTGTTCAGAACGAAAGAAAGCACAGAGCCCCAGATTTTATGTTGTCCTGGAGAGCTTGCAGAGCACTGGGGAAAGGCAGGCAGAGAATTCCCTGCTAGCACCTTCTCTGTGCCTGGGAAGCAGAAGTGTTCACATTGCTTCGCAGAATCGTTTTGTGCAGAAAACAATAACACCTGTTCAGAACGAAAGAAAGCACAGAGCCCCAGATTTTATGTTGTCCTGGAGAGCTTGCAGAGCACTGGGGAAAAGCAGGCAGAGAATTCCCTGCTAGCACCTTCTCTGTGCCTGGGAAACAGAAGTGTTCACATTGCTTCGCAGAATCGCTTTTGTGCAGAAAACAGTAACACTTGTTCAGAACGAAAGAAAGCACAGAGCCCCAGATTTTATGTTGTCCTGGAGAGCTTGCAGAGCACTGGGGAAAGGCAGACAGAGAATTCCCTGCTAGCACCTTCCCTGTGCTTGGGAAATAGAAGTGTTCCCATTGCTTCGCAGAATCGCTTTTGTGCAGAAAACAGTAACACTTGTTCAGAAGGAAAGAAAGCACAGAGCCCCAGATTTTATGTTGTCCTGGAGAGCTTGCAGAGCACTGGGGAAAAGCAGGCAGAGAATTCCCTGCTAGCACCTTCTCTGTGCCTGGGAAACAGAAGGGTTAACATTTCTTAGCAGTATCGCTTTTGTGCAGAAAACAGTAACACTTGTTCAGAACAAAAGAAAGCACAGAGCCCCAGATTTTATGTTGTCCTGGAGAGCTTGCAGAGCACTGGGGAAAAGCAGGCAGAGAATTCCCTGCTAGCACCTTCTCTGTGCCTGGGAAACAGAAGTGTTCCCATTGCTTCGCAGAATCGCTTTTGTGCAGAAAACAGTAACACTTGTTCAGACGAAAGAAAGCACAGAGCCCCAAATTTTATGTTGTCCTGGAGAGCTTGCAGAGCACTGGGGAAAAGCAGGCAGAGAATTCCCTGCTAGCACCTTCTCTGTGCCTGGGAAACAGAAGTGTTCCCATTGCTTCGCAGAATCGCTTTTGTGCAGAATACAGTAACACTTGTTCAGAACAAAAGAAAGCACAGAGCCCCAGATTTTATGTTGTCCTGGAGAGCTTGCAGAGCACTGGGGAAAGGCAGGCAGAGAATTCCCTGCTAGCACCTTCTCTGTGCCTGTTCACATTGCTTCGCAGAATCGCTTTTGTGCAGAAAACAGTAACACTTGTTCAGAACGAAAGAAAGCACAGAGCCCCAGATTTTATGTTGTCCTGGAGAGCTTGCAGAGCACTGGGGAAAGGCAGGCAGAGAATTCCCTGCTAGCACCTTCTCTGTGCCTGGGAAGAAGAAGTCTTCACATTGCTTCGCAGAATCGCTTTTGTGCAGAAAACACTAACACTTGTTCAGAACAAAAGAAAGCACAGAGCCCCAGATTCTATGTTGTCCTGGAGAGCTTGCAGAGCACTGGGGAAAGGCAGGCAGAGAATTTCCTGCTAGCACCTTCTCTGTGCCTGGGAAGCAGAAGTGTTCACATTGCTTCGCAGAATCGCTTTTGTGCAGAAAAGAGTAACACTTGTTCAGAACGAAACAAAGCACAGAGCCCCAGATTTTATGTTGTCCTGGAGAGCTTGCAGAGCACTGGGGAAAAGCAGGCAGAGAATTCCCTGCTAGCACCTTCTCTGTGCCTGGGAAACAGAAGTGTTCACATTGCTTCGCAGAATCGCTTTTGTGCAGAAAACAGTAACACTTGTTCAGAACGAAAGAAAGCACAGAGCCCCAGATTTTATGTTGTCCTGGAGAGCTTGCAGAGCACTGGGGAAAGGCAGACAGAGAATTCCCTGCTAGCACCTTCCCTGTGCTTGGGAAACAGAAGTGTTCCCATTGCTTCGCAGAATCGCTTTTGTGCAGAAAACAGTAACACTTGTTCAGAAGGAAAGAAAGCACAGAGCCCCAGATTTTATGTTGTCCTGGAGAGCTTGCAGAGCACTGGGGAAAGGCAGGCAGAGAATTCCCTGCTAGCACCTTCCCTGTGCCTGGGAAAGAGAAGTGTTCCCATTGCTTCGCAGAATCGCTTTTGTGCAGAAAACAGTAACACTTGTTCAGAAGGAAAGAAAGCACAGAGCCCCAGATTTTATGTTGTCCTGGAGAGCTTGCAGAGCACTGGGGAAAAGCAGGCAGAGAATTCCCTGCTAGCACCTTCTCTGTGCCTGGGAAGCAGAAGTGTTCACATTGCTTGGCAGAATCGCTTTTGTGCAGATAACAGTAACACTTTTTCAGAACAAAAGAAAGCACAGAGCCCCAGATTTTATGTTGTCCTGGAGAGCTTGCAGAGCACTGGGGAAAAGCAGGCAGAGAATTCCCTGCTAGCACCTTCTCTGTGCCTGGGAAGCAGAAGTGTTCACATTGCTTGGCAGAATCGCTTTTGTGCAGATAACAGTAACACTTTTTCAGAACAAAAGAAAGCACAGAGCCCCAGATTTTATGTTGTCCTGGAGAGCTTGCAGAGCACTGGGGAAAAGCAGGCAGAGAATTCCCTGCTAGCACCTTCTCTGTGCCTGGGAAACAGAAGGGTTAACATTTCTTAGCAGTATCGCTTTTGTGCAGAAAACAGTAACACTTGTTCAGAACAAAAGAAAGCACAGAGCCCCAGATTTTATGTTGTCCTGGAGAGCTTGCAGAGCACTGGGGAAAAGCAGGCAGAGAATTCCCTGCTAGCACCTTCTCTGTGCCTGGGAAACAGAAGTGTTCCCATTGCTTCGCAGAATCGCTTTTGTGCAGAAAACAGTAACACTTGTTCAGACGAAAGAAAGCACAGAGCCCCAAATTTTATGTTGTCCTGGAGAGCTTGCAGAGCACTGGGGAAAGGCAGGCAGACAATTCCCTGCTAGCACCTTCTCTGTGCCTGGGAAGCAGAAGTCTTCACATTGCTTCGCAGAATCGCTTTTGTGCAGAAAACAGTAACACTTGTTCAGAACGAAAGAAAGCACAGAGCCCCAGATTTTATGTTGTCCTGGAGAGCTTGCAGAGCACTGGGGAAAGGCAGGCAGAGAATTCCCTGCTAGCACCTTCTCTGTGCCTGTTCACATTGCTTCGCAGAATCGCTTTTGTGCAGAAAACAGTAACACTTGTTCAGAACGAAAGAAAGCACAGAGCCCCAGATTTTATGTTGTCCTGGAGAGCTTGCAGAGCACTGGGGAAAGGCAGGCAGAGAATTCCCTGCTAGCACCTTCTCTGTGCCTGGGAAGCAGAAGTCTTCACATTGCTTTGCAGAATCGCTTTTGTGCAGAAAACACTAACACTTGTTCAGAACAAAAGAAAGCACAGAGCCCCAGATTCTATGTTGTCCTGGAGAGCTTGCAGAGCACTGGGGAAAGGCAGGCAGAGAATTTCCTGCTAGCACCTTCTCTGTGCCTGGGAAGCAGAAGTGTTCACATTGCTTCGCAGAATCGCTTTTGTGCAGAAAACAGTAACACTTGTTCAGAACGAAAGAAAGCACAGAGCCCCAGATTTTATGTTGTCCTGGAGAGCTTGCAGAGCACTGGGGAAAGGCAGGCAGAGAATTCCCTGCTAGCACCTTCTCTGTGCCTGGGAAGCAGAAGTCTTCACATTGCTTCGCAGAATCGCTTTTGTGCAGAAAACAGTAACACTTGTTCAGAACGAAAGAAAGCACAGAGCCCCAGATTTGCTGTTGTCCTGGAGAGCTTGCAGAGCACTGGGGAAAGGCAGGCAGAGAATTCCCTGCTAGCACCTTCTCTGTGCCTGGGAAGAAGAAGTCTTCACATTGCTTCGCAGAATCGCTTTTGTGCAGAAAACACTAACACTTGTTCAGAACAAAAGAAAGCACAGAGCCCCAGATTCTATGTTGTCCTGGAGAGCTTGCAGAGCACTGGGGAAAGGCAGACAGAGAATTTCCTGCTAGCACCTTCTCTGTGCCTGGGAAGCAGAAGTGTTCACATTGCTTCGCAGAATCGCTTTTGTGCAGAAAACAGTAACACTTGTTCAGAACGAAAGAAAGCACAGAGCCCCAGATTTTATGTTGTCATGGAGAGCTTGCAGAGCACTGGGGAAAAGCAGGCAGAGAATTCCCTGCTAGCACCTTCTCTGTGCCTGGGAAACAGAAGTGTTCACATTGCTTCGCAGAATCGCTTTTGTGCAGAATACAGTAACACTTGTTCAGAACGAAAGAAAGCACAGAGCCCCAGATTTTATGTTGTCCTGGAGAGCTTGCAGAGCACTGGGGAAGGCAGGCAGAGAATTCCCTGCTAGCACCTTCTCTGTGCCTGTTCACATTGCTTCGCAGAATCGCTTTTGTGCAGAAAACAGTAACACTTGTTCAGAACGAAAGAAAGCACAGAGCCCCAGATTTTATGTTGTCCTGGAGAGCTTGCAGAGCACTGGGGAAAGGCAGGCAGAGAATTCCCTGCTAGCACCTTCTCTGTGCCTGGGAAGAAGAAGTCTTCACATTGCTTCGCAGAATCGCTTTTGTGCAGAAAACACTAACACTTGTTCAGAACAAAAGAAAGCACAGAGCCCCAGATTCTATGTTGTCCTGGAGAGCTTGCAGAGCACTGGGGAAAGGCAGGCAGAGAATTTCCTGCTAGCACCTTCTCTGTGCCTGGGAAGCAGAAGTGTTCACATTGCTTCGCAGAATCGCTTTTGTGCAGAAAACAGTAACACTTGTTCAGAACGAAAGAAAGCACAGAGCCCCAGATTTTATGTTGTCCTGGAGAGCTTGCAGAGCCCTGGGGAAAGGCAGGCAGACAATTCCCTGCTAGCACCTTCTCTGTGCCTGGGAAGCAGAAGTCTTCACATTGCTTCGCAGAATCGCTTTTGTGCAGAAAACAGTAACACTTGTTCAGAACGAAAGAAAGCACAGAGCCCCAGATTTTATGTTGTCCTGGAGAGCTTGCAGAGCACTGGGGAAAGGCAGACAGAGAATTCCCTGCTAGCACCTTCCCTGTGCTTGGGAAATAGAAGTGTTCCCATTGCTTCGCAGAATCGCTTTTGTGCAGAAAACAGTAACACTTGTTCAGAAGGAAAGAAAGCACAGAGCCCCAGATTTTATGTTGTCCTGGAGAGCTTGCAGAGCACTGGGGAAAAGCAGGCAGAGAATTCCCTGCTAGCACCTTCTCTGTGCCTGGGAAGCAGAAGTGTTCACATTGCTTGGCAGAATCGCTTTTGTGCAGATAACAGTAACACTTTTTCAGAACAAAAGAAAGCACAGAGCCCCAGATTTTATGTTGTCCTGGAGAGCTTGCAGAGCACTGGGGAAAAGCAGGCAGAGAATTCCCTGCTAGCACCTTCTCTGTGCCTGGGAAACAGAAGTGTTCCCATTGCTTCGCAGAATCGCTTTTGTGCAGAAAACAGTAACACTTGTTCAGACGAAAGAAAGCACAGAGCCCCAGATTTTATGTTGTCCTGGAGAGCTTGCAGAGCACTGGGGAAAGGCAGGCAGACAATTCCCTGCTAGCACCTTCTCTGTGCCTGGGAAGCAGAAGTCTTCACATTGCTTCGCAGAATCGCTTTTGTGCAGAAAACTGTAACACTTGTTCAGAACAAAAGAAAGCACAGAGCCCCAGATTTTATGTTGTCCTGGAGAGCTTGCAGAGCACTGGGGAAAGGCAGGCAGAGAATTCCCTGCTAGCACCTTCTCTGTGCCTGTTCACATTGCTTCGCAGAATCGCTTTTGTGCAGAAAACAGTAACACTTGTTCAGAACGAAAGAAAGCACAGAGCCCCAGATTTTATGTTGTCCTGGAGAGCTTGCAGAGCACTGGGGAAAGGCAGGCAGAGAATTCCCTGCTAGCACCTTCTCTGTGCCTGGGAAGCAGAAGTCTTCACATTGCTTCGCAGAATCGCTTTTGTGCAGAAAACACTAACACTTGTTCAGAACAAAAGAAAGCACAGAGCCCCAGATTCTATGTTGTCCTGGAGAGCTTGCAGAGCACTGGGGAAAGGCAGGCAGACAATTCACTGCTAGCACCTTCTCTGTGCCTGGGAAGCAGAAGTGTTCACATTGCTTCGCAGAATCGCTTTTGTGCAGAAAACAGTAACACTTGTTCAGAACGAAAGAAAGCACAGAGCCCCAGATTTTATGTTGTCCTGGAGAGCTTGCAGAGCACTGGGGAAAGGCAGGCAGAGAATTCCCTGCTAGCACCTTCTCTGTGCCTGGGAAGCAGAAGTCTTCACATTGCTTCGCAGAATCGCTTTTGTGCAGAAAACAGTAACACTTGTTCAGAACGAAAGAAAGCACAGAGCCCCAGATTTGCTGTTGTCCTGGAGAGCTTGCAGAGCACTGGGGAAAGGCAGGCAGAGAATTCCCTGCTAGCACCTTCTCTGTGCCTGGGAAGCAGAAGTGTTCACATTGCTTCGCAGAATCGCTTTTGTGCAGAAAACAGTAACACTTGTTCAGAACGAAAGAAAGCACAGAGCCCCAGATTTTATGTTGTCCTGGAGAGCTTACAGAGCACTGGGGAAAAGCAGGCAGAGAATTCCCTGCTAGCACCTTCTCTGTGCCTGGGAAACAGAAGTGTTGACATTGCTTCGCAGAATCGCTTTTGTGCAGAAAACAGTAACACTTGTTCAGAACGAAAGAAAGCACAGAGCCCCAGATTTTATGTTGTCCTGGAGAGCTTGCAGAGCACTGGGGAAAGGCAGGCAGAGAATTCCCTGCTAGCACCTTCCCTGTGCCTGGGAAAGAGAAGTGTTCCCATTGCTTCGCAGAATCGCTTTTGTGCAGAAAACAGTAACACTTGTTCAGAACGAAAGAAAGCACAGAGCCCCAGATTTTATGTTGTCCTGGAGAGCTTGCAGAGCACTGGGGAAAGGCAGACAGAGAATTCCCTGCTAGCACCTTCCCTGTGCTTGGGAAATAGAAGTGTTCCCATTGCTTCGCAGAATCGCTTTTGTGCAGAAAACAGTAACACTTGTTCAGAAGGAAAGAAAGCACAGAGCCCCAGATTTTATGTTGTCCTGGAGAGCTTGCAGAGCACTGGGGAAAAGCAGGCAGAGAATTCCCTGCTAGCACCTTCTCTGTGCCTGGGAAGCAGAAGTGTTCACATTGCTTGGCAGAATCGCTTTTGTGCAGATAACAGTAACACTTTTTCAGAACAAAAGAAAGCACAGAGCCCCAGATTTTATGTTGTCCTGGAGAGCTTGCAGAGCACTGGGGAAAAGCAGGCAGAGAATTCCCTGCTAGCACCTTCTCTGTGCCTGGGAAACAGAAGGGTTAACATTTCTTAGCAGTATCGCTTTTGTGCAGAAAACAGTAACACTTGTTCAGAACAAAAGAAAGCACAGAGCCCCAGATTTTATGTTGTCCTGGAGAGCTTGCAGAGCACTGGGGAAAAGCAGGCAGAGAATTCCCTGCTAGCACCTTCTCTGTGCCTGGGAAACAGAAGTGTTCCCATTGCTTCGCAGAATCGCTTTTGTGCAGAAAACAGTAACACTTGTTCAGACGAAAGAAAGCACAGAGCCCCAAATTTTATGTTGTCCTGGAGAGCTTGCAGAGCACTGGGGAAAGGCAGGCAGACAATTCCCTGCTAGCACCTTCTCTGTGCCTGGGAAGCAGAAGTCTTCACATTGCTTCGCAGAATCGCTTTTGTGCAGAAAACAGTAACACTTGTTCAGAACGAAAGAAAGCACAGAGCCCCAGATTTTATGTTGTCCTGGAGAGCTTGCAGAGCACTGGGGAAAGGCAGGCAGAGAATTCCCTGCTAGCACCTTCTCTGTGCCTGTTCACATTGCTTCGCAGAATCGCTTTTGTGCAGAAAACAGTAACACTTGTTCAGAACGAAAGAAAGCACAGAGCCCCAGATTTTATGTTGTCCTGGAGAGCTTGCAGAGCACTGGGGAAAGGCAGGCAGACAATTCCCTGCTAGCACCTTCTCTGTGCCTGGGAAGCAGAAGTCTTCACATTGCTTCGCAGAATCGCTTTTGTGCAGAAAACACTAACACTTGTTCAGAACAAAAGAAAGCACAGAGCCCCAGATTCTATGTTGTCCTGGAGAGCTTGCAGAGCACTGGGGAAAGGCAGGCAGACAATTCACTGCTAGCACCTTCTCTGTGCCTGGGAAGCAGAAGTGTTCACATTGCTTCGCAGAATCGCTTTTGTGCAGAAAACAGTAACACTTGTTCAGAACGAAAGAAAGCACAGAGCCCCAGATTTTATGTTGTCCTGGAGAGCTTGCAGAGCACTGGGGAAAGGCAGGCAGAGAATTCCCTGCTAGCACCTTCTCTGTGCCTGGGAAGCAGAAGTCTTCACATTGCTTCGCAGAATCGCTTTTGTGCAGAAAACAGTAACACTTGTTCAGAACGAAAGAAAGCACAGAGCCCCAGATTTGCTGTTGTCCTGGAGAGCTTGCAGAGCACTGGGGAAAGGCAGGCAGAGAATTCCCTGCTAGCACCTTCTCTGTGCCTGGGAAGCAGAAGTGTTCACATTGCTTCGCAGAATCGCTTTTGTGCAGAAAACAGTAACACTTGTTCAGAACGAAAGAAAGCACAGAGCCCCAGATTTTATGTTGTCCTGGAGAGCTTACAGAGCACTGGGGAAAAGCAGGCAGAGAATTCCCTGCTAGCACCTTCTCTGTGCCTGGGAAACAGAAGTGTTGACATTGCTTCGCAGAATCGCTTTTGTGCAGAAAACAGTAACACTTGTTCAGAACGAAAGAAAGCACAGAGCCCCAGATTTTATGTTGTCCTGGAGAGCTTGCAGAGCACTGGGGAAAGGCAGGCAGAGAATTCCCTGCTAGCACCTTCCCTGTGCCTGGGAAAGAGAAGTGTTCCCATTGCTTCGCAGAATCGCTTTTGTGCAGAAAACAGTAACACTTGTTCAGAAGGAAAGAAAGCACAGAGCCCCAGATTTTATGTTGTCCTGGAGAGCTTGCAGAGCACTGGGGAAAAGCAGGCAGAGAATTCCCTGCTAGCACCTTCTCTGTGCCTGGGAAACAGAAGTGTTCCCATTGCTTCGCAGAATCGCTTTTGTGCAGAAAACAGTAACACTTGTTCAGACGAAAGAAAGCACAGAGCCCCAGATTTTATGTTGTCCTGGAGAGCTTGCAGAGCACTGGGGAAAGGCAGGCAGACAATTCCCTGCTAGCACCTTCTCTGTGCCTGGGAAGCAGAAGTCTTCACATTGCTTCGCAGAATCGCTTTTGTGCAGAAAACAGTAACACTTGTTCAGAACGAAAGAAAGCACAGAGCCCCAGATTTTATGTTGTCCTGGAGAGCTTGCAGAGCACTGGGGAAAGGCAGGCAGAGAATTCCCTGCTAGCACCTTCTCTGTGCCTGTTCACATTGCTTCGCAGAATCGCTTTTGTGCAGAAAACAGTAACACTTGTTCAGAACAAAAGAAAGCACAGAGCCCCAGATTTTATGTTGTCCTGGAGAGCTTGCAGAGCACTGGGGAAAAGCAGGCAGAGAATTCCCTGCTAGCACCTTCTCTGTGCCTGGGAAACAGAAGTGTTCCCATTGCTTCGCAGAATCGCTTTTGTGCAGAAAACAGTAACACTTGTTCAGACGAAAGAAAGCACAGAGCCCCAGATTTTATGTTGTCCTGGAGAGCTTGCAGAGCACTGGGGAAAGGCAGGCAGACAATTCCCTGCTAGCACCTTCTCTGTGCCTGGGAAGCAGAAGTCTTCACATTGCTTCGCAGAATCGCTTTTGTGCAGAAAACAGTAACACTTGTTCAGAACGAAAGAAAGCACAGAGCCCCAGATTTTATGTTGTCCTGGAGAGCTTGCAGAGCACTGGGGAAAGGCAGGCAGAGAATTCCCTGCTAGCACCTTCTCTGTGCCTGTTCACATTGCTTCGCAGAATCGCTTTTGTGCAGAAAACAGTAACACTTGTTCAGAACGAAAGAAAGCACAGAGCCCCAGATTTTATGTTGTCCTGGAGAGCTTGCAGAGCACTGGGGAAAGGCAGGCAGAGAATTCCCTGCTAGCACCTTCTCTGTGCCTGGGAAGCAGAAGTCTTCACATTGCTTCGCAGAATCGCTTTTGTGCAGAAAACAGTAACACTTGTTCAGAACGAAAGAAAGCACAGAGCCCCAGATTTGCTGTTGTCCTGGAGAACTTGCAGAGCACTGGGGAAAGGCAGGCAGAGAATTCCCTGCTAGCACGTTCTCGGTGCGTGGGAAGCAGAAGTGTTCACATTTCTTAGCAGTATCGCTTTTGTGCAGAAAACAGTAACACTTGTTCAGAAGGAAAGAAAGCACAGAGCCCCATATTTTATGTTGTGCTGGAGAGCTTGCAGAGTACTGGGGAAAGGCAGGCAGACAATTCCCTGCTAGCACCTTCTCTGTGCCTGGGAAGCAGAAGTCTTCACATTGCTTCGCAGAATCGCTTTTGTGCAGAAAACAGTAACACTTGTTCAGAACAAAAGAAAGCACAGAGCCCCAGATTCTATGTTGTCCTGGAGAGCTTGCAGAGCACTGGGGAAAGGCAGGCAGACAATTCACTGCTAGCACCTTCTCTGTGCCTGGGAAGCAGAAGTGTTCACATTGCTTCGCAGAATCGCTTTTGTGCAGAAAACAGTAACACTTGTTCAGAACGAAAGAAAGCACAGAGCCCCAGATTTTATGTTGTCCTGGAGAGCTTGCAGAGCACTGGGGAAAGGCAGGCAGAGAATTCCCTGCTAGCACCTTCTCTGTGCCTGGGAAGCAGAAGTCTTCACATTGCTTCGCAGAATCGCTTTTGTGCAGAAAACAGTAACACTTGTTCAGAACGAAAGAAAGCACAGAGCCCCAGATTTGCTGTTGTCCTGGAGAGCTTGCAGAGCACTGGGGAAAGGCAGGCAGAGAATTCCCTGCTAGCACCTTCTCTGTGCCTGGGAAGCAGAAGTGTTCACATTGCTTCGCAGAATCGCTTTTGTGCAGAAAACAGTAACACTTGTTCAGAACGAAAGAAAGCACAGAGCCCCAGATTTTATGTTGTCCTGGAGAGCTTACAGAGCACTGGGGAAAAGCAGGCAGAGAATTCCCTGCTAGCACCTTCTCTGTGCCTGGGAAACAGAAGTGTTGACATTGCTTCGCAGAATCGCTTTTGTGCAGAAAACAGTAACACTTGTTCAGAACGAAAGAAAGCACAGAGCCCCAGATTTTATGTTGTCCTGGAGAGCTTGCAGAGCACTGGGGAAAGGCAGGCAGAGAATTCCCTGCTAGCACCTTCCCTGTGCCTGGGAAAGAGAAGTGTTCCCATTGCTTCGCAGAATCGCTTTTGTGCAGAAAACAGTAACACTTGTTCAGAACGAAAGAAAGCACAGAGCCCCAGATTTTATGTTGTCCTGGAGAGCTTGCAGAGCACTGGGGAAAGGCAGACAGAGAATTCCCTGCTAGCACCTTCCCTGTGCTTGGGAAATAGAAGTGTTCCCATTGCTTCGCAGAATCGCTTTTGTGCAGAAAACAGTAACACTTGTTCAGAAGGAAAGAAAGCACAGAGCCCCAGATTTTATGTTGTCCTGGAGAGCTTGCAGAGCACTGGGGAAAAGCAGGCAGAGAATTCCCTGCTAGCACCTTCTCTGTGCCTGGGAAGCAGAAGTGTTCACATTGCTTGGCAGAATCGCTTTTGTGCAGATAACAGTAACACTTTTTCAGAACAAAAGAAAGCACAGAGCCCCAGATTTTATGTTGTCCTGGAGAGCTTGCAGAGCACTGGGGAAAAGCAGGCAGAGAATTCCCTGCTAGCACCTTCTCTGTGCCTGGGAAACAGAAGGGTTAACATTTCTTAGCAGTATCGCTTTTGTGCAGAAAACAGTAACACTTGTTCAGAACAAAAGAAAGCACAGAGCCCCAGATTTTATGTTGTCCTGGAGAGCTTGCAGAGCACTGGGGAAAAGCAGGCAGAGAATTCCCTGCTAGCACCTTCTCTGTGCCTGGGAAACAGAAGTGTTCCCATTGCTTCGCAGAATCGCTTTTGTGCAGAAAACAGTAACACTTGTTCAGACGAAAGAAAGCACAGAGCCCCAAATTTTATGTTGTCCTGGAGAGCTTGCAGAGCACTGGGGAAAGGCAGGCAGACAATTCCCTGCTAGCACCTTCTCTGTGCCTGGGAAGCAGAAGTCTTCACATTGCTTCGCAGAATCGCTTTTGTGCAGAAAACAGTAACACTTGTTCAGAACGAAAGAAAGCACAGAGCCCCAGATTTTATGTTGTCCTGGAGAGCTTGCAGAGCACTGGGGAAAGGCAGGCAGAGAATTCCCTGCTAGCACCTTCTCTGTGCCTGTTCACATTGCTTCGCAGAATCGCTTTTGTGCAGAAAACAGTAACACTTGTTCAGAACGAAAGAAAGCACAGAGCCCCAGATTTTATGTTGTCCTGGAGAGCTTGCAGAGCACTGGGGAAAGGCAGGCAGAGAATTCCCTGCTAGCACCTTCTCTGTGCCTGGGAAGCAGAAGTCTTCACATTGCTTCGCAGAATCGCTTTTGTGCAGAAAACACTAACACTTGTTCAGAACAAAAGAAAGCACAGAGCCCCAGATTCTATGTTGTCCTGGAGAGCTTGCAGAGCACTGGGGAAAGGCAGGCAGACAATTCACTGCTAGCACCTTCTCTGTGCCTGGGAAGCAGAAGTGTTCACATTGCTTCGCAGAATCGCTTTTGTGCAGAAAACAGTAACACTTGTTCAGAACGAAAGAAAGCACAGAGCCCCAGATTTTATGTTGTCCTGGAGAGCTTGCAGAGCACTGGGGAAAGGCAGGCAGAGAATTCCCTGCTAGCACCTTCTCTGTGCCTGGGAAGCAGAAGTCTTCACATTGCTTCGCAGAATCGCTTTTGTGCAGAAAACAGTAACACTTGTTCAGAACGAAAGAAAGCACAGAGCCCCAGATTTGCTGTTGTCCTGGAGAGCTTGCAGAGCACTGGGGAAAGGCAGGCAGAGAATTCCCTGCTAGCACCTTCTCTGTGCCTGGGAAGCAGAAGTGTTCACATTGCTTCGCAGAATCGCTTTTGTGCAGAAAACAGTAACACTTGTTCAGAACGAAAGAAAGCACAGAGCCCCAGATTTTATGTTGTCCTGGAGAGCTTACAGAGCACTGGGGAAAAGCAGGCAGAGAATTCCCTGCTAGCACCTTCTCTGTGCCTGGGAAACAGAAGTGTTGACATTGCTTCGCAGAATCGCTTTTGTGCAGAAAACAGTAACACTTGTTCAGAACGAAAGAAAGCACAGAGCCCCAGATTTTATGTTGTCCTGGAGAGCTTGCAGAGCACTGGGGAAAGGCAGGCAGAGAATTCCCTGCTAGCACCTTCCCTGTGCCTGGGAAAGAGAAGTGTTCCCATTGCTTCGCAGAATCGCTTTTGTGCAGAAAACAGTAACACTTGTTCAGAAGGAAAGAAAGCACAGAGCCCCAGATTTTATGTTGTCCTGGAGAGCTTGCAGAGCACTGGGGAAAAGCAGGCAGAGAATTCCCTGCTAGCACCTTCTCTGTGCCTGGGAAACAGAAGTGTTCCCATTGCTTCGCAGAATCGCTTTTGTGCAGAAAACAGTAACACTTGTTCAGACGAAAGAAAGCACAGAGCCCCAGATTTTATGTTGTCCTGGAGAGCTTGCAGAGCACTGGGGAAAGGCAGGCAGACAATTCCCTGCTAGCACCTTCTCTGTGCCTGGGAAGCAGAAGTCTTCACATTGCTTCGCAGAATCGCTTTTGTGCAGAAAACAGTAACACTTGTTCAGAACGAAAGAAAGCACAGAGCCCCAGATTTTATGTTGTCCTGGAGAGCTTGCAGAGCACTGGGGAAAGGCAGGCAGAGAATTCCCTGCTAGCACCTTCTCTGTGCCTGTTCACATTGCTTCGCAGAATCGCTTTTGTGCAGAAAACAGTAACACTTGTTCAGAACAAAAGAAAGCACAGAGCCCCAGATTTTATGTTGTCCTGGAGAGCTTGCAGAGCACTGGGGAAAAGCAGGCAGAGAATTCCCTGCTAGCACCTTCTCTGTGCCTGGGAAACAGAAGTGTTCCCATTGCTTCGCAGAATCGCTTTTGTGCAGAAAACAGTAACACTTGTTCAGACGAAAGAAAGCACAGAGCCCCAGATTTTATGTTGTCCTGGAGAGCTTGCAGAGCACTGGGGAAAGGCAGGCAGACAATTCCCTGCTAGCACCTTCTCTGTGCCTGGGAAGCAGAAGTCTTCACATTGCTTCGCAGAATCGCTTTTGTGCAGAAAACAGTAACACTTGTTCAGAACGAAAGAAAGCACAGAGCCCCAGATTTTATGTTGTCCTGGAGAGCTTGCAGAGCACTGGGGAAAGGCAGGCAGAGAATTCCCTGCTAGCACCTTCTCTGTGCCTGTTCACATTGCTTCGCAGAATCGCTTTTGTGCAGAAAACAGTAACACTTGTTCAGAACGAAAGAAAGCACAGAGCCCCAGATTTTATGTTGTCCTGGAGAGCTTGCAGAGCACTGGGGAAAGGCAGGCAGAGAATTCCCTGCTAGCACCTTCTCTGTGCCTGGGAAGCAGAAGTCTTCACATTGCTTCGCAGAATCGCTTTTGTGCAGAAAACAGTAACACTTGTTCAGAACGAAAGAAAGCACAGAGCCCCAGATTTGCTGTTGTCCTGGAGAACTTGCAGAGCACTGGGGAAAGGCAGGCAGAGAATTCCCTGCTAGCACGTTCTCGGTGCGTGGGAAGCAGAAGTGTTCACATTTCTTAGCAGTATCGCTTTTGTGCAGAAAACAGTAACACTTGTTCAGAAGGAAAGAAAGCACAGAGCCCCATATTTTATGTTGTGCTGGAGAGCTTGCAGAGTACTGGGGAAAAGCAGGCAGAGAATTCCCTGCTAGCACCTTCTCTGTGCCTGGGAAACAGAAGTGTTCACATTGCTTCGCAGAATCGCTTTTGTGCAGATAACAGTAACACTTGTTCAGAACAAAAGAAAGCACAGAGCCCCAGATTTTATGTTGTCCTGGAGAGCTTGCAGAGCACTGGGGAAAAGCAGGCAGAGAATTCCCTGCTAGCACCTTCTCTGTGCCTGGGAAACAGAAGTGTTCACATTGCTTCGCAGAATCGCTTTTGTGCAGAAAACAGTAACACTTGTTCAGACGAAAGAAAGCACAGAGCCCCATATTTTATGTTGTCCTGGAGAGCTTGCAGAGCACTGGGGAAAAGCAGGCAGAGAATTCCCTGCTAGCACCTTCTCTGTGCCTGGGAAGCAGAAGTGTTCACATTGCTTGGCAGAATCGCTTTTGTGCAGACAACAGTAACACTTGTTCAGAACGAAAGAAAGCACAGAGCCCCAGATTTTATGTTGTCCTGGAGAGCTTGCAGAGCACTGGGGAAAAGCAGGCAGAGAATTCCCTGCTAGCACCTTCTCTGTGCCTGGGAAACAGAAGTGTTCACATTGCTTCGCAGAATCGCTTTTGTGCAGAAAACAGTAACACTTGTTCAGAACGAAAGAAAGCACAGAGCCCCAGATTTTATGTTGTCCTGGAGAGCTTGCAGAGCACTGGGGAAAGGCAGGCAGACAATTCACTGCTAGCACCTTCTCTGTGCCTGTTCACATTGCTTCGCAGAATCGCTTTTGTGCAGAAAACAGTAACACTTGTTCAGAACGAAAGAAAGCACAGAGCCCCAGATTTTATGTTGTCCTGGAGAGCTTGCAGAGCACTGGGGAAAGGCAGGCAGAGAATTCCCTGCTAGCACCTTCTCTGTGCCTGGGAAACAGAAGTGTTCACATTGCTTCGCAGAATCGCTTTTGTGCAGAAAACAGTAACACTTGTTCAGAAGGAAAGAAAGCACAGAGCCCCATATTTTATGTTGTGCTGGAGAGCTTGCAGAGTACTGGGGAAAAGCAGGCAGAGAATTCCCTGCTAGCACCTTCTCTGTGCCTGGGAAACAGAAGTGTTCACATTGCTTCGCAGTATCGCTTTTGTGCAGAAAACAGTAACACTTGTTCAGAACGAAAGAAAGCACAGAGCCCCAGATTTTATGTTGTCCTGGAGAGCTTGCAGAGCACTGGGGAAAGGCAGGCAGAGAATTCCCTGCTAGCACCTTCTCTGTGCCTGTTCACATTGCTTCGCAGAATCGCTTTTGTGCAGAATACAGTAACACTTGTTCAGAACGAAAGAAAGCACAGAGCCCCAGATTTTATGTTGTCCTGGAGAGCTTGCAGAGCACTGGGGAAAGGCAGGCAGAGAATTCCCTGCTAGCACCTTCCCTGTGCCTGGGAAAGAGAAGTCTTCACATTGCTTCGCAGAATCGCTTTTGTGCAGAAAACAGTAACACTTGTTCAGAACGAAAGAAAGCACAGAGCCCCAGATTTGCTGTTGTCCTGGAGAGCTTGCAGAGCACTGGGGAAAGGCAGGCAGAGAATTCCCTGCTAGCACCTTCTCTGTGCCTGGGAAGCAGAAGTGTTCACATTGCTTCGCAGAATCGCTTTTGTGCAGAAAACAGTAACACTTGTTCAGAACGAAAGAAAGCACAGAGCCCCAGATTTTATGTTGTCCTGGAGAGCTTACAGAGCACTGGGGAAAAGCAGGCAGAGAATTCCCTGCTAGCACCTTCTCTGTGCCTGGGAAACAGAAGTGTTGACATTGCTTCGCAGAATCGCTTTTGTGCAGAAAACAGTAACACTTGTTCAGAACGAAAGAAAGCACAGAGCCCCAGATTTTATGTTGTCCTGGAGAGCTTGCAGAGCACTGGGGAAAGGCAGGCAGAGAATTCCCTGCTAGCACCTTCCCTGTGCCTGGGAAAGAGAAGTGTTCCCATTGCTTCGCAGAATCGCTTTTGTGCAGAAAACAGTAACACTTGTTCAGAAGGAAAGAAAGCACAGAGCCCCAGATTTTATGTTGTCCTGGAGAGCTTGCAGAGCACTGGGGAAAAGCAGGCAGAGAATTCCCTGCTAGCACCTTCTCTGTGCCTGGGAAACAGAAGTGTTCCCATTGCTTCGCAGAATCGCTTTTGTGCAGAAAACAGTAACACTTGTTCAGACGAAAGAAAGCACAGAGGCCCAAATTTTATGTTGTCCTGGAGAGCTTGCAGAGCACTGGGGAAAGGCAGGCAGACAATTCCCTGCTAGCACCTTCTCTGTGCCTGGGAAGCAGAAGTCTTCACATTGCTTCGCAGAATCGCTTTTGTGCAGAAAACAGTAACACTTGTTCAGAACGAAAGAAAGCACAGAGCCCCAGATTTTATGTTGTCCTGGAGAGCTTGCAGAGCACTGGGGAAAGGCAGGCAGACAATTCCCTGCTAGCACCTTCTCTGTGCCTGGGAAGCAGAAGTCTTCACATTGCTTCGCAGAATCGCTTTTGTGCAGAAAACACTAACACTTGTTCAGAACAAAAGAAAGCACAGAGCCCCAGATTTTATGTTGTCCTGGAGAGCTTGCAGAGCACTGGGGAAAGGCAGGCAGACAATTCACTGCTAGCACCTTCTCTGTGCCTGGGAAGCAGAAGTGTTCACATTGCTTCGCAGAATCGCTTTTGTGCAGAAAACAGTAACACTTGTTCAGAACGAAAGAAAGCACAGAGCCCCAGATTTTATGTTGTCCTGGAGAGCTTGCAGAGCACTGGGGAAAAGCAGGCAGAGAATTCCCTGCTAGCACCTTCTCTGTGCCTGGGAAACAGAAGTGTTCCCATTGCTTCGCAGAATCGCTTTTGTGCAGAAAACAGTAACACTTGTTCAGACGAAAGAAAGCACAGAGCCCCAGATTTTATGTTGTGCTGGAGAGCTTGCAGAGCACTGGGGAAAGGCAGGCAGACAATTCCCTGCTAGCACCTTCTCTGTGCCTGGGAAGCAGAAGTCTTCACATTGCTTCGCAGAATCGCTTTTGTGCAGAAAACAGTAACACTTGTTCAGAACGAAAGAAAGCACAGAGCCCCAGATTTTATGTTGTCCTGGAGAGCTTGCAGAGCACTGGGGAAAGGCAGGCAGAGAATTCCCTGCTAGCACCTTCTCTGTGCCTGTTCACATTGCTTCGCAGAATCGCTTTTGTGCAGAAAACAGTAACACTTGTTCAGAACGAAAGAAAGCACAGAGCCCCAGATTTTATGTTGTCCTGGAGAGCTTGCAGAGCACTGGGGAAAGGCAGGCAGAGAATTCCCTGCTAGCACCTTCTCTGTGCCTGGGAAGCAGAAGTCTTCACATTGCTTCGCAGAATCGCTTTTGTGCAGAAAACAGTAACACTTGTTCAGAAGGAAAGAAAGCACAGAGCCCCAGATTTTATGTTGTGCTGGAGAGCTTGCAGAGTACTGGGGAAAAGCAGGCAGAGAATTCCCTGCTAGCACCTTCTCTGTGCCTGGGAAGCAGAAGTGTTCACATTGCTTGGCAGAATCGCTTTTGTGCAGATAACAGTAACACTTTTTCAGAACAAAAGAAAGCACAGAGCCCCAGATTTTATGTTGTCCTGGAGAGCTTGCAGAGCACTGGGGAAAAGCAGGCAGAGAATTCCCTGCTAGCACCTTCTCTGTGCCTGGGAAACAGAAGTGTTCACATTGCTTCGCAGAATCGCTTTTGTGCAGAAAACAGTAACACTTGTTCAGAACGAAAGAAAGCACAGAGCCCCAGATTTTATGTTGTCCTGGAGAGCTTGCAGAGCACTGGGGAAAAGCAGGCAGAGAATTCCCTGCTAGCACCTTCTCTGTGCCTGGGAAGCAGAAGTGTTCACATTGCTTGGCAGAATCGCTTTTGTGCAGACAACAGTAACACTTGTTCAGAACGAAAGAAAGCACAGAGCCCCAGATTTTATGTTGTCCTGGAGAGCTTGCAGAGCACTGGGGAAAAGCAGGCAGAGAATTCCCTGCTAGCACCTTCTCTGTGCCTGGGAAACAGAAGTGTTCACATTGCTTCGCAGAATCGCTTTTGTGCAGAAAACAGTAACACTTGTTCAGAACGAAAGAAAGCACAGAGCCCCAGATTTTATGTTGTCCTGGAGAGCTTGCAGAGCACTGGGGAAAGGCAGGCAGACAATTCACTGCTAGCACCTTCTCTGTGCCTGTTCACATAGCTTCGCAGAATCGCTTTTGTGCAGAAAACAGTAACACTTGTTCAGAACGAAAGAAAGCACAGAGCCCCAGATTTTATGTTGTCCTGGAGAGCTTGCAGAGCACTGGGGAAAGGCAGGCAGAGAATTCCCTGCTAGCACCTTCTCTGTGCCTGGGAAACAGAAGTGTTCACATTGCTTCGCAGAATCGCTTTTGTGCAGAAAACAGTAACACTTGTTCAGAAGGAAAGAAAGCACAGAGCCCCAGATTTTATGTTGTGCTGGAGAGCTTGCAGAGTACTGGGGAAAAGCAGGCAGAGAATTCCCTGCTAGCACCTTCTCTGTGCCTGGGAAACAGAAGTGTTCACATTGCTTCGCAGTATCGCTTTTGTGCAGAAAACAGTAACACTTGTTCAGAACGAAAGAAAGCACAGAGCCCCAGATTTTATGTTGTCCTGGAGAGCTTGCAGAGCACTGGGGAAAGGCAGGCAGAGAATTCCCTGCTAGCACCTTCTCTGTGCCTGTTCACATTGCTTCGCAGAATCGCTTTTGTGCAGAATACAGTAACACTTGTTCAGAACGAAAGAAAGCACAGAGCCCCAGATTTTATGTTGTCCTGGAGAGCTTGCAGAGCACTGGGGAAAGGCAGGCAGAGAATTCCCTGCTAGCACCTTCCCTGTGCCTGGGAAAGAGAAGTGTTCCCATTGCTTCGCAGAATCGCTTTTGTGCAGAAAACAGTAACACTTGTTCAGAAGGAAAGAAAGCACAGAGCCCCAGATTTTATGTTGTCCTGGAGAGCTTGCAGAGCACTGGGGAAAAGCAGGCAGAGAATTCCCTGCTAGCACCTTCTCTGTGCCTGGGAAGCAGAAGTGTTCACATTGCTTGGCAGAATCGCTTTTGTGCAGATAACAGTAACACTTGTTCAGACGAAAGAAAGCACAGAGCCCCAGATTTTATGTTGTCCTGGAGAGCTTGCAGAGCACTGGGGAAAAGCAGGCAGAGAATTCCCTGCTAGCACCTTCTCTGTGCCTGGGAAACAGAAGGGTTAACATTTCTTAGCAGTATCGCTTTTGTGCAGAAAACAGTAACACTTGTTCAGAAGGAAAGAAAGCACAGAGCCCCAGATTTTATGTTGTGCTGGAGAGCTTGCAGAGCACTGGGGAAAAGCAGGCAGAGAATTCCCTGCTAGCACCTTCTCTGTGCCTGGGAAACAGAAGTGTTCACATTGCTTCGCAGAATCGCTTTTGTGCAGATAACAGTAACACTTGTTCAGAACAAAAGAAAGCACAGAGCCCCAGATTTTATGTTGTCCTGGAGAGCTTGCAGAGCACTGGGGAAAAGCAGGCAGAGAATTCCCTGCTAGCACCTTCTCTGTGCCTGGGAAACAGAAGTGTTCACATTGCTTCGCAGAATCGCTTTTGTGCAGAAAACAGTAACACTTGTTCAGACGAAAGAAAGCACAGAGCCCCAGATTTTATGTTGTCCTGGAGAGCTTGCAGAGCACTGGGGAAAGGCAGGCAGAGAATTCCCTGCTAGCACCTTCTCTGTGCCTGGGAAGCAGAAGTGTTCACATTGCTTCGCAGAATCGCTTTTGTGCAGAAAACAATAACACTTGTTCAGAACGAAAGAAAGCACAGAGCCCCAGATTTTATGTTGTCCTGGAGAGCTTGCAGAGCACTGGGGAAAAGCAGGCAGAGAATTCCCTGCTAGCACCTTCTCTGTGCCTGGGAAACAGAAGTGTTCACATTGCTTCGCAGAATCGCTTTTGTGCAGAAAACAGTAACACTTGTTCAGAACGAAAGAAAGCACAGAGCCCCAGATTTTATGTTGTCCTGGAGAGCTTGCAGAGCACTGGGGAAAGGCAGGCAGAGAATTCCCTGCTAGCACCTTCTCTGTGCCTGGGAAGCAGAAGTGTTCACATTGCTTCGCAGAATCGTTTTGTGCAGAAAACAATAACACCTGTTCAGAACGAAAGAAAGCACAGAGCCCCAGATTTTATGTTGTCCTGGAGAGCTTGCAGAGCACTGGGGAAAAGCAGGCAGAGAATTCCCTGCTAGCACCTTCTCTGTGCCTGGGAAACAGAAGTGTTCACATTTCTTCGCAGAATCGCTTTTGTGCAGAAAACAGTAACACTTGTTCAGAACGAAAGAAAGCACAGAGCCCCAGATTTTATGTTGTCCTGGAGAGCTTGCAGAGCACTGGGGAAAGGCAGGCAGAGAATTCCCTGCTAGCACCTTCTCTGTGCCTGTTCACATTCCTTCGCAGAATCGCTTTTGTGCAGAAAACTGTAACACTTGTTCAGAACGAAAGAAAGCACAGAGCCCCAGATTTTATGTTGTCCTGGAGAACTTGCAGAGCACTGGGGAAAAGCAGGCAGAGAATTCCCTGCTAGCACCTTCTCTGTGCCTGGGAAACAGAAGTGTTCACATTGCTTCGCAGAATCGCTTTTGTGCAGATAACAGTAACACTTGTTCAGAACAAAAGAAAGCACAGAGCCCCAGATTTTATGTTGTCCTGGAGAGCTTGCAGAGCACTGGGGAAAAGCAGGCAGAGAATTCCCTGCTAGCACCTTCTCTGTGCCTGGGAAACAGAAGTGTTCACATTGCTTCACAGAATCGCTTTTGTGCAGAAAACAGTAACACTTGTTCAGACGAAAGAAAGCACAGAGCCCCAGATTTTATGTTGTCCTGGAGAGCTTGCAGAGCACTGGGGAAAGGCAGGCAGAGAATTCCCTGCTAGCACCTTCTCTGTGCCTGGGAAAAAGAAGTGTTCACATTGCTTCGCAGAATCGCTTTTGTGCAGAAAACAATAACACTTGTTCAGAACGAAAGAAAGCACAGAGCCCCAGATTTTATGTTGTCCTGGAGAGCTTGCAGAGCACTGGGGAAAGGCAGGCAGACAATTCCCTGCTAGCACCTTCTCTGTGCCTGGGAAGCAGAAGTCTTCACATTGCTTCGCAGTATCGCTTTTGTGCAGAAAACAATAACACTTGTTCAGAACGAAAGAAACCACAGAGCCCCATATTTTATGTTGTGCTGGAGAGCTTGCAGAATACTGGGGAAAAGCAGGCAGAGAATTCCCTGCTAGCACCTTCTCTGTGCCTGGGAAACAGAAGTGTTCACATTGCTTCGCAGAATCGCTTTTGTGTAGAAAACAGTAACACTTGTTCAGAACGAAAGAAAGCACAGAGCCCCAGATTTTATGTTGTCCTGGAGAGCTTGCAGAGCACTGGGGAAAGGCAGGCAGACAATTCACTGCTAGCACCTTCTCTGTGCCTGTTCACATTGCTTCGCAGAATCGCTTTTGTGCAGAAAACAGTAACACCTGTTCAGACGAAAGAAAGCACAGAGCCCCAGATTTTATGTTGTCCTGGAGAGCTTGCAGAGCACTGGGGAAAGGCAGGCAGAGAATTCCCTGCTAGCACCTTCTCTGTGCCTGTTCACATTCCTTCGCAGAATCGCTTTTGTGCAGAAAACAGTAACACTTGTTCAGAACGAAAGAAAGCACAGAGCCCCAGATTTTATGTTGTCCTGGAGAGCTTGCAGAGCACTGGGGAAAGGCAGGCAGAGAATTCCCTGCTAGCACCTTCTCTGTGCCTGGGAAGCAGAAGTCTTCACAATGCATCGCAGAATCGCTTTTGTGCAGAAAACAATAACACTTGTTCAGAACGAAAGAAAGCACAGAGCCCCAGATTTTATGTTGTCCTGGAGAGCTTGCAGAGCACTGGGGAAAAGCAGGCAGAGAATTCCCTGCTAGCACCTTCTCTGTGCCTGGGAAACAGAAGTGTTCACATTGCTTCGCAGAATCGCTTTTGTGCAGAAAACAGTAACACTTGTTCAGAACGAAAGAAAGCACAGAGCCCCAGATTTTATGTTGTCCTGGAGAGCTTGCAGAGCACTGGGGAAAGGCAGGCAGAGAATTCCCTGCTAGCACCTTCTCTGTGCCTGGGAAGCAGAAGTGTTCACATTGCTTCGCAGAATCTTTTTGTGCAGAAAACAATAACACCTATTCAGAACGAAAGAAAGCACAGAGCCCCAGATTTTATGTTGTCCTGGAGAGCTTGCAGAGCACTGGGGAAAAGCAGGCAGAGAATTCCCTGCTAGCACCTTCTCTGTGCCTGGGAAACAGAAGTGTTCACATTTCTTTGCAGTATCGCTTTTGTGCAGAAAACAGTAACACTTGTTCAGAACGAAAGAAAGCACAGAGCCCCAGATTTTATGTTGTCCTGGAGAACTTGCAGAGCACTGGGGAAAGGCAGGCAGAGAATTCCCTGCTAGCACGTTCTCGGTGCCTGGGAAGCAGAAGTGTTCACATTTCTTAGCAGTATCGCTTTTGTGCAGAAAACAGTAACACTTGTTCAGAAGGAAAGAAAGCACAGAGCCCCATATTTTATGTTGTGCTGGAGAGCTTGCAGAGTACTGGGGAAAATCAGGCAGAGAATTCCCTGCTAGCACCTTCTCTGTGCCTGGGAAACAGAAGTGTTCACATTGCTTCGCAGAATCGCTTTTGTGCAGAAAACAGTAACACTTGTTCAGAACGAAAGAAAGCACAGAGCCCCAGATTTTATGTTGTCCTGGAGAGCTTGCAGAGCACTGGGGAAAGGCAGGCAGAGAATTCCCTGCTAGCACCTTCTCTGTGCCTGTTCACATTGCTTCGCAGAATCGCTTTTGTGCAGAAAACAATAACACTTGTTCAGAACGAAAGAAAGCACAGAGCCCCAGATTTTATGTTGTCCTGGAGAGCTTGCAGAGCACTGGGGAAAAGCAGGCAGAGAATTCCCTGCTAGCACGTTGTCTGTGCCTGGGAAACAGAAGTGTTCCCATTGCTTCGCAGAATCGCTTTTGTGCAGAAAACAGTAACACTTGTTCAGAACGAAAGAAAGCACAGAGCCCCAGATTTTATGTTGTCCTGGAGAGCTTGCAGAGCACTGGGGAAAGGCAGGCAGAGAATTCCCTGCTAGCACCTTCTCTGTGCCTGGGAAAAAGAAGTGTTCACATTGCTTCGCAGAATCGCTTTTGTGCAGAAAACAATAACACTTGTTCAGAACGAAAGAAAGCACAGAGCCCCAGATTTTATGTTGTCCTGGAGAGCTTGCAGAGCACTGGGGAAAGGCAGGCAGAGAATTCCCTGCTAGCACCTTCTCTGTGCCTGGGAAGCAGAAGTCTTCACATTGCTTGGCAGAATCGCTTTTGTGCAGAAAACAATAACACTTGTTCAGAACGAAAGAAAGCACAGAGCCCCAGATTTTATGTTGTCCTGGAGAGCTTGCAGAGCACTGGGGAAAAGCAGGCAGAGAATTCCCTGCTAGCACCTTCTCTGTGCCTGGGAAACAGAAGTGTTCCCATTGCTTCGCAGAATCGCTTTTGTGCAGAAAACAGTAACACTTGTTCAGAACGAAAGAAAGCACAGAGCCCCATATTTTATGTTGTGCTGGAGAGCTTGCAGAATACTGGGGAAAAGCAGGCAGAGAATTCCCTGCTAGCACCTTCTCTGTGCCTGGGAAACAGAAGTGTTCACATTGCTTCGCAGAATCGCTTTTGTGTAGAAAACAGTAACACTTGTTCAGAACGAAAGAAAGCACAGAGCCCCAGATTTTATGTTGTCCTGGAGAGCTTGCAGAGCACTGGGGAAAGGCAGGCAGACAATTCACTGCTAGCACCTTCTCTGTGCCTGTTCACATTGCTTCGCAGAATCGCTTTTGTGCAGAAAACAGTAACACCTGTTCAGACGAAAGAAAGCACAGAGCCCCAGATTTTATGTTGTCCTGGAGAGCTTGCAGAGCACTGGGGAAAGGCAGGCAGACAATTCACTGCTAGCACCTTCTCTGTGCCTGTTCACATTCCTTCGCAGAATCGCTTTTGTGCAGAAAACAGTAATACTTGTTCAGAACGAAAGAAAGCACAGAGCCCCAGATTTTATGTTGTCCTGGAGAGCTTGCAGAGCACTGGGGAAAGGCAGGCAGAGAATTCCCTGCTAGCACCTTCTCTGTGCCTGGGAAGCAGAAGTGTTCACATTGCTTCGCAGAATCGCTTTTGTGCAGAAAACAGTAACACTTGTTCAGAACGAAAGAAAGCACAGAGCCCCAGATTTTATGTTGTCCTGGAGAGCTTGCAGAGCACTGGGGAAAGGCAGGCAGAGAATTCCCTGCTAGCACCTTCTCTGTGCCTGGGAAGCAGAAGTCTTCACATTGCTTCGCAGAATCGCTTTTGTGCAGAAAACAGTAACACTTGTTCAGAACGAAAGAAAGCACAGAGCCCCAGATTTGCTGTTGTCCTGGAGAGCTTGCAGAGCACTGGGGAAAGGCAGGCAGAGAATTCCCTGCTAGCACCTTCTCTGTGCCTGGGAAGCAGAAGTGTTCACATTGCTTCGCAGAATCGCTTTTGTGCAGAAAACAGTAACACTTGTTCAGAACGAAAGAAAGCACAGAGCCCCAGATTTTATGTTGTCCTGGAGAGCTTACAGAGCACTGGGGAAAAGCAGGCAGAGAATTCCCTGCTAGCACCTTCTCTGTGCCTGGGAAACAGAAGTGTTGACATTGCTTCGCAGAATCGCTTTTGTGCAGAAAACAGTAACACTTGTTCAGAACGAAAGAAAGCACAGAGCCCCAGATTTTATGTTGTCCTGGAGAGCTTGCAGAGCACTGGGGAAAGGCAGGCAGAGAATTCCCTGCTAGCACCTTCCCTGTGCCTGGGAAAGAGAAGTGTTCCCATTGCTTCGCAGAATCGCTTTTGTGCAGAAAACAGTAACACTTGTTCAGAAGGAAAGAAAGCACAGAGCCCCAGATTTTATGTTGTCCTGGAGAGCTTGCAGAGCACTGGGGAAAAGCAGGCAGAGAATTCCCTGCTAGCACCTTCTCTGTGCCTGGGAAGCAGAAGTGTTCACATTGCTTGGCAGAATCGCTTTTGTGCAGATAACAGTAACACTTTTTCAGAACAAAAGAAAGCACAGAGCCCCAGATTTTATGTTGTCCTGGAGAGCTTGCAGAGCACTGGGGAAAAGCAGGCAGACAATTCACTGCTAGCACCTTCTCTGTGCCTGGGAAACAGAAGGGTTAACATTTCTTAGCAATATCGCTTTTGTGCAGAAAACAGTAACACTTGTTCAGAACAAAAGAAAGCACAGAGCCCCAGATTTTATGTTGTCCTGGAGAGCTTGCAGAGCACTGGGGAAAAGCAGGCAGAGAATTCCCTGCTAGCACCTTCTCTGTGCCTGGGAAACAGAAGTGTTCCCATTGCTTCGCAGAATCGCTTTTGTGCAGAAAACAGTAACACTTGTTCAGACGAAAGAAAGCACAGAGCCCCAGATTTTATGTTGTCCTGGAGAGCTTGCAGAGCACTGGGGAAAGGCAGGCAGACAATTCCCTGCTAGCACCTTCTCTGTGCCTGGGAAGCAGAAGTGTTCCCATTGCTTCACAGAATCGCTTTTGTGCAGAAAACAATAACACTTGTTCAGAACGAAAGAAAGCACAGAGCCCCAGATTTTAGGTTGTCCTGGAGAGCTTGCAGAGCACTGGGGAAAAGCAGGCAGAGAATTCCCTGCTAGCACCTTCTCTGTGCCTGGGAAACAGAAGTGTTCACATTGCTTCGCAGAATCGCTTTTGTGCAGAAAACAGTAACACTTGTTCAGAACGAAAGAAAGCACAGAGCCCCAGATTTTATGTTGTCCTGGAGAGCTTGCAGAGCACTGGGGAAAGGCAGGCAGAAAATTCCCTGCTAGCACCTTCTCTGTGCCTGGGAAGCAGAAGTGTTCACATTGCTTCGCAGAATCGTTTTGTGCAGAAAACAATAACACCTGTTCAGAACGAAAGAAAGCACAGAGCCCCAGATTTTATGTTGTCCTGGAGAGCTTGCAGAGCACTGGGGAAAAGCAGGCAGAGAATTCCCTGCTAGCACCTTCTCTGTGCCTGGGAAACAGAAGTGTTCACATTTCTTCGCAGAATCGCTTTTGTGCAGAAAACAGTAACACTTGTTCAGAACGAAAGAAAGCACAGAGCCCCAGATTTTATGTTGTCCTGGAGAGCTTGCAGAGCACTGGGGAAAGGCAGGCAGAGAATTCCCTGCTAGCACCTTCTCTGTGCCTGTTCACATTGCTTCGCAGAATCGCTTTTGTGCAGAAAACTGTAACACTTGTTCAGAACGAAAGAAAGCACAGAGCCCCAGATTTTATGTTGTCCTGGAGAACTTGCAGAGCACTGGGGAAAGGCAGGCAGAGAATTCCCTGCTAGCACGTTCTCGGTGCCTGGGAAGCAGAAGTGTTCACATTTCTTAGCAGTATCGCTTTTGTGCAGAAAACAGTAACACTTGTTCAGAAGGAAAGAAAGCACAGAGCCCCATATTTTATGTTGTGCTGGAGAGCTTGCAGAGTACTGGGGAAAAGCAGGCAGAGAATTCCCTGCTAGCACCTTCTCTGTGCCTGGGAAACAGAAGTGTTCACATTGCTTCGCAGAATCGCTTTTGTGCAGAAAACAGTAACACTTGTTCAGAACAAAAGAAAGCACAGAGCCCCAGATTTTATGTTGTCCTGGAGAGCTTGCAGAGCACTGGGGAAAAGCAGGCAGAGAATTCCCTGCTAGCACCTTCTCTGTGCCTGGGAAACAGAAGTGTTCACATTGCTTCGCAGAATCGCTTTTGTGTAGAAAACAGTAACACTTGTTCAGAACGAAAGAAAGCACAGAGCCCCAGATTTTATGTTGTCCTGGAGAGCTTGCAGAGCACTGGGGAAAGGCAGGCAGACAATTCACTGCTAGCACCTTCTCTGTGCCTGTTCACATTGCTTCGCAGAATCGCTTTTGTGCAGAAAACAGTAACACTTGTTCAGAACGAAAGAAAGCACAGAGCCCCAGATTTTATGTTGTCCTGGAGAGCTTGCAGAGCACTGGGGAAAGGCAGGCAGAGAATTCCCTGCTAGCACCTTCTCTGTGCCTGGGAAACAGAAGTGTTCACATTGCTTCGCAGAATCGCTTTTGTGCAGAAAACAGTAACACTTGTTCAGAAGGAAAGAAAGCACAGAGCCCCATATTTTATGTTGTGCTGGAGAGCTTGCAGAGTACTGGGGAAAAGCAGGCAGAGAATTCCCTGCTAGCACCTTCTCTGTGCCTGGGAAACAGAAGTGTTCACATTGCTTCGCAGTATCGCTTTTGTGCAGAAAACAGTAACACTTGTTCAGAACGAAAGAAAGCACAGAGCCCCATATTTTATGTTGTCCTGGAGAGCTTGCAGAGCACTGGGGAAAGGCAGGCAGAGAATTCCCTGCTAGCACCTTCTCTGTGCCTGTTCACATTGCTTCGCAGAA
Source organism: Strix uralensis (assembly GCF_047716275.1). NCBI lineage: Eukaryota > Metazoa > Chordata > Aves > Strigiformes > Strigidae > Strix > Strix uralensis. The sequence goes on along the minus strand of NC_133981.1, from coordinate 26,481,866 downwards.
TCGCTTTTGTGCAGAAAACAATAACACTTGTTCAGAACGAAAGAAAGCACAGAGCCCCAGATTTTATGTTGTCCTGGAGAGCTTGCAGAGCACTGGGGAAAGGCAGGCAGAGAATTCCCTGCTAGCACCTTCTCTGTGCCTGGGAAGCAGAAGTCTTCACATTGCTTCGCAGAATCGCTTTTGTGCAGAAAACAATAACACTTGTTCAGAACGAAAGAAAGCACAGAGCCCCAGATTTTATGTTGTCCTGGAGAGCTTGCAGAGCACTGGGGAAAAGCAGGCAGAGAATTCCCTGCTAGCACCTTCTCTGTGCCTGGGAAACAGAAGTGTTCCCATTGCTTCGCAGAATCGCTTTTGTGCAGAATACAGTAACACTTGTTCAGAACGAAAGAAAGCACAGAGCCCCAGATTTTATGTTGTCCTGGAGAGCTTGCAATGCACTGGGGAAAGGCAGGCAGAGAATTCCCTGCTAGCACCTTCCCTGTGCCTGGGAAAGAGAAGTGTTCCCATTGCTTCGCAGAATCGCTTTTGTGCAGAAAACAGTAACACTTGTTCAGACGAAAGAAAGCACAGAGCCCCAGATTTTATGTTGTCCTGGAGAGCTTGCAGAGCACTGGGGAAAAGCAGGCAGAGAATTCCCTGCTAGCACCTTCTCTGTGCCTGGGAAACAGAAGGGTTAACATTTCTTAGCAGTATCGCTTTTGTGCAGAAAACAGTAACACTTGTTCAGAAGGAAAGAAAGCACAGAGCCCCATATTTTATGTTGTGCTGGAGAGCTTGCAGAGCACTGGGGAAAAGCAGGCAGAGAATTCCCTGCTAGCACCTTCTCTGTGCCTGGGAAACAGAAGTGTTCACATTGCTTCGCAGAATCGCTTTTGTGCAGATAACAGTAACACTTGTTCAGAACAAAAGAAAGCACAGAGCCCCAGATTTTATGTTGTCCTGGAGAGCTTGCAGAGCACTGGGGAAAAGCAGGCAGAGAATTCCCTGCTAGCACCTTCTCTGTGCCTGGGAAACAGAAGTGTTCACATTGCTTCGCAGAATCGCTTTTGTGCAGAAAACAGTAACACTTGTTCAGACGAAAGAAAGCACAGAGCCCCAGATTTTATGTTGTCCTGGAGAGCTTGCAGAGCACTGGGGAAAGGCAGGCAGAGAATTCCCTGCTAGCACCTTCTCTGTGCCTGGGAAGCAGAAGTCTTCACATTGCTTCGCAGAATCGCTTTTGTGCAGAAAACAATAACACTTGTTCAGAACGAAAGAAAGCACAGAGCCCCAGATTTTATGTTGTCCTGGAGAGCTTGCAGAGCACTGGGGAAAAGCAGGCAGAGAATTCCCTGCTAGCACCTTCTCTGTGCCTGGGAAACAGAAGTGTTCACATTGCTTCGCAGAATCGCTTTTGTGCAGAAAACAGTAACACTTGTTCAGAACGAAAGAAAGCACAGAGCCCCAGATTTTATGTTGTCCTGGAGAGCTTGCAGAGCACTGGGGAAAGGCAGGCAGAGAATTCCCTGCTAGCACCTTCTCTGTGCCTGGGAAGCAGAAGTGTTCACATTGCTTCGCAGAATCGTTTTGTGCAGAAAACAATAACACCTGTTCAGAACGAAAGAAAGCACAGAGCCCCAGATTTTATGTTGTCCTGGAGAGCTTGCAGAGCACTAGGGAAAAGCAGGCAGAGAATTCCCTGCTAGCACCTTCTCTGTGCCTGGGAAACAGAAGTGTTCACATTTCTTCGCAGAATCGCTTTTGTGCAGAAAACAGTAACACTTGTTCAGAACGAAAGAAAGCACAGAGCCCCAGATTTTATGTTGTCCTGGAGAGCTTGCAGAGCACTGGGGAAAGGCAGGCAGAGAATTCCCTGCTAGCACCTTCTCTGTGCCTGTTCACATTCCTTCGCAGAATCGCTTTTGTGCAGAAAACTGTAACACTTGTTCAGAACGAAAGAAAGCACAGAGCCCCAGATTTTATGTTGTCCTGGAGAGCTTGCAGAGCACTGGGGAAAAGCAGGCAGAGAATTCCCTGCTAGCACCTTCTCTGTGCCTGGGAAACAGAAGTGTTCACATTGCTTGGCAGAATCGCTTTTGTGCAGAAAACAGTAACACTTGTTCAGAACAAAAGAAAGCACAGAGCCCCAGATTTTATGTTGTCCTGGAGAGCTTGCAGAGCACTGGGGAAAAGCAGGCAGAGAATTCCCTGCTAGCACCTTCTCTGTGCCTGGGAAACAGAAGTGTTCACATTGCTTCACAGAATCGCTTTTGTGCAGAAAACAGTAACACTTGTTCAGACGAAAGAAAGCACAGAGCCCCAGATTTTATGTTGTCCTGGAGAGCTTGCAGAGCACTGGGGAAAGGCAGGCAGAGAATTCCCTGCTAGCACCTTCTCTGTGCCTGGGAAAAAGAAGTGTTCACATTGCTTCGCAGAATCGCTTTTGTGCAGAAAACAATAACACTTGTTCAGAACGAAAGAAAGCACAGAGCCCCAGATTTTATGTTGTCCTGGAGAGCTTGCAGAGCACTGGGGAAAGGCAGGCAGACAATTCCCTGCTAGCACCTTCTCTGTGCCTGGGAAGCAGAAGTCTTCACATTGCTTCGCAGAATCGCTTTTGTGCAGAAAACAATAACACTTGTTCAGAACGAAAGAAAGCACAGAGCCCCATATTTTATGTTGTGCTGGAGAGCTTGCAGAATACTGGGGAAAAGCAGGCAGAGAATTCCCTGCTAGCACCTTCTCTGTGCCTGGGAAACAGAAGTGTTCACATTGCTTCGCAGAATCGCTTTTGTGTAGAAAACAGTAACACTTGTTCAGAACGAAAGAAAGCACAGAGCCCCAGATTTTATGTTGTCCTGGAGAGCTTGCAGAGCACTGGGGAAAGGCAGGCAGACAATTCACTGCTAGCACCTTCTCTGTGCCTGTTCACATTGCTTCGCAGAATCGCTTTTGTGCAGAAAACAGTAACACTTGTTCAGAACAAAAGAAAGCACAGAGCCCCAGATTTTATGTTGTCCTGGAGAGCTTGCAGAGCACTGGGGAAAGGCAGGCAGAGAATTCCCTGCTAGCACCTTCTCTGTGCCTGTTCACATTCCTTCGCAGAATCGCTTTTGTGCAGAAAACAGTAACACTTGTTCAGAACGAAAGAAAGCACAGAGCCCCAGATTTTATGTTGTCCTGGAGAGCTTGCAGAGCACTGGGGAAAGGCAGGCAGAGAATTCCCTGCTAGCACCTTCTCTGTGCCTGTTCACATTGCTTCGCAGAATCGCTTTTGTGCAGAAAACAGTAACACTTGTTCAGAACGAAAGAAAGCACAGAGCCCCAGATTTTATGTTGTCCTGGAGAGCTTGCAGAGCACTGGGGAAAGGCAGGCAGAGAATTCCCTGCTAGCACCTTCTCTGTGCCTGGGAAGCAGAAGTGTTCACATTGCTTCGCAGAATCGTTTTGTGCAGAAAACAATAACACCTGTTCAGAACGAAAGAAAGCACAGAGCCCCAGATTTTATGTTGTCCTGGAGAGCTTGCAGAGCACTGGGGAAAAGCAGGCAGAGAATTCCCTGCTAGCACCTTCTCTGTGCCTGGGAAACAGAAGTGTTCACATTTCTTCGCAGAATCGCTTTTGTGCAGAAAACAGTAACACTTGTTCAGAACGAAAGAAAGCACAGAGCCCCAGATTTTATGTTGTCCTGGAGAGCTTGCAGAGCACTGGGGAAAGGCAGGCAGAGAATTCCCTGCTAGCACCTTCTCTGTGCCTGTTCACATTCCTTCGCAGAATCGCTTTTGTGCAGAAAACAGTAACACTTGTTCAGAACGAAAGAAAGCACAGAGCCCCAGATTTTATGTTGTCCTGGAGAGCTTGCAGAGCACTGGGGAAAGGCAGGCAGAGAATTCCCTGCTAGCACCTTCTCTGTGCCTGTTCACATTGCTTCGCAGAATCGCTTTTGTGCAGAAAACAGTAACACTTGTTCAGAACGAAAGAAAGCACAGAGCCCCAGATTTTATGTTGTCCTGGAGAGCTTGCAGAGCACTGGGGAAAGGCAGGCAGAGAATTCCCTGCTAGCACCTTCTCTGTGCCTGGGAAGCAGAAGTGTTCACATTGCTTCGCAGAATCGTTTTGTGCAGAAAACAATAACACCTGTTCAGAACGAAAGAAAGCACAGAGCCCCAGATTTTATGTTGTCCTGGAGAGCTTGCAGAGCACTGGGGAAAAGCAGGCAGAGAATTCCCTGCTAGCACCTTCTCTGTGCCTGGGAAACAGAAGTGTTCACATTTCTTCGCAGAATCGCTTTTGTGCAGAAAACAGTAACACTTGTTCAGAACGAAAGAAAGCACAGAGCCCCAGATTTTATGTTGTCCTGGAGAGCTTGCAGAGCACTGGGGAAAGGCAGGCAGAGAATTCCCTGCTAGCACCTTCTCTGTGCCTGTTCACATTCCTTCGCAGAATCGCTTTTGTGCAGAAAACTGTAACACTTGTTCAGAACGAAAGAAAGCACAGAGCCCCAGATTTTATGTTGTCCTGGAGAACTTGCAGAGCACTGGGGAAAAGCAGGCAGAGAATTCCCTGCTAGCACCTTCTCTGTGCCTGGGAAACAGAAGTGTTCACATTGCTTGGCAGAATCGCTTTTGTGCAGAAAACAGTAACACTTGTTCAGAACAAAAGAAAGCACAGAGCCCCAGATTTTATGTTGTCCTGGAGAGCTTGCAGAGCACTGGGGAAAAGCAGGCAGAGAATTCCCTGCTAGCACCTTCTCTGTGCCTGGGAAACAGAAGTGTTCACATTGCTTCACAGAATCGCTTTTGTGCAGAAAACAGTAACACCTGTTCAGACGAAAGAAAGCACAGAGCCCCAGATTTTATGTTGTCCTGGAGAGCTTGCAGAGCACTGGGGAAAGGCAGGCAGAGAATTCCCTGCTAGCACCTTCTCTGTGCCTGGGAAAAAGAAGTGTTCACATTGCTTCGCAGAATCGCTTTTGTGCAGAAAACAATAACACTTGTTCAGAACGAAAGAAAGCACAGAGCCCCAGATTTTATGTTGTCCTGGAGAGCTTGCAGAGCACTGGGGAAAGGCAGGCAGACAATTCCCTGCTAGCACCTTCTCTGTGCCTGGGAAGCAGAAGTCTTCACATTGCTTCGCAGAATCGCTTTTGTGCAGAAAACAATAACACTTGTTCAGAACGAAAGAAAGCACAGAGCCCCATATTTTATGTTGTGCTGGAGAGCTTGCAGAATACTGGGGAAAAGCAGGCAGAGAATTCCCTGCTAGCACCTTCTCTGTGCCTGGGAAACAGAAGTGTTCACATTGCTTCGCAGAATCGCTTTTGTGTAGAAAACAGTAACACTTGTTCAGAACGAAAGAAAGCACAGAGCCCCAGATTTTATGTTGTCCTGGAGAGCTTGCAGAGCACTGGGGAAAGGCAGGCAGACAATTCACTGCTAGCACCTTCTCTGTGCCTGTTAACATTGCTTCGCAGAATCGCTTTTGTGCAGAAAACAGTAACACTTGTTCAGACGAAAGAAAGCACAGAGCCCCAGATTTTATGTTGTCCTGGAGAGCTTGCAGAGCACTGGGGAAAGGCAGGCAGAGAATTCCCTGCTAGCACCTTCTCTGTGCCTGTTCACATTCCTTCGCAGAATCGCTTTTGTGCAGAAAACAGTAACACTTGTTCAGAACGAAAGAAAGCACAGAGCCCCAGATTTTATGTTGTCCTGGAGAGCTTGCAGAGCACTGGGGAAAGGCAGGCAGAGAATTCCCTGCTAGCACCTTCTCTGTGCCTGTTCACATTGCTTCGCAGAATCGCTTTTGTGCAGAAATCAGTAACACTTGTTCAGACGAAAGAAAGCACAGAGCCCCAGATTTTATGTTGTCCTGGAGAGCTTGCAGAGCACTGGGGAAAGGCAGGCAGAGAATTTCCTGCTAGCACCTTCTCTGTGCCTGGGAAGCAGAAGTGTTCACATTGCTTGGCAGAATCGCTTTTGTGCAGAAAACAGTAACACATGTTCAGAACGAAAGAAAGCACAGAGCCCCAGATTTTATGTTGTCCTGGAGAGCTTGCAGAGCACTGGGGAAAAGCAGGCAGAGAATTCCCTGCTAGCACCTTCTCTGTGCCTGGGAAACAGAAGTGTTCACATTGCTTCGCAGAATCGCTTTTGTGCAGAAAACAGTAACACTTGTTCAGAAGGAAAGAAAGCACAGAGCCCCAGATTTTATGTTGTGCTGGAGAGCTTGCAGAGTACTGGGGAAAAGCAGGCAGAGAATTCCCTGCTAGCACCTTCTCTGTGCCTGGGAAACAGAAGTGTTCACATTGCTTCGCAGTATCGCTTTTGTGCAGAAAACAGTAAAACTTGTTCAGAACGAAAGAAAGCACAGAGCCCCAGATTTTATGTTGTCCTGCAGAGCTTGCAGAGCACTGGGGAAAAGCAGGCAGAGAATTCCCTGCTAGCACCTTCTCTGTGCCTGGGAAACAGAAGTGTTCCCATTGCTTCGCAGAATCGCTTTTGTGCAGAATACAGTAACACTTGTTCAGAACGAAAGAAAGCACAGAGCCCCAGATTTTATGTTGTCCTGGAGAGCTTGCAGAGCACTGGGGAAAGGCAGGCAGAGAATTCCCTGCTAGCACCTTCTCTGTGCCTGTTCACATTGCTTCGCAGAATCGCTTTTGTGCAGAAAACAGTAACACTTGTTCAGAACGAAAGAAAGCACAGAGCCCCAGATTTTATGTTGTCCTGGAGAGCTTGCAGAGCACTGGGGAAAGGCAGGCAGAGAATTCCCTGCTAGCACCTTCTCTGTGCCTGGGAAGCAGAAGTCTTCACATTGCTTCGCAGAATCGCTTTTGTGCAGAAAACACTAACACTTGTTCAGAACAAAAGAAAGCACAGAGCCCCAGATTCTATGTTGTCCTGGAGAGCTTGCAGAGCACTGGGGAAAGGCAGGCAGACAATTCCCTGCTAGCACCTTCTCTGTGCCTGGGAAGCAGAAGTCTTCACATTGCTTCGCAGAATCGCTTTTGTGCAGAAAACAGTAACACTTGTTCAGAACGAAAGAAAGCACAGAGCCCCAGATTTTATGTTGTCCTGGAGAGCTTGCAGAGCACTGGGGAAAGGCAGGCAGAGAATTCCCTGCTAGCACCTTCTCTGTGCCTGTTCACATTCCTTCGCAGAATCGCTTTTGTGCAGAAAACAGTAACACTTGTTCAGAACGAAAGAAAGCACAGAGCCCCAGATTTTATGTTGTCCTGGAGAGCTTGCAGAGCACTGGGGAAAGGCAGGCAGAGAATTCCCTGCTAGCACCTTCTCTGTGCCTGTTCACATTGCTTCGCAGAATCGCTTTTGTGCAGAAAACAGTAACACTTGTTCAGACGAAAGAAAGCACAGAGCCCCAGATTTTATGTTGTTCTGGAGAGCTTGCAGAGCACTGGGGAAAGGCAGGCAGAGAATTCCCTGCTAGCACCTTCTCTGTGCCTGGGAAGCAGAAGTGTTCACATTGCTGGGCAGAATCGCTTTTGTGCAGAAAACAGTAACACTTGTTCAGAACGAAAGAAAGCACAGAGCCCCAGATTTTATGTTGTCCTGGAGAGCTTGCAGAGCACTGGGGAAAAGCAGGCAGAGAATTCCCTGCTAGCACCTTCTCTGTGCCTGGGAAACAGAAGTGTTCACATTGCTTCGCAGAATCGCTTTTGTGCAGAAAACAGTAACACTTGTTCAGAAGGAAAGAAAGCACAGAGCCCCAGATTTTATGTTGTCCTGGAGAGCTTGCAGAGCACTGGGGAAAGGCAGGCAGAGAATTCCCTGCTAGCACCTTCTCTGTGCCTGGGAAGCAGAAGTCTTCACATTGCTTCGCAGAATCGCTTTTGTGCAGAAAACAATAACACTTGTTCAGAACGAAAGAAAGCACAGAGCCCCAGATTTTATGTTGTCCTGGAGAGCTTGCAGAGCACTGGGGAAAAGCAGGCAGAGAATTCCCTGCTAGCACCTTCTCTGTGCCTGGGAAACAGAAGTGTTCACATTGCTTCGCAGAATCGCTTTTGTGCAGAAAACAGTAACACTTGTTCAGAACGAAAGAAAGCACAGAGCCCCAGATTTTATGTTGTCCTGGAGAGCTTGCAGAGCACTGGGGAAAGGCAGGCAGAGAATTCCCTGCTAGCACCTTCTCTGTGCCTGGGAAGCAGAAGTGTTCACATTGCTTCGCAGAATCGTTTTGTGCAGAAAACAATAACACCTATTCAGAACGAAAGAAAGCACAGAGCCCCAGATTTTATGTTGTCCTGGAGAGCTTGCAGAGCACTGGGGAAAAGCAGGCAGAGAATTCCCTGCTAGCACCTTCTCTGTGCCTGGGAAACAGAAGTGTTCACATTTCTTTGCAGTATCGCTTTTGTGCAGAAAACAGTAACACTTGTTCAGAACGAAAGAAAGCACAGAGCCCCAGATTTTATGTTGTCCTGGAGAACTTGCAGAGCACTGGGGAAAGGCAGGCAGAGAATTCCCTGCTAGCACGTTCTCGGTGCCTGGGAAGCAGAAGTGTTCACATTTCTTAGCAGTATCGCTTTTGTGCAGAAAACAGTAACACTTGTTCAGAAGGAAAGAAAGCACAGAGCCCCATATTTTATGTTGTGCTGGAGAGCTTGCAGAGTACTGGGGAAAATCAGGCAGAGAATTCCCTGCTAGCACCTTCTCTGTGCCTGGGAAACAGAAGTGTTCACATTGCTTCGCAGAATCGCTTTTGTGCAGATAACAGTAACACTTGTTCAGAACAAAAGAAAGCACAGAGCCCCAGATTTTATGTTGTCCTGGAGAGCTTGCAGAGCACTGGGGAAAGGCAGGCAGAGAATTCCCTGCTAGCACCTTCTCTGTGCCTGTTCACATTGCTTCGCAGAATCGCTTTTGTGCAGAAAACAATAACACTTGTTCAGAACGAAAGAAAGCACAGAGCCCCAGATTTTATGTTGTCCTGGAGAGCTTGCAGAGCACTGGGGAAAAGCAGGCAGAGAATTCCCTGCTAGCACGTTGTCTGTGCCTGGGAAACAGAAGTGTTCCCATTGCTTCGCAGAATCGCTTTTGTGCAGAAAACAGTAACACTTGTTCAGAACGAAAGAAAGCACAGAGCCCCAGATTTTATGTTGTCCTGGAGAGCTTGCAGAGCACTGGGGAAAGGCAGGCAGAGAATTCCCTGCTAGCACCTTCTCTGTGCCTGGGAAAAAGAAGTGTTCACATTGCTTCGCAGAATCGCTTTTGTGCAGAAAACAATAACACTTGTTCAGAACGAAAGAAAGCACAGAGCCCCAGATTTTATGTTGTCCTGGAGAGCTTGCAGAGCACTGGGGAAAGGCAGGCAGACAATTCCCTGCTAGCACCTTCTCTGTGCCTGGGAAGCAGAAGTCTTCACATTGCTTGGCAGAATCGCTTTTGTGCAGAAAACAATAACACTTGTTCAGAACGAAAGAAAGCACAGAGCCCCAGATTTTATGTTGTCCTGGAGAGCTTGCAGAGCACTGGGGAAAAGCAGGCAGAGAATTCCCTGCTAGCACCTTCTCTGTGCCTGGGAAACAGAAGTGTTCCCATTGCTTCGCAGAATCGCTTTTGTGCAGAAAACAGTAACACTTGTTCAGAACGAAAGAAAGCACAGAGCCCCATATTTTATGTTGTGCTGGAGAGCTTGCAGAATACTGGGGAAAAGCAGGCAGAGAATTCCCTGCTAGCACCTTCTCTGTGCCTGGGAAACAGAAGTGTTGACATTGCTTCGCAGAATCGCTTTTGTGTAGAAAACAGTAACACTTGTTCAGAACGAAAGAAAGCACAGAGCCCCAGATTTTATGTTGTCCTGGAGAGCTTGCAGAGCACTGGGGAAAGGCAGGCAGAGAATTCCCTGCTAGCACCTTCTCTGTGCCTGTTCACATTGCTTCGCAGAATCGCTTTTGTGCAGAAAACAGTAACACCTGTTCAGACGAAAGAAAGCACAGAGCCCCAGATTTTATGTTGTCCTGGAGAGCTTGCAGAGCACTGGGGAAAGGCAGGCAGAGAATTCCCTGCTAGCACCTTCTCTGTGCCTGTTCACATTCCTTCGCAGAATCGCTTTTGTGCAGAAAACAGTAACACTTGTTCAGAACGAAAGAAAGCACAGAGCCCCAGATTTTATGTTGTCCTGGAGAGCTTGCAGAGCACTGGGGAAAGGCAGGCAGAGAATTCCCTGCTAGCACCTTCTCTGTGCCTGTTCACATTGCTTCGCAGAATCGCTTTTGTGCAGAAAACAGTAACACTTGTTCAGACGAAAGAAAGCACAGAGCCCCAGATTTTATGTTGTCCTGGAGAGCTTGCAGAGCACTGGGGAAAGGCAGGCAGAGAATTTCCTGCTAGCACCTTCTCTGTGCCTGGGAAGCAGAAGTGTTCACATTGCTTGGCAGAATCGCTTTTGTGCAGAAAACAGTAACACTTGTTCAGAACGAAAGAAAGCACAGAGCCCCAGATTTTATGTTGTCCTGGAGAGCTTGCAGAGCACTGGGGAAAAGCAGGCAGAGAATTCCCTGCTAGCACCTTCTCTGTGCCTGGGAAACAGAAGTGTTCACATTGCTTCGCAGAATCGCTTTTGTGCAGAAAACAGTAACACTTGTTCAGAACGAAAGAAAGCACAGAGCCCCATATTTTATGTTGTGCTGGAGAGCTTGCAGAGTACTGGGGAAAAGCAGGCAGAGAATTCCCTGCTAGCACCTTCTCTGTGCCTGGGAAACAGAAGTGTTCACATTGCTTCGCAGTATCGCTTTTGTGCAGAAAACAGTAACACTTGTTCAGAACGAAAGAAAGCACAGAGCCCCAGATTTTATGTTGTCCTGGAGAGCTTGCAGAGCACTGGGGAAAAGCAGGCAGAGAATTCCCTGCTAGCACCTTCTCTGTGCCTGGGAAACAGAAGTGTTCCCATTGCTTCGCAGAATCGCTTTTGTGCAGAATACAGTAACACTTGTTCAGAACGAAAGAAAGCACAGAGCCCCAGATTTTATGTTGTCCTGGAGAGCTTGCAGAGCACTGGGGAAAGGCAGGCAGAGAATTCCCTGCTAGCACCTTCTCTGTGCCTGTTCACATTGCTTCGCAGAATCGCTTTTGTGCAGAAAACAGTAACACTTGTTCAGAACGAAAGAAAGCACAGAGCCCCAGATTTTATGTTGTCCTGGAGAGCTTGCAGAGCACTGGGGAAAGGCAGGCAGAGAATTCCCTGCTAGCACCTTCTCTGTGCCTGGGAAGCAGAAGTGTTCACATTGCTTCGCAGAATCGCTTTTGTGCAGAAAACACTAACACTTGTTCAGAACAAAAGAAAGCACAGAGCCCCAGATTCTATGTTGTCCTGGAGAGCTTGCAGAGCACTGGGGAAAGGCAGGCAGAGAATTTCCTGCTAGCACCTTCTCTGTGCCTGGGAAGCAGAAGTGTTCACATTGCTTCGCAGAATCGCTTTTGTGCAGAAAACAGTAACACTTGTTCAGTACGAAAGAAAGCACAGAGCCCCAGATTCTATGTTGTCCTGGAGAGCTTGCAGAGCACTGGGGAAAGGCAGGCAGAGAATTCCCTGCTAGCACCTTCTCTGTGCCTGGGAAGCAGAAGTGTTCCCATTGCTTCGCAGAATCGCTTTTGTGCAGAAAACAGTAACACTTGCTCAGAACGAAAGAAAGCACAGAGCCCCAGATTTTATGTTGTCCTGGAGAGCTTGCAGAGCACTGGGGAAAGGCAGGCAGAGAATTCCCTGCTAGCACCTTCTCTGTGCCTGTTCACATTGCTTCGCAGAATCGCTTTTGTGCAGAAAACAGTAACACTTGTTCAGACGAAAGAAAGCACAGAGCCCCAGATTTTATGTTGTCCTGGAGAGCTTGCAGAGCACTGGGGAAAGGCAGGCAGAGAATTCCCTGCTAGCACCTTCTCTGTGCCTGGGAAGCAGAAGTGTTCACATTGCTTGGCAGAATCGCTTTTGTGCAGAAAACAATAACACTTGTTCAGAACGAAAGAAAGCACAGAGCCCCAGATTTTATGTTGTCCTGGAGAGCTTGCAGAGCACTGGGGAAAAGCAGGCAGAGAATTCCCTGCTAGCACCTTCTCTGTGCCTGGGAAACAGAAGTGTTCACATTGCTTCGCAGAATCGCTTTTGTGCAGAAAACAGTAACACTTGTTCAGAAGGAAAGAAAGCACAGAGCCCCATATTTTATGTTGTGCTGGAGAGCTTGCAGAGTACTGGGGAAAAGCAGGCAGAGAATTCCCTGCTAGCACCTTCTCTGTGCCTGGGAAACAGAAGTGTTCACATTGCTTCGCAGTATCGCTTTTGTGCAGAAAACAGTAACACTTGTTCAGAACGAAAGAAAGCACAGAGCCCCAGATTTTATGTTGTCCTGGAGAGCTTGCAGAGCACTGGGGAAAAGCAGGCAGAGAATTCCCTGCTAGCACCTTCTCTGTGCCTGGGAAACAGAAGTGTTCCCATTGCTTCGCAGAATCGCTTTTGTGCAGAATACAGTAACACTTGTTCAGAACGAAAGAAAGCACAGAGCCCCAGATTTTATGTTGTCCTGGAGAGCTTGCAGAGCACTGGGGAAAGGCAGGCAGAGAATTCCCTGCTAGCACCTTCTCTGTGCCTGTTCACATTGCTTCGCAGAATCGCTTTTGTGCAGAAAACACTAACACTTGTTCAGAACGAAAGAAAGCACAGAGCCCCAGATTTTATGTTGTCCTGGAGAGCTTGCAGAGCACTGGGGAAAGGCAGGCAGAGAATTCCCTGCTAGCACCTTCTCTGTGCCTGGGAAGCAGAAGTCTTCACATTGCTTCGCAGAATCGCTTTTGTGCAGAAAACACTAACACTTGTTCAGAACAAAAGAAAGCACAGAGCCCCAGATTCTATGTTGTCCTGGAGAGCTTGCAGAGCACTGGGGAAAGGCAGGCAGAGAATTTCCTGCTAGCACCTTCTCTGTGCCTGGGAAGCAGAAGTGTTCACATTGCTTCGCAGAATCGCTTTTGTGCAGAAAACAGTAACACTTGTTCAGTACGAAAGAAAGCACAGAGCCCCAGATTCTATGTTGTCCTGGAGAGCTTGCAGAGCACTGGGGAAAGGCAGGCAGAGAATTCCCTGCTAGCACCTTCTCTGTGCCTGGGAAGCAGAAGTCTTCACATTGCTTCGCAGAATCTCTTTTATGCAGAAAACAGTAACACTTGCTCAGAACGAAAGAAAGCACAGAGCCCCATATTTTATGTTGTCCTGGAGAGCTTGCAGAGCACTGGGGAAAGGCAGGCAGAGAATTCCCTGCTAGCACCTTCTCTGTGCCTGGGAAACAGAAGTGTTCACATTGCTTCGCAGAATCGCTTTTGTGCAGAAAACAATAACACTTGTTCAGAACGAAAGAAAGCACAGAGCCCCAGATTTTATGTTGTCCTGGAGAGCTTGCAGAGCACTGGGGAAAGGCAGGCAGACAATTCCCTGCTAGCACCTTCTCTGTGCCTGGGAAACAGAAGTGTTCACATTGCTTCGCAGAATCGCTTTTGTGCAGAAAACACTAACACTTGTTCAGAACGAAAGAAAGCACAGAGCCCCAGATTTTATGTTGTCCTGGAGAGCTTGCAGAGCACTGGGGAAAAGCAGGCAGAGAATTCCCTGCTAGCACCTTCTCTGTGCCTGGGAAACAGAAGTGTTCCCATTGCTTCGCAGAATCGCTTTTGTGCAGAATACAGTAACACTTGTTCAGAACGAAAGAAAGCACAGAGACCCAGATTTTATGTTGTCCTGGAGAGCTTGCAGAGCACTGGGGAAAGGCAGGCAGAGAATTCCCTGCTAGCACCTTCTCTGTGCCTGTTCACATTGCTTCGCAGAATCGCTTTTGTGCAGAAAACAGTAACACTTGTTCAGAACGAAAGAAAGCACAGAGCCCCAGATTTTATGTTGTCCTGGAGAGCTTGCAGAGCACTGGGGAAAGGCAGGCAGAGAATTCCCTGCTAGCACCTTCTCTGTGCCTGGGAAGCAGAAGTGTTCACATTGCTTGGCAGAATCGCTTTTGTGCAGAAAACACTAACACTTGTTCAGAACGAAAGAAAGCACAGAGCCCCAGATTTTATGTTGTCCTGGAGAGCTTGCAGAGCACTGGGGAAAAGCAGGCAGAGAATTCCCTGCTAGCACCTTCTCTGTGCCTGGGAAACAGAAGTCTTCACATTGCTTGGCAGAATCGCTTTTGTGCAGAAAACAGTAACACTTGTTCAGAACGAAAGAAAGCACAGAGCCCCAGATTTTATGTTGTCCTGGAGAGCTTGCAGAGCACTGGGGAAAGGCAGGCAGAGAATTCCCTGCTAGCACCTTCTCTGTGCCTGGGAAGCAGAAGTCTTCACATTGCTTCGCAGAATCGCTTTTGTGCAGAAAACAGTAACACTTGTTCAGAACGAAAGAAAGCACAGAGCCCCAGATTTGCTGTTGTCCTGGAGAGCTTACAGAGCACTGGGGAAAAGCAGGCAGAGAATTCCCTGCTAGCACCTTCTCTGTGCCTGGGAAGCAGAAGTGTTCACATTGCTTCGCAGAATCGCTTTTGTGCAGAAAACAGTAACACTTGTTCAGAACGAAAGAAAGCACAGAGCCCCAGATTTTATGTTGTCCTGGAGAGCTTACAGAGCACTGGGGAAAAGCAGGCAGAGAATTCCCTGCTAGCACCTTCTCTGTGCCTGGGAAACAGAAGTGTTCACATTTCTTCGCAGAATCGCTTTTGTGCAGAAAACAGTAACACTTGTTCAGAAGGAAAGAAAGCACAGAGCCCCAGATTTTATGTTGTCCTGGAGAGCTTGCAGAGCACTGGGGAAAAGCAGGCAGAGAATTCCCTGCTAGCACCTTCTCTGTGCCTGGGAAGCAGAAGTGTTCACATTGCTTGGTAGAATCGCTTTTGTGCAGATAACAGTAACACTTTTTCAGAACAAAAGAAAGCACAGAGCCCCAGATTTTATGTTGTCCTGGAGAGCTTGCAGAGCACTGGGGAAAAGCAGGCAGAGAATTCCCTGCTAGCACCTTCTCTGTGCCTGGGAAACAGAAGTGTTCACATTGCTTCGCAGAATCGCTTTTGTGCAGATAACAGTAACACTTGTTCAGACGAAAGAAAGCACAGAGCCCCATATTTTATGTTGTGCTGGAGAGCTTGCAGAGTACTGGGGAAAAGCAGGCAGAGAATTCCCTGCTAGCACCTTCTCTGTGCCTGGGAAGCAGAAGTGTTCACATTGCTTCGCAGAATCGCTTTTGTGCAGATAACAGTAACACTTGTTCAGACGAAAGAAAGCACAGAGCCCCAGATTTTATGTTGTCCTGGAGAGCTTGCAGAGCACTGGGGAAAGGCAGGCAGAGAATTCCCTGCTAGCACCTTCTCTGTGCCTGGGAAGCAGAAGTCTTCACATTGCTTCGCAGAATCGCCTTTGTGCAGAAAACAATAACACTTGTTCAGAACAAAAGAAAGCACAGAGCCCCAGATTCTATGTTGTCCTGGAGAGCTTGCAGAGCACTGGGGAAAGGCAGGCAGAGAATTTCCTGCTAGCACCTTCTCTGTGCCTGGGAAGCAGAAGTGTTCACATTGCTTCGCAGAATCGCTTTTGTGCAGAAAACAGTAACACTTGTTCAGTACGAAAGAAAGCACAGAGCCCCAGATTCTATGTTGTCCTGGAGAGCTTGCAGAGCACTGGGGAAAAGCAGGCAGAGAATTCCCTGCTAGCACCTTCTCTGTGCCTGGGAAACAGAAGTGTTCACATTGCTTCGCAGAATCGCTTTTGTGCAGAAAACAGTAACACTTGTTCAGAACGAAAGAAAGCACAGAGCCCCAGATTTTATGTTGTCCTGGAGAGCTTGCAGAGCACTGGGGAAAGGCAGGCAGAGAATTCCCTGCTAGCACCTTCTCTGTGCCTGGGAAACAGAAGTGTTCACATTGCTTCGCAGAATCGCTTTTGTGCAGAAAACAATAACACTTGTTCAGAACGAAAGAAAGCACAGAGCCCCAGATTTTATGTTGTCCTGGAGAGCTTGCAGAGCACTGGGGAAAGGCAGGCAGACAATTCCCTGCTAGCACCTTCTCTGTGCCTGGGAAGCAGAAGTCTTCACATTGCTTCGCAGAATCGCTTTTGTGCAGAAAACAATAACACTTGTTCAGAACGAAAGAAAGCACAGAGCCCCAGATTTTATGTTGTCCTGGAGAGCTTGCAGAGCACTGGGGAAAAGCAGGCAGAGAATTCCCTGCTAGCACCTTCTCTGTGCCTGCTCACATTGCTTCGCAGAATCGCTTTTGTGCAGAAAACAGTAACACCTGTTCAGACGAAAGAAAGCACAGAGCCCCAGATTTTATGTTGTCCTGGAGAGCTTGCAGAGCACTGGGGAAAGGCAGGCAGAGAATTCCCTGCTAGCACCTTCTCTGTGCCTGTTCACATTCCTTCGCAGAATCGCTTTTGTGCAGAAAACAGTAACACTTGTTCAGAACGAAAGAAAGCACAGAGCCCCAGATTTTATGTTGTCCTGGAGAGCTTGCAGAGCACTGGGGAAAGGCAGGCAGACAATTCACTGCTAGCACCTTCTCTGTGCCTGTTCACATTGCTTCGCAGAATCGCTTTTGTGCAGAAAACAGTAACACTTGTTCAGACGAAAGAAAGCACAGAGCCCCAGATTTTATGTTGTCCTGGAGAGCTTGCAGAGCACTGGGGAAAGGCAGGCAGAGAATTTCCTGCTAGCACCTTCTCTGTGCCTGGGAAGCAGAAGTGTTCACATTGCTTCTCAGAATCGCTTTTGTGCAGAAAACAGTAACACTTGTTCAGAACGAAAGAAAGCACAGAGCCCCAGATTTTATGTTGTCCTGGAGAGCTTGCAGAGCACTGGGGAAAAGCAGGCAGAGAATTCCCTGCTAGCACGTTGTCTGTGCCTGGGAAACAGAAGTGTTCACATTGCTTCGCAGAATCGCTTTTGTGCAGAAAACAGTAACACTTGTTCAGAACGAAAGAAAGCACAGAGCCCCAGATTTTATGTTGTCCTGGAGAGCTTGCAGAGCACTGGGGAAAGGCAGGCAGAGAATTCCCTGCTAGCACCTTCTCTGTGCCTGGGAAACAGAAGTGTTCACATTGCTTCGCAGAATCGCTTTTGTGCAGATAACAGTAACACTTGTTCAGACGAAAGAAAGCACAGAGCCCCATATTTTATGTTGTGCTGGAGAGCTTGCAGAGTACTGGGGAAAAGCAGGCAGAGAATTCCCTGCTAGCACCTTCTCTGTGCCTGGGAAACAGAAGTGTTCACATTGCTTCGCAGAATCGCTTTTGTGCAGATAACAGTAACACTTGTTCAGACGAAAGAAAGCACAGAGCCCCAGATTTTATGTTGTCCTGGAGAGCTTGCAGAGCACTGGGGAAAGGCAGGCAGAGAATTCCCTGCTAGCACCTTCTCTGTGCCTGGGAAGCAGAAGTCTTCACATTGCTTCGCAGAATCGCCTTTGTGCAGAAAACAATAACACTTGTTCAGAACAAAAGAAAGCACAGAGCCCCAGATTCTATGTTGTCCTGGAGAGCTTGCAGAGCACTGGGGAAAGGCAGGCAGAGAATTTCCTGCTAGCACCTTCTCTGTGCCTGGGAAGCAGAAGTGTTCACATTGCTTCGCAGAATCGCTTTTGTGCAGAAAACAGTAACACTTGTTCAGTACGAAAGAAAGCACAGAGCCCCAGATTCTATGTTGTCCTGGAGAGCTTGCAGAGCACTGGGGAAAAGCAGGCAGAGAATTCCCTGCTAGCACCTTCTCTGTGCCTGGGAAACAGAAGTGTTCACATTGCTTCGCAGAATCGCTTTTGTGCAGAAAACAGTAACACTTGTTCAGAACGAAAGAAAGCACAGAGCCCCAGATTTTATGTTGTCCTGGAGAGCTTGCAGAGCACTGGGGAAAGGCAGGCAGAGAATTCCCTGCTAGCACCTTCTCTGTGCCTGGGAAACAGAAGTGTTCACATTGCTTCGCAGAATCGCTTTTGTGCAGAAAACAATAACACTTGTTCAGAACGAAAGAAAGCACAGAGCCCCAGATTTTATGTTGTCCTGGAGAGCTTGCAGAGCACTGGGGAAAGGCAGGCAGACAATTCCCTGCTAGCACCTTCTCTGTGCCTGGGAAGCAGAAGTCTTCACATTGCTTCGCAGAATCGCTTTTGTGCAGAAAACAATAACACTTGTTCAGAACGAAAGAAAGCACAGAGCCCCAGATTTTATGTTGTCCTGGAGAGCTTGCAGAGCACTGGGGAAAAGCAGGCAGAGAATTCCCTGCTAGCACCTTCTCTGTGCCTGTTCACATTCCTTCGCAGAATCGCTTTTGTGCAGAAAACAGTAACACTTGTTCAGAACGAAAGAAAGCACAGAGCCCCAGATTTTATGTTGTCCTGGAGAGCTTGCAGAGCACTGGGGAAAGGCAGGCAGAGAATTCCCTGCTAGCACCTTCTCTGTGCCTGGGAAGCAGAAGTCTTCACATTGCTTCGCAGAATCGCCTTTGTGCAGAAAACAATAACACTTGTTCAGAACAAAAGAAAGCACAGAGCCCCAGATTCTATGTTGTCCTGGAGAGCTTGCAGAGCACTGGGGAAAGGCAGGCAGAGAATTTCCTGCTAGCACCTTCTCTGTGCCTGGGAAGCAGAAGTCTTCACATTGCTTCGCAGAATCGCTTTTGTGCAGAAAACAGTAACACTTGTTCAGTACGAAAGAAAGCACAGAGCCCCAGATTCTATGTTGTCCTGGAGAGCTTGCAGAGCACTGGGGAAAAGCAGGCAGAGAATTCCCTGCTAGCACCTTCTCTGTGCCTGGGAAACAGAAGTGTTCACATTGCTTCGCAGAATCGCTTTTGTGCAGAAAACAGTAACACTTGTTCAGAACGAAAGAAAGCACAGAGCCCCAGATTTTATGTTGTCCTGGAGAGCTTGCAGAGCACTGGGGAAAGGCAGGCAGAGAATTCCCTGCTAGCACCTTCTCTGTGCCTGGGAAACAGAAGTGTTCACATTGCTTCGCAGAATCGCTTTTGTGCAGAAAACAATAACACTTGTTCAGAACGAAAGAAAGCACAGAGCCCCAGATTTTATGTTGTCCTGGAGAGCTTGCAGAGCACTGGGGAAAGGCAGGCAGACAATTCCCTGCTAGCACCTTCTCTGTGCCTGGGAAGCAGAAGTCTTCACATTGCTTCGCAGAATCGCTTTTGTGCAGAAAACAATAACACTTGTTCAGAACGAAAGAAAGCACAGAGCCCCAGATTTTATGTTGTCCTGGAGAGCTTGCAGAGCACTGGGGAAAAGCAGGCAGAGAATTCCCTGCTAGCACCTTCTCTGTGCCTGCTCACATTGCTTCGCAGAATCGCCTTTGTGCAGAAAACAGTAACACCTGTTCAGACGAAAGAAAGCACAGAGCCCCAGATTTTATGTTGTCCTGGAGAGCTTGCAGAGCACTGGGGAAAGGCAGGCAGAGAATTCCCTGCTAGCACCTTCTCTGTGCCTGTTCACATTCCTTCGCAGAATCGCTTTTGTGCAGAAAACAGTAACACTTGTTCAGAACGAAAGAAAGCACAGAGCCCCAGATTTTATGTTGTCCTGGAGAGCTTGCAGAGCACTGGGGAAAGGCAGGCAGACAATTCACTGCTAGCACCTTCTCTGTGCCTGTTCACATTGCTTCGCAGAATCGCTTTTGTGCAGAAAACAGTAACACTTGTTCAGACGAAAGAAAGCACAGAGCCCCAGATTTTATGTTGTCCTGGAGAGCTTGCAGAGCACTGGGGAAAGGCAGGCAGAGAATTTCCTGCTAGCACCTTCTCTGTGCCTGGGAAGCAGAAGTGTTCACATTGCTTCTCAGAATCGCTTTTGTGCAGAAAACAGTAACACTTGTTCAGAACGAAAGAAAGCACAGAGCCCCAGATTTTATGTTGTCCTAGAGAGCTTGCAGAGCACTGGGGAAAAGCAGGCAGAGAATTCCCTGCTAGCACGTTGTCTGTGCCTGGGAAACAGAAGTGTTCCCATTGCTTCGCAGAATCGCTTTTGTGCAGAAAACAGTAACACTTGTTCAGACGAAAGAAAGCACAGAGCCCCAGATTTTATGTTGTCCTGGAGAGCTTGCAGAGCACTGGGGAAAGGCAGGCAGAGAATTCCCTGCTAGCACCTTCTCTGTGCCTGGGAAACAGAAGTGTTCACATTGCTTCGCAGAATCGCTTTTGTGCAGAAAACAGTAACACTTGTTCAGTACGAAAGAAAGCACAGAGCCCCAGATTCTATGTTGTCCTGGAGAGCTTGCAGAGCACTGGGGAAAAGCAGGCAGAGAATTCCCTGCTAGCACCTTCTCTGTGCCTGGGAAACAGAAGTGTTCACATTGCTTCGCAGAATCGCTTTTGTGCAGAAAACAGTAACACTTGTTCAGAACGAAAGAAAGCACAGAGCCCCAGATTTTATGTTGTCCTGGAGAGCTTGCAGAGCACTGGGGAAAGGCAGGCAGAGAATTCCCTGCTAGCACCTTCTCTGTGCCTGGGAAACAGAAGTGTTCACATTGCTTCGCAGAATCGCTTTTGTGCAGAAAACAATAACACTTGTTCAGAACGAAAGAAAGCACAGAGCCCCAGA
Source organism: Strix uralensis (assembly GCF_047716275.1). NCBI lineage: Eukaryota > Metazoa > Chordata > Aves > Strigiformes > Strigidae > Strix > Strix uralensis. Next base: position 26,461,312 of record NC_133981.1, on the reverse strand, counting down.
TTTTATGTTGTCCTGGAGAGCTTGCAGAGCACTGGGGAAAGGCAGGCAGACAATTCCCTGCTAGCACCTTCTCTGTGCCTGGGAAGCAGAAGTCTTCACATTGCTTCGCAGAATCGCTTTTGTGCAGAAAACAATAACACTTGTTCAGAACGAAAGAAAGCACAGAGCCCCAGATTTTATGTTGTCCTGGAGAGCTTGCAGAGTACTGGGGAAAAGCAGGCAGAGAATTCCCTGCTAGCACCTTCTCTGTGCCTGCTCACATTGCTTCGCTAAATCGCTTTTGTGCAGAAAACAGTAACACCTGTTCAGACGAAAGAAAGCACAGAGCCCCAGATTTTATGTTGTCCTGGAGAGCTTGCAGAGCACTGGGGAAAGGCAGGCAGAGAATTCCCTGCTAGCACCTTCTCTGTGCCTGTTCACATTCCTTCGCAGAATCGCTTTTGTGCAGAAAACAGTAACACTTGTTCAGAACGAAAGAAAGCACAGAGCCCCAGATTTTATGTTGTCCTGGAGAGCTTGCAGAGCACTGGGGAAAGGCAGGCAGAGAATTCCCTGCTAGCACCTTCTCTGTGCCTGTTCACATTGCTTCGCAGAATCGCTTTTGTGCAGAAAACAGTAACACTTGTTCAGACGAAAGAAAGCACAGAGCCCCAGATTTTATGTTGTCCTGGAGAGCTTGCAGAGCACTGGGGAAAGGCAGGCAGAGAATTTCCTGCTAGCACCTTCTCTGTGCCTGGGAAGCAGAAGTGTTCACATTGCTTCTCAGAATCGCTTTTGTGCAGAAAACAGTAACACTTGTTCAGAACGAAAGAAAGCACAGAGCCCCAGATTTTATGTTGTCCTGGAGAGCTTGCAGAGCACTGGGGAAAAGCAGGCAGAGAATTCCCTGCTAGTACGTTGTCTGTGCCTGGGAAACAGAAGTGTTCCCATTGCTTCGCAGAATCGCTTTTGTGCAGAAAACAGTAACACTTGTTCAGAACGAAAGAAAGCACAGAGCCCCAGATTTTATGTTGTCCTGGAGAGCTTGCAGAGCACTGGGGAAAGGCAGGCAGAGAATTCCCTGCTAGCACCTTCTCTGTGCCTGGGAAACAGAAGTGTTCACATTGCTTCGCAGAATCGCTTTTGTGCAGAAAACAATAACACTTGTTCAGAACGAAAGAAAGCACAGAGCCCCAGATTTTATGTTGTCCTGGAGAGCTTGCAGAGCACTGGGGAAAAGCAGGCAGAGAATTCCCTGCTAGCACCTTCTCTGTGCCTGGGAAACAGAAGTGTTCCCATTGCTTCGCAGAATCGCTTTTGTGCAGAATACAGTAACACTTGTTCAGAACGAAAGAAAGCACAGAGCCCCAGATTTTATGTTGTGCTGGAGAGCTTGCAGAATACTGGGGAAAAGCAGGCAGAGAATTCCCTGCTAGCACCTTCTCTGTGCCTGGGAAACAGAAGTGTTCACATTGCTTCGCAGAATCGCTTTTGTGTAGAAAACAGTAACACTTGTTCAGAACGAAAGAAAGCACAGAGCCCCAGATTTTATGTTGTCCTGGAGAGCTTGCAGAGCACTGGGGAAAGGCAGGCAGAGAATTCCCTGCTAGCACCTTCTCTGTGCCTGGGAAACAGAAGTGTTCACATTGCTTCGCAGAATCGCTTTTGTGCAGAAAACAATAACACTTGTTCAGAACGAAAGAAAGCACAGAGCCCCAGATTTTATGTTGTCCTGGAGAGCTTGCAGAGCACTGGGGAAAGGCAGGCAGACAATTCCCTGCTAGCACCTTCTCTGTGCCTGGGAAGCAGAAGTCTTCACATTGCTTCGCAGAATCGCTTTTGTGCAGAAAACAATAACACTTGTTCAGAACGAAAGAAAGCACAGAGCCCCAGATTTTATGTTGTCCTGGAGAGCTTGCAGAGCACTGGGGAAAAGCAGGCAGAGAATTCCCTGCTAGCACCTTCTCTGTGCCTGGGAAACAGAAGTGTTCCCATTGCTTCGCAGAATCGCTTTTGTGCAGAATACTGTAACACTTGTTCAGAACAAAAGAAAGCACAGAGCCCCAGATTCTATGTTGTCCTGGAGAGCTTGCAGAGCACTGGGGAAAGGCAGGCAGAGAATTTCCTGCTAGCACCTTCTCTGTGCCTGGGAAGCAGAAGTGTTCACATTGCTTCGCAGAATCGCTTTTGTGCAGAAAACAGTAACACTTGTTCAGAACGAAAGAAAGCACAGAGCCCCAGATTTTATGTTGTCCTGGAGAGCTTGCAGAGCACTGGGGAAAGGCAGGCAGAGAATTTCCTGCTAGCACCTTCTCTGTGCCTGGGAAGCAGAAGTGTTCACATTGCTTGGCAGAATCGCTTTTGTGCAGATAACAGTAACACTTGTTCAGAACGAAAGAAAGCACAGAGCCCCAGATTCTATGTTGTCCTGGAGAGCTTGCAGAGCCCTGGGGAAAAGCAGGCAGAGAATTCCCTGCTAGCACCTTCTCTGTGCCTGGGAAACAGAAGTGTTCACATTGCTTCGCAGAATCGGTTTTGTGCAGAAAACAGTAACACTTGTTCAGAAGGAAAGAAAGCACAGAGCCCCAGATTTTATGTTGTCCTGGAGAGCTTGCAGAGCACTGGGGAAAGGCAGGCAGAGAATTCCCTGCTAGCACCTTCTCTGTGCCTGGGAAGCAGAAGTCTTCACATTGCTTCGCAGAATCGCTTTTGTGCAGAAAACAGTAACACTTGCTCAGAACGAAAGAAAGCACAGAGCCCCAGATTTTATGTTGTCCTGGAGAGCTTGCAGAGCACTGGGGAAAGGCAGGCAGAGAATTCCCTGCTAGCACCTTCTCTGTGCCTGGGAAACAGAAGTGTTCACATTGCTTCGCAGAATCGCTTTTGTGCAGAAAACAATAACACTTGTTCAGAACGAAAGAAAGCACAGAGCCCCAGATTTTATGTTGTCCTGGAGAGCTTGCAGAGCACTGGGGAAAGGCAGGCAGACAATTCCCTGCTAGCACCTTCTCTGTGCCTTGGAAGCAGAAGTCTTCACATTGCTTCGCAGAATCGCTTTTGTGCAGAAAACAATAACACTTGTTCAGAACGAAAGAAAGCACAGAGCCCCAGATTTTATGTTGTCCTGGAGAGCTTGCAGAGCACTGGGGAAAAGCAGGCAGAGAATTCCCTGCTAGCACCTTCTCTGTGCCTGGGAAACAGAAGTGTTCCCATTGCTTCGCAGAATCGCTTTTGTGCAGAATACAGTAACACTTGTTCAGAACGAAAGAAAGCACAGAGCCCCAGATTTTATGTTGTCCTGGAGAGCTTGCAGAGCACTGGGGAAAGGCAGGCAGAGAATTCCCTGCTAGCACCTTCTCTGTGCCTGGGAAGCAGAAGTGTTCACATTGCTTCGCAGAATCGCTTTTGTGCAGAAAACAGTAACACTTGTTCAGAACGAAAGAAAGCACAGAGCCCCAGATTTGCTGTTGTCCTGGAGAGCTTACCGAGCACTGGGGAAAAGCAGGCAGAGAATTCCCTGCTAGCACCTTCTCTGTGCCTGGGAAGCAGAAGTGTTCACATTGCTTCGCAGAATCGCTTTTGTGCAGAAAACAGTAACACTTGTTCAGAATGAAAGAAAGCACAGAGCCCCAGATTTTATGTTGTCCTGGAGAGCTTACAGAGCACTGGGGAAAAGCAGGCAGAGAATTCCCTGCTAGCACCTTCTCTGTGCCTGGGAAACAGAAGTGTTCACATTTCTTCGCAGAATCGCTTTTGTGCAGAAAACAGTAACACTTGTTCAGAACGAAAGAAAGCACAGAGCCCCAGATTTTATGTTGTCCTGGAGAGCTTGCAGAGCACTGGGGAAAGGCAGGCAGAGAATTCCCTGCTAGCACCTTCCCTGTGCCTTGGAAAGAGAAGTGTTCCCATTGCTTCGCAGAATCGCTTTTGTGCAGAAAACAGTAACACTTGTTCAGAAGGAAAGAAAGCACAGAGCCCCAGATTTTATGTTGTCCTGGAGAGCTTGCAGAGCACTGGGGAAAAGCAGGCAGAGAATTCCCTGCTAGCACCTTCTCTGTGCCTGGGAAGCAGAAGTGTTCACATTGCTTGGCAGAATCGCTTTTGTGCAGATAACAGTAACACTTTTTCAGAACAAAAGAAAGCACAGAGCCCCAGATTTTATGTTGTCCTGGAGAGCTTGCAGAGCACTGGGGAAAAGCAGGCAGAGAATGCCCTGCTAGCACCTTCTCTGTGCCTGGGAAACAGAAGGGTTAACATTTCTTAGCAGTATCGCTTTTGTGCAGAAAACAGTAACACTTGTTCAGAAGGAAAGAAAGCACAGAGCCCCATATTTTATGTTGTGCTGGAGAGCTTGCAGAGTACTGGGGAAAAGCAGGCAGAGAATTCCCTGCTAGCACCTTCTCTGTGCCTGTTCACATTGCTTCGCAGAATCGCTTTTGTGCAGAAAACAGTAACACTTGTTCAGAACGAAAGAAAGCACAGAGCCCCATATTTTATGTTGTGCTGGAGAGCTTGCAGAGTACTGGGGAAAAGCAGGCAGAGAATTCCCTGCTAGCACCTTCTCTGTGCCTGGGAAGCAGAAGTCTTCACATTGCTTCGCAGAATCGCTTTTGTGCAGATAACAGTAACACTTGTTCAGACGAAAGAAAGCACAGAGCCCCAGATTTTATGTTGTCCTGGAGAGCTTGCAGAGCACTGGGGAAAGGCAGGCAGAGAATTCCCTGCTAGCACCTTCTCTGTGCCTGGGAAGCAGAAGTCTTCACATTGCTTCGCAGAATCGCCTTTGTGCAGAAAACAATAACACTTGTTCAGAACAAAAGAAAGCACAGAGCCCTAGATTCTATGTTGTCCTGGAGAGCTTGCAGAGCACTGGGGAAAGGCAGGCAGAGAATTTCCTGCTAGCACCTTCTCTGTGCCTGGGAAGCAGAAGTGTTCACATTGCTTCTCAGAATCGCTTTTGTGCAGAAAACAGTAACACTTGTTCAGAACGAAAGAAAGCACAGAGCCCCAGATTTTATGTTGTCCTAGAGAGCTTGCAGAGCACTGGGGAAAAGCAGGCAGAGAATTCCCTGCTAGCACGTTGTCTGTGCCTGGGAAACAGAAGTGTTCCCATTGCTTCGCAGAATCGCTTTTGTGCAGAAAACAGTAACACTTGTTCAGACGAAAGAAAGCACAGAGCCCCAGATTTTATGTTGTCCTGGAGAGCTTGCAGAGCACTGGGGAAAGGCAGGCAGAGAATTCCCTGCTAGCACCTTCTCTGTGCCTGGGAAACAGAAGTGTTCACATTGCTTCGCAGAATCGCTTTTGTGCAGAAAACAGTAACACTTGTTCAGTACGAAAGAAAGCACAGAGCCCCAGATTCTATGTTGTCCTGGAGAGCTTGCAGAGCACTGGGGAAAAGCAGGCAGAGAATTCCCTGCTAGCACCTTCTCTGTGCCTGGGAAACAGAAGTGTTCACATTGCTTCGCAGAATCGCTTTTGTGCAGAAAACAGTAACACTTGTTCAGAACGAAAGAAAGCACAGAGCCCCAGATTTTATGTTGTCCTGGAGAGCTTGCAGAGCACTGGGGAAAGGCAGGCAGAGAATTCCCTGCTAGCACCTTCTCTGTGCCTGGGAAACAGAAGTGTTCACATTGCTTCGCAGAATCGCTTTTGTGCAGAAAACAATAACACTTGTTCAGAACGAAAGAAAGCACAGAGCCCCAGATTTTATGTTGTCCTGGAGAGCTTGCAGAGCACTGGGGAAAGGCAGGCAGACAATTCCCTGCTAGCACCTTCTCTGTGCCTGGGAAGCAGAAGTCTTCACATTGCTTCGCAGAATCGCTTTTGTGCAGAAAACAATAACACTTGTTCAGAACGAAAGAAAGCACAGAGCCCCAGATTTTATGTTGTCCTGGAGAGCTTGCAGAGTACTGGGGAAAAGCAGGCAGAGAATTCCCTGCTAGCACCTTCTCTGTGCCTGCTCACATTGCTTCGCTAAATCGCTTTTGTGCAGAAAACAGTAACACCTGTTCAGACGAAAGAAAGCACAGAGCCCCAGATTTTATGTTGTCCTGGAGAGCTTGCAGAGCACTGGGGAAAGGCAGGCAGAGAATTCCCTGCTAGCACCTTCTCTGTGCCTGTTCACATTCCTTCGCAGAAACGCTTTTGTGCAGAAAACAGTAACACTTGTTCAGAACGAAAGAAAGCACAGAGCCCCAGATTTTATGTTGTCCTGGAGAGCTTGCAGAGCACTGGGGAAAGGCAGGCAGAGAATTCCCTGCTAGCACCTTCTCTGTGCCTGTTCACATTGCTTCGCAGAATCGCTTTTGTGCAGAAAACAGTAACACTTGTTCAGACGAAAGAAAGCACAGAGCCCCAGATTTTATGTTGTCCTGGAGAGCTTGCAGAGCACTGGGGAAAGGCAGGCAGAGAATTTCCTGCTAGCACCTTCTCTGTGCCTGGGAAGCAGAAGTGTTCACATTGCTTCTCAGAATCGCTTTTGTGCAGAAAACAGTAACACTTGTTCAGAACGAAAGAAAGCACAGAGCCCCAGATTTTATGTTGTCCTGGAGAGCTTGCAGAGCACTGGGGAAAAGCAGGCAGAGAATTCCCTGCTAGTACGTTGTCTGTGCCTGGGAAACAGAAGTGTTCCCATTGCTTCGCAGAATCGCTTTTGTGCAGAAAACAGTAACACTTGTTCAGAACGAAAGAAAGCACAGAGCCCCAGATTTTATGTTGTCCTGGAGAGCTTGCAGAGCACTGGGGAAAGGCAGGCAGAGAATTCCCTGCTAGCACCTTCTCTGTGCCTGGGAAACAGAAGTGTTCACATTGCTTCGCAGAATCGCTTTTGTGCAGAAAACAATAACACTTGTTCAGAACGAAAGAAAGCACAGAGCCCCAGATTTTATGTTGTCCTGGAGAGCTTGCAGAGCACTGGGGAAAAGCAGGCAGAGAATTCCCTGCTAGCACCTTCTCTGTGCCTGGGAAACAGAAGTGTTCCCATTGCTTCGCAGAATCGCTTTTGTGCAGAATACAGTAACACTTGTTCAGAACGAAAGAAAGCACAGAGCCCCAGATTTTATGTTGTGCTGGAGAGCTTGCAGAATACTGGGGAAAAGCAGGCAGAGAATTCCCTGCTAGCACCTTCTCTGTGCCTGGGAAACAGAAGTGTTCACATTGCTTCGCAGAATCGCTTTTGTGTAGAAAACAGTAACACTTGTTCAGAACGAAAGAAAGCACAGAGCCCCAGATTTTATGTTGTCCTGGAGAGCTTGCAGAGCACTGGGGAAAGGCAGGCAGACAATTCACTGCTAGCACCTTCTCTGTGCCTGTTCACATTGTTTCGCAGAATCGCTTTTGTGCAGAAAACAGTAACACCTGTTCAGACGAAAGAAAGCACAGAGCCCCAGATTTTATGTTGTCCTGGAGAGCTTGCAGAGCACTGGGGAAAGGCAGGCAGAGAATTTCCTGCTAGCACCTTCTCTGTGCCTGGGAAGCAGAAGTGTTCACATTGCTTGGCAGAATCGCTTTTGTGCAGAAAACAGTAACACTTGTTCAGAACGAAAGAAAGCACAGAGCCCCAGATTTTATGTTGTCCTGGAGAGCTTGCAGAGCACTGGGGAAAAGCAGGGAGAGAATTCCCTGCTAGCACCTTCTCTGTGCCTGGGAAACAGAAGTGTTCACATTGCTTCGCAGAATCGCTTTTGTGCAGAAAACAGTAACACTTGTTCAGAAGGAAAGAAAGCACAGAGCCCCATATTTTATGTTGTGCTGGAGAGCTTGCAGAGTACTGGGGAAAAGCAGGCAGAGAATTCCCTGCTAGCACCTTCTCTGTGCCTGGGAAACAGAAGTGTTCACATTGCTTCGCAGAATCGCTTTTGTGCAGAATACAGTAACACTTGTTCAGAACGAAAGAAAGCACAGAGCCCCAGATTTTATGTTGTCCTGGAGAGCTTGCAGAGCACTGGGGAAAGGCAGGCAGAGAATTCCCTGCTAGCACCTTCTCTGTGCCTGTTCACATTGCTTCGCAGAATCGCTTTTGTGCAGAAAACAATAACACTTGTTCAGAACGAAAGAAAGCACAGAGCCCCAGATTTTATGTTGTCCTGGAGAGCTTGCAGAGCACTGGGGAAAAGCAGGCAGAGAATTCCCTGCTAGCACGTTGTCTGTGCCTGGGAAACAGAAGTGTTCCCATTGCTTCGCAGAATCGCTTTTGTGCAGAAAACAGTAACACTTGTTCAGAACGAAAGAAAGCACAGAGCCCCAGATTTTATGTTGTCCTGGAGAGCTTGCAGAGCACTGGGGAAAGGCAGGCAGAGAATTCCCTGCTAGCACCTTCTCTGTGCCTGGGAAACAGAAGTGTTCACATTGCTTCGCAGAATCGCTTTTGTGCAGAAAACAATAACACTTGTTCAGAACGAAAGAAAGCACAGAGCCCCAGATTTTATGTTGTCCTGGAGAGCTTGCAGAGCACTGGGGAAAGGCAGGCAGAGAATTCCCTGCTAGCACCTTCTCTGTGCCTGGGAAACAGAAGTGTTCCCATTGCTTCGCAGAATCGCTTTTGTGCAGAATACTGTAACACTTGTTCAGAACAAAAGAAAGCACAGAGCCCCAGATTCTATGTTGTCCTGGAGAGCTTGCAGAGCACTGGGGAAAGGCAGGCAGAGAATTTCCTGCTAGCACCTTCTCTGTGCCTGGGAAGCAGAAGTGTTCACATTGCTTCGCAGAATCGCTTTTGTGCAGAAAACAGTAACACTTGTTCAGAACGAAAGAAAGCACAGAGCCCCAGATTTTATGTTGTCCTGGAGAGCTTGCAGAGCACTGGGGAAAGGCAGGCAGAGAATTTCCTGCTAGCACCTTCTCTGTGCCTGGGAAGCAGAAGTGTTCACATTGCTTGGCAGAATCGCTTTTGTGCAGATAACAGTAACACTTGTTCAGAACGAAAGAAAGCACAGAGCCCCAGATTCTATGTTGTCCTGGAGAGCTTGCAGAGCCCTGGGGAAAAGCAGGCAGAGAATTCCCTGCTAGCACCTTCTCTGTGCCTGGGAAACAGAAGTGTTCCCATTGCTTCGCAGAATCGCTTTTGTGCAGAATACAGTAACACTTGTTCAGAACGAAAGAAAGCACAGAGCCCCAGATTTTATGTTGTCCTGGAGAGCTTGCAGAGCACTGGGGAAAGGCAGGCAGAGAATTCCCTGCTAGCACCTTCTCTGTGCCTGGGAAGCAGAAGTGTTCACATTGCTTCGCAGAATCGCTTTTGTGCAGAAAACAGTAACACTTGTTCAGAACGAAAGAAAGCACAGAGCCCCAGATTTGCTGTTGTCCTGGAGAGCTTACCGAGCACTGGGGAAAAGCAGGCAGAGAATTCCCTGCTAGCACCTTCTCTGTGCCTGGGAAGCAGAAGTGTTCACATTGCTTCGCAGAATCGCTTTTGTGCAGAAAACAGTAACACTTGTTCAGAATGAAAGAAAGCACAGAGCCCCAGATTTTATGTTGTCCTGGAGAGCTTACAGAGCACTGGGGAAAAGCAGGCAGAGAATTCCCTGCTAGCACCTTCTCTGTGCCTGGGAAACAGAAGTGTTCACATTTCTTCGCAGAATCGCTTTTGTGCAGAAAACAGTAACACTTGTTCAGAACGAAAGAAAGCACAGAGCCCCAGATTTTATGTTGTCCTGGAGAGCTTGCAGAGCACTGGGGAAAGGCAGGCAGAGAATTCCCTGCTAGCACCTTCCCTGTGCCTTGGAAAGAGAAGTGTTCCCATTGCTTCGCAGAATCGCTTTTGTGCAGAAAACAGTAACACTTGTTCAGAAGGAAAGAAAGCACAGAGCCCCAGATTTTATGTTGTCCTGGAGAGCTTGCAGAGCACTGGGGAAAAGCAGGCAGAGAATTCCCTGCTAGCACCTTCTCTGTGCCTGGGAAGCAGAAGTGTTCACATTGCTTGGCAGAATCGCTTTTGTGCAGATAACAGTAACACTTTTTCAGAACAAAAGAAAGCACAGAGCCCCAGATTTTATGTTGTCCTGGAGAGCTTGCAGAGCACTGGGGAAAAGCAGGCAGAGAATGCCCTGCTAGCACCTTCTCTGTGCCTGGGAAACAGAAGGGTTAACATTTCTTAGCAGTATCGCTTTTGTGCAGAAAACAGTAACACTTGTTCAGAAGGAAAGAAAGCACAGAGCCCCATATTTTATGTTGTGCTGGAGAGCTTGCAGAGTACTGGGGAAAAGCAGGCAGAGAATTCCCTGCTAGCACCTTCTCTGTGCCTGTTCACATTGCTTCGCAGAATCGCTTTTGTGCAGAAAACAGTAACACTTGTTCAGAACGAAAGAAAGCACAGAGCCCCATATTTTATGTTGTGCTGGAGAGCTTGCAGAGTACTGGGGAAAAGCAGGCAGAGAATTCCCTGCTAGCACCTTCTCTGTGCCTGGGAAGCAGAAGTCTTCACATTGCTTCGCAGAATCGCTTTTGTGCAGATAACAGTAACACTTGTTCAGACGAAAGAAAGCACAGAGCCCCAGATTTTATGTTGTCCTGGAGAGCTTGCAGAGCACTGGGGAAAGGCAGGCAGAGAATTCCCTGCTAGCACCTTCTCTGTGCCTGGGAAGCAGAAGTCTTCACATTGCTTCGCAGAATCGCCTTTGTGCAGAAAACAATAACACTTGTTCAGAACAAAAGAAAGCACAGAGCCCTAGATTCTATGTTGTCCTGGAGAGCTTGCAGAGCACTGGGGAAAGGCAGGCAGAGAATTTCCTGCTAGCACCTTCTCTGTGCCTGGGAAGCAGAAGTGTTCACATTGCTTCGCAGAATCGCTTTTGTGCAGAAAACAGTAACACTTGTTCAGAACGAAAGAAAGCACAGAGCCCCAGATTCTATGTTGTCCTGGAGAGCTTGCAGAGCACTGGGGAAAAGCAGGCAGAGAATTCCCTGCTAGCACCTTCTCTGTGCCTGGGAAACAGAAGTGTTCACATTGCTTCGCAGTATCGCTTTTGTGCAGAAAACAGTAACACTTGTTCAGAAGGAAAGAAAGCACAGAGCCCCAGATTTTATGTTGTCCTGGAGAGCTTGCAGAGCACTGGGGAAAGGCAGGCAGAGAATTCCCTGCTAGCACCTTCCCTGTGCCTGGGAAACAGAAGTGTTCACATTGCTTCGCAGAATCGCTTTTGTGCAGAAAACAATAACACTTGTTCAGAACAAAAGAAAGCACAGAGCCCCAGATTTTATGTTGTCCTGGAGAGCTTGCAGAGCACTGGGGAAAGGCAGGCAGAGAATTCCCTGCTAGCACCTTCTCTGTGCCTGGGAAGCAGAAGTCTTCACATTGCTTCGCAGAATTGCTTTTGTGCAGAAAACAATAACACTTGTTCAGAACGAAAGAAAGCACAGAGCCCCAGATTTTATGTTGTCCTGGAGAGCTTGCAGAGCACTGGGGAAAAGCAGGCAGAGAATTCCCTGCTAGCACCTTCTCTGTGCCTGGGAAACAGAAGTGTTCCCATTGCTTCGCAGAATCGCTTTTGTGCAGAATACAGTAACACTTGTTCAGAACGAAAGAAAGCACAGAGCCCCAGATTTTATGTTGTGCTGGAGAGCTTGCAGAATACTGGGGAAAAGCAGGCAGAGAATTCCCTGCTAGCACCTTCTCTGTGCCTGGGAAACAGAAGTGTTCACATTGCTTCGCAGAATCGCTTTTGTGTAGAAAACAGTAACACTTGTTCAGAACGAAAGAAAGCACAGAGCCCCAGATTTTATGTTGTCCTGGAGAGCTTGCAGAGCACTGGGGAAAGGCAGGCAGACAATTCACTGCTAGCACCTTCTCTGTGCCTGTTCACATTGCTTCGCAGAATCGCTTTTGTGCAGAAAACAGTAACACTTGTTCAGACGAAAGAAAGCACAGAGCCCCAGATTTTATGTTGTCCTGGAGAGCTTGCAGAGCACTGGGGAAAGGCAGGCAGAGAATTTCCTGCTAGCACCTTCTCTGTGCCTGGGAAGCAGAAGTGTTCACATTGCTTCTCAGAATCGCTTTTGTGCAGAAAACAGTAACACTTGTTCAGAACGAAAGAAAGCACAGAGCCCCAGATTTTATGTTGTCCTAGAGAGCTTGCAGAGCACTGGGGAAAAGCAGGCAGAGAATTCCCTGCTAGCACGTTGTCTGTGCCTGGGAAACAGAAGTGTTCCCATTGCTTCGCAGAATCGCTTTTGTGCAGAAAACAGTAACACTTGTTCAGACGAAAGAAAGCACAGAGCCCCAGATTTTATGTTGTCCTGGAGAGCTTGCAGAGCACTGGGGAAAGGCAGGCAGAGAATTCCCTGCTAGCACCTTCTCTGTGCCTGGGAAACAGAAGTGTTCACATTGCTTCGCAGAATCGCTTTTGTGCAGAAAACAGTAACACTTGTTCAGTACGAAAGAAAGCACAGAGCCCCAGATTCTATGTTGTCCTGGAGAGCTTGCAGAGCACTGGGGAAAAGCAGGCAGAGAATTCCCTGCTAGCACCTTCTCTGTGCCTGGGAAACAGAAGTGTTCACATTGCTTCGCAGAATCGCTTTTGTGCAGAAAACAGTAACACTTGTTCAGAACGAAAGAAAGCACAGAGCCCCAGATTTTATGTTGTCCTGGAGAGCTTGCAGAGCACTGGGGAAAGGCAGGCAGAGAATTCCCTGCTAGCACCTTCTCTGTGCCTGGGAAACAGAAGTGTTCACATTGCTTCGCAGAATCGCTTTTGTGCAGAAAACAATAACACTTGTTCAGAACGAAAGAAAGCACAGAGCCCCAGATTTTATGTTGTCCTGGAGAGCTTGCAGAGCACTGGGGAAAGGCAGGCAGACAATTCCCTGCTAGCACCTTCTCTGTGCCTGGGAAGCAGAAGTCTTCACATTGCTTCGCAGAATCGCTTTTGTGCAGAAAACAATAACACTTGTTCAGAACGAAAGAAAGCACAGAGCCCCAGATTTTATGTTGTCCTGGAGAGCTTGCAGAGTACTGGGGAAAAGCAGGCAGAGAATTCCCTGCTAGCACCTTCTCTGTGCCTGCTCACATTGCTTCGCTAAATCGCTTTTGTGCAGAAAACAGTAACACCTGTTCAGACGAAAGAAAGCACAGAGCCCCAGATTTTATGTTGTCCTGGAGAGCTTGCAGAGCACTGGGGAAAGGCAGGCAGAGAATTCCCTGCTAGCACCTTCTCTGTGCCTGTTCACATTCCTTCGCAGAATCGCTTTTGTGCAGAAAACAGTAACACTTGTTCAGAACGAAAGAAAGCACAGAGCCCCAGATTTTATGTTGTCCTGGAGAGCTTGCAGAGCACTGGGGAAAGGCAGGCAGAGAATTCCCTGCTAGCACCTTCTCTGTGCCTGTTCACATTGCTTCGCAGAATCGCTTTTGTGCAGAAAACAGTAACACTTGTTCAGACGAAAGAAAGCACAGAGCCCCAGATTTTATGTTGTCCTGGAGAGCTTGCAGAGCACTGGGGAAAGGCAGGCAGAGAATTTCCTGCTAGCACCTTCTCTGTGCCTGGGAAGCAGAAGTGTTCACATTGCTTCTCAGAATCGCTTTTGTGCAGAAAACAGTAACACTTGTTCAGAACGAAAGAAAGCACAGAGCCCCAGATTTTATGTTGTCCTGGAGAGCTTGCAGAGCACTGGGGAAAAGCAGGCAGAGAATTCCCTGCTAGTACGTTGTCTGTGCCTGGGAAACAGAAGTGTTCCCATTGCTTCGCAGAATCGCTTTTGTGCAGAAAACAGTAACACTTGTTCAGAACGAAAGAAAGCACAGAGCCCCAGATTTTATGTTGTCCTGGAGAGCTTGCAGAGCACTGGGGAAAGGCAGGCAGAGAATTCCCTGCTAGCACCTTCTCTGTGCCTGGGAAACAGAAGTGTTCACATTGCTTCGCAGAATCGCTTTTGTGCAGAAAACAATAACACTTGTTCAGAACGAAAGAAAGCACAGAGCCCCAGATTTTATGTTGTCCTGGAGAGCTTGCAGAGCACTGGGGAAAAGCAGGCAGAGAATTCCCTGCTAGCACCTTCTCTGTGCCTGGGAAACAGAAGTGTTCCCATTGCTTCGCAGAATCGCTTTTGTGCAGAATACAGTAACACTTGTTCAGAACGAAAGAAAGCACAGAGCCCCAGATTTTATGTTGTGCTGGAGAGCTTGCAGAATACTGGGGAAAAGCAGGCAGAGAATTCCCTGCTAGCACCTTCTCTGTGCCTGGGAAACAGAAGTGTTCACATTGCTTCGCAGAATCGCTTTTGTGTAGAAAACAGTAACACTTGTTCAGAACGAAAGAAAGCACAGAGCCCCAGATTTTATGTTGTCCTGGAGAGCTTGCAGAGCACTGGGGAAAGGCAGGCAGAGAATTCCCTGCTAGCACCTTCTCTGTGCCTGGGAAACAGAAGTGTTCACATTGCTTCGCAGAATCGCTTTTGTGCAGAAAACAATAACACTTGTTCAGAACGAAAGAAAGCACAGAGCCCCAGATTTTATGTTGTCCTGGAGAGCTTGCAGAGCACTGGGGAAAGGCAGGCAGACAATTCCCTGCTAGCACCTTCTCTGTGCCTGGGAAGCAGAAGTCTTCACATTGCTTCGCAGAATCGCTTTTGTGCAGAAAACAATAACACTTGTTCAGAACGAAAGAAAGCACAGAGCCCCAGATTTTATGTTGTCCTGGAGAGCTTGCAGAGCACTGGGGAAAAGCAGGCAGAGAATTCCCTGCTAGCACCTTCTCTGTGCCTGGGAAACAGAAGTGTTCCCATTGCTTCGCAGAATCGCTTTTGTGCAGAATACTGTAACACTTGTTCAGAACAAAAGAAAGCACAGAGCCCCAGATTCTATGTTGTCCTGGAGAGCTTGCAGAGCACTGGGGAAAGGCAGGCAGAGAATTTCCTGCTAGCACCTTCTCTGTGCCTGGGAAGCAGAAGTGTTCACATTGCTTCGCAGAATCGCTTTTGTGCAGAAAACAGTAACACTTGTTCAGAACGAAAGAAAGCACAGAGCCCCAGATTTTATGTTGTCCTGGAGAGCTTGCAGAGCACTGGGGAAAGGCAGGCAGAGAATTTCCTGCTAGCACCTTCTCTGTGCCTGGGAAGCAGAAGTGTTCACATTGCTTGGCAGAATCGCTTTTGTGCAGATAACAGTAACACTTGTTCAGAACGAAAGAAAGCACAGAGCCCCAGATTCTATGTTGTCCTGGAGAGCTTGCAGAGCCCTGGGGAAAAGCAGGCAGAGAATTCCCTGCTAGCACCTTCTCTGTGCCTGGGAAACAGAAGTGTTCACATTGCTTCGCAGAATCGGTTTTGTGCAGAAAACAGTAACACTTGTTCAGAAGGAAAGAAAGCACAGAGCCCCAGATTTTATGTTGTCCTGGAGAGCTTGCAGAGCACTGGGGAAAGGCAGGCAGAGAATTCCCTGCTAGCACCTTCTCTGTGCCTGGGAAGCAGAAGTCTTCACATTGCTTCGCAGAATCGCTTTTGTGCAGAAAACAGTAACACTTGCTCAGAACGAAAGAAAGCACAGAGCCCCAGATTTTATGTTGTCCTGGAGAGCTTGCAGAGCACTGGGGAAAGGCAGGCAGAGAATTCCCTGCTAGCACCTTCTCTGTGCCTGGGAAACAGAAGTGTTCACATTGCTTCGCAGAATCGCTTTTGTGCAGAAAACAATAACACTTGTTCAGAACGAAAGAAAGCACAGAGCCCCAGATTTTATGTTGTCCTGGAGAGCTTGCAGAGCACTGGGGAAAGGCAGGCAGACAATTCCCTGCTAGCACCTTCTCTGTGCCTTGGAAGCAGAAGTCTTCACATTGCTTCGCAGAATCGCTTTTGTGCAGAAAACAATAACACTTGTTCAGAACGAAAGAAAGCACAGAGCCCCAGATTTTATGTTGTCCTGGAGAGCTTGCAGAGCACTGGGGAAAAGCAGGCAGAGAATTCCCTGCTAGCACCTTCTCTGTGCCTGGGAAACAGAAGTGTTCCCATTGCTTCGCAGAATCGCTTTTGTGCAGAATACAGTAACACTTGTTCAGAACGAAAGAAAGCACAGAGCCCCAGATTTTATGTTGTCCTGGAGAGCTTGCAGAGCACTGGGGAAAGGCAGGCAGAGAATTCCCTGCTAGCACCTTCTCTGTGCCTGGGAAGCAGAAGTGTTCACATTGCTTCGCAGAATCGCTTTTGTGCAGAAAACAGTAACACTTGTTCAGAACGAAAGAAAGCACAGAGCCCCAGATTTGCTGTTGTCCTGGAGAGCTTACCGAGCACTGGGGAAAAGCAGGCAGAGAATTCCCTGCTAGCACCTTCTCTGTGCCTGGGAAGCAGAAGTGTTCACATTGCTTCGCAGAATCGCTTTTGTGCAGAAAACAGTAACACTTGTTCAGAATGAAAGAAAGCACAGAGCCCCAGATTTTATGTTGTCCTGGAGAGCTTACAGAGCACTGGGGAAAAGCAGGCAGAGAATTCCCTGCTAGCACCTTCTCTGTGCCTGGGAAACAGAAGTGTTCACATTTCTTCGCAGAATCGCTTTTGTGCAGAAAACAGTAACACTTGTTCAGAACGAAAGAAAGCACAGAGCCCCAGATTTTATGTTGTCCTGGAGAGCTTGCAGAGCACTGGGGAAAGGCAGGCAGAGAATTCCCTGCTAGCACCTTCCCTGTGCCTTGGAAAGAGAAGTGTTCCCATTGCTTCGCAGAATCGCTTTTGTGCAGAAAACAGTAACACTTGTTCAGAAGGAAAGAAAGCACAGAGCCCCAGATTTTATGTTGTCCTGGAGAGCTTGCAGAGCACTGGGGAAAAGCAGGCAGAGAATTCCCTGCTAGCACCTTCTCTGTGCCTGGGAAGCAGAAGTGTTCACATTGCTTGGCAGAATCGCTTTTGTGCAGATAACAGTAACACTTTTTCAGAACAAAAGAAAGCACAGAGCCCCAGATTTTATGTTGTCCTGGAGAGCTTGCAGAGCACTGGGGAAAAGCAGGCAGAGAATGCCCTGCTAGCACCTTCTCTGTGCCTGGGAAACAGAAGGGTTAACATTTCTTAGCAGTATCGCTTTTGTGCAGAAAACAGTAACACTTGTTCAGAAGGAAAGAAAGCACAGAGCCCCATATTTTATGTTGTGCTGGAGAGCTTGCAGAGTACTGGGGAAAAGCAGGCAGAGAATTCCCTGCTAGCACCTTCTCTGTGCCTGTTCACATTGCTTCGCAGAATCGCTTTTGTGCAGAAAACAGTAACACTTGTTCAGAACGAAAGAAAGCACAGAGCCCCATATTTTATGTTGTGCTGGAGAGCTTGCAGAGTACTGGGGAAAAGCAGGCAGAGAATTCCCTGCTAGCACCTTCTCTGTGCCTGGGAAGCAGAAGTCTTCACATTGCTTCGCAGAATCGCTTTTGTGCAGATAACAGTAACACTTGTTCAGACGAAAGAAAGCACAGAGCCCCAGATTTTATGTTGTCCTGGAGAGCTTGCAGAGCACTGGGGAAAGGCAGGCAGAGAATTCCCTGCTAGCACCTTCTCTGTGCCTGGGAAGCAGAAGTCTTCACATTGCTTCGCAGAATCGCCTTTGTGCAGAAAACAATAACACTTGTTCAGAACAAAAGAAAGCACAGAGCCCTAGATTCTATGTTGTCCTGGAGAGCTTGCAGAGCACTGGGGAAAGGCAGGCAGAGAATTTCCTGCTAGCACCTTCTCTGTGCCTGGGAAGCAGAAGTGTTCACATTGCTTCTCAGAATCGCTTTTGTGCAGAAAACAGTAACACTTGTTCAGAACGAAAGAAAGCACAGAGCCCCAGATTTTATGTTGTCCTAGAGAGCTTGCAGAGCACTGGGGAAAAGCAGGCAGAGAATTCCCTGCTAGCACGTTGTCTGTGCCTGGGAAACAGAAGTGTTCCCATTGCTTCGCAGAATCGCTTTTGTGCAGAAAACAGTAACACTTGTTCAGACGAAAGAAAGCACAGAGCCCCAGATTTTATGTTGTCCTGGAGAGCTTGCAGAGCACTGGGGAAAGGCAGGCAGAGAATTCCCTGCTAGCACCTTCTCTGTGCCTGGGAAACAGAAGTGTTCACATTGCTTCGCAGAATCGCTTTTGTGCAGAAAACAGTAACACTTGTTCAGTACGAAAGAAAGCACAGAGCCCCAGATTCTATGTTGTCCTGGAGAGCTTGCAGAGCACTGGGGAAAAGCAGGCAGAGAATTCCCTGCTAGCACCTTCTCTGTGCCTGGGAAACAGAAGTGTTCACATTGCTTCGCAGAATCGCTTTTGTGCAGAAAACAGTAACACTTGTTCAGAACGAAAGAAAGCACAGAGCCCCAGATTTTATGTTGTCCTGGAGAGCTTGCAGAGCACTGGGGAAAGGCAGGCAGAGAATTCCCTGCTAGCACCTTCTCTGTGCCTGGGAAACAGAAGTGTTCACATTGCTTCGCAGAATCGCTTTTGTGCAGAAAACAATAACACTTGTTCAGAACGAAAGAAAGCACAGAGCCCCAGATTTTATGTTGTCCTGGAGAGCTTGCAGAGCACTGGGGAAAGGCAGGCAGACAATTCCCTGCTAGCACCTTCTCTGTGCCTGGGAAGCAGAAGTCTTCACATTGCTTCGCAGAATCGCTTTTGTGCAGAAAACAATAACACTTGTTCAGAACGAAAGAAAGCACAGAGCCCCAGATTTTATGTTGTCCTGGAGAGCTTGCAGAGTACTGGGGAAAAGCAGGCAGAGAATTCCCTGCTAGCACCTTCTCTGTGCCTGCTCACATTGCTTCGCTAAATCGCTTTTGTGCAGAAAACAGTAACACCTGTTCAGACGAAAGAAAGCACAGAGCCCCAGATTTTATGTTGTCCTGGAGAGCTTGCAGAGCACTGGGGAAAGGCAGGCAGAGAATTCCCTGCTAGCACC
This sequence comes from Strix uralensis, assembly GCF_047716275.1. NCBI lineage: Eukaryota > Metazoa > Chordata > Aves > Strigiformes > Strigidae > Strix > Strix uralensis. Next base: position 26,442,501 of record NC_133981.1, on the reverse strand, counting down.
TTCTCTGTGCCTGTTCACATTCCTTCGCAGAAACGCTTTTGTGCAGAAAACAGTAACACTTGTTCAGAACGAAAGAAAGCACAGAGCCCCAGATTTTATGTTGTCCTGGAGAGCTTGCAGAGCACTGGGGAAAGGCAGGCAGAGAATTCCCTGCTAGCACCTTCTCTGTGCCTGTTCACATTGCTTCGCAGAATCGCTTTTGTGCAGAAAACAGTAACACTTGTTCAGACGAAAGAAAGCACAGAGCCCCAGATTTTATGTTGTCCTGGAGAGCTTGCAGAGCACTGGGGAAAGGCAGGCAGAGAATTTCCTGCTAGCACCTTCTCTGTGCCTGGGAAGCAGAAGTGTTCACATTGCTTCTCAGAATCGCTTTTGTGCAGAAAACAGTAACACTTGTTCAGAACGAAAGAAAGCACAGAGCCCCAGATTTTATGTTGTCCTGGAGAGCTTGCAGAGCACTGGGGAAAAGCAGGCAGAGAATTCCCTGCTAGTACGTTGTCTGTGCCTGGGAAACAGAAGTGTTCCCATTGCTTCGCAGAATCGCTTTTGTGCAGAAAACAGTAACACTTGTTCAGAACGAAAGAAAGCACAGAGCCCCAGATTTTATGTTGTCCTGGAGAGCTTGCAGAGCACTGGGGAAAGGCAGGCAGAGAATTCCCTGCTAGCACCTTCTCTGTGCCTGGGAAACAGAAGTGTTCACATTGCTTCGCAGAATCGCTTTTGTGCAGAAAACAATAACACTTGTTCAGAACGAAAGAAAGCACAGAGCCCCAGATTTTATGTTGTCCTGGAGAGCTTGCAGAGCACTGGGGAAAAGCAGGCAGAGAATTCCCTGCTAGCACCTTCTCTGTGCCTGGGAAACAGAAGTGTTCCCATTGCTTCGCAGAATCGCTTTTGTGCAGAATACAGTAACACTTGTTCAGAACGAAAGAAAGCACAGAGCCCCAGATTTTATGTTGTGCTGGAGAGCTTGCAGAATACTGGGGAAAAGCAGGCAGAGAATTCCCTGCTAGCACCTTCTCTGTGCCTGGGAAACAGAAGTGTTCACATTGCTTCGCAGAATCGCTTTTGTGTAGAAAACAGTAACACTTGTTCAGAACGAAAGAAAGCACAGAGCCCCAGATTTTATGTTGTCCTGGAGAGCTTGCAGAGCACTGGGGAAAGGCAGGCAGACAATTCACTGCTAGCACCTTCTCTGTGCCTGTTCACATTGTTTCGCAGAATCGCTTTTGTGCAGAAAACAGTAACACCTGTTCAGACGAAAGAAAGCACAGAGCCCCAGATTTTATGTTGTCCTGGAGAGCTTGCAGAGCACTGGGGAAAGGCAGGCAGAGAATTTCCTGCTAGCACCTTCTCTGTGCCTGGGAAGCAGAAGTGTTCACATTGCTTGGCAGAATCGCTTTTGTGCAGAAAACAGTAACACTTGTTCAGAACGAAAGAAAGCACAGAGCCCCAGATTTTATGTTGTCCTGGAGAGCTTGCAGAGCACTGGGGAAAAGCAGGGAGAGAATTCCCTGCTAGCACCTTCTCTGTGCCTGGGAAACAGAAGTGTTCACATTGCTTCGCAGAATCGCTTTTGTGCAGAAAACAGTAACACTTGTTCAGAAGGAAAGAAAGCACAGAGCCCCATATTTTATGTTGTGCTGGAGAGCTTGCAGAGTACTGGGGAAAAGCAGGCAGAGAATTCCCTGCTAGCACCTTCTCTGTGCCTGGGAAACAGAAGTGTTCACATTGCTTCGCAGAATCGCTTTTGTGCAGAATACAGTAACACTTGTTCAGAACGAAAGAAAGCACAGAGCCCCAGATTTTATGTTGTCCTGGAGAGCTTGCAGAGCACTGGGGAAAGGCAGGCAGAGAATTCCCTGCTAGCACCTTCTCTGTGCCTGTTCACATTGCTTCGCAGAATCGCTTTTGTGCAGAAAACAATAACACTTGTTCAGAACGAAAGAAAGCACAGAGCCCCAGATTTTATGTTGTCCTGGAGAGCTTGCAGAGCACTGGGGAAAAGCAGGCAGAGAATTCCCTGCTAGCACGTTGTCTGTGCCTGGGAAACAGAAGTGTTCCCATTGCTTCGCAGAATCGCTTTTGTGCAGAAAACAGTAACACTTGTTCAGAACGAAAGAAAGCACAGAGCCCCAGATTTTATGTTGTCCTGGAGAGCTTGCAGAGCACTGGGGAAAGGCAGGCAGAGAATTCCCTGCTAGCACCTTCTCTGTGCCTGGGAAACAGAAGTGTTCACATTGCTTCGCAGAATCGCTTTTGTGCAGAAAACAATAACACTTGTTCAGAACGAAAGAAAGCACAGAGCCCCAGATTTTATGTTGTCCTGGAGAGCTTGCAGAGCACTGGGGAAAGGCAGGCAGAGAATTCCCTGCTAGCACCTTCTCTGTGCCTGGGAAACAGAAGTGTTCCCATTGCTTCGCAGAATCGCTTTTGTGCAGAATACTGTAACACTTGTTCAGAACAAAAGAAAGCACAGAGCCCCAGATTCTATGTTGTCCTGGAGAGCTTGCAGAGCACTGGGGAAAGGCAGGCAGAGAATTTCCTGCTAGCACCTTCTCTGTGCCTGGGAAGCAGAAGTGTTCACATTGCTTCGCAGAATCGCTTTTGTGCAGAAAACAGTAACACTTGTTCAGAACGAAAGAAAGCACAGAGCCCCAGATTTTATGTTGTCCTGGAGAGCTTGCAGAGCACTGGGGAAAGGCAGGCAGAGAATTTCCTGCTAGCACCTTCTCTGTGCCTGGGAAGCAGAAGTGTTCACATTGCTTGGCAGAATCGCTTTTGTGCAGATAACAGTAACACTTGTTCAGAACGAAAGAAAGCACAGAGCCCCAGATTCTATGTTGTCCTGGAGAGCTTGCAGAGCCCTGGGGAAAAGCAGGCAGAGAATTCCCTGCTAGCACCTTCTCTGTGCCTGGGAAACAGAAGTGTTCCCATTGCTTCGCAGAATCGCTTTTGTGCAGAATACAGTAACACTTGTTCAGAACGAAAGAAAGCACAGAGCCCCAGATTTTATGTTGTCCTGGAGAGCTTGCAGAGCACTGGGGAAAGGCAGGCAGAGAATTCCCTGCTAGCACCTTCTCTGTGCCTGGGAAGCAGAAGTGTTCACATTGCTTCGCAGAATCGCTTTTGTGCAGAAAACAGTAACACTTGTTCAGAACGAAAGAAAGCACAGAGCCCCAGATTTTATGTTGTCCTGGAGAGCTTACAGAGCACTGGGGAAAAGCAGGCAGAGAATTCCCTGCTAGCACCTTCTCTGTGCCTGGGAAACAGAAGTGTTCACATTTCTTCGCAGAATCGCTTTTGTGCAGAAAACAGTAACACTTGTTCAGAACGAAAGAAAGCACAGAGCCCCAGATTTTATGTTGTCCTGGAGAGCTTGCAGAGCACTGGGGAAAGGCAGGCAGAGAATTCCCTGCTAGCACCTTCCCTGTGCCTTGGAAAGAGAAGTGTTCCCATTGCTTCGCAGAATCGCTTTTGTGCAGAAAACAGTAACACTTGTTCAGAAGGAAAGAAAGCACAGAGCCCCAGATTTTATGTTGTCCTGGAGAGCTTGCAGAGCACTGGGGAAAAGCAGGCAGAGAATTCCCTGCTAGCACCTTCTCTGTGCCTGGGAAGCAGAAGTGTTCACATTGCTTGGCAGAATCGCTTTTGTGCAGATAACAGTAACACTTTTTCAGAACAAAAGAAAGCACAGAGCCCCAGATTTTATGTTGTCCTGGAGAGCTTGCAGAGCACTGGGGAAAAGCAGGCAGAGAATGCCCTGCTAGCACCTTCTCTGTGCCTGGGAAACAGAAGGGTTAACATTTCTTAGCAGTATCGCTTTTGTGCAGAAAACAGTAACACTTGTTCAGAAGGAAAGAAAGCACAGAGCCCCATATTTTATGTTGTGCTGGAGAGCTTGCAGAGTACTGGGGAAAAGCAGGCAGAGAATTCCCTGCTAGCACCTTCTCTGTGCCTGTTCACATTGCTTCGCAGAATCGCTTTTGTGCAGAAAACAGTAACACTTGTTCAGAACGAAAGAAAGCACAGAGCCCCATATTTTATGTTGTGCTGGAGAGCTTGCAGAGTACTGGGGAAAAGCAGGCAGAGAATTCCCTGCTAGCACCTTCTCTGTGCCTGGGAAGCAGAAGTCTTCACATTGCTTCGCAGAATCGCTTTTGTGCAGATAACAGTAACACTTGTTCAGACGAAAGAAAGCACAGAGCCCCAGATTTTATGTTGTCCTGGAGAGCTTGCAGAGCACTGGGGAAAGGCAGGCAGAGAATTCCCTGCTAGCACCTTCTCTGTGCCTGGGAAGCAGAAGTCTTCACATTGCTTCGCAGAATCGCCTTTGTGCAGAAAACAATAACACTTGTTCAGAACAAAAGAAAGCACAGAGCCCTAGATTCTATGTTGTCCTGGAGAGCTTGCAGAGCACTGGGGAAAGGCAGGCAGAGAATTTCCTGCTAGCACCTTCTCTGTGCCTGGGAAGCAGAAGTGTTCACATTGCTTCGCAGAATCGCTTTTGTGCAGAAAACAGTAACACTTGTTCAGAACGAAAGAAAGCACAGAGCCCCAGATTCTATGTTGTCCTGGAGAGCTTGCAGAGCACTGGGGAAAAGCAGGCAGAGAATTCCCTGCTAGCACCTTCTCTGTGCCTGGGAAACAGAAGTGTTCACATTGCTTCGCAGTATCGCTTTTGTGCAGAAAACAGTAACACTTGTTCAGAAGGAAAGAAAGCACAGAGCCCCAGATTTTATGTTGTCCTGGAGAGCTTGCAGAGCACTGGGGAAAGGCAGGCAGAGAATTCCCTGCTAGCACCTTCCCTGTGCCTGGGAAACAGAAGTGTTCACATTGCTTCGCAGAATCGCTTTTGTGCAGAAAACAATAACACTTGTTCAGAACAAAAGAAAGCACAGAGCCCCAGATTTTATGTTGTCCTGGAGAGCTTGCAGAGCACTGGGGAAAGGCAGGCAGAGAATTCCCTGCTAGCACCTTCTCTGTGCCTGGGAAGCAGAAGTCTTCACATTGCTTCGCAGAATTGCTTTTGTGCAGAAAACAATAACACTTGTTCAGAACGAAAGAAAGCACAGAGCCCCAGATTTTATGTTGTCCTGGAGAGCTTGCAGAGCACTGGGGAAAAGCAGGCAGAGAATTCCCTGCTAGCACCTTCTCTGTGCCTGGGAAACAGAAGTGTTCCCATTGCTTCGCAGAATCGCTTTTGTGCAGAATACAGTAACACTTGTTCAGAACGAAAGAAAGCACAGAGCCCCAGATTTTATGTTGTGCTGGAGAGCTTGCAGAATACTGGGGAAAAGCAGGCAGAGAATTCCCTGCTAGCACCTTCTCTGTGCCTGGGAAACAGAAGTGTTCACATTGCTTCGCAGAATCGCTTTTGTGTAGAAAACAGTAACACTTGTTCAGAACGAAAGAAAGCACAGAGCCCCAGATTTTATGTTGTCCTGGAGAGCTTGCAGAGCACTGGGGAAAGGCAGGCAGACAATTCACTGCTAGCACCTTCTCTGTGCCTGTTCACATTGCTTCGCAGAATCGCTTTTGTGCAGAAAACAGTAACACTTGTTCAGACGAAAGAAAGCACAGAGCCTCAGATTTTATGTTGTCCTGGAGAGCTTGCAGAGCACTGGGGAAAGGCAGGCAGAGAATTCCCTGCTAGCACCTTCTCTGTGCCTGTTCACATTCCTTCGCAGAATCGCTTTTGTGCAGAAAACATTAACACTTGTTCAGAACGAAAGAAAGCACAGAGCCCCAGATTTTATGTTGTCCTGGAGAGCTTGCAGAGCACTGGGGAAAGGCAGGCAGAGAATTCCCTGCTAGCACCTTCTCTGTGCCTGTTCACATTGCTTCGCAGAATCGCTTTTGTGCAGAAAACAGTAACACTTGTTCAGACGAAAGAAAGCACAGAGCCCCAGATTTTATGTTGTCCTGGAGAGCTTGCAGAGCACTGGGGAAAGGCAGGCAGAGAATTCCCTGCTAGCACCTTCTCTGTGCCTGGGAAACAGAAGTGTTCACATTGCTTCGCAGAATCGCTTTTGTGCAGAAAACAATAACACTTGTTCAGAACGAAAGAAAGCACAGAGCCCCAGATTTTATGTTGTCCTGGAGAGCTTGCAGAGCACTGGGGAAAGGCAGGCAGACAATTCCCTGCTAGCACCTTCTCTGTGCCTGGGAAGCAGAAGTCTTCACATTGCTTCGCAGAATCGCTTTTGTGCAGAAAACAATAACACTTGTTCAGAACGAAAGAAAGCACAGAGCCCCAGATTTTATGTTGTCCTGGAGAGCTTGCAGAGCACTGGGGAAAAGCAGGCAGAGAATTCCCTGCTAGCACCTTCTCTGTGCCTGCTCACATTGCTTCGCTAAATCGCTTTTGTGCAGAAAACAGTAACACCTGTTCAGACGAAAGAAAGCACAGAGCCCCAGATTTTATGTTGTCCTGGAGAGCTTGCAGAGCACTGGGGAAAGGCAGGCAGAGAATTCCCTGCTAGCACCTTCTCTGTGCCTGTTCACATTCCTTCGCAGAATCGCTTTTGTGCAGAAAACAGTAACACTTGTTCAGAACGAAAGAAAGCACAGAGCCCCAGATTTTATGTTGTCCTGGAGAGCTTGCAGAGCACTGGGGAAAGGCAGGCAGAGAATTCCCTGCTAGCACCTTCTCTGTGCCTGTTCACATTGCTTCGCAGAATCGCTTTTGTGCAGAAAACAGTAACACTTGTTCAGACGAAAGAAAGCACAGAGCCCCAGATTTTATGTTGTCCTGGAGAGCTTGCAGAGCACTGGGGAAAGGCAGGCAGAGAATTTCCTGCTAGCACCTTCTCTGTGCCTGGGAAGCAGAAGTGTTCACATTGCTTCTCAGAATCGCTTTTGTGCAGAAAACAGTAACACTTGTTCAGAACGAAAGAAAGCACAGAGCCCCAGATTTTATGTTGTCCTGGAGAGCTTGCAGAGCACTGGGGAAAAGCAGGCAGAGAATTCCCTGCTAGCACGTTGTCTGTGCCTGGGAAACAGAAGTGTTCCCATTGCTTCGCAGAATCGCTTTTGTGCAGAAAACAGTAACACTTGTTCAGAACGAAAGAAAGCACAGAGCCCTAGATTCTATGTTGTCCTGGAGAGCTTGCAGAGCACTGGGGAAAGGCAGGCAGAGAATTTCCTGCTAGCACCTTCTCTGTGCCTGGGAAGCAGAAGTGTTCACATTGCTTCGCAGAATCGCTTTTGTGCAGAAAACAGTAACACTTGTTCAGAACGAAAGAAAGCACAGAGCCCCAGATTCTATGTTGTCCTGGAGAGCTTGCAGAGCACTGGGGAAAAGCAGGCAGAGAATTCCCTGCTAGCACCTTCTCTGTGCCTGGGAAACAGAAGTGTTCACATTGCTTCGCAGTATCGCTTTTGTGCAGAAAACAGTAACACTTGTTCAGAAGGAAAGAAAGCACAGAGCCCCAGATTTTATGTTGTCCTGGAGAGCTTGCAGAGCACTGGGGAAAGGCAGGCAGAGAATTCCCTGCTAGCACCTTCCCTGTGCCTGGGAAACAGAAGTGTTCACATTGCTTCGCAGAATCGCTTTTGTGCAGAAAACAATAACACTTGTTCAGAACAAAAGAAAGCACAGAGCCCCAGATTTTATGTTGTCCTGGAGAGCTTGCAGAGCACTGGGGAAAGGCAGGCAGAGAATTCCCTGCTAGCACCTTCTCTGTGCCTGGGAAGCAGAAGTCTTCACATTGCTTCGCAGAATTGCTTTTGTGCAGAAAACAATAACACTTGTTCAGAACGAAAGAAAGCACAGAGCCCCAGATTTTATGTTGTCCTGGAGAGCTTGCAGAGCACTGGGGAAAAGCAGGCAGAGAATTCCCTGCTAGCACCTTCTCTGTGCCTGGGAAACAGAAGTGTTCCCATTGCTTCGCAGAATCGCTTTTGTGCAGAATACAGTAACACTTGTTCAGAACGAAAGAAAGCACAGAGCCCCAGATTTTATGTTGTGCTGGAGAGCTTGCAGAATACTGGGGAAAAGCAGGCAGAGAATTCCCTGCTAGCACCTTCTCTGTGCCTGGGAAACAGAAGTGTTCACATTGCTTCGCAGAATCGCTTTTGTGTAGAAAACAGTAACACTTGTTCAGAACGAAAGAAAGCACAGAGCCCCAGATTTTATGTTGTCCTGGAGAGCTTGCAGAGCACTGGGGAAAGGCAGGCAGACAATTCACTGCTAGCACCTTCTCTGTGCCTGTTCACATTGCTTCGCAGAATCGCTTTTGTGCAGAAAACAGTAACACTTGTTCAGACGAAAGAAAGCACAGAGCCTCAGATTTTATGTTGTCCTGGAGAGCTTGCAGAGCACTGGGGAAAGGCAGGCAGAGAATTCCCTGCTAGCACCTTCTCTGTGCCTGTTCACATTCCTTCGCAGAATCGCTTTTGTGCAGAAAACATTAACACTTGTTCAGAACGAAAGAAAGCACAGAGCCCCAGATTTTATGTTGTCCTGGAGAGCTTGCAGAGCACTGGGGAAAGGCAGGCAGAGAATTCCCTGCTAGCACCTTCTCTGTGCCTGTTCACATTGCTTCGCAGAATCGCTTTTGTGCAGAAAACAGTAACACTTGTTCAGACGAAAGAAAGCACAGAGCCCCAGATTTTATGTTGTCCTGGAGAGCTTGCAGAGCACTGGGGAAAGGCAGGCAGAGAATTCCCTGCTAGCACCTTCTCTGTGCCTGGGAAACAGAAGTGTTCACATTGCTTCGCAGAATCGCTTTTGTGCAGAAAACAATAACACTTGTTCAGAACGAAAGAAAGCACAGAGCCCCAGATTTTATGTTGTCCTGGAGAGCTTGCAGAGCACTGGGGAAAGGCAGGCAGACAATTCCCTGCTAGCACCTTCTCTGTGCCTGGGAAGCAGAAGTCTTCACATTGCTTCGCAGAATCGCTTTTGTGCAGAAAACAATAACACTTGTTCAGAACGAAAGAAAGCACAGAGCCCCAGATTTTATGTTGTCCTGGAGAGCTTGCAGAGCACTGGGGAAAAGCAGGCAGAGAATTCCCTGCTAGCACCTTCTCTGTGCCTGCTCACATTGCTTCGCTAAATCGCTTTTGTGCAGAAAACAGTAACACCTGTTCAGACGAAAGAAAGCACAGAGCCCCAGATTTTATGTTGTCCTGGAGAGCTTGCAGAGCACTGGGGAAAGGCAGGCAGAGAATTCCCTGCTAGCACCTTCTCTGTGCCTGTTCACATTCCTTCGCAGAATCGCTTTTGTGCAGAAAACAGTAACACTTGTTCAGAACGAAAGAAAGCACAGAGCCCCAGATTTTATGTTGTCCTGGAGAGCTTGCAGAGCACTGGGGAAAGGCAGGCAGAGAATTCCCTGCTAGCACCTTCTCTGTGCCTGTTCACATTGCTTCGCAGAATCGCTTTTGTGCAGAAAACAGTAACACTTGTTCAGACGAAAGAAAGCACAGAGCCCCAGATTTTATGTTGTCCTGGAGAGCTTGCAGAGCACTGGGGAAAGGCAGGCAGAGAATTTCCTGCTAGCACCTTCTCTGTGCCTGGGAAGCAGAAGTGTTCACATTGCTTCTCAGAATCGCTTTTGTGCAGAAAACAGTAACACTTGTTCAGAACGAAAGAAAGCACAGAGCCCCAGATTTTATGTTGTCCTGGAGAGCTTGCAGAGCACTGGGGAAAAGCAGGCAGAGAATTCCCTGCTAGCACGTTGTCTGTGCCTGGGAAACAGAAGTGTTCCCATTGCTTCGCAGAATCGCTTTTGTGCAGAAAACAGTAACACTTGTTCAGAACGAAAGAAAGCACAGAGCCCCAGATTTTATGTTGTCCTGGAGAGCTTGCAGAGCACTGGGGAAAGGCAGGCAGAGAATTCCCTGCTAGCACCTTCTCTGTGCCTGGGAAGCAGAAGTCTTCACATTGCTTCGCAGAATCGCCTTCGTGCAGAAAACAATAACACTTGTTCAGAACAAAAGAAAGCACAGAGCCCCAGATTTTATGTTGTGCTGGAGAGCTTGCAGAATACTGGGGAAAAGCAGGCAGAGAATTCCCTGCTAGCACCTTCTCTGTGCCTGGGAAACAGAAGTGTTCCCATTGCTTCGCAGAATCGCTTTTGTGCAGAATACAGTAACACTTGTTCAGAACGAAAGAAAGCACAGAGCCCCAGATTTTATGTTGTGCTGGAGAGCTTGCAGAATACTGGGGAAAAGCAGGCAGAGAATTCCCTGCTAGCACCTTCTCTGTGCCTGGGAAACAGAAGTGTTCACATTGCTTCGCAGAATCGCTTTTGTGTAGAAAACAGTAACACTTGTTCAGAACGAAAGAAAGCACAGAGCCCCAGATTTTATGTTGTCCTGGAGAGCTTGCAGAGCACTGGGGAAAGGCAGGCAGACAATTCACTGCTAGCACCTTCTCTGTGCCTGTTCACATTGTTTCGCAGAATCGCTTTTGTGCAGAAAACAGTAACACCTGTTCAGACGAAAGAAAGCACAGAGCCCCAGATTTTATGTTGTCCTGGAGAGCTTGCAGAGCACTGGGGAAAGGCAGGCAGAGAATTCCCTGCTAGCACCTTCTCTGTGCCTGTTCACATTCCTTCGCAGAATCGCTTTTGTGCAGAAAACAGTAACACTTGTTCAGAACGAAAGAAAGCACAGAGCCCCAGATTTTATGTTGTCCTGGAGAGCTTGCAGAGCACTGGGGAAAGGCAGGCAGAGAATTCCCTGCTAGCACCTTCTCTGTGCCTGTTCACATTGCTTCGCAGAATCGCTTTTGTGCAGAAAACAGTAACACTTGTTCAGACGAAAGAAAGCACAGAGCCCCAGATTTTATGTTGTCCTGGAGAGCTTGCAGAGCACTGGGGAAAGGCAGGCAGAGAATTTCCTGCTAGCACCTTCTCTGTGCCTGGGAAGCAGAAGTGTTCACATTGCTTGGCAGAATCGCTTTTGTGCAGAAAACAGTAACACTTGTTCAGAACGAAAGAAAGCACAGAGCCCCAGATTTTATGTTGTCCTGGAGAGCTTGCAGAGCACTGGGGAAAAGCAGGCAGAGAATTCCCTGCTAGCACCTTCTCTGTGCCTGGGAAACAGAAGTGTTCCCATTGCTTCGCAGAATCGCTTTTGTGCAGAAAACAGTAACACTTGTTCAGAAGGAAAGAAAGCACAGAGCCCCATATTTTATGTTGTGCTGGAGAGCTTGCAGAGTACTGGGGAAAAGCAGGCAGAGAATTCCCTGCTAGCACCTTCTCTGTGCCTGGGAAACAGAAGTGTTCACATTGCTTCGCAGAATCGCTTTTGTGCAGAATACAGTAACACTTGTTCAGAACGAAAGAAAGCACAGAGCCCCAGATTTTATGTTGTCCTGGAGAGCTTGCAGAGCATTGGGGAAAGGCAGGCAGAGAATTCCCTGCTAGCACCTTCTCTGTGCCTGTTCACATTGCTTCGCAGAATCGCTTTTGTGCAGAAAACAATAACACTTGTTCAGAACGAAAGAAAGCACAGAGCCCCAGATTTTATGTTGTCCTGGAGAGCTTGCAGAGCACTGGGGAAAAGCAGGCAGAGAATTCCCTGCTAGCACGTTGTCTGTGCCTGGGAAACAGAAGTGTTCCCATTGCTTCGCAGAATCGCTTTTGTGCAGAAAACAGTAACACTTGTTCAGAACGAAAGAAAGCACAGAGCCCCAGATTTTATGTTGTCCTGGAGAGCTTGCAGAGCACTGGGGAAAGGCAGGCAGAGAATTCCCTGCTAGCACCTTCTCTGTGCCTGGGAAACAGAAGTGTTCACATTGCTTCGCAGAATCGCTTTTGTGCAGAAAACAATAACACTTGTTCAGAACGAAAGAAAGCACAGAGCCCCAGATTTTATGTTGTCCTGGAGAGCTTGCAGAGCACTGGGGAAAGGCAGGCAGACAATTCCCTGCTAGCACCTTCTCTGTGCCTGGGAAGCAGAAGTGTTCACATTGCTTCGCAGAATCGCTTTTGTGCAGAAAACAATAACACTTGTTCAGAACGAAAGAAAGCACAGAGCCCCAGATTTTATGTTGTCCTGGAGAGCTTGCAGAGCACTGGGGAAAAGCAGGCAGAGAATTCCCTGCTAGCACCTTCTCTGTGCCTGGGAAACAGAAGTGTTCCCATTGCTTCGCAGAATCGCTTTTGTGCAGAATACTGTAACACTTGTTCAGAACAAAAGAAAGCACAGAGCCCCAGATTCTATGTTGTCCTTGAGAGCTTGCAGAGCACTGGGGAAAGGCAGGCAGAGAATTTCCTGCTAGCACCTTCTCTGTGCCTGGGAAGCAGAAGTGTTCACATTGCTTCGCAGAATCGCTTTTGTGCAGAAAACAGTAACACTTGTTCAGAACGAAAGAAAGCACAGAGCCCCAGATTTTATGTTGTCCTGGAGAGCTTGCAGAGCACTGGGGAAAGGCAGGCAGAGAATTTCCTGCTAGCACCTTCTCTGTGCCTGGGAAGCAGAAGTGTTCACATTGCTTGGCAGAATCGCTTTTGTGCAGATAACAGTAACACTTGTTCAGAACGAAAGAAAGCACAGAGCCCCAGATTCTATGTTGTCCTGGAGAGCTTGCAGAGCCCTGGGGAAAAGCAGGCAGAGAATTCCCTGCTAGCACCTTCTCTGTGCCTGGGAAACAGAAGTGTTCACATTGCTTCGCAGAATCGGTTTTGTGCAGAAAACAGTAACACTTGTTCAGAAGGAAAGAAAGCACAGAGCCCCAGATTTTATGTTGTCCTGGAGAGCTTGCAGAGCACTGGGGAAAGGCAGGCAGAGAATTCCCTGCTAGCACCTTCTCTGTGCCTGGGAAGCAGAAGTCTTCACATTGCTTCGCAGAATCGCTTTTGTGCAGAAAACAGTAACACTTGCTCAGAACAAAAGAAAGCACAGAGCCCCAGATTTTATGTTGTCCTGGAGAGCTTGCAGAGCACTGGGGAAAGGCAGGCAGACAATTCCCTGCTAGCACCTTCTCTGTGCCTGGGAAACAGAAGTGTTCACATTGCTTCGCATAATCGCTTTTGTGCAGAAAACAATAACACTTGTTCAGAACGAAAGAAAGCACAGAGCCCCAGATTTTATGTTGTCCTGGAGAGCTTGCAGAGCACTGGGGAAAGGCAGGCAGAGAATTCCCTGCTAGCACCTTCTCTGTGCCTGGGAAGCAGAAGTCTTCACATTGCTTCGCAGAATCGCTTTTGTGCAGAAAACAATAACACTTGTTCAGAACGAAAGAAAGCACAGAGCCCCAGATTTTATGTTGTCCTGGAGAGCTTGCAGAGCACTGGGGAAAAGCAGGCAGAGAATTCCCTGCTAGCACCTTCTCTGTGCCTGGGAAACAGAAGTGTTCCCATTGCTTCGCAGAATCGCTTTTGTGCAGAATACAGTAACACTTGTTCAGAACGAAAGAAAGCACAGAGCCCCAGATTTTATGTTGTCCTGGAGAGCTTGCAGAGCACTGGGGAAAGGCAGGCAGAGAATTCCCTGCTAGCACCTTCTCTGTGCCTGGGAAGCAGAAGTGTTCACATTGCTTCGCAGAATCGCTTTTGTGCAGAAAACAGTAACACTTGTTCAGAACGAAAGAAAGCACAGAGCCCCAGATTTGCTGTTGTCCTGGAGAGCTTACAGAGCACTGGGGAAAAGCAGGCAGAGAATTCCCTGCTAGCACCTTCTCTGTGCCTGGGAAGCAGAAGTGTTCACATTGCTTCGCAGAATCGCTTTTGTGCAGAAAACAGTAACACTTGTTCAGAACGAAAGAAAGCACAGAGCCCCAGATTTTATGTTGTCCTGGAGAGCTTGCAGAGCACTGGGGAAAAGCAGGCAGAGAATTCCCTGCTAGCACCTTCTCTGTGCCTGGGAAACAGAAGTGTTCACATTTCTTCGCAGAATCGCTTTTGTGCAGAAAACTGTAACACTTGTTCAGAACGAAAGAAAGCACAGAGCCCCAGATTTTATGTTGTCCTGGAGAGCTTGCAGAGCACTGGGGAAAGGCAGGCAGAGAATTCCCTGCTAGCACCTTCCCTGTGCCTGGGAAAGAGAAGTGTTCCCATTGCTTCGCAGAATCGCTTTTGTGCAGAAAAAAGTAACACTTGTTCAGAAGGAAAGAAAGCACAGAGCCCCAGATTTTATGTTGTCCTGGAGAGCTTGCAGAGCACTGGGGAAAAGCAGGCAGAGAATTCCCTGCTAGCACCTTCTCTGTGCCTGGGAAGCAGAAGTGTTCACATTGCTTGGCAGAATCGCTTTTGTGCAGATAACAGTAACACTTTTTCAGAACAAAAGAAAGCACAGAGCCCCAGATTTTATGTTGTCCTGGAGAGCTTGCAGAGCACTGGGGAAAAGCAGGCAGAGAATGCCCTGCTAGCACCTTCTCTGTGCCTGGGAAACAGAAGGGTTAACATTTCTTAGCAGTATCGCTTTTGTGCAGAAAACAGTAACACTTGTTCAGAAGGAAAGAAAGCACAGAGCCCCATATTTTATGTTGTGCTGGAGAGCTTGCAGAGTACTGGGGAAAAGCAGGCAGAGAATTCCCTGCTAGCACCTTCTCTGTGCCTGTTCACATTGCTTCGCAGAATCGCTTTTGTGCAGAAAACAGTAACACTTGTTCAGAACGAAAGAAAGCACAGAGCCCCAGATTTTATGTTGTGCTGGAGAGCTTGCAGAGTACTGGGGAAAAGCAGGCAGAGAATTCCCTGCTAGCACCTTCTCTGTGCCTGGGAAGCAGAAGTCTTCACATTGCTTCGCAGAATCGCTTTTGTGCAGATAACAGTAACACTTGTTCAGACGAAAGAAAGCACAGAGCCCCAGATTTTATGTTGTCCTGGAGAGCTTGCAGAGCACTGGGGAAAGGCAGGCAGAGAATTCCCTGCTAGCACCTTCTCTGTGCCTGGGAAGCAGAAGTCTTCACATTGCTTCGCAGAATCGCCTTCGTGCAGAAAACAATAACACTTGTTCAGAACAAAAGAAAGCACAGAGCCCCAGATTCTATGTTGTCCTGGAGAGCTTGCAGAGCACTGGGGAAAGGCAGGCAGAGAATTTCCTGCTAGCACCTTCTCTGTGCCTGGGAAGCAGAAGTGTTCACATTGCTTCGCAGAATCGCTTTTGTGCAGAAAACAGTAACACTTGTTCAGAACGAAAGAAAGCACAGAGCCCCAGATTCTATGTTGTCCTGGAGAGCTTGCAGAGCACTGGGGAAAAGCAGGCAGAGAATTCCCTGCTAGCACCTTCTCTGTGCCTGGGAAACAGAAGTGTTCACATTGCTTCGCAGTATCGCTTTTGTGCAGAAAACAGTAACACTTGTTCAGAAGGAAAGAAAGCACAGAGCCCCAGATTTTATGTTGTCCTGGAGAGCTTGCAGAGCACTGGGGAAAGGCAGGCAGAGAATTCCCTGCTAGCACCTTCTCTGTGCCTGGGAAACAGAAGTGTTCACATTGCTTCGCAGAATCGCTTTTGTGCAGAAAACAATAACACTTGTTCAGAACAAAAGAAAGCACAGAGCCCCAGATTTTATGTTGTCCTGGAGAGCTTGCAGAGCACTGGGGAAAGGCAGGCAGAGAATTCCCTGCTAGCACCTTCTCTGTGCCTGGGAAGCAGAAGTCTTCACATTGCTTCGCAGAATTGCTTTTGTGCAGAAAACAATAACACTTGTTCAGAACGAAAGAAAGCACAGAGCCCCAGATTTTATGTTGTCCTGGAGAGCTTGCAGAGCACTGGGGAAAAGCAGGCAGAGAATTCCCTGCTAGCACCTTCTCTGTGCCTGGGAAACAGAAGTGTTCCCATTGCTTCGCAGAATCGCTTTTGTGCAGAATACAGTAACACTTGTTCAGAACGAAAGAAAGCACAGAGCCCCAGATTTTATGTTGTGCTGGAGAGCTTGCAGAATACTGGGGAAAAGCAGGCAGAGAATTCCCTGCTAGCACCTTCTCTGTGCCTGGGAAACAGAAGTGTTCACATTGCTTCGCAGAATCGCTTTTGTGTAGAAAACAGTAACACTTGTTCAGAACGAAAGAAAGCACAGAGCCCCAGATTTTATGTTGTCCTGGAGAGCTTGCAGAGCACTGGGGAAAGGCAGGCAGACAATTCACTGCTAGCACCTTCTCTGTGCCTGTTCACATTGCTTCGCAGAATCGCTTTTGTGCAGAAAACAGTAACACTTGTTCAGAACGAAAGAAAGCACAGAGCCCCAGATTTTATGTTGTCCTGGAGAGCTTGCAGAGCACTGGGGAAAGGCAGGCAGAGAATTCCCTGCTAGCACCTTCTCTGTGCCTGTCCACATTGCTTCGCAGAATCGCTTTTGTGCAGAAAACAGTAACACTTGTTCAGACGAAAGAAAGCACAGAGCCCCAGATTTTATGTTGTCCTGGAGAGCTTGCAGAGCACTGGGGAAAAGCAGGCAGAGAATTCCCTGCTAGCACCTTCTCTGTGCCTGGGAAACAGAAGTGTTCACATTGCTTCGCAGAATCGCTTTTGTGCAGAAAACAGTAACACTTGTTCAGAAGGAAAGAAAGCACAGAGCCCCATATTTTATGTTGTGCTGGAGAGCTTGCAGAGTACTGGGGAAAAGCAGGCAGAGAATTCCCTGCTAGCACCTTCTCTGTGCCTGGGAAACAGAAGTGTTCACATTGCTTCGCAGTATCGCTTTTGTGCAGAAAACAGTAACACTTGTTCAGAACGAAAGAAAGCACAGAGCCCCAGATTTTATGTTGTCCTGGAGAGCTTGCAGAGCACTGGGGAAAGGCAGGCAGAGAATTCCCTGCTAGCACCTTCTCTGTGCCTGTTCACATTGCTTCGCAGAATCGCTTTTGTGCAGAAAACAATAACACTTGTTCAGAACGAAAGAAAGCACAGAGCCCCAGATTTTATGTTGTCCTGGAGAGCTTGCAGAGCACTGGGGAAAAGCAGGCAGAGAATTCCCTGCTAGCACGTTGTCTGTGCCTGGGAAACAGAAGTGTTCCCATTGCTTCGCAGAATCGCTTTTGTGCAGAAAACAGTAACACTTGTTCAGAACGAAAGAAAGCACAGAGCCCCAGATTTTATGTTGTCCTGGAGAGCTTGCAGAGCACTGGGGAAAGGCAGGCAGAGAATTCCCTGCTAGCACCTTCTCTGTGCCTGGGAAACAGAAGTGTTCACATTGCTTCGCAGAATCGCTTTTGTGCAGAAAACAATAACACTTGTTCAGAACGAAAGAAAGCACAGAGCCCCAGATTTTATGTTGTCCTAGAGAGCTTGCAGAGCACTGGGGAAAAGCAGGCAGACAATTCCCTGCTAGCACCTTCTCTGTGCCTGGGAAGCAGAAGTCTTGACATTGCTTCGCAGAATAGCTTTTGTGCAGAAAACAATAACACTTGTTCAGAACGAAAGAAAGCACAGAGCCCCAGATTTTATGTTGTCCTGGAGAGCTTGCAGAGCACTGGGGAAAAGCAGGCAGAGAATTCCCTGCTAGCACCTTCTCTGTGCCTGGGAAACAGAAGTGTTCACATTGCTTCGCAGAATCGCTTTTGTGCAGAAAACAGTAACACTTGTTCAGAAGGAAAGAAAGCACAGAGCCCCAGATTTTATGTTGTCCTGGAGAGCTTGCAGAGCACTGGGGAAAGGCAGGCAGAGAATTCCCTGCTAGCACCTTCTCTGTGCCTGGGAAGCAGAAGTCTTCACATTGCTTCGCAGAATCGCTTTTGTGCAGAAAACAGTAACACTTGTTCAGAACGAAAGAAAGCACAGAGCCCCAGATTTGCTGTTGTCCTGGAGAGCTTACAGAGCACTGGGGAAAAGCAGGCAGAGAATTCCCTGCTAGCACCTTCTCTGTGCCTGGGAAGCAGAAGTGTTCACATTGCTTCGCAGAATCGCTTTTGTGCAGAAAACAGTAACACTTGTTCAGAACGAAAGAAAGCACAGAGCCCCAGATTTTATGTTGTCCTGGAGAGCTTACAGAGCACTGGGGAAAAGCAGGCAGAGAATTCCCTGCTAGCACCTTCTCTGTGCCTGGGAAACAGAAGTGTTCACATTTCTTCGCAGAATCGCTTTTGTGCAGAAAACAGTAACACTTGTTCAGAACGAAAGAAAGCACAGAGCCCCAGATTTTATGTTGTCCTGGAGAGCTTGCAGAGCACTGGGGAAAGGCAGGCAGAGAATTCCCTGCTAGCACCTTCCCTGTGCCTGGGAAAGAGAAGTGTTCCCATTGCTTCGCAGAATCGCTTTTGTGCACAAAACAGTAACACTTGTTCAGAAGGAAAGAAAGCACAGAGCCTCAGATTTTATGTTGTCCTGGAGAGCTTGCAGAGCACTGGGGAAAAGCAGGCAGAGAATTCCCTGCTAGCACCTTCTCTGTGCCTGGGAAGCAGAAGTGTTCACATTGCTTGGCAGAATCGCTTTTGTGCAGATAACAGTAACACTTTTTCAGAACAAAAGAAAGCACAGAGCCCCAGATTTTATGTTGTCCTGGAGAGCTTGCAGAGCACTGGGGAAAAGCAGGCAGAGAATTCCCTGCTAGCACCTTCTCTGTGCCTGGGAAACAGAAGGGTTAACATTTCTTAGCAGTATCGCTTTTGTGCAGAAAACAGTAACACTTGTTCAGAAGGAAAGAAAGCACAGAGCCCCATATTTTATGTTGTGCTGGAGAGCTTGCAGAGTACTGGGGAAAAGCAGGCAGAGAATTCCCTGCTAGCACCTTCTCTGTGCCTGGGAAACAGAAGTGTTCACATTGCTTCGCAGAATCGCTTTTGTGCAGATAACAGTAACACTTGTTCAGACGAAAGAAAGCACAGAGCCCCAGATTTTATGTTGTCCTGGAGAGCTTGCAGAGCACTGGGGAAAGGCAGGCAGAGAATTCCCTGCTAGCACCTTCTCTGTGCCTGGGAAACAGAAGTGTTCACATTGCTTCGCAGTATCGCTTTTGTGCAGAAAACAGTAACACTTGTTCAGAACGAAAGAAAGCACAGAGCCCCAGATTTTATGTTGTCCTGGAGAGCTTGCAGAGCACTGGGGAAAGGCAGGCAGAGAATTCCCTGCTAGCACCTTCTCTGTGCCTGTTCACATTGCTTCGCAGAATCGCTTTTGTGCAGAAAACAATAACACTTGTTCAGAACGAAAGAAAGCACAGAGCCCCAGATTTTATGTTGTCCTGGAGAGCTTGCAGAGCACTGGGGAAAAGCAGGCAGAGAATTCCCTGCTAGCACGTTGTCTGTGCCTGGGAAACAGAAGTGTTCCCATTGCTTCGCAGAATCGCTTTTGTGCAGAAAACAGTAACACTTGTTCAGAACGAAAGAAAGCACAGAGCCCCAGATTTTATGTTGTCCTGGAGAGCTTGCAGAGCACTGGGGAAAGGCAGGCAGAGAATTCCCTGCTAGCACCTTCTCTGTGCCTGGGAAACAGAAGTGTTCACATTGCTTCGCAGAATCGCTTTTGTGCAGAAAACAATAACACTTGTTCAGAACGAAAGAAAGCACAGAGCCCCAGATTTTATGTTGTGCTGGAGAGCTTGCAGAGCACTGGGGAAAGGCAGGCAGACAATTCCCTGCTAGCACCTTCTCTGTGCCTGGGAAGCAGAAGTCTTGACATTGCTTCGCAGAATAGCTTTTGTGCAGAAAACAATAACACTTGTTCAGAACGAAAGAAAGCACAGAGCCCCAGATTTTATGTTGTCCTGGAGAGCTTGCAGAGCACTGGGGAAAAGCAGGCAGAGAATTCCCTGCTAGCACCTTCTCTGTGCCTGGGAAACAGAAGTGTTCACATTGCTTCGCAGAATCGCTTTTGTGCAGAAAACAGTAACACTTGTTCAGAAGGAAAGAAAGCACAGAGCCCCAGATTTTATGTTGTCCTGGAGAGCTTGCAGAGCACTGGGGAAAGGCAGGCAGAGAATTCCCTGCTAGCACCTTCTCTGTGCCTGGGAAGCAGAAGTCTTCACATTGCTTCGCAGAATCGCTTTTGTGCAGAAAACAGTAACACTTGTTCAGAACGAAAGAAAGCACAGAGCCCCAGATTTGCTGTTGTCCTGGAGAGCTTACAGAGCACTGGGGAAAAGCAGGCAGAGAATTCCCTGCTAGCACCTTCTCTGTGCCTGGGAAGCAGAAGTGTTCACATTGCTTCGCAGAATCGCTTTTGTGCAGAAAACAGTAACACTTGTTCAGAACGAAAGAAAGCACAGAGCCCCAGATTTTATGTTGTCCTGGAGAGCTTACAGAGCACTGGGGAAAAGCAGGCAGAGAATTCCCTGCTAGCACCTTCTCTGTGCCTGGGAAACAGAAGTGTTCACATTTCTTCGCAGAATCGCTTTTGTGCAGAAAACAGTAACACTTGTTCAGAACGAAAGAAAGCACAGAGCCCCAGATTTTATGTTGTCCTGGAGAGCTTGCAGAGCACTGGGGAAAGGCAGGCAGAGAATTCCCTGCTAGCACCTTCCCTGTGCCTGGGAAAGAGAAGTGTTCCCATTGCTTCGCAGAATCGCTTTTGTGCACAAAACAGTAACACTTGTTCAGAAGGAAAGAAAGCACAGAGCCTCAGATTTTATGTTGTCCTGGAGAGCTTGCAGAGCACTGGGGAAAAGCAGGCAGAGAATTCCCTGCTAGCACCTTCTCTGTGCCTGGGAAGCAGAAGTGTTCACATTGCTTGGCAGAATCGCTTTTGTGCAGATAACAGTAACACTTTTTCAGAACAAAAGAAAGCACAGAGCCCCAGATTTTATGTTGTCCTGGAGAGCTTGCAGAGCACTGGGGAAAAGCAGGCAGAGAATTCCCTGCTAGCACCTTCTCTGTGCCTGGGAAACAGAAGGGTTAACATTTCTTAGCAGTATCGCTTTTGTGCAGAAAACAGTAACACTTGTTCAGAAGGAAAGAAAGCACAGAGCCCCATATTTTATGTTGTGCTGGAGAGCTTGCAGAGTACTGGGGAAAAGCAGGCAGAGAATTCCCTGCTAGCACCTTCTCTGTGCCTGGGAAACAGAAGTGTTCACATTGCTTCGCAGAATCGCTTTTGTGCAGATAACAGTAACACTTGTTCAGACGAAAGAAAGCACAGAGCCCCAGATTTTATGTTGTCCTGGAGAGCTTGCAGAGCACTGGGGAAAGGCAGGCAGAGAATTCCCTGCTAGCACCTTCTCTGTGCCTGGGAAGCACAAGTGTTCACATTGCTTCGCAGAATCTCCTTTGTGCAGAAAACAGTAACACTTGTTCAGAACGAAAGAAAGCACAGAGCCCCAGATTCTATGTTGTCCTGGAGAGCTTGCAGAGCACTGGGGAAAAGCAGGCAGAGAATTCCCTGCTAGCACCTTCTCTGTGCCTGGGAAACAGAAGTGTTCACATTGCTTCGCAGAATCGCTTTTGTGCAGAAAACAGTAACACTTGTTCAGAACGAAAGAAAGCACAGAGCCCCAGATTTTATGTTGTCCTGGAGAGCTTGCAGAGCACTGGGGAAAGGCAGGGAGAGAATTCCCTGCTAGCACCTTCTCTGTGCCTGGGAAGCAGAAGTGTTCACATTGCTTCGCAGAATCGTTTTGTGCAGAAAACAATAACACCTGTTCAGAACGAAAGAAAGCACAGAGCCCCAGATTTTATGTTGTGCTGGAGAGCTTGCAGAGCACTGGGGAAAAGCAGGCAGAGAATTCCCTGCTAGCACCTTCTCTGTGCCTGGGAAGCACAAGTGTTCACATTTCTTCGCAGAATCGCTTTTGTGCAGAAAACAATAACACCTGTTCAGAACGAAAGAAATCACAGAGCCCCAGATTTTATGTTGTGCTGGAGAGCTTGCAGAGGACTGGGGAAAAGCAGGCAGAGAATTCCCTGCTAGCACCTTCTCTGTGCCTGGGAAACAGAAGTGTTCACATTTCTTCGCAGAATCGCTTTTGTGCAGAAAACAGTAACACTTGTTCAGAACGAAAGAAAGCACAGAGCCCCAGATTTTATGTTGTCCTGGAGAGCTTGCAGAGCACTGGGGAAAGGCAGGCAGAGAATTCCCTGCTAGCACCTTCTCTGTGCCTGTTCACATTCCTTCGCAGAATCGCTTTTGTGCAGAAAACTGTAACACTTGTTCAGAACGAAAGAAAGCACAGAGCCCCAGATTTTATGTTGTCCTGGAGAGCTTGCAGAGCACTGGGGAAAAGCAGGCAGAGAATTCCCTGCTAGCACCTTCTCTGTGCCTGGGAAGCAGAAGTGTTCACATTGCTTCGCAGAATCGCTTTTGTGCAGAAAACAATAACACTTGTTCAGAACGAAAGAAAGCACAGAGCCCCAGATTTTATGTTGTCCTGGAGAGCTTGCAGAGCACTGGGGAAAAGCAGGCAGAGAATTCCCTGCTAGCACCTTCTCTGTGCCTGGGAAACAGAAGTGTTCCCATTGCTTCGCAGAATCGCTTTTGTGCAGAATACAGTAACACTTGTTCAGAACGAAAGAAAGCACAGAGCCCCAGATTTTATGTTGTCCTGGAGAGCTTGCAGAGCACTGGGGAAAGGCAGGCAGAGAATTCCCTGCTAGCACCTTCTCTGTGCCTGTTCACATTGCTTCGCAGAATCGCTTTTGTGCAGAAAACAGTAACACTTGTTCAGAACGAAAGAAAGCACAGAGCCCCAGATTCTATGTTGTCCTGGAGAGCTTGCAGAGCACTGGGGAAAGGCAGGCAGAGAATTTCCTGCTAGCACCTTCTCTGTGCCTGGGAAGCAGAAGTGTTCACATTGCTTCGCAGAATCGCTTTTGTGCAGAAAACAGTAACACTTGTTCAGTACGAAAGAAAGCACAGAGCCCCAGATTTTATGTTGTCCTGGAGAGCTTGCAGAGCACTGGGGAAAAGCAGGCAGAGAATTCCCTGCTAGCACCTTCTCTGTGCCTGGGAAACAGAAGTGTTCACATTGCTTCGCAGAATCGCTTTTGTGCAGAAAACAGTAACACTTGTTCAGAAAGAAAGAAAGCACAGAGCCCCAGATTTTATGTTGTCCTGGAGAGCTTGCAGAGCACTGGGGAAAAGCAGGCAGAGAATTCCCTGCTAGCACCTTCTCTGTGCCTGGGAAACAGAAGTGTTCACATTGCTTCGCAGAATCGCTTTTGTGCAGAAAACAGTAACACTTGTTCAGAACGAAAGAAAGCACAGAGCCCCAGATTCTATGTTGTCCTGGAGAGCTTGCAGAGCACTGGGGAAAGGCAGGCAGAGAATTCCCTGCTAGCACCTTCTCTGTGCCTGGGAAGCAGAAGTGTTCACATTGCTTCGCAGAATCGTTTTGTGCAGAAAACAATAACACCTGTTCAGAACGAAAGAAAGCACAGAGCCCCAGATTTTATGTTGTCCTGGAGAGCTTGCAGAGCACTGGGGAAAGGCAGGCAGAGAATTCCCTGCTAGCACGTTCTCGGTGCCTGGGAAGCAGAAGTGTTCACATTTCTTAGCAGTATCGCTTTTGTGCAGAAAACAGTAACACTTGTTCAGAAGGAAAGAAAGCACAGAGCCCCATATTTTATGTTGTGCTGGAGAGCTTGCAGAGTACTGGGGAAAAGCAGGCAGAGAATTCCCTGCTAGCACCTTCTCTGTGCCTGGGAAACAGAAGTGTTCACATTGCTTCGCAGAATCGCTTTTGTGCAGATAACAGTAACACTTGTTCAGAACAAAAGAAAGCACAGAGCCCCAGATTTTATGTTGTCCTGGAGAGCTTGCAGAGCACTGGGGAAAAGCAGGCAGAGAATTCCCTGCTAGCACCTTCTCTGTGCCTGGGAAACAGAAGTGTTCACATTGCTTCGCAGAATCGCTTTTGTGCAGAAAACAGTAACACTTGTTCAGACGAAAGAAAGCACAGAGCCCCAGATTTTATGTTGTGATGGAGAGCTTGCAGAGCACTGGGGAAAGGCAGGCAGAGAATTCCCTGCTAGCACCTTCTCTGTGCCTGGGAAGCAGAAGTCTTCACATTGCTTCGCAGAATCGCTTTTGTGCAGAATACAGTAACACTTGTTCAGAACGAAAGAAAGCACAGAGCCCCAGATTCTATGTTGTCCTGGAGAGCTTGCAGAGCACTGGGGAAAAGCAGGCAGAGAATTTCCTGCTAGCACCTTCTCTGTGCCTGGGAAGCAGAAGTGTTCACATTGCTTCGCAGAATCGCTTTTGTGCAGAAAACAGTAACACTTGTTCAGAACGAAAGAAAGCACAGAGCCCCAGATTTTATGTTGTCCTGGAGAGCTTGCAGAGCACTGGGGAAAGGCAGGCAGAGAATTCCCTGCTAGCACCTTCTCTGTGCCTGTTCACATTGCTTCGCAGAATCGCTTTTGTGCAGAAAACAGTAACACTTGTTCAGAACGAAAGAAAGCACAGAGCCCCAGATTTTATGTTGTCCTGGAGAGCTTGCAGAGCACTGGGGAAAGGCAGGCAGAGAATTCCCTGCTAGCACCTTCTCTGTGCCTGGGAAGCAGAAGTCTTCACATTGCTTCGCAGAATCGCTTTTGTGCAGAAAACACTAACACTTGTTCAGAACACAAGAAAGCACAGAGCCCCAGATTCTATGTTGTCCTGGAGAGCTTGCAGAGCACTGGGGAAAGGCAGGCAGAGAATTTCCTGCTAGCACCTTCTCTGTGCCTGGGAAGCAGAAGTGTTCACATTGCTTCGCAGAATCGCTTTTGTGCAGAAAACAGTAACACTTGTTCAGTACGAAAGAAAGCACAGAGCCCCAGATTTTATGTTGTCCTGGAGAGCTTGCAGAGCACTGGGGAAAAGCAGGCAGAGAATTCCCTGCTAGCACCTTCTCTGTGCCTGGGAAACAGAAGTGTTCACATTGCTTCGCAGAATCGCTTTTGTGCAGAAAACAGTAACACTTGTTCAGAAAGAAAGAAAGCACAGAGCCCCAGATTTTATGTTGTCCTGGAGAGCTTGCAGAGCACTGGGGAAAAGCAGGCAGAGAATTCCCTGCTAGCACCTTCTCTGTGCCTGGGAAACAGAAGTGTTCACATTGCTTCGCAGAATCGCTTTTGTGCAGAAAACAGTAACACTTGTTCAGAACAAAAGAAAGCACAGAGCCCCAGATTTTATGTTGTCCTGGAGAGCTTGCAGAGCACTGGGGAAAGGCAGGCAGAGAATTCCCTGCTAGCACCTTCTCTGTGCCTGGGAAGCAGAAGTCTTCACATTGCTTCGCAGAATCGCTTTTGTGCAGAAAACAGTAACACTTGTTCAGAACGAAAGAAAGCACAGAGCCCCAGATTTGCTGTTGTCCTGGAGAGCTTGCAGAGCACTGGGGAAAGGCAGGCAGAGAATTCCCTGCTAGCACCTTCTCTGTGCCTGGGAAGCAGAAGTGTTCACATTGCTTCGCAGAATCGCTTTTGTGCAGAAAACAGTAACACTTGTTCAGAACGAAAGAAAGCACAGAGCCCCAGATTTTATGTTGTCCTGGAGAGCTTACAGAGCACTGGGGAAAAGCAGGCAGAGAATTCCCTGCTAGCACCTTCTCTGTGCCTGGGAAGCAGAAGTGTTCACATTGCTTCGCAGAATCGCTTTTGTGCAGAAAACAGTAACACTTGTTCAGAACGAAAGAAAGCACAGAGCCCCAGATTTTATGTTGTCCTGGAGAGCTTGCAGAGCACTGGGGAAAGGCAGGCAGAGAATTCCCTGCTAGCACCTTCTCTGTGCCTGGGAAGCAGAAGTGTTCACATTGCTTCGCAGAATCGCTTTTGTGCAGAAAACAGTAACACTTGTTCAGAACGAAAGAAAGCACAGAGCCCCAGATTTTATGTTGTCCTGGAGAGCTTGCAGAGCACTGGGGAAAGGCAGGCAGAGAATTCCCTGCTAGCACCTTCCCTGTGCCTGGGAAACAGAAGTGTTCCCATTGCTTCGCAGAATCGCTTTTGTGCAGAAAACAGTAACACTTGTTCAGAAGGAAAGAAAGCACAGAGCCCCAGATTTTATGTTGTCCTGGAGAGCTTGCAGAGCACTGGGGAAAAGCAGGCAGAGAATTCCCTGCTAGCACCTTCTCTGTGCCTGGGAAGCAGAAGTGTTCACATTGCTTGGCAGAATCGCTTTTGTGCAGATAACAGTAACACTTTTTCAGAACAAAAGAAAGCACAGAGCCCCAGATTTTATGTTGTCCTGGAGAGCTTGCAGAGCACTGGGGAAAAGCAGGCAGAGAATTCCCTGCTAGCACCTTCTCTGTGCCTGGGAAACAGAAGTGTTCACATTGCTTCGCAGAATCGCTTTTGTGCAGATAACAGTAACACTTGTTCAGACGAAAGAAAGCACAGAGCCCCAGATTTTATGTTGTCCTGGAGAGCTTGCAGAGCACTGGGGAAAAGCAGGCAGAGAATTCCCTGCTAGCACCTTCTCTGTGCCTGGGAAACAGAAGTGTTCCCATTGCTTCGCAGAATCGCTTTTGTGCAGAATACAGTAACACTTGTTCAGAACGAAAGAAAGCACAGAGCCCCAGATTTTATGTTGTCCTGGAGAGCTTGCAGAGCACTGGGGAAAGGCAGGCAGAGAATTCCCTGCTAGCACCTTCTCTGTGCCTGTTCACATTCCTTCGCAGAATCGCTTTTGTGCAGAAAACAGTAACACTTGTTCAGAACGAAAGAAAGCACAGAGCCCCAGATTCTATGTTGTCCTGGAGAGCTTGCAGAGCACTGGGGAAAGGCAGGCAGAGAATTCCCTGCTAGCACCTTCTCTGTGCCTGGGAAGCAGAAGTGTTCACATTGCTTCGCAGAATCGCTTTTGTGCAGATAACAGTAACACTTTTTCAGAACAAAAGAAAGCACAGAGCCCCAGATTTTATGTTGTCCTGGAGAGCTTGCAGAGCACTGGGGAAAAGCAGGCAGAGAATTCCCTGCTAGCACCTTCTCTGTGCCTGGGAAACAGAAGTGTTCACATTGCTTCGCAGAATCGCTTTTGTGCAGAAAACAGTAACACTTGTTCAGAACGAAAGAAAGCACAGAGCCCCAGATTTTATGTTGTCCTGGAGAGCTTGCAGAGCACTGGGGAAAGGCAGGCAGAGAATTCCCTGCTAGCACCTTCTCTGTGCCTGGGAAGCAGAAGTGTTCACATTGCTTCGCAGAATCGTTTTGTGCAGAAAACAATAACACCTATTCAGAACGAAAGAAAGCACAGAGCCCCAGATTTTATGTTGTCCTGGAGAGCTTGCAGAGCACTGGGGAAAAGCAGGCAGAGAATTCCCTGCTAGCACCTTCTCTGTGCCTGGGAAACAGAAGTGTTCACATTTCTTTGCAGTATCGCTTTTGTGCAGAAAACAGTAACACTTGTTCAGAACGAAAGAAAGCACAGAGCCCCAGATTTTATGTTGTCCTGGAGAACTTGCAGAGCACTGGGGAAAGGCAGGCAGAGAATTCCCTGCTAGCACGTTCTCGGTGCCTGGGAAGCAGAAGTGTTCACATTTCTTAGCAGTATCGCTTTTGTGCAGAAAACAGTAACACTTGTTCAGAAGGAAAGAAAGCACAGAGCCCCATATTTTATGTTGTGCTGGAGAGCTTGCAGAGTACTGGGGAAAATCAGGCAGAGAATTCCCTGCTAGCACCTTCTCTGTGCCTGGGAAACAGAAGTGTTCACATTGCTTCGCAGAATCGCTTTTGTGCAGATAACAGTAACACTTGTTCAGAACAAAAGAAAGCACAGAGCCCCAGATTTTATGTTGTCCTGGAGAGCTTGCAGAGCACTGGGGAAAGGCAGGCAGAGAATTCCCTGCTAGCACCTTCTCTGTGCCTGTTCACATTGCTTCGCAGAATCGCTTTTGTGCAGAAAACAATAACACTTGTTCAGAACGAAAGAAAGCACAGAGCCCCAGATTTTATGTTGTCCTGGAGAGCTTGCAGAGCACTGGGGAAAAGCAGGCAGAGAATTCCCTGCTAGCACGTTGTCTGTGCCTGGGAAACAGAAGTGTTCCCATTGCTTCGCAGAATCGCTTTTGTGCAGAAAACAGTAACACTTGTTCAGAACGAAAGAAAGCACAGAGCCCCAGATTTTATGTTGTCCTGGAGAGCTTGCAGAGCACTGGGGAAAGGCAGGCAGAGAATTCCCTGCTAGCACCTTCTCTGTGCCTGGGAAAAAGAAGTGTTCACATTGCTTCGCAGAATCGCTTTTGTGCAGAAAACAATAACACTTGTTCAGAACGAAAGAAAGCACAGAGCCCCAGATTTTATGTTGTCCTGGAGAGCTTGCAGAGCACTGGGGAAAGGCAGGCAGACAATTCCCTGCTAGCACCTTCTCTGTGCCTGGGAAGCAGAAGTCTTCACATTGCTTGGCAGAATCGCTTTTGTGCAGAAAACAATAACACTTGTTCAGAACGAAAGAAAGCACAGAGCCCCAGATTTTATGTTGTCCTGGAGAGCTTGCAGAGCACTGGGGAAAAGCAGGCAGAGAATTCCCTGCTAGCACCTTCTCTGTGCCTGGGAAACAGAAGTGTTCCCATTGCTTCGCAGAATCGCTTTTGTGCAGAAAACAGTAACACTTGTTCAGAACGAAAGAAAGCACAGAGCCCCATATTTTATGTTGTGCTGGAGAGCTTGCAGAATACTGGGGAAAAGCAGGCAGAGAATTCCCTGCTAGCACCTTCTCTGTGCCTGGGAAACAGAAGTGTTGACATTGCTTCGCAGAATCGCTTTTGTGTAGAAAACAGTAACACTTGTTCAGAACGAAAGAAAGCACAGAGCCCCAGATTTTATGTTGTCCTGGAGAGCTTGCAGAGCACTGGGGAAAGGCAGGCAGAGAATTCCCTGCTAGCACCTTCTCTGTGCCTGTTCACATTGCTTCGCAGAATCGCTTTTGTGCAGAAAACAGTAACACCTGTTCAGACGAAAGAAAGCACAGAGCCCCAGATTTTATGTTGTCCTGGAGAGCTTGCAGAGCACTGGGGAAAGGCAGGCAGAGAATTCCCTGCTAGCACCTTCTCTGTGCCTGTTCACATTCCTTCGCAGAATCGCTTTTGTGCAGAAAACAGTAACACTTGTTCAGAACGAAAGAAAGCACAGAGCCCCAGATTTTATGTTGTCCTGGAGAGCTTGCAGAGCACTGGGGAAAGGCAGGCAGAGAATTCCCTGCTAGCACCTTCTCTGTGCCTGTTCACATTGCTTCGCAGAATCGCTTTTGTGCAGAAAACAGTAACACTTGTTCAGACGAAAGAAAGCACAGAGCCCCAGATTTTATGTTGTCCTGGAGAGCTTGCAGAGCACTGGGGAAAGGCAGGCAGAGAATTTCCTGCTAGCACCTTCTCTGTGCCTGGGAAGCAGAAGTGTTCACATTGCTTGGCAGAATCGCTTTTGTGCAGAAAACAGTAACACTTGTTCAGAACGAAAGAAAGCACAGAGCCCCAGATTTTATGTTGTCCTGGAGAGCTTGCAGAGCACTGGGGAAAAGCAGGCAGAGAATTCCCTGCTAGCACCTTCTCTGTGCCTGGGAAACAGAAGTGTTCACATTGCTTCGCAGAATCGCTTTTGTGCAGAAAACAGTAACACTTGTTCAGAACGAAAGAAAGCACAGAGCCCCATATTTTATGTTGTGCTGGAGAGCTTGCAGAGTACTGGGGAAAAGCAGGCAGAGAATTCCCTGCTAGCACCTTCTCTGTGCCTGGGAAACAGAAGTGTTCACATTGCTTCGCAGTATCGCTTTTGTGCAGAAAACAGTAACACTTGTTCAGAACGAAAGAAAGCACAGAGCCCCAGATTTTATGTTGTCCTGGAGAGCTTGCAGAGCACTGGGGAAAAGCAGGCAGAGAATTCCCTGCTAGCACCTTCTCTGTGCCTGGGAAACAGAAGTGTTCCCATTGCTTCGCAGAATCGCTTTTGTGCAGAATACAGTAACACTTGTTCAGAACGAAAGAAAGCACAGAGCCCCAGATTTTATGTTGTCCTGGAGAGCTTGCAGAGCACTGGGGAAAGGCAGGCAGAGAATTCCCTGCTAGCACCTTCTCTGTGCCTGTTCACATTGCTTCGCAGAATCGCTTTTGTGCAGAAAACAGTAACACTTGTTCAGAACGAAAGAAAGCACAGAGCCCCAGATTTTATGTTGTCCTGGAGAGCTTGCAGAGCACTGGGGAAAGGCAGGCAGAGAATTCCCTGCTAGCACCTTCTCTGTGCCTGGGAAGCAGAAGTGTTCACATTGCTTCGCAGAATCGCTTTTGTGCAGAAAACACTAACACTTGTTCAGAACAAAAGAAAGCACAGAGCCCCAGATTCTATGTTGTCCTGGAGAGCTTGCAGAGCACTGGGGAAAGGCAGGCAGAGAATTTCCTGCTAGCACCTTCTCTGTGCCTGGGAAGCAGAAGTGTTCACATTGCTTCGCAGAATCGCTTTTGTGCAGAAAACAGTAACACTTGTTCAGTACGAAAGAAAGCACAGAGCCCCAGATTCTATGTTGTCCTGGAGAGCTTGCAGAGCACTGGGGAAAGGCAGGCAGAGAATTCCCTGCTAGCACCTTCTCTGTGCCTGGGAAGCAGAAGTGTTCCCATTGCTTCGCAGAATCGCTTTTGTGCAGAAAACAGTAACACTTGCTCAGAACGAAAGAAAGCACAGAGCCCCAGATTTTATGTTGTCCTGGAGAGCTTGCAGAGCACTGGGGAAAGGCAGGCAGAGAATTCCCTGCTAGCACCTTCTCTGTGCCTGTTCACATTGCTTCGCAGAATCGCTTTTGTGCAGAAAACAGTAACACTTGTTCAGACGAAAGAAAGCACAGAGCCCCAGATTTTATGTTGTCCTGGAGAGCTTGCAGAGCACTGGGGAAAGGCAGGCAGAGAATTCCCTGCTAGCACCTTCTCTGTGCCTGGGAAGCAGAAGTGTTCACATTGCTTGGCAGAATCGCTTTTGTGCAGAAAACAATAACACTTGTTCAGAACGAAAGAAAGCACAGAGCCCCAGATTTTATGTTGTCCTGGAGAGCTTGCAGAGCACTGGGGAAAAGCAGGCAGAGAATTCCCTGCTAGCACCTTCTCTGTGCCTGGGAAACAGAAGTGTTCACATTGCTTCGCAGAATCGCTTTTGTGCAGAAAACAGTAACACTTGTTCAGAAGGAAAGAAAGCACAGAGCCCCATATTTTATGTTGTGCTGGAGAGCTTGCAGAGTACTGGGGAAAAGCAGGCAGAGAATTCCCTGCTAGCACCTTCTCTGTGCCTGGGAAACAGAAGTGTTCACATTGCTTCGCAGTATCGCTTTTGTGCAGAAAACAGTAACACTTGTTCAGAACGAAAGAAAGCACAGAGCCCCAGATTTTATGTTGTCCTGGAGAGCTTGCAGAGCACTGGGGAAAAGCAGGCAGAGAATTCCCTGCTAGCACCTTCTCTGTGCCTGGGAAACAGAAGTGTTCCCATTGCTTCGCAGAATCGCTTTTGTGCAGAATACAGTAACACTTGTTCAGAACGAAAGAAAGCACAGAGCCCCAGATTTTATGTTGTCCTGGAGAGCTTGCAGAGCACTGGGGAAAGGCAGGCAGAGAATTCCCTGCTAGCACCTTCTCTGTGCCTGTTCACATTGCTTCGCAGAATCGCTTTTGTGCAGAAAACAGTAACACTTGTTCAGAACGAAAGAAAGCACAGAGCCCCAGATTTTATGTTGTCCTGGAGAGCTTGCAGAGCACTGGGGAAAGGCAGGCAGAGAATTCCCTGCTAGCACCTTCTCTGTGCCTGGGAAGCAGAAGTCTTCACATTGCTTCGCAGAATCGCTTTTGTGCAGAAAACACTAACACTTGTTCAGAACAAAAGAAAGCACAGAGCCCCAGATTCTATGTTGTCCTGGAGAGCTTGCAGAGCACTGGGGAAAGGCAGGCAGAGAATTTCCTGCTAGCACCTTCTCTGTGCCTGGGAAGCAGAAGTGTTCACATTGCTTCGCAGAATCGCTTTTGTGCAGAAAACAGTAACACTTGTTCAGTACGAAAGAAAGCACAGAGCCCCAGATTCTATGTTGTCCTGGAGAGCTTGCAGAGCACTGGGGAAAGGCAGGCAGAGAATTCCCTGCTAGCACCTTCTCTGTGCCTGGGAAGCAGAAGTCTTCACATTGCTTCGCAGAATCTCTTTTATGCAGAAAACAGTAACACTTGCTCAGAACGAAAGAAAGCACAGAGCCCCATATTTTATGTTGTCCTGGAGAGCTTGCAGAGCACTGGGGAAAGGCAGGCAGAGAATTCCCTGCTAGCACCTTCTCTGTGCCTGGGAAACAGAAGTGTTCACATTGCTTCGCAGAATCGCTTTTGTGCAGAAAACAATAACACTTGTTCAGAACGAAAGAAAGCACAGAGCCCCAGATTTTATGTTGTCCTGGAGAGCTTGCAGAGCACTGGGGAAAGGCAGGCAGACAATTCCCTGCTAGCACCTTCTCTGTGCCTGGGAAACAGAAGTGTTCACATTGCTTCGCAGAATCGCTTTTGTGCAGAAAACACTAACACTTGTTCAGAACGAAAGAAAGCACAGAGCCCCAGATTTTATGTTGTCCTGGAGAGCTTGCAGAGCACTGGGGAAAAGCAGGCAGAGAATTCCCTGCTAGCACCTTCTCTGTGCCTGGGAAACAGAAGTGTTCCCATTGCTTCGCAGAATCGCTTTTGTGCAGAATACAGTAACACTTGTTCAGAACGAAAGAAAGCACAGAGACCCAGATTTTATGTTGTCCTGGAGAGCTTGCAGAGCACTGGGGAAAGGCAGGCAGAGAATTCCCTGCTAGCACCTTCTCTGTGCCTGTTCACATTGCTTCGCAGAATCGCTTTTGTGCAGAAAACAGTAACACTT
Source organism: Strix uralensis (assembly GCF_047716275.1). NCBI lineage: Eukaryota > Metazoa > Chordata > Aves > Strigiformes > Strigidae > Strix > Strix uralensis. The sequence goes on along the minus strand of NC_133981.1, from coordinate 26,409,886 downwards.
GTTCAGAACGAAAGAAAGCACAGAGCCCCAGATTTTATGTTGTCCTGGAGAGCTTGCAGAGCACTGGGGAAAGGCAGGCAGAGAATTCCCTGCTAGCACCTTCTCTGTGCCTGGGAAGCAGAAGTGTTCACATTGCTTGGCAGAATCGCTTTTGTGCAGAAAACACTAACACTTGTTCAGAACGAAAGAAAGCACAGAGCCCCAGATTTTATGTTGTCCTGGAGAGCTTGCAGAGCACTGGGGAAAAGCAGGCAGAGAATTCCCTGCTAGCACCTTCTCTGTGCCTGGGAAACAGAAGTCTTCACATTGCTTGGCAGAATCGCTTTTGTGCAGAAAACAGTAACACTTGTTCAGAACGAAAGAAAGCACAGAGCCCCAGATTTTATGTTGTCCTGGAGAGCTTGCAGAGCACTGGGGAAAGGCAGGCAGAGAATTCCCTGCTAGCACCTTCTCTGTGCCTGGGAAGCAGAAGTCTTCACATTGCTTCGCAGAATCGCTTTTGTGCAGAAAACAGTAACACTTGTTCAGAACGAAAGAAAGCACAGAGCCCCAGATTTGCTGTTGTCCTGGAGAGCTTACAGAGCACTGGGGAAAAGCAGGCAGAGAATTCCCTGCTAGCACCTTCTCTGTGCCTGGGAAGCAGAAGTGTTCACATTGCTTCGCAGAATCGCTTTTGTGCAGAAAACAGTAACACTTGTTCAGAACGAAAGAAAGCACAGAGCCCCAGATTTTATGTTGTCCTGGAGAGCTTACAGAGCACTGGGGAAAAGCAGGCAGAGAATTCCCTGCTAGCACCTTCTCTGTGCCTGGGAAACAGAAGTGTTCACATTTCTTCGCAGAATCGCTTTTGTGCAGAAAACAGTAACACTTGTTCAGAAGGAAAGAAAGCACAGAGCCCCAGATTTTATGTTGTCCTGGAGAGCTTGCAGAGCACTGGGGAAAAGCAGGCAGAGAATTCCCTGCTAGCACCTTCTCTGTGCCTGGGAAGCAGAAGTGTTCACATTGCTTGGTAGAATCGCTTTTGTGCAGATAACAGTAACACTTTTTCAGAACAAAAGAAAGCACAGAGCCCCAGATTTTATGTTGTCCTGGAGAGCTTGCAGAGCACTGGGGAAAAGCAGGCAGAGAATTCCCTGCTAGCACCTTCTCTGTGCCTGGGAAACAGAAGTGTTCACATTGCTTCGCAGAATCGCTTTTGTGCAGATAACAGTAACACTTGTTCAGACGAAAGAAAGCACAGAGCCCCATATTTTATGTTGTGCTGGAGAGCTTGCAGAGTACTGGGGAAAAGCAGGCAGAGAATTCCCTGCTAGCACCTTCTCTGTGCCTGGGAAGCAGAAGTGTTCACATTGCTTCGCAGAATCGCTTTTGTGCAGATAACAGTAACACTTGTTCAGACGAAAGAAAGCACAGAGCCCCAGATTTTATGTTGTCCTGGAGAGCTTGCAGAGCACTGGGGAAAGGCAGGCAGAGAATTCCCTGCTAGCACCTTCTCTGTGCCTGGGAAGCAGAAGTCTTCACATTGCTTCGCAGAATCGCCTTTGTGCAGAAAACAATAACACTTGTTCAGAACAAAAGAAAGCACAGAGCCCCAGATTCTATGTTGTCCTGGAGAGCTTGCAGAGCACTGGGGAAAGGCAGGCAGAGAATTTCCTGCTAGCACCTTCTCTGTGCCTGGGAAGCAGAAGTGTTCACATTGCTTCGCAGAATCGCTTTTGTGCAGAAAACAGTAACACTTGTTCAGTACGAAAGAAAGCACAGAGCCCCAGATTCTATGTTGTCCTGGAGAGCTTGCAGAGCACTGGGGAAAAGCAGGCAGAGAATTCCCTGCTAGCACCTTCTCTGTGCCTGGGAAACAGAAGTGTTCACATTGCTTCGCAGAATCGCTTTTGTGCAGAAAACAGTAACACTTGTTCAGAACGAAAGAAAGCACAGAGCCCCAGATTTTATGTTGTCCTGGAGAGCTTGCAGAGCACTGGGGAAAGGCAGGCAGAGAATTCCCTGCTAGCACCTTCTCTGTGCCTGGGAAACAGAAGTGTTCACATTGCTTCGCAGAATCGCTTTTGTGCAGAAAACAATAACACTTGTTCAGAACGAAAGAAAGCACAGAGCCCCAGATTTTATGTTGTCCTGGAGAGCTTGCAGAGCACTGGGGAAAGGCAGGCAGACAATTCCCTGCTAGCACCTTCTCTGTGCCTGGGAAGCAGAAGTCTTCACATTGCTTCGCAGAATCGCTTTTGTGCAGAAAACAATAACACTTGTTCAGAACGAAAGAAAGCACAGAGCCCCAGATTTTATGTTGTCCTGGAGAGCTTGCAGAGCACTGGGGAAAAGCAGGCAGAGAATTCCCTGCTAGCACCTTCTCTGTGCCTGCTCACATTGCTTCGCAGAATCGCTTTTGTGCAGAAAACAGTAACACCTGTTCAGACGAAAGAAAGCACAGAGCCCCAGATTTTATGTTGTCCTGGAGAGCTTGCAGAGCACTGGGGAAAGGCAGGCAGAGAATTCCCTGCTAGCACCTTCTCTGTGCCTGTTCACATTCCTTCGCAGAATCGCTTTTGTGCAGAAAACAGTAACACTTGTTCAGAACGAAAGAAAGCACAGAGCCCCAGATTTTATGTTGTCCTGGAGAGCTTGCAGAGCACTGGGGAAAGGCAGGCAGACAATTCACTGCTAGCACCTTCTCTGTGCCTGTTCACATTGCTTCGCAGAATCGCTTTTGTGCAGAAAACAGTAACACTTGTTCAGACGAAAGAAAGCACAGAGCCCCAGATTTTATGTTGTCCTGGAGAGCTTGCAGAGCACTGGGGAAAGGCAGGCAGAGAATTTCCTGCTAGCACCTTCTCTGTGCCTGGGAAGCAGAAGTGTTCACATTGCTTCTCAGAATCGCTTTTGTGCAGAAAACAGTAACACTTGTTCAGAACGAAAGAAAGCACAGAGCCCCAGATTTTATGTTGTCCTGGAGAGCTTGCAGAGCACTGGGGAAAAGCAGGCAGAGAATTCCCTGCTAGCACCTTCTCTGTGCCTGGGAAACAGAAGTGTTCACATTGCTTCGCAGAATCGCTTTTGTGCAGAAAACAGTAACACTTGTTCAGAACGAAAGAAAGCACAGAGCCCCAGATTTTATGTTGTCCTGGAGAGCTTGCAGAGCACTGGGGAAAGGCAGGCAGAGAATTCCCTGCTAGCACCTTCTCTGTGCCTGGGAAACAGAAGTGTTCACATTGCTTCGCAGAATCGCTTTTGTGCAGATAACAGTAACACTTGTTCAGACGAAAGAAAGCACAGAGCCCCATATTTTATGTTGTGCTGGAGAGCTTGCAGAGTACTGGGGAAAAGCAGGCAGAGAATTCCCTGCTAGCACCTTCTCTGTGCCTGGGAAACAGAAGTGTTCACATTGCTTCGCAGAATCGCTTTTGTGCAGATAACAGTAACACTTGTTCAGACGAAAGAAAGCACAGAGCCCCAGATTTTATGTTGTCCTGGAGAGCTTGCAGAGCACTGGGGAAAGGCAGGCAGAGAATTCCCTGCTAGCACCTTCTCTGTGCCTGGGAAGCAGAAGTCTTCACATTGCTTCGCAGAATCGCCTTTGTGCAGAAAACAATAACACTTGTTCAGAACAAAAGAAAGCACAGAGCCCCAGATTCTATGTTGTCCTGGAGAGCTTGCAGAGCACTGGGGAAAGGCAGGCAGAGAATTTCCTGCTAGCACCTTCTCTGTGCCTGGGAAGCAGAAGTGTTCACATTGCTTCGCAGAATCGCTTTTGTGCAGAAAACAGTAACACTTGTTCAGTACGAAAGAAAGCACAGAGCCCCAGATTCTATGTTGTCCTGGAGAGCTTGCAGAGCACTGGGGAAAAGCAGGCAGAGAATTCCCTACTAGCACCTTCTCTGTGCCTGGGAAACAGAAGTGTTCACATTGCTTCGCAGAATCGCTTTTGTGCAGAAAACAGTAACACTTGTTCAGAACGAAAGAAAGCACAGAGCCCCAGATTTTATGTTGTCCTGGAGAGCTTGCAGAGCACTGGGGAAAGGCAGGCAGAGAATTCCCTGCTAGCACCTTCTCTGTGCCTGGGAAACAGAAGTGTTCACATTGCTTCGCAGAATCGCTTTTGTGCAGAAAACAATAACACTTGTTCAGAACGAAAGAAAGCACAGAGCCCCAGATTTTATGTTGTCCTGGAGAGCTTGCAGAGCACTGGGGAAAGGCAGGCAGACAATTCCCTGCTAGCACCTTCTCTGTGCCTGGGAAGCAGAAGTCTTCACATTGCTTCGCAGAATCGCTTTTGTGCAGAAAACAATAACACTTGTTCAGAACGAAAGAAAGCACAGAGCCCCAGATTTTATGTTGTCCTGGAGAGCTTGCAGAGCACTGGGGAAAAGCAGGCAGAGAATTCCCTGCTAGCACCTTCTCTGTGCCTGTTCACATTCCTTCGCAGAATCGCTTTTGTGCAGAAAACAGTAACACTTGTTCAGAACGAAAGAAAGCACAGAGCCCCAGATTTTATGTTGTCCTGGAGAGCTTGCAGAGCACTGGGGAAAGGCAGGCAGAGAATTCCCTGCTAGCACCTTCTCTGTGCCTGGGAAGCAGAAGTCTTCACATTGCTTCGCAGAATCGCCTTTGTGCAGAAAACAATAACACTTGTTCAGAACAAAAGAAAGCACAGAGCCCCAGATTCTATGTTGTCCTGGAGAGCTTGCAGAGCACTGGGGAAAGGCAGGCAGAGAATTTCCTGCTAGCACCTTCTCTGTGCCTGGGAAGCAGAAGTCTTCACATTGCTTCGCAGAATCGCTTTTGTGCAGAAAACAGTAACACTTGTTCAGTACGAAAGAAAGCACAGAGCCCCAGATTCTATGTTGTCCTGGAGAGCTTGCAGAGCACTGGGGAAAAGCAGGCAGAGAATTCCCTGCTAGCACCTTCTCTGTGCCTGGGAAACAGAAGTGTTCACATTGCTTCGCAGAATCGCTTTTGTGCAGAAAACAGTAACACTTGTTCAGAACGAAAGAAAGCACAGAGCCCCAGATTTTATGTTGTCCTGGAGAGCTTGCAGAGCACTGGGGAAAGGCAGGCAGAGAATTCCCTGCTAGCACCTTCTCTGTGCCTGGGAAACAGAAGTGTTCACATTGCTTCGCAGAATCGCTTTTGTGCAGAAAACAATAACACTTGTTCAGAACGAAAGAAAGCACAGAGCCCCAGATTTTATGTTGTCCTGGAGAGCTTGCAGAGCACTGGGGAAAGGCAGGCAGACAATTCCCTGCTAGCACCTTCTCTGTGCCTGGGAAGCAGAAGTCTTCACATTGCTTGGCAGAATCGCTTTTGTGCAGAAAACAATAACACTTGTTCAGAACGAAAGAAAGCACAGAGCCCCAGATTTTATGTTGTCCTGGAGAGCTTGCAGAGCACTGGGGAAAAGCAGGCAGAGAATTCCCTGCTAGCACCTTCTCTGTGCCTGGGAAACAGAAGTGTTCCCATTGCTTCGCAGAATCGCTTTTGTGCAGAAAACAGTAACACTTGTTCAGAACGAAAGAAAGCACAGAGCCCCATATTTTATGTTGTGCTGGAGAGCTTGCAGAATACTGGGGAAAAGCAGGCAGAGAATTCCCTGCTAGCACCTTCTCTGTGCCTGGGAAACAGAAGTGTTGACATTGCTTCGCAGAATCGCTTTTGTGTAGAAAACAGTAACACTTGTTCAGAACGAAAGAAAGCACAGAGCCCCAGATTTTATGTTGTCCTGGAGAGCTTGCAGAGCACTGGGGAAAGGCAGGCAGAGAATTCCCTGCTAGCACCTTCTCTGTGCCTGTTCACATTGCTTCGCAGAATCGCTTTTGTGCAGAAAACAGTAACACCTGTTCAGACGAAAGAAAGCACAGAGCCCCAGATTTTATGTTGTCCTGGAGAGCTTGCAGAGCACTGGGGAAAGGCAGGCAGAGAATTCCCTGCTAGCACCTTCTCTGTGCCTGTTCACATTCCTTCGCAGAATCGCTTTTGTGCAGAAAACAGTAACACTTGTTCAGAACGAAAGAAAGCACAGAGCCCCAGATTTTATGTTGTCCTGGAGAGCTTGCAGAGCACTGGGGAAAGGCAGGCAGAGAATTCCCTGCTAGCACCTTCTCTGTGCCTGTTCACATTGCTTCGCAGAATCGCTTTTGTGCAGAAAACAGTAACACTTGTTCAGACGAAAGAAAGCACAGAGCCCCAGATTTTATGTTGTCCTGGAGAGCTTGCAGAGCACTGGGGAAAGGCAGGCAGAGAATTTCCTGCTAGCACCTTCTCTGTGCCTGGGAAGCAGAAGTGTTCACATTGCTTGGCAGAATCGCTTTTGTGCAGAAAACAGTAACACTTGTTCAGAACGAAAGAAAGCACAGAGCCCCAGATTTTATGTTGTCCTGGAGAGCTTGCAGAGCACTGGGGAAAAGCAGGCAGAGAATTCCCTGCTAGCACCTTCTCTGTGCCTGGGAAACAGAAGTGTTCACATTGCTTCGCAGAATCGCTTTTGTGCAGAAAACAGTAACACTTGTTCAGAACGAAAGAAAGCACAGAGCCCCATATTTTATGTTGTGCTGGAGAGCTTGCAGAGTACTGGGGAAAAGCAGGCAGAGAATTCCCTGCTAGCACCTTCTCTGTGCCTGGGAAACAGAAGTGTTCACATTGCTTCGCAGTATCGCTTTTGTGCAGAAAACAGTAACACTTGTTCAGAACGAAAGAAAGCACAGAGCCCCAGATTTTATGTTGTCCTGGAGAGCTTGCAGAGCACTGGGGAAAAGCAGGCAGAGAATTCCCTGCTAGCACCTTCTCTGTGCCTGGGAAACAGAAGTGTTCCCATTGCTTCGCAGAATCGCTTTTGTGCAGAATACAGTAACACTTGTTCAGAACGAAAGAAAGCACAGAGCCCCAGATTTTATGTTGTCCTGGAGAGCTTGCAGAGCACTGGGGAAAGGCAGGCAGAGAATTCCCTGCTAGCACCTTCTCTGTGCCTGTTCACATTGCTTCGCAGAATCGCTTTTGTGCAGAAAACAGTAACACTTGTTCAGAACGAAAGAAAGCACAGAGCCCCAGATTTTATGTTGTCCTGGAGAGCTTGCAGAGCACTGGGGAAAGGCAGGCAGAGAATTCCCTGCTAGCACCTTCTCTGTGCCTGGGAAGCAGAAGTGTTCACATTGCTTCGCAGAATCGCTTTTGTGCAGAAAACACTAACACTTGTTCAGAACAAAAGAAAGCACAGAGCCCCAGATTCTATGTTGTCCTGGAGAGCTTGCAGAGCACTGGGGAAAGGCAGGCAGAGAATTTCCTGCTAGCACCTTCTCTGTGCCTGGGAAGCAGAAGTGTTCACATTGCTTCGCAGAATCGCTTTTGTGCAGAAAACAGTAACACTTGTTCAGTACGAAAGAAAGCACAGAGCCCCAGATTCTATGTTGTCCTGGAGAGCTTGCAGAGCACTGGGGAAAGGCAGGCAGAGAATTCCCTGCTAGCACCTTCTCTGTGCCTGGGAAGCAGAAGTGTTCCCATTGCTTCGCAGAATCGCTTTTGTGCAGAAAACAGTAACACTTGCTCAGAACGAAAGAAAGCACAGAGCCCCAGATTTTATGTTGTCCTGGAGAGCTTGCAGAGCACTGGGGAAAGGCAGGCAGAGAATTCCCTGCTAGCACCTTCTCTGTGCCTGTTCACATTGCTTCGCAGAATCGCTTTTGTGCAGAAAACAGTAACACTTGTTCAGACGAAAGAAAGCACAGAGCCCCAGATTTTATGTTGTCCTGGAGAGCTTGCAGAGCACTGGGGAAAGGCAGGCAGAGAATTCCCTGCTAGCACCTTCTCTGTGCCTGGGAAGCAGAAGTGTTCACATTGCTTGGCAGAATCGCTTTTGTGCAGAAAACAATAACACTTGTTCAGAACGAAAGAAAGCACAGAGCCCCAGATTTTATGTTGTCCTGGAGAGCTTGCAGAGCACTGGGGAAAAGCAGGCAGAGAATTCCCTGCTAGCACCTTCTCTGTGCCTGGGAAACAGAAGTGTTCACATTGCTTCGCAGAATCGCTTTTGTGCAGAAAACAGTAACACTTGTTCAGAAGGAAAGAAAGCACAGAGCCCCATATTTTATGTTGTGCTGGAGAGCTTGCAGAGTACTGGGGAAAAGCAGGCAGAGAATTCCCTGCTAGCACCTTCTCTGTGCCTGGGAAACAGAAGTGTTCACATTGCTTCGCAGTATCGCTTTTGTGCAGAAAACAGTAACACTTGTTCAGAACGAAAGAAAGCACAGAGCCCCAGATTTTATGTTGTCCTGGAGAGCTTGCAGAGCACTGGGGAAAAGCAGGCAGAGAATTCCCTGCTAGCACCTTCTCTGTGCCTGGGAAACAGAAGTGTTCCCATTGCTTCGCAGAATCGCTTTTGTGCAGAATACAGTAACACTTGTTCAGAACGAAAGAAAGCACAGAGCCCCAGATTTTATGTTGTCCTGGAGAGCTTGCAGAGCACTGGGGAAAGGCAGGCAGAGAATTCCCTGCTAGCACCTTCTCTGTGCCTGTTCACATTGCTTCGCAGAATCGCTTTTGTGCAGAAAACAGTAACACTTGTTCAGAACGAAAGAAAGCACAGAGCCCCAGATTTTATGTTGTCCTGGAGAGCTTGCAGAGCACTGGGGAAAGGCAGGCAGAGAATTCCCTGCTAGCACCTTCTCTGTGCCTGGGAAGCAGAAGTCTTCACATTGCTTCGCAGAATCGCTTTTGTGCAGAAAACACTAACACTTGTTCAGAACAAAAGAAAGCACAGAGCCCCAGATTCTATGTTGTCCTGGAGAGCTTGCAGAGCACTGGGGAAAGGCAGGCAGAGAATTTCCTGCTAGCACCTTCTCTGTGCCTGGGAAGCAGAAGTGTTCACATTGCTTCGCAGAATCGCTTTTGTGCAGAAAACAGTAACACTTGTTCAGTACGAAAGAAAGCACAGAGCCCCAGATTCTATGTTGTCCTGGAGAGCTTGCAGAGCACTGGGGAAAGGCAGGCAGAGAATTCCCTGCTAGCACCTTCTCTGTGCCTGGGAAGCAGAAGTCTTCACATTGCTTCGCAGAATCTCTTTTATGCAGAAAACAGTAACACTTGCTCAGAACGAAAGAAAGCACAGAGCCCCATATTTTATGTTGTCCTGGAGAGCTTGCAGAGCACTGGGGAAAGGCAGGCAGAGAATTCCCTGCTAGCACCTTCTCTGTGCCTGGGAAACAGAAGTGTTCACATTGCTTCGCAGAATCGCTTTTGTGCAGAAAACAATAACACTTGTTCAGAACGAAAGAAAGCACAGAGCCCCAGATTTTATGTTGTCCTGGAGAGCTTGCAGAGCACTGGGGAAAGGCAGGCAGACAATTCCCTGCTAGCACCTTCTCTGTGCCTGGGAAACAGAAGTGTTCACATTGCTTCGCAGAATCGCTTTTGTGCAGAAAACACTAACACTTGTTCAGAACGAAAGAAAGCACAGAGCCCCAGATTTTATGTTGTCCTGGAGAGCTTGCAGAGCACTGGGGAAAAGCAGGCAGAGAATTCCCTGCTAGCACCTTCTCTGTGCCTGGGAAACAGAAGTGTTCCCATTGCTTCGCAGAATCGCTTTTGTGCAGAATACAGTAACACTTGTTCAGAACGAAAGAAAGCACAGAGACCCAGATTTTATGTTGTCCTGGAGAGCTTGCAGAGCACTGGGGAAAGGCAGGCAGAGAATTCCCTGCTAGCACCTTCTCTGTGCCTGTTCACATTGCTTCGCAGAATCGCTTTTGTGCAGAAAACAGTAACACTTGTTCAGAACGAAAGAAAGCACAGAGCCCCAGATTTTATGTTGTCCTGGAGAGCTTGCAGAGCACTGGGGAAAGGCAGGCAGAGAATTCCCTGCTAGCACCTTCTCTGTGCCTGGGAAGCAGAAGTGTTCACATTGCTTGGCAGAATCGCTTTTGTGCAGAAAACACTAACACTTGTTCAGAACGAAAGAAAGCACAGAGCCCCAGATTTTATGTTGTCCTGGAGAGCTTGCAGAGCACTGGGGAAAAGCAGGCAGAGAATTCCCTGCTAGCACCTTCTCTGTGCCTGGGAAACAGAAGTCTTCACATTGCTTGGCAGAATCGCTTTTGTGCAGAAAACAGTAACACTTGTTCAGAACGAAAGAAAGCACAGAGCCCCAGATTTTATGTTGTCCTGGAGAGCTTGCAGAGCACTGGGGAAAGGCAGGCAGAGAATTCCCTGCTAGCACCTTCTCTGTGCCTGGGAAGCAGAAGTCTTCACATTGCTTCGCAGAATCGCTTTTGTGCAGAAAACAGTAACACTTGTTCAGAACGAAAGAAAGCACAGAGCCCCAGATTTGCTGTTGTCCTGGAGAGCTTACAGAGCACTGGGGAAAAGCAGGCAGAGAATTCCCTGCTAGCACCTTCTCTGTGCCTGGGAAGCAGAAGTGTTCACATTGCTTCGCAGAATCGCTTTTGTGCAGAAAACAGTAACACTTGTTCAGAACGAAAGAAAGCACAGAGCCCCAGATTTTATGTTGTCCTGGAGAGCTTACAGAGCACTGGGGAAAAGCAGGCAGAGAATTCCCTGCTAGCACCTTCTCTGTGCCTGGGAAACAGAAGTGTTCACATTTCTTCGCAGAATCGCTTTTGTGCAGAAAACAGTAACACTTGTTCAGAAGGAAAGAAAGCACAGAGCCCCAGATTTTATGTTGTCCTGGAGAGCTTGCAGAGCACTGGGGAAAAGCAGGCAGAGAATTCCCTGCTAGCACCTTCTCTGTGCCTGGGAAGCAGAAGTGTTCACATTGCTTGGTAGAATCGCTTTTGTGCAGATAACAGTAACACTTTTTCAGAACAAAAGAAAGCACAGAGCCCCAGATTTTATGTTGTCCTGGAGAGCTTGCAGAGCACTGGGGAAAAGCAGGCAGAGAATTCCCTGCTAGCACCTTCTCTGTGCCTGGGAAACAGAAGTGTTCACATTGCTTCGCAGAATCGCTTTTGTGCAGATAACAGTAACACTTGTTCAGACGAAAGAAAGCACAGAGCCCCATATTTTATGTTGTGCTGGAGAGCTTGCAGAGTACTGGGGAAAAGCAGGCAGAGAATTCCCTGCTAGCACCTTCTCTGTGCCTGGGAAGCAGAAGTGTTCACATTGCTTCGCAGAATCGCTTTTGTGCAGATAACAGTAACACTTGTTCAGACGAAAGAAAGCACAGAGCCCCAGATTTTATGTTGTCCTGGAGAGCTTGCAGAGCACTGGGGAAAGGCAGGCAGAGAATTCCCTGCTAGCACCTTCTCTGTGCCTGGGAAGCAGAAGTCTTCACATTGCTTCGCAGAATCGCCTTTGTGCAGAAAACAATAACACTTGTTCAGAACAAAAGAAAGCACAGAGCCCCAGATTCTATGTTGTCCTGGAGAGCTTGCAGAGCACTGGGGAAAGGCAGGCAGAGAATTTCCTGCTAGCACCTTCTCTGTGCCTGGGAAGCAGAAGTGTTCACATTGCTTCGCAGAATCGCTTTTGTGCAGAAAACAGTAACACTTGTTCAGTACGAAAGAAAGCACAGAGCCCCAGATTCTATGTTGTCCTGGAGAGCTTGCAGAGCACTGGGGAAAAGCAGGCAGAGAATTCCCTGCTAGCACCTTCTCTGTGCCTGGGAAACAGAAGTGTTCACATTGCTTCGCAGAATCGCTTTTGTGCAGAAAACAGTAACACTTGTTCAGAACGAAAGAAAGCACAGAGCCCCAGATTTTATGTTGTCCTGGAGAGCTTGCAGAGCACTGGGGAAAGGCAGGCAGAGAATTCCCTGCTAGCACCTTCTCTGTGCCTGGGAAACAGAAGTGTTCACATTGCTTCGCAGAATCGCTTTTGTGCAGAAAACAATAACACTTGTTCAGAACGAAAGAAAGCACAGAGCCCCAGATTTTATGTTGTCCTGGAGAGCTTGCAGAGCACTGGGGAAAGGCAGGCAGACAATTCCCTGCTAGCACCTTCTCTGTGCCTGGGAAGCAGAAGTCTTCACATTGCTTCGCAGAATCGCTTTTGTGCAGAAAACAATAACACTTGTTCAGAACGAAAGAAAGCACAGAGCCCCAGATTTTATGTTGTCCTGGAGAGCTTGCAGAGCACTGGGGAAAAGCAGGCAGAGAATTCCCTGCTAGCACCTTCTCTGTGCCTGCTCACATTGCTTCGCAGAATCGCTTTTGTGCAGAAAACAGTAACACCTGTTCAGACGAAAGAAAGCACAGAGCCCCAGATTTTATGTTGTCCTGGAGAGCTTGCAGAGCACTGGGGAAAGGCAGGCAGAGAATTCCCTGCTAGCACCTTCTCTGTGCCTGTTCACATTCCTTCGCAGAATCGCTTTTGTGCAGAAAACAGTAACACTTGTTCAGAACGAAAGAAAGCACAGAGCCCCAGATTTTATGTTGTCCTGGAGAGCTTGCAGAGCACTGGGGAAAGGCAGGCAGACAATTCACTGCTAGCACCTTCTCTGTGCCTGTTCACATTGCTTCGCAGAATCGCTTTTGTGCAGAAAACAGTAACACTTGTTCAGACGAAAGAAAGCACAGAGCCCCAGATTTTATGTTGTCCTGGAGAGCTTGCAGAGCACTGGGGAAAGGCAGGCAGAGAATTTCCTGCTAGCACCTTCTCTGTGCCTGGGAAGCAGAAGTGTTCACATTGCTTCTCAGAATCGCTTTTGTGCAGAAAACAGTAACACTTGTTCAGAACGAAAGAAAGCACAGAGCCCCAGATTTTATGTTGTCCTGGAGAGCTTGCAGAGCACTGGGGAAAAGCAGGCAGAGAATTCCCTGCTAGCACGTTGTCTGTGCCTGGGAAACAGAAGTGTTCACATTGCTTCGCAGAATCGCTTTTGTGCAGAAAACAGTAACACTTGTTCAGAACGAAAGAAAGCACAGAGCCCCAGATTTTATGTTGTCCTGGAGAGCTTGCAGAGCACTGGGGAAAGGCAGGCAGAGAATTCCCTGCTAGCACCTTCTCTGTGCCTGGGAAACAGAAGTGTTCACATTGCTTCGCAGAATCGCTTTTGTGCAGATAACAGTAACACTTGTTCAGACGAAAGAAAGCACAGAGCCCCATATTTTATGTTGTGCTGGAGAGCTTGCAGAGTACTGGGGAAAAGCAGGCAGAGAATTCCCTGCTAGCACCTTCTCTGTGCCTGGGAAACAGAAGTGTTCACATTGCTTCGCAGAATCGCTTTTGTGCAGATAACAGTAACACTTGTTCAGACGAAAGAAAGCACAGAGCCCCAGATTTTATGTTGTCCTGGAGAGCTTGCAGAGCACTGGGGAAAGGCAGGCAGAGAATTCCCTGCTAGCACCTTCTCTGTGCCTGGGAAGCAGAAGTCTTCACATTGCTTCGCAGAATCGCCTTTGTGCAGAAAACAATAACACTTGTTCAGAACAAAAGAAAGCACAGAGCCCCAGATTCTATGTTGTCCTGGAGAGCTTGCAGAGCACTGGGGAAAGGCAGGCAGAGAATTTCCTGCTAGCACCTTCTCTGTGCCTGGGAAGCAGAAGTGTTCACATTGCTTCGCAGAATCGCTTTTGTGCAGAAAACAGTAACACTTGTTCAGTACGAAAGAAAGCACAGAGCCCCAGATTCTATGTTGTCCTGGAGAGCTTGCAGAGCACTGGGGAAAAGCAGGCAGAGAATTCCCTACTAGCACCTTCTCTGTGCCTGGGAAACAGAAGTGTTCACATTGCTTCGCAGAATCGCTTTTGTGCAGAAAACAGTAACACTTGTTCAGAACGAAAGAAAGCACAGAGCCCCAGATTTTATGTTGTCCTGGAGAGCTTGCAGAGCACTGGGGAAAGGCAGGCAGAGAATTCCCTGCTAGCACCTTCTCTGTGCCTGGGAAACAGAAGTGTTCACATTGCTTCGCAGAATCGCTTTTGTGCAGAAAACAATAACACTTGTTCAGAACGAAAGAAAGCACAGAGCCCCAGATTTTATGTTGTCCTGGAGAGCTTGCAGAGCACTGGGGAAAGGCAGGCAGACAATTCCCTGCTAGCACCTTCTCTGTGCCTGGGAAGCAGAAGTCTTCACATTGCTTCGCAGAATCGCTTTTGTGCAGAAAACAATAACACTTGTTCAGAACGAAAGAAAGCACAGAGCCCCAGATTTTATGTTGTCCTGGAGAGCTTGCAGAGCACTGGGGAAAAGCAGGCAGAGAATTCCCTGCTAGCACCTTCTCTGTGCCTGTTCACATTCCTTCGCAGAATCGCTTTTGTGCAGAAAACAGTAACACTTGTTCAGAACGAAAGAAAGCACAGAGCCCCAGATTTTATGTTGTCCTGGAGAGCTTGCAGAGCACTGGGGAAAGGCAGGCAGAGAATTCCCTGCTAGCACCTTCTCTGTGCCTGGGAAGCAGAAGTCTTCACATTGCTTCGCAGAATCGCCTTTGTGCAGAAAACAATAACACTTGTTCAGAACAAAAGAAAGCACAGAGCCCCAGATTCTATGTTGTCCTGGAGAGCTTGCAGAGCACTGGGGAAAGGCAGGCAGAGAATTTCCTGCTAGCACCTTCTCTGTGCCTGGGAAGCAGAAGTCTTCACATTGCTTCGCAGAATCGCTTTTGTGCAGAAAACAGTAACACTTGTTCAGTACGAAAGAAAGCACAGAGCCCCAGATTCTATGTTGTCCTGGAGAGCTTGCAGAGCACTGGGGAAAAGCAGGCAGAGAATTCCCTGCTAGCACCTTCTCTGTGCCTGGGAAACAGAAGTGTTCACATTGCTTCGCAGAATCGCTTTTGTGCAGAAAACAGTAACACTTGTTCAGAACGAAAGAAAGCACAGAGCCCCAGATTTTATGTTGTCCTGGAGAGCTTGCAGAGCACTGGGGAAAGGCAGGCAGAGAATTCCCTGCTAGCACCTTCTCTGTGCCTGGGAAACAGAAGTGTTCACATTGCTTCGCAGAATCGCTTTTGTGCAGAAAACAATAACACTTGTTCAGAACGAAAGAAAGCACAGAGCCCCAGATTTTATGTTGTCCTGGAGAGCTTGCAGAGCACTGGGGAAAGGCAGGCAGACAATTCCCTGCTAGCACCTTCTCTGTGCCTGGGAAGCAGAAGTCTTCACATTGCTTCGCAGAATCGCTTTTGTGCAGAAAACAATAACACTTGTTCAGAACGAAAGAAAGCACAGAGCCCCAGATTTTATGTTGTCCTGGAGAGCTTGCAGAGCACTGGGGAAAAGCAGGCAGAGAATTCCCTGCTAGCACCTTCTCTGTGCCTGCTCACATTGCTTCGCAGAATCGCCTTTGTGCAGAAAACAGTAACACCTGTTCAGACGAAAGAAAGCACAGAGCCCCAGATTTTATGTTGTCCTGGAGAGCTTGCAGAGCACTGGGGAAAGGCAGGCAGAGAATTCCCTGCTAGCACCTTCTCTGTGCCTGTTCACATTCCTTCGCAGAATCGCTTTTGTGCAGAAAACAGTAACACTTGTTCAGAACGAAAGAAAGCACAGAGCCCCAGATTTTATGTTGTCCTGGAGAGCTTGCAGAGCACTGGGGAAAGGCAGGCAGACAATTCACTGCTAGCACCTTCTCTGTGCCTGTTCACATTGCTTCGCAGAATCGCTTTTGTGCAGAAAACAGTAACACTTGTTCAGACGAAAGAAAGCACAGAGCCCCAGATTTTATGTTGTCCTGGAGAGCTTGCAGAGCACTGGGGAAAGGCAGGCAGAGAATTTCCTGCTAGCACCTTCTCTGTGCCTGGGAAGCAGAAGTGTTCACATTGCTTCTCAGAATCGCTTTTGTGCAGAAAACAGTAACACTTGTTCAGAACGAAAGAAAGCACAGAGCCCCAGATTTTATGTTGTCCTAGAGAGCTTGCAGAGCACTGGGGAAAAGCAGGCAGAGAATTCCCTGCTAGCACGTTGTCTGTGCCTGGGAAACAGAAGTGTTCCCATTGCTTCGCAGAATCGCTTTTGTGCAGAAAACAGTAACACTTGTTCAGACGAAAGAAAGCACAGAGCCCCAGATTTTATGTTGTCCTGGAGAGCTTGCAGAGCACTGGGGAAAGGCAGGCAGAGAATTCCCTGCTAGCACCTTCTCTGTGCCTGGGAAACAGAAGTGTTCACATTGCTTCGCAGAATCGCTTTTGTGCAGAAAACAGTAACACTTGTTCAGTACGAAAGAAAGCACAGAGCCCCAGATTCTATGTTGTCCTGGAGAGCTTGCAGAGCACTGGGGAAAAGCAGGCAGAGAATTCCCTGCTAGCACCTTCTCTGTGCCTGGGAAACAGAAGTGTTCACATTGCTTCGCAGAATCGCTTTTGTGCAGAAAACAGTAACACTTGTTCAGAACGAAAGAAAGCACAGAGCCCCAGATTTTATGTTGTCCTGGAGAGCTTGCAGAGCACTGGGGAAAGGCAGGCAGAGAATTCCCTGCTAGCACCTTCTCTGTGCCTGGGAAACAGAAGTGTTCACATTGCTTCGCAGAATCGCTTTTGTGCAGAAAACAATAACACTTGTTCAGAACGAAAGAAAGCACAGAGCCCCAGATTTTATGTTGTCCTGGAGAGCTTGCAGAGCACTGGGGAAAGGCAGGCAGACAATTCCCTGCTAGCACCTTCTCTGTGCCTGGGAAGCAGAAGTCTTCACATTGCTTCGCAGAATCGCTTTTGTGCAGAAAACAATAACACTTGTTCAGAACGAAAGAAAGCACAGAGCCCCAGATTTTATGTTGTCCTGGAGAGCTTGCAGAGTACTGGGGAAAAGCAGGCAGAGAATTCCCTGCTAGCACCTTCTCTGTGCCTGCTCACATTGCTTCGCTAAATCGCTTTTGTGCAGAAAACAGTAACACCTGTTCAGACGAAAGAAAGCACAGAGCCCCAGATTTTATGTTGTCCTGGAGAGCTTGCAGAGCACTGGGGAAAGGCAGGCAGAGAATTCCCTGCTAGCACCTTCTCTGTGCCTGTTCACATTCCTTCGCAGAATCGCTTTTGTGCAGAAAACAGTAACACTTGTTCAGAACGAAAGAAAGCACAGAGCCCCAGATTTTATGTTGTCCTGGAGAGCTTGCAGAGCACTGGGGAAAGGCAGGCAGAGAATTCCCTGCTAGCACCTTCTCTGTGCCTGTTCACATTGCTTCGCAGAATCGCTTTTGTGCAGAAAACAGTAACACTTGTTCAGACGAAAGAAAGCACAGAGCCCCAGATTTTATGTTGTCCTGGAGAGCTTGCAGAGCACTGGGGAAAGGCAGGCAGAGAATTTCCTGCTAGCACCTTCTCTGTGCCTGGGAAGCAGAAGTGTTCACATTGCTTCTCAGAATCGCTTTTGTGCAGAAAACAGTAACACTTGTTCAGAACGAAAGAAAGCACAGAGCCCCAGATTTTATGTTGTCCTGGAGAGCTTGCAGAGCACTGGGGAAAAGCAGGCAGAGAATTCCCTGCTAGTACGTTGTCTGTGCCTGGGAAACAGAAGTGTTCCCATTGCTTCGCAGAATCGCTTTTGTGCAGAAAACAGTAACACTTGTTCAGAACGAAAGAAAGCACAGAGCCCCAGATTTTATGTTGTCCTGGAGAGCTTGCAGAGCACTGGGGAAAGGCAGGCAGAGAATTCCCTGCTAGCACCTTCTCTGTGCCTGGGAAACAGAAGTGTTCACATTGCTTCGCAGAATCGCTTTTGTGCAGAAAACAATAACACTTGTTCAGAACGAAAGAAAGCACAGAGCCCCAGATTTTATGTTGTCCTGGAGAGCTTGCAGAGCACTGGGGAAAAGCAGGCAGAGAATTCCCTGCTAGCACCTTCTCTGTGCCTGGGAAACAGAAGTGTTCCCATTGCTTCGCAGAATCGCTTTTGTGCAGAATACAGTAACACTTGTTCAGAACGAAAGAAAGCACAGAGCCCCAGATTTTATGTTGTGCTGGAGAGCTTGCAGAATACTGGGGAAAAGCAGGCAGAGAATTCCCTGCTAGCACCTTCTCTGTGCCTGGGAAACAGAAGTGTTCACATTGCTTCGCAGAATCGCTTTTGTGTAGAAAACAGTAACACTTGTTCAGAACGAAAGAAAGCACAGAGCCCCAGATTTTATGTTGTCCTGGAGAGCTTGCAGAGCACTGGGGAAAGGCAGGCAGACAATTCACTGCTAGCACCTTCTCTGTGCCTGTTCACATTGTTTCGCAGAATCGCTTTTGTGCAGAAAACAGTAACACCTGTTCAGACGAAAGAAAGCACAGAGCCCCAGATTTTATGTTGTCCTGGAGAGCTTGCAGAGCACTGGGGAAAGGCAGGCAGAGAATTTCCTGCTAGCACCTTCTCTGTGCCTGGGAAGCAGAAGTGTTCACATTGCTTGGCAGAATCGCTTTTGTGCAGAAAACAGTAACACTTGTTCAGAACGAAAGAAAGCACAGAGCCCCAGATTTTATGTTGTCCTGGAGAGCTTGCAGAGCACTGGGGAAAAGCAGGGAGAGAATTCCCTGCTAGCACCTTCTCTGTGCCTGGGAAACAGAAGTGTTCACATTGCTTCGCAGAATCGCTTTTGTGCAGAAAACAGTAACACTTGTTCAGAAGGAAAGAAAGCACAGAGCCCCATATTTTATGTTGTGCTGGAGAGCTTGCAGAGTACTGGGGAAAAGCAGGCAGAGAATTCCCTGCTAGCACCTTCTCTGTGCCTGGGAAACAGAAGTGTTCACATTGCTTCGCAGAATCGCTTTTGTGCAGAATACAGTAACACTTGTTCAGAACGAAAGAAAGCACAGAGCCCCAGATTTTATGTTGTCCTGGAGAGCTTGCAGAGCACTGGGGAAAGGCAGGCAGAGAATTCCCTGCTAGCACCTTCTCTGTGCCTGTTCACATTGCTTCGCAGAATCGCTTTTGTGCAGAAAACAATAACACTTGTTCAGAACGAAAGAAAGCACAGAGCCCCAGATTTTATGTTGTCCTGGAGAGCTTGCAGAGCACTGGGGAAAAGCAGGCAGAGAATTCCCTGCTAGCACGTTGTCTGTGCCTGGGAAACAGAAGTGTTCCCATTGCTTCGCAGAATCGCTTTTGTGCAGAAAACAGTAACACTTGTTCAGAACGAAAGAAAGCACAGAGCCCCAGATTTTATGTTGTCCTGGAGAGCTTGCAGAGCACTGGGGAAAGGCAGGCAGAGAATTCCCTGCTAGCACCTTCTCTGTGCCTGGGAAACAGAAGTGTTCACATTGCTTCGCAGAATCGCTTTTGTGCAGAAAACAATAACACTTGTTCAGAACGAAAGAAAGCACAGAGCCCCAGATTTTATGTTGTCCTGGAGAGCTTGCAGAGCACTGGGGAAAGGCAGGCAGACAATTCCCTGCTAGCACCTTCTCTGTGCCTGGGAAGCAGAAGTCTTCACATTGCTTCGCAGAATCGCTTTTGTGCAGAAAACAATAACACTTGTTCAGAACGAAAGAAAGCACAGAGCCCCAGATTTTATGTTGTCCTGGAGAGCTTGCAGAGCACTGGGGAAAAGCAGGCAGAGAATTCCCTGCTAGCACCTTCTCTGTGCCTGGGAAACAGAAGTGTTCCCATTGCTTCGCAGAATCGCTTTTGTGCAGAATACTGTAACACTTGTTCAGAACAAAAGAAAGCACAGAGCCCCAGATTCTATGTTGTCCTGGAGAGCTTGCAGAGCACTGGGGAAAGGCAGGCAGAGAATTTCCTGCTAGCACCTTCTCTGTGCCTGGGAAGCAGAAGTGTTCACATTGCTTCGCAGAATCGCTTTTGTGCAGAAAACAGTAACACTTGTTCAGAACGAAAGAAAGCACAGAGCCCCAGATTTTATGTTGTCCTGGAGAGCTTGCAGAGCACTGGGGAAAGGCAGGCAGAGAATTTCCTGCTAGCACCTTCTCTGTGCCTGGGAAGCAGAAGTGTTCACATTGCTTGGCAGAATCGCTTTTGTGCAGATAACAGTAACACTTGTTCAGAACGAAAGAAAGCACAGAGCCCCAGATTCTATGTTGTCCTGGAGAGCTTGCAGAGCCCTGGGGAAAAGCAGGCAGAGAATTCCCTGCTAGCACCTTCTCTGTGCCTGGGAAACAGAAGTGTTCACATTGCTTCGCAGAATCGGTTTTGTGCAGAAAACAGTAACACTTGTTCAGAAGGAAAGAAAGCACAGAGCCCCAGATTTTATGTTGTCCTGGAGAGCTTGCAGAGCACTGGGGAAAGGCAGGCAGAGAATTCCCTGCTAGCACCTTCTCTGTGCCTGGGAAGCAGAAGTCTTCACATTGCTTCGCAGAATCGCTTTTGTGCAGAAAACAGTAACACTTGCTCAGAACGAAAGAAAGCACAGAGCCCCAGATTTTATGTTGTCCTGGAGAGCTTGCAGAGCACTGGGGAAAGGCAGGCAGAGAATTCCCTGCTAGCACCTTCTCTGTGCCTGGGAAACAGAAGTGTTCACATTGCTTCGCAGAATCGCTTTTGTGCAGAAAACAATAACACTTGTTCAGAACGAAAGAAAGCACAGAGCCCCAGATTTTATGTTGTCCTGGAGAGCTTGCAGAGCACTGGGGAAAGGCAGGCAGACAATTCCCTGCTAGCACCTTCTCTGTGCCTTGGAAGCAGAAGTCTTCACATTGCTTCGCAGAATCGCTTTTGTGCAGAAAACAATAACACTTGTTCAGAACGAAAGAAAGCACAGAGCCCCAGATTTTATGTTGTCCTGGAGAGCTTGCAGAGCACTGGGGAAAAGCAGGCAGAGAATTCCCTGCTAGCACCTTCTCTGTGCCTGGGAAACAGAAGTGTTCCCATTGCTTCGCAGAATCGCTTTTGTGCAGAATACAGTAACACTTGTTCAGAACGAAAGAAAGCACAGAGCCCCAGATTTTATGTTGTCCTGGAGAGCTTGCAGAGCACTGGGGAAAGGCAGGCAGAGAATTCCCTGCTAGCACCTTCTCTGTGCCTGGGAAGCAGAAGTGTTCACATTGCTTCGCAGAATCGCTTTTGTGCAGAAAACAGTAACACTTGTTCAGAACGAAAGAAAGCACAGAGCCCCAGATTTGCTGTTGTCCTGGAGAGCTTACCGAGCACTGGGGAAAAGCAGGCAGAGAATTCCCTGCTAGCACCTTCTCTGTGCCTGGGAAGCAGAAGTGTTCACATTGCTTCGCAGAATCGCTTTTGTGCAGAAAACAGTAACACTTGTTCAGAATGAAAGAAAGCACAGAGCCCCAGATTTTATGTTGTCCTGGAGAGCTTACAGAGCACTGGGGAAAAGCAGGCAGAGAATTCCCTGCTAGCACCTTCTCTGTGCCTGGGAAACAGAAGTGTTCACATTTCTTCGCAGAATCGCTTTTGTGCAGAAAACAGTAACACTTGTTCAGAACGAAAGAAAGCACAGAGCCCCAGATTTTATGTTGTCCTGGAGAGCTTGCAGAGCACTGGGGAAAGGCAGGCAGAGAATTCCCTGCTAGCACCTTCCCTGTGCCTTGGAAAGAGAAGTGTTCCCATTGCTTCGCAGAATCGCTTTTGTGCAGAAAACAGTAACACTTGTTCAGAAGGAAAGAAAGCACAGAGCCCCAGATTTTATGTTGTCCTGGAGAGCTTGCAGAGCACTGGGGAAAAGCAGGCAGAGAATTCCCTGCTAGCACCTTCTCTGTGCCTGGGAAGCAGAAGTGTTCACATTGCTTGGCAGAATCGCTTTTGTGCAGATAACAGTAACACTTTTTCAGAACAAAAGAAAGCACAGAGCCCCAGATTTTATGTTGTCCTGGAGAGCTTGCAGAGCACTGGGGAAAAGCAGGCAGAGAATGCCCTGCTAGCACCTTCTCTGTGCCTGGGAAACAGAAGGGTTAACATTTCTTAGCAGTATCGCTTTTGTGCAGAAAACAGTAACACTTGTTCAGAAGGAAAGAAAGCACAGAGCCCCATATTTTATGTTGTGCTGGAGAGCTTGCAGAGTACTGGGGAAAAGCAGGCAGAGAATTCCCTGCTAGCACCTTCTCTGTGCCTGTTCACATTGCTTCGCAGAATCGCTTTTGTGCAGAAAACAGTAACACTTGTTCAGAACGAAAGAAAGCACAGAGCCCCATATTTTATGTTGTGCTGGAGAGCTTGCAGAGTACTGGGGAAAAGCAGGCAGAGAATTCCCTGCTAGCACCTTCTCTGTGCCTGGGAAGCAGAAGTCTTCACATTGCTTCGCAGAATCGCTTTTGTGCAGATAACAGTAACACTTGTTCAGACGAAAGAAAGCACAGAGCCCCAGATTTTATGTTGTCCTGGAGAGCTTGCAGAGTACTGGGGAAAGGCAGGCAGAGAATTCCCTGCTAGCACCTTCTCTGTGCCTGGGAAGCAGAAGTCTTCACATTGCTTCGCAGAATCGCCTTTGTGCAGAAAACAATAACACTTGTTCAGAACAAAAGAAAGCACAGAGCCCTAGATTCTATGTTGTCCTGGAGAGCTTGCAGAGCACTGGGGAAAGGCAGGCAGAGAATTTCCTGCTAGCACCTTCTCTGTGCCTGGGAAGCAGAAGTGTTCACATTGCTTCTCAGAATCGCTTTTGTGCAGAAAACAGTAACACTTGTTCAGAACGAAAGAAAGCACAGAGCCCCAGATTTTATGTTGTCCTAGAGAGCTTGCAGAGCACTGGGGAAAAGCAGGCAGAGAATTCCCTGCTAGCACGTTGTCTGTGCCTGGGAAACAGAAGTGTTCCCATTGCTTCGCAGAATCGCTTTTGTGCAGAAAACAGTAACACTTGTTCAGACGAAAGAAAGCACAGAGCCCCAGATTTTATGTTGTCCTGGAGAGCTTGCAGAGCACTGGGGAAAGGCAGGCAGAGAATTCCCTGCTAGCACCTTCTCTGTGCCTGGGAAACAGAAGTGTTCACATTGCTTCGCAGAATCGCTTTTGTGCAGAAAACAGTAACACTTGTTCAGTACGAAAGAAAGCACAGAGCCCCAGATTCTATGTTGTCCTGGAGAGCTTGCAGAGCACTGGGGAAAAGCAGGCAGAGAATTCCCTGCTAGCACCTTCTCTGTGCCTGGGAAACAGAAGTGTTCACATTGCTTCGCAGAATCGCTTTTGTGCAGAAAACAGTAACACTTGTTCAGAACGAAAGAAAGCACAGAGCCCCAGATTTTATGTTGTCCTGGAGAGCTTGCAGAGCACTGGGGAAAGGCAGGCAGAGAATTCCCTGCTAGCACCTTCTCTGTGCCTGGGAAACAGAAGTGTTCACATTGCTTCGCAGAATCGCTTTTGTGCAGAAAACAATAACACTTGTTCAGAACGAAAGAAAGCACAGAGCCCCAGATTTTATGTTGTCCTGGAGAGCTTGCAGAGCACTGGGGAAAGGCAGGCAGACAATTCCCTGCTAGCACCTTCTCTGTGCCTGGGAAGCAGAAGTCTTCACATTGCTTCGCAGAATCGCTTTTGTGCAGAAAACAATAACACTTGTTCAGAACGAAAGAAAGCACAGAGCCCCAGATTTTATGTTGTCCTGGAGAGCTTGCAGAGTACTGGGGAAAAGCAGGCAGAGAATTCCCTGCTAGCACCTTCTCTGTGCCTGCTCACATTGCTTCGCTAAATCGCTTTTGTGCAGAAAACAGTAACACCTGTTCAGACGAAAGAAAGCACAGAGCCCCAGATTTTATGTTGTCCTGGAGAGCTTGCAGAGCACTGGGGAAAGGCAGGCAGAGAATTCCCTGCTAGCACCTTCTCTGTGCCTGTTCACATTCCTTCGCAGAAACGCTTTTGTGCAGAAAACAGTAACACTTGTTCAGAACGAAAGAAAGCACAGAGCCCCAGATTTTATGTTGTCCTGGAGAGCTTGCAGAGCACTGGGGAAAGGCAGGCAGAGAATTCCCTGCTAGCACCTTCTCTGTGCCTGTTCACATTGCTTCGCAGAATCGCTTTTGTGCAGAAAACAGTAACACTTGTTCAGACGAAAGAAAGCACAGAGCCCCAGATTTTATGTTGTCCTGGAGAGCTTGCAGAGCACTGGGGAAAGGCAGGCAGAGAATTTCCTGCTAGCACCTTCTCTGTGCCTGGGAAGCAGAAGTGTTCACATTGCTTCTCAGAATCGCTTTTGTGCAGAAAACAGTAACACTTGTTCAGAACGAAAGAAAGCACAGAGCCCCAGATTTTATGTTGTCCTGGAGAGCTTGCAGAGCACTGGGGAAAAGCAGGCAGAGAATTCCCTGCTAGTACGTTGTCTGTGCCTGGGAAACAGAAGTGTTCCCATTGCTTCGCAGAATCGCTTTTGTGCAGAAAACAGTAACACTTGTTCAGAACGAAAGAAAGCACAGAGCCCCAGATTTTATGTTGTCCTGGAGAGCTTGCAGAGCACTGGGGAAAGGCAGGCAGAGAATTCCCTGCTAGCACCTTCTCTGTGCCTGGGAAACAGAAGTGTTCACATTGCTTCGCAGAATCGCTTTTGTGCAGAAAACAATAACACTTGTTCAGAACGAAAGAAAGCACAGAGCCCCAGATTTTATGTTGTCCTGGAGAGCTTGCAGAGCACTGGGGAAAAGCAGGCAGAGAATTCCCTGCTAGCACCTTCTCTGTGCCTGGGAAACAGAAGTGTTCCCATTGCTTCGCAGAATCGCTTTTGTGCAGAATACAGTAACACTTGTTCAGAACGAAAGAAAGCACAGAGCCCCAGATTTTATGTTGTGCTGGAGAGCTTGCAGAATACTGGGGAAAAGCAGGCAGAGAATTCCCTGCTAGCACCTTCTCTGTGCCTGGGAAACAGAAGTGTTCACATTGCTTCGCAGAATCGCTTTTGTGTAGAAAACAGTAACACTTGTTCAGAACGAAAGAAAGCACAGAGCCCCAGATTTTATGTTGTCCTGGAGAGCTTGCAGAGCACTGGGGAAAGGCAGGCAGACAATTCACTGCTAGCACCTTCTCTGTGCCTGTTCACATTGTTTCGCAGAATCGCTTTTGTGCAGAAAACAGTAACACCTGTTCAGACGAAAGAAAGCACAGAGCCCCAGATTTTATGTTGTCCTGGAGAGCTTGCAGAGCACTGGGGAAAGGCAGGCAGAGAATTTCCTGCTAGCACCTTCTCTGTGCCTGGGAAGCAGAAGTGTTCACATTGCTTGGCAGAATCGCTTTTGTGCAGAAAACAGTAACACTTGTTCAGAACGAAAGAAAGCACAGAGCCCCAGATTTTATGTTGTCCTGGAGAGCTTGCAGAGCACTGGGGAAAAGCAGGGAGAGAATTCCCTGCTAGCACCTTCTCTGTGCCTGGGAAACAGAAGTGTTCACATTGCTTCGCAGAATCGCTTTTGTGCAGAAAACAGTAACACTTGTTCAGAAGGAAAGAAAGCACAGAGCCCCATATTTTATGTTGTGCTGGAGAGCTTGCAGAGTACTGGGGAAAAGCAGGCAGAGAATTCCCTGCTAGCACCTTCTCTGTGCCTGGGAAACAGAAGTGTTCACATTGCTTCGCAGAATCGCTTTTGTGCAGAATACAGTAACACTTGTTCAGAACGAAAGAAAGCACAGAGCCCCAGATTTTATGTTGTCCTGGAGAGCTTGCAGAGCACTGGGGAAAGGCAGGCAGAGAATTCCCTGCTAGCACCTTCTCTGTGCCTGTTCACATTGCTTCGCAGAATCGCTTTTGTGCAGAAAACAATAACACTTGTTCAGAACGAAAGAAAGCACAGAGCCCCAGATTTTATGTTGTCCTGGAGAGCTTGCAGAGCACTGGGGAAAAGCAGGCAGAGAATTCCCTGCTAGCACGTTGTCTGTGCCTGGGAAACAGAAGTGTTCCCATTGCTTCGCAGAATCGCTTTTGTGCAGAAAACAGTAACACTTGTTCAGAACGAAAGAAAGCACAGAGCCCCAGATTTTATGTTGTCCTGGAGAGCTTGCAGAGCACTGGGGAAAGGCAGGCAGAGAATTCCCTGCTAGCACCTTCTCTGTGCCTGGGAAACAGAAGTGTTCACATTGCTTCGCAGAATCGCTTTTGTGCAGAAAACAATAACACTTGTTCAGAACGAAAGAAAGCACAGAGCCCCAGATTTTATGTTGTCCTGGAGAGCTTGCAGAGCACTGGGGAAAGGCAGGCAGAGAATTCCCTGCTAGCACCTTCTCTGTGCCTGGGAAACAGAAGTGTTCCCATTGCTTCGCAGAATCGCTTTTGTGCAGAATACTGTAACACTTGTTCAGAACAAAAGAAAGCACAGAGCCCCAGATTCTATGTTGTCCTGGAGAGCTTGCAGAGCACTGGGGAAAGGCAGGCAGAGAATTTCCTGCTAGCACCTTCTCTGTGCCTGGGAAGCAGAAGTGTTCACATTGCTTCGCAGAATCGCTTTTGTGCAGAAAACAGTAACACTTGTTCAGAACGAAAGAAAGCACAGAGCCCCAGATTTTATGTTGTCCTGGAGAGCTTGCAGAGCACTGGGAAAGGCAGGCAGAGAATTTCCTGCTAGCACCTTCTCTGTGCCTGGGAAGCAGAAGTGTTCACATTGCTTGGCAGAATCGCTTTTGTGCAGATAACAGTAACACTTGTTCAGAACGAAAGAAAGCACAGAGCCCCAGATTCTATGTTGTCCTGGAGAGCTTGCAGAGCCCTGGGGAAAAGCAGGCAGAGAATTCCCTGCTAGCACCTTCTCTGTGCCTGGGAAACAGAAGTGTTCCCATTGCTTCGCAGAATCGCTTTTGTGCAGAATACAGTAACACTTGTTCAGAACGAAAGAAAGCACAGAGCCCCAGATTTTATGTTGTCCTGGAGAGCTTGCAGAGCACTGGGGAAAGGCAGGCAGAGAATTCCCTGCTAGCACCTTCTCTGTGCCTGGGAAGCAGAAGTGTTCACATTGCTTCGCAGAATCGCTTTTGTGCAGAAAACAGTAACACTTGTTCAGAACGAAAGAAAGCACAGAGCCCCAGATTTGCTGTTGTCCTGGAGAGCTTACCGAGCACTGGGGAAAAGCAGGCAGAGAATTCCCTGCTAGCACCTTCTCTGTGCCTGGGAAGCAGAAGTGTTCACATTGCTTCGCAGAATCGCTTTTGTGCAGAAAACAGTAACACTTGTTCAGAATGAAAGAAAGCACAGAGCCCCAGATTTTATGTTGTCCTGGAGAGCTTGCAGAGCACTGGGGAAAAGCAGGCAGAGAATTCCCTGCTAGCACCTTCTCTGTGCCTGGGAAACAGAAGTGTTCACATTTCTTCGCAGAATCGCTTTTGTGCAGAAAACAGTAACACTTGTTCAGAACGAAAGAAAGCACAGAGCCCCAGATTTTATGTTGTCCTGGAGAGCTTGCAGAGCACTGGGGAAAGGCAGGCAGAGAATTCCCTGCTAGCACCTTCCCTGTGCCTTGGAAAGAGAAGTGTTCCCATTGCTTCGCAGAATCGCTTTTGTGCAGAAAACAGTAACACTTGTTCAGAAGGAAAGAAAGCACAGAGCCCCAGATTTTATGTTGTCCTGGAGAGCTTGCAGAGCACTGGGGAAAAGCAGGCAGAGAATTCCCTGCTAGCACCTTCTCTGTGCCTGGGAAGCAGAAGTGTTCACATTGCTTGGCAGAATCGCTTTTGTGCAGATAACAGTAACACTTTTTCAGAACAAAAGAAAGCACAGAGCCCCAGATTTTATGTTGTCCTGGAGAGCTTGCAGAGCACTGGGGAAAAGCAGGCAGAGAATGCCCTGCTAGCACCTTCTCTGTGCCTGGGAAACAGAAGGGTTAACATTTCTTAGCAGTATCGCTTTTGTGCAGAAAACAGTAACACTTGTTCAGAAGGAAAGAAAGCACAGAGCCCCATATTTTATGTTGTGCTGGAGAGCTTGCAGAGTACTGGGGAAAAGCAGGCAGAGAATTCCCTGCTAGCACCTTCTCTGTGCCTGTTCACATTGCTTCGCAGAATCGCTTTTGTGCAGAAAACAGTAACACTTGTTCAGAACGAAAGAAAGCACAGAGCCCCATATTTTATGTTGTGCTGGAGAGCTTGCAGAGTACTGGGGAAAAGCAGGCAGAGAATTCCCTGCTAGCACCTTCTCTGTGCCTGGGAAGCAGAAGTCTTCACATTGCTTCGCAGAATCGCTTTTGTGCAGATAACAGTAACACTTGTTCAGACGAAAGAAAGCACAGAGCCCCAGATTTTATGTTGTCCTGGAGAGCTTGCAGAGCACTGGGGAAAGGCAGGCAGAGAATTCCCTGCTAGCACCTTCTCTGTGCCTGGGAAGCAGAAGTCTTCACATTGCTTCGCAGAATCGCCTTTGTGCAGAAAACAATAACACTTGTTCAGAACAAAAGAAAGCACAGAGCCCTAGATTCTATGTTGTCCTGGAGAGCTTGCAGAGCACTGGGGAAAGGCAGGCAGAGAATTTCCTGCTAGCA
Organism: Strix uralensis; assembly: GCF_047716275.1. Lineage (NCBI taxonomy): Eukaryota > Metazoa > Chordata > Aves > Strigiformes > Strigidae > Strix > Strix uralensis. Next base: position 26,381,670 of record NC_133981.1, on the reverse strand, counting down.
CCTTCTCTGTGCCTGGGAAGCAGAAGTGTTCACATTGCTTCGCAGAATCGCTTTTGTGCAGAAAACAGTAACACTTGTTCAGAACGAAAGAAAGCACAGAGCCCCAGATTCTATGTTGTCCTGGAGAGCTTGCAGAGCACTGGGGAAAAGCAGGCAGAGAATTCCCTGCTAGCACCTTCTCTGTGCCTGGGAAACAGAAGTGTTCACATTGCTTCGCAGTATCGCTTTTGTGCAGAAAACAGTAACACTTGTTCAGAAGGAAAGAAAGCACAGAGCCCCAGATTTTATGTTGTCCTGGAGAGCTTGCAGAGCACTGGGGAAAGGCAGGCAGAGAATTCCCTGCTAGCACCTTCCCTGTGCCTGGGAAACAGAAGTGTTCACATTGCTTCGCAGAATCGCTTTTGTGCAGAAAACAATAACACTTGTTCAGAACAAAAGAAAGCACAGAGCCCCAGATTTTATGTTGTCCTGGAGAGCTTGCAGAGCACTGGGGAAAGGCAGGCAGAGAATTCCCTGCTAGCACCTTCTCTGTGCCTGGGAAGCAGAAGTCTTCACATTGCTTCGCAGAATTGCTTTTGTGCAGAAAACAATAACACTTGTTCAGAACGAAAGAAAGCACAGAGCCCCAGATTTTATGTTGTCCTGGAGAGCTTGCAGAGCACTGGGGAAAAGCAGGCAGAGAATTCCCTGCTAGCACCTTCTCTGTGCCTGGGAAACAGAAGTGTTCCCATTGCTTCGCAGAATCGCTTTTGTGCAGAATACAGTAACACTTGTTCAGAACGAAAGAAAGCACAGAGCCCCAGATTTTATGTTGTGCTGGAGAGCTTGCAGAATACTGGGGAAAAGCAGGCAGAGAATTCCCTGCTAGCACCTTCTCTGTGCCTGGGAAACAGAAGTGTTCACATTGCTTCGCAGAATCGCTTTTGTGTAGAAAACAGTAACACTTGTTCAGAACGAAAGAAAGCACAGAGCCCCAGATTTTATGTTGTCCTGGAGAGCTTGCAGAGCACTGGGGAAAGGCAGGCAGACAATTCACTGCTAGCACCTTCTCTGTGCCTGTTCACATTGCTTCGCAGAATCGCTTTTGTGCAGAAAACAGTAACACTTGTTCAGACGAAAGAAAGCACAGAGCCTCAGATTTTATGTTGTCCTGGAGAGCTTGCAGAGCACTGGGGAAAGGCAGGCAGAGAATTCCCTGCTAGCACCTTCTCTGTGCCTGTTCACATTCCTTCGCAGAATCGCTTTTGTGCAGAAAACATTAACACTTGTTCAGAACGAAAGAAAGCACAGAGCCCCAGATTTTATGTTGTCCTGGAGAGCTTGCAGAGCACTGGGGAAAGGCAGGCAGAGAATTCCCTGCTAGCACCTTCTCTGTGCCTGTTCACATTGCTTCGCAGAATCGCTTTTGTGCAGAAAACAGTAACACTTGTTCAGACGAAAGAAAGCACAGAGCCCCAGATTTTATGTTGTCCTGGAGAGCTTGCAGAGCACTGGGGAAAGGCAGGCAGAGAATTCCCTGCTAGCACCTTCTCTGTGCCTGGGAAACAGAAGTGTTCACATTGCTTCGCAGAATCGCTTTTGTGCAGAAAACAATAACACTTGTTCAGAACGAAAGAAAGCACAGAGCCCCAGATTTTATGTTGTCCTGGAGAGCTTGCAGAGCACTGGGGAAAGGCAGGCAGACAATTCCCTGCTAGCACCTTCTCTGTGCCTGGGAAGCAGAAGTCTTCACATTGCTTCGCAGAATCGCTTTTGTGCAGAAAACAATAACACTTGTTCAGAACGAAAGAAAGCACAGAGCCCCAGATTTTATGTTGTCCTGGAGAGCTTGCAGAGCACTGGGGAAAAGCAGGCAGAGAATTCCCTGCTAGCACCTTCTCTGTGCCTGCTCACATTGCTTCGCTAAATCGCTTTTGTGCAGAAAACAGTAACACCTGTTCAGACGAAAGAAAGCACAGAGCCCCAGATTTTATGTTGTCCTGGAGAGCTTGCAGAGCACTGGGGAAAGGCAGGCAGAGAATTCCCTGCTAGCACCTTCTCTGTGCCTGTTCACATTCCTTCGCAGAATCGCTTTTGTGCAGAAAACAGTAACACTTGTTCAGAACGAAAGAAAGCACAGAGCCCCAGATTTTATGTTGTCCTGGAGAGCTTGCAGAGCACTGGGGAAAGGCAGGCAGAGAATTCCCTGCTAGCACCTTCTCTGTGCCTGTTCACATTGCTTCGCAGAATCGCTTTTGTGCAGAAAACAGTAACACTTGTTCAGACGAAAGAAAGCACAGAGCCCCAGATTTTATGTTGTCCTGGAGAGCTTGCAGAGCACTGGGGAAAGGCAGGCAGAGAATTTCCTGCTAGCACCTTCTCTGTGCCTGGGAAGCAGAAGTGTTCACATTGCTTCTCAGAATCGCTTTTGTGCAGAAAACAGTAACACTTGTTCAGAACGAAAGAAAGCACAGAGCCCCAGATTTTATGTTGTCCTGGAGAGCTTGCAGAGCACTGGGGAAAAGCAGGCAGAGAATTCCCTGCTAGCACGTTGTCTGTGCCTGGGAAACAGAAGTGTTCCCATTGCTTCGCAGAATCGCTTTTGTGCAGAAAACAGTAACACTTGTTCAGAACGAAAGAAAGCACAGAGCCCCAGATTTTATGTTGTCCTGGAGAGCTTGCAGAGCACTGGGGAAAGGCAGGCAGAGAATTCCCTGCTAGCACCTTCTCTGTGCCTGGGAAGCAGAAGTCTTCACATTGCTTCGCAGAATCGCCTTCGTGCAGAAAACAATAACACTTGTTCAGAACAAAAGAAAGCACAGAGCCCCAGATTTTATGTTGTGCTGGAGAGCTTGCAGAATACTGGGGAAAAGCAGGCAGAGAATTCCCTGCTAGCACCTTCTCTGTGCCTGGGAAACAGAAGTGTTCCCATTGCTTCGCAGAATCGCTTTTGTGCAGAATACAGTAACACTTGTTCAGAACGAAAGAAAGCACAGAGCCCCAGATTTTATGTTGTGCTGGAGAGCTTGCAGAATACTGGGGAAAAGCAGGCAGAGAATTCCCTGCTAGCACCTTCTCTGTGCCTGGGAAACAGAAGTGTTCACATTGCTTCGCAGAATCGCTTTTGTGTAGAAAACAGTAACACTTGTTCAGAACGAAAGAAAGCACAGAGCCCCAGATTTTATGTTGTCCTGGAGAGCTTGCAGAGCACTGGGGAAAGGCAGGCAGACAATTCACTGCTAGCACCTTCTCTGTGCCTGTTCACATTGTTTCGCAGAATCGCTTTTGTGCAGAAAACAGTAACACCTGTTCAGACGAAAGAAAGCACAGAGCCCCAGATTTTATGTTGTCCTGGAGAGCTTGCAGAGCACTGGGGAAAGGCAGGCAGAGAATTCCCTGCTAGCACCTTCTCTGTGCCTGTTCACATTCCTTCGCAGAATCGCTTTTGTGCAGAAAACAGTAACACTTGTTCAGAACGAAAGAAAGCACAGAGCCCCAGATTTTATGTTGTCCTGGAGAGCTTGCAGAGCACTGGGGAAAGGCAGGCAGAGAATTCCCTGCTAGCACCTTCTCTGTGCCTGTTCACATTGCTTCGCAGAATCGCTTTTGTGCAGAAAACAGTAACACTTGTTCAGACGAAAGAAAGCACAGAGCCCCAGATTTTATGTTGTCCTGGAGAGCTTGCAGAGCACTGGGGAAAGGCAGGCAGAGAATTTCCTGCTAGCACCTTCTCTGTGCCTGGGAAGCAGAAGTGTTCACATTGCTTGGCAGAATCGCTTTTGTGCAGAAAACAGTAACACTTGTTCAGAACGAAAGAAAGCACAGAGCCCCAGATTTTATGTTGTCCTGGAGAGCTTGCAGAGCACTGGGGAAAAGCAGGCAGAGAATTCCCTGCTAGCACCTTCTCTGTGCCTGGGAAACAGAAGTGTTCCCATTGCTTCGCAGAATCGCTTTTGTGCAGAAAACAGTAACACTTGTTCAGAAGGAAAGAAAGCACAGAGCCCCATATTTTATGTTGTGCTGGAGAGCTTGCAGAGTACTGGGGAAAAGCAGGCAGAGAATTCCCTGCTAGCACCTTCTCTGTGCCTGGGAAACAGAAGTGTTCACATTGCTTCGCAGAATCGCTTTTGTGCAGAATACAGTAACACTTGTTCAGAACGAAAGAAAGCACAGAGCCCCAGATTTTATGTTGTCCTGGAGAGCTTGCAGAGCATTGGGGAAAGGCAGGCAGAGAATTCCCTGCTAGCACCTTCTCTGTGCCTGTTCACATTGCTTCGCAGAATCGCTTTTGTGCAGAAAACAATAACACTTGTTCAGAACGAAAGAAAGCACAGAGCCCCAGATTTTATGTTGTCCTGGAGAGCTTGCAGAGCACTGGGGAAAAGCAGGCAGAGAATTCCCTGCTAGCACGTTGTCTGTGCCTGGGAAACAGAAGTGTTCCCATTGCTTCGCAGAATCGCTTTTGTGCAGAAAACAGTAACACTTGTTCAGAACGAAAGAAAGCACAGAGCCCCAGATTTTATGTTGTCCTGGAGAGCTTGCAGAGCACTGGGGAAAGGCAGGCAGAGAATTCCCTGCTAGCACCTTCTCTGTGCCTGGGAAACAGAAGTGTTCACATTGCTTCGCAGAATCGCTTTTGTGCAGAAAACAATAACACTTGTTCAGAACGAAAGAAAGCACAGAGCCCCAGATTTTATGTTGTCCTGGAGAGCTTGCAGAGCACTGGGGAAAGGCAGGCAGACAATTCCCTGCTAGCACCTTCTCTGTGCCTGGGAAGCAGAAGTGTTCCCATTGCTTCGCAGAATCGCTTTTGTGCAGAATACTGTAACACTTGTTCAGAACAAAAGAAAGCACAGAGCCCCAGATTCTATGTTGTCCTTGAGAGCTTGCAGAGCACTGGGGAAAGGCAGGCAGAGAATTTCCTGCTAGCACCTTCTCTGTGCCTGGGAAGCAGAAGTGTTCACATTGCTTCGCAGAATCGCTTTTGTGCAGAAAACAGTAACACTTGTTCAGAACGAAAGAAAGCACAGAGCCCCAGATTTTATGTTGTCCTGGAGAGCTTGCAGAGCACTGGGGAAAGGCAGGCAGAGAATTTCCTGCTAGCACCTTCTCTGTGCCTGGGAAGCAGAAGTGTTCACATTGCTTGGCAGAATCGCTTTTGTGCAGATAACAGTAACACTTGTTCAGAACGAAAGAAAGCACAGAGCCCCAGATTCTATGTTGTCCTGGAGAGCTTGCAGAGCCCTGGGGAAAAGCAGGCAGAGAATTCCCTGCTAGCACCTTCTCTGTGCCTGGGAAACAGAAGTGTTCACATTGCTTCGCAGAATCGGTTTTGTGCAGAAAACAGTAACACTTGTTCAGAAGGAAAGAAAGCACAGAGCCCCAGATTTTATGTTGTCCTGGAGAGCTTGCAGAGCACTGGGGAAAGGCAGGCAGAGAATTCCCTGCTAGCACCTTCTCTGTGCCTGGGAAGCAGAAGTCTTCACATTGCTTCGCAGAATCGCTTTTGTGCAGAAAACAGTAACACTTGCTCAGAACGAAAGAAAGCACAGAGCCCCAGATTTTATGTTGTCCTGGAGAGCTTGCAGAGCACTGGGGAAAGGCAGGCAGACAATTCCCTGCTAGCACCTTCTCTGTGCCTGGGAAACAGAAGTGTTCACATTGCTTCGCATAATCGCTTTTGTGCAGAAAACAATAACACTTGTTCAGAACGAAAGAAAGCACAGAGCCCCAGATTTTATGTTGTCCTGGAGAGCTTGCAGAGCACTGGGGAAAGGCAGGCAGACAATTCCCTGCTAGCACCTTCTCTGTGCCTGGGAAGCAGAAGTCTTCACATTGCTTCGCAGAATCGCTTTTGTGCAGAAAACAATAACACTTGTTCAGAACGAAAGAAAGCACAGAGCCCCAGATTTTATGTTGTCCTGGAGAGCTTGCAGAGCACTGGGGAAAAGCAGGCAGAGAATTCCCTGCTAGCACCTTCTCTGTGCCTGGGAAACAGAAGTGTTCCCATTGCTTCGCAGAATCGCTTTTGTGCAGAATACAGTAACACTTGTTCAGAACGAAAGAAAGCACAGAGCCCCAGATTTTATGTTGTCCTGGAGAGCTTGCAGAGCACTGGGGAAAGGCAGGCAGAGAATTCCCTGCTAGCACCTTCTCTGTGCCTGGGAAGCAGAAGTGTTCACATTGCTTCGCAGAATCGCTTTTGTGCAGAAAACAGTAACACTTGTTCAGAACGAAAGAAAGCACAGAGCCCCAGATTTGCTGTTGTCCTGGAGAGCTTACAGAGCACTGGGGAAAAGCAGGCAGAGAATTCCCTGCTAGCACCTTCTCTGTGCCTGGGAAGCAGAAGTGTTCACATTGCTTCGCAGAATCGCTTTTGTGCAGAAAACAGTAACACTTGTTCAGAACGAAAGAAAGCACAGAGCCCCAGATTTTATGTTGTCCTGGAGAGCTTGCAGAGCACTGGGGAAAAGCAGGCAGAGAATTCCCTGCTAGCACCTTCTCTGTGCCTGGGAAACAGAAGTGTTCACATTTCTTCGCAGAATCGCTTTTGTGCAGAAAACTGTAACACTTGTTCAGAACGAAAGAAAGCACAGAGCCCCAGATTTTATGTTGTCCTGGAGAGCTTGCAGAGCACTGGGGAAAGGCAGGCAGAGAATTCCCTGCTAGCACCTTCCCTGTGCCTGGGAAAGAGAAGTGTTCCCATTGCTTCGCAGAATCGCTTTTGTGCAGAAAAAAGTAACACTTGTTCAGAAGGAAAGAAAGCACAGAGCCCCAGATTTTATGTTGTCCTGGAGAGCTTGCAGAGCACTGGGGAAAAGCAGGCAGAGAATTCCCTGCTAGCACCTTCTCTGTGCCTGGGAAGCAGAAGTGTTCACATTGCTTGGCAGAATCGCTTTTGTGCAGATAACAGTAACACTTTTTCAGAACAAAAGAAAGCACAGAGCCCCAGATTTTATGTTGTCCTGGAGAGCTTGCAGAGCACTGGGGAAAAGCAGGCAGAGAATGCCCTGCTAGCACCTTCTCTGTGCCTGGGAAACAGAAGGGTTAACATTTCTTAGCAGTATCGCTTTTGTGCAGAAAACAGTAACACTTGTTCAGAAGGAAAGAAAGCACAGAGCCCCATATTTTATGTTGTGCTGGAGAGCTTGCAGAGTACTGGGGAAAAGCAGGCAGAGAATTCCCTGCTAGCACCTTCTCTGTGCCTGTTCACATTGCTTCGCAGAATCGCTTTTGTGCAGAAAACAGTAACACTTGTTCAGAACGAAAGAAAGCACAGAGCCCCAGATTTTATGTTGTGCTGGAGAGCTTGCAGAGTACTGGGGAAAAGCAGGCAGAGAATTCCCTGCTAGCACCTTCTCTGTGCCTGGGAAGCAGAAGTCTTCACATTGCTTCGCAGAATCGCTTTTGTGCAGATAACAGTAACACTTGTTCAGACGAAAGAAAGCACAGAGCCCCAGATTTTATGTTGTCCTGGAGAGCTTGCAGAGCACTGGGGAAAGGCAGGCAGAGAATTCCCTGCTAGCACCTTCTCTGTGCCTGGGAAGCAGAAGTCTTCACATTGCTTCGCAGAATCGCCTTCGTGCAGAAAACAATAACACTTGTTCAGAACAAAAGAAAGCACAGAGCCCCAGATTCTATGTTGTCCTGGAGAGCTTGCAGAGCACTGGGGAAAGGCAGGCAGAGAATTTCCTGCTAGCACCTTCTCTGTGCCTGGGAAGCAGAAGTGTTCACATTGCTTCGCAGAATCGCTTTTGTGCAGAAAACAGTAACACTTGTTCAGAACGAAAGAAAGCACAGAGCCCCAGATTCTATGTTGTCCTGGAGAGCTTGCAGAGCACTGGGGAAAAGCAGGCAGAGAATTCCCTGCTAGCACCTTCTCTGTGCCTGGGAAACAGAAGTGTTCACATTGCTTCGCAGTATCGCTTTTGTGCAGAAAACAGTAACACTTGTTCAGAAGGAAAGAAAGCACAGAGCCCCAGATTTTATGTTGTCCTGGAGAGCTTGCAGAGCACTGGGGAAAGGCAGGCAGAGAATTCCCTGCTAGCACCTTCTCTGTGCCTGGGAAACAGAAGTGTTCACATTGCTTCGCAGAATCGCTTTTGTGCAGAAAACAATAACACTTGTTCAGAACAAAAGAAAGCACAGAGCCCCAGATTTTATGTTGTCCTGGAGAGCTTGCAGAGCACTGGGGAAAGGCAGGCAGAGAATTCCCTGCTAGCACCTTCTCTGTGCCTGGGAAGCAGAAGTCTTCACATTGCTTCGCAGAATTGCTTTTGTGCAGAAAACAATAACACTTGTTCAGAACGAAAGAAAGCACAGAGCCCCAGATTTTATGTTGTCCTGGAGAGCTTGCAGAGCACTGGGGAAAAGCAGGCAGAGAATTCCCTGCTAGCACCTTCTCTGTGCCTGGGAAACAGAAGTGTTCCCATTGCTTCGCAGAATCGCTTTTGTGCAGAATACAGTAACACTTGTTCAGAACGAAAGAAAGCACAGAGCCCCAGATTTTATGTTGTGCTGGAGAGCTTGCAGAATACTGGGGAAAAGCAGGCAGAGAATTCCCTGCTAGCACCTTCTCTGTGCCTGGGAAACAGAAGTGTTCACATTGCTTCGCAGAATCGCTTTTGTGTAGAAAACAGTAACACTTGTTCAGAACGAAAGAAAGCACAGAGCCCCAGATTTTATGTTGTCCTGGAGAGCTTGCAGAGCACTGGGGAAAGGCAGGCAGACAATTCACTGCTAGCACCTTCTCTGTGCCTGTTCACATTGCTTCGCAGAATCGCTTTTGTGCAGAAAACAGTAACACTTGTTCAGAACGAAAGAAAGCACAGAGCCCCAGATTTTATGTTGTCCTGGAGAGCTTGCAGAGCACTGGGGAAAGGCAGGCAGAGAATTCCCTGCTAGCACCTTCTCTGTGCCTGTCCACATTGCTTCGCAGAATCGCTTTTGTGCAGAAAACAGTAACACTTGTTCAGACGAAAGAAAGCACAGAGCCCCAGATTTTATGTTGTCCTGGAGAGCTTGCAGAGCACTGGGGAAAAGCAGGCAGAGAATTCCCTGCTAGCACCTTCTCTGTGCCTGGGAAACAGAAGTGTTCACATTGCTTCGCAGAATCGCTTTTGTGCAGAAAACAGTAACACTTGTTCAGAAGGAAAGAAAGCACAGAGCCCCATATTTTATGTTGTGCTGGAGAGCTTGCAGAGTACTGGGGAAAAGCAGGCAGAGAATTCCCTGCTAGCACCTTCTCTGTGCCTGGGAAACAGAAGTGTTCACATTGCTTCGCAGTATCGCTTTTGTGCAGAAAACAGTAACACTTGTTCAGAACGAAAGAAAGCACAGAGCCCCAGATTTTATGTTGTCCTGGAGAGCTTGCAGAGCACTGGGGAAAGGCAGGCAGAGAATTCCCTGCTAGCACCTTCTCTGTGCCTGTTCACATTGCTTCGCAGAATCGCTTTTGTGCAGAAAACAATAACACTTGTTCAGAACGAAAGAAAGCACAGAGCCCCAGATTTTATGTTGTCCTGGAGAGCTTGCAGAGCACTGGGGAAAAGCAGGCAGAGAATTCCCTGCTAGCACGTTGTCTGTGCCTGGGAAACAGAAGTGTTCCCATTGCTTCGCAGAATCGCTTTTGTGCAGAAAACAGTAACACTTGTTCAGAACGAAAGAAAGCACAGAGCCCCAGATTCTATGTTGTCCTGGAGAGCTTGCAGAGCACTGGGGAAAGGCAGGCAGAGAATTCCCTGCTAGCACCTTCTCTGTGCCTGGGAAGCAGAAGTGTTCACATTGCTTCGCAGAATCGCTTTTGTGCAGATAACAGTAACACTTTTTCAGAACAAAAGAAAGCACAGAGCCCCAGATTTTATGTTGTCCTGGAGAGCTTGCAGAGCACTGGGGAAAAGCAGGCAGAGAATTCCCTGCTAGCACCTTCTCTGTGCCTGGGAAACAGAAGTGTTCACATTGCTTCGCAGAATCGCTTTTGTGCAGAAAACAGTAACACTTGTTCAGACGAAAGAAAGCACAGAGCCCCAGATTTTATGTTGTGCTGGAGAGCTTGCAGAGCACTGGGGAAAGGCAGGCAGAGAATTCCCTGCTAGCACCTTCTCTGTGCCTGGGAAACAGAAGTGTTCACATTGCTTCGCAGAATCGCTTTTGTGCAGAAAACAATAACACTTGTTCAGAACGAAAGAAAGCACAGAGCCCCAGATTTTATGTTGTCCTAGAGAGCTTGCAGAGCACTGGGGAAAAGCAGGCAGACAATTCCCTGCTAGCACCTTCTCTGTGCCTGGGAAGCAGAAGTCTTGACATTGCTTCGCAGAATCGCTTTTGTGCAGAAAACAATAACACTTGTTCAGAACGAAAGAAAGCACAGAGCCCCAGATTTTATGTTGTCCTGGAGAGCTTGCAGAGCACTGGGGAAAAGCAGGCAGAGAATTCCCTGCTAGCACCTTCTCTGTGCCTGGGAAACAGAAGTGTTCACATTGCTTCGCAGAATCGCTTTTGTGCAGAAAACAGTAACACTTGTTCAGAAGGAAAGAAAGCACAGAGCCCCAGATTTTATGTTGTCCTGGAGAGCTTGCAGAGCACTGGGGAAAGGCAGGCAGAGAATTCCCTGCTAGCACCTTCTCTGTGCCTGGGAAGCAGAAGTCTTCACATTGCTTCGCAGAATCGCTTTTGTGCAGAAAACAGTAACACTTGTTCAGAACGAAAGAAAGCACAGAGCCCCAGATTTGCTGTTGTCCTGGAGAGCTTACAGAGCACTGGGGAAAAGCAGGCAGAGAATTCCCTGCTAGCACCTTCTCTGTGCCTGGGAAGCAGAAGTGTTCACATTGCTTCGCAGAATCGCTTTTGTGCAGAAAACAGTAACACTTGTTCAGAACGAAAGAAAGCACAGAGCCCCAGATTTTATGTTGTCCTGGAGAGCTTACAGAGCACTGGGGAAAAGCAGGCAGAGAATTCCCTGCTAGCACCTTCTCTGTGCCTGGGAAACAGAAGTGTTCACATTTCTTCGCAGAATCGCTTTTGTGCAGAAAACAGTAACACTTGTTCAGAACGAAAGAAAGCACAGAGCCCCAGATTTTATGTTGTCCTGGAGAGCTTGCAGAGCACTGGGGAAAGGCAGGCAGAGAATTCCCTGCTAGCACCTTCCCTGTGCCTGGGAAAGAGAAGTGTTCCCATTGCTTCGCAGAATCGCTTTTGTGCACAAAACAGTAACACTTGTTCAGAAGGAAAGAAAGCACAGAGCCTCAGATTTTATGTTGTCCTGGAGAGCTTGCAGAGCACTGGGGAAAAGCAGGCAGAGAATTCCCTGCTAGCACCTTCTCTGTGCCTGGGAAGCAGAAGTGTTCACATTGCTTGGCAGAATCGCTTTTGTGCAGATAACAGTAACACTTTTTCAGAACAAAAGAAAGCACAGAGCCCCAGATTTTATGTTGTCCTGGAGAGCTTGCAGAGCACTGGGGAAAAGCAGGCAGAGAATTCCCTGCTAGCACCTTCTCTGTGCCTGGGAAACAGAAGGGTTAACATTTCTTAGCAGTATCGCTTTTGTGCAGAAAACAGTAACACTTGTTCAGAAGGAAAGAAAGCACAGAGCCCCATATTTTATGTTGTGCTGGAGAGCTTGCAGAGTACTGGGGAAAAGCAGGCAGAGAATTCCCTGCTAGCACCTTCTCTGTGCCTGGGAAACAGAAGTGTTCACATTGCTTCGCAGAATCGCTTTTGTGCAGATAACAGTAACACTTGTTCAGACGAAAGAAAGCACAGAGCCCCAGATTTTATGTTGTCCTGGAGAGCTTGCAGAGCACTGGGGAAAGGCAGGCAGAGAATTCCCTGCTAGCACCTTCTCTGTGCCTGGGAAACAGAAGTGTTCACATTGCTTCGCAGTATCGCTTTTGTGCAGAAAACAGTAACACTTGTTCAGAACGAAAGAAAGCACAGAGCCCCAGATTTTATGTTGTCCTGGAGAGCTTGCAGAGCACTGGGGAAAGGCAGGCAGAGAATTCCCTGCTAGCACCTTCTCTGTGCCTGTTCACATTGCTTCGCAGAATCGCTTTTGTGCAGAAAACAATAACACTTGTTCAGAACGAAAGAAAGCACAGAGCCCCAGATTTTATGTTGTCCTGGAGAGCTTGCAGAGCACTGGGGAAAAGCAGGCAGAGAATTCCCTGCTAGCACGTTGTCTGTGCCTGGGAAACAGAAGTGTTCCCATTGCTTCGCAGAATCGCTTTTGTGCAGAAAACAGTAACACTTGTTCAGAACGAAAGAAAGCACAGAGCCCCAGATTTTATGTTGTCCTGGAGAGCTTGCAGAGCACTGGGGAAAGGCAGGCAGAGAATTCCCTGCTAGCACCTTCTCTGTGCCTGGGAAACAGAAGTGTTCACATTGCTTCGCAGAATCGCTTTTGTGCAGAAAACAATAACACTTGTTCAGAACGAAAGAAAGCACAGAGCCCCAGATTTTATGTTGTGCTGGAGAGCTTGCAGAGCACTGGGGAAAGGCAGGCAGACAATTCCCTGCTAGCACCTTCTCTGTGCCTGGGAAGCAGAAGTCTTGACATTGCTTCGCAGAATAGCTTTTGTGCAGAAAACAATAACACTTGTTCAGAACGAAAGAAAGCACAGAGCCCCAGATTTTATGTTGTCCTGGAGAGCTTGCAGAGCACTGGGGAAAAGCAGGCAGAGAATTCCCTGCTAGCACCTTCTCTGTGCCTGGGAAACAGAAGTGTTCACATTGCTTCGCAGAATCGCTTTTGTGCAGAAAACAGTAACACTTGTTCAGAAGGAAAGAAAGCACAGAGCCCCAGATTTTATGTTGTCCTGGAGAGCTTGCAGAGCACTGGGGAAAGGCAGGCAGAGAATTCCCTGCTAGCACCTTCTCTGTGCCTGGGAAGCAGAAGTCTTCACATTGCTTCGCAGAATCGCTTTTGTGCAGAAAACAGTAACACTTGTTCAGAACGAAAGAAAGCACAGAGCCCCAGATTTGCTGTTGTCCTGGAGAGCTTACAGAGCACTGGGGAAAAGCAGGCAGAGAATTCCCTGCTAGCACCTTCTCTGTGCCTGGGAAGCAGAAGTGTTCACATTGCTTCGCAGAATCGCTTTTGTGCAGAAAACAGTAACACTTGTTCAGAACGAAAGAAAGCACAGAGCCCCAGATTTTATGTTGTCCTGGAGAGCTTACAGAGCACTGGGGAAAAGCAGGCAGAGAATTCCCTGCTAGCACCTTCTCTGTGCCTGGGAAACAGAAGTGTTCACATTTCTTCGCAGAATCGCTTTTGTGCAGAAAACAGTAACACTTGTTCAGAACGAAAGAAAGCACAGAGCCCCAGATTTTATGTTGTCCTGGAGAGCTTGCAGAGCACTGGGGAAAGGCAGGCAGAGAATTCCCTGCTAGCACCTTCCCTGTGCCTGGGAAAGAGAAGTGTTCCCATTGCTTCGCAGAATCGCTTTTGTGCACAAAACAGTAACACTTGTTCAGAAGGAAAGAAAGCACAGAGCCTCAGATTTTATGTTGTCCTGGAGAGCTTGCAGAGCACTGGGGAAAAGCAGGCAGAGAATTCCCTGCTAGCACCTTCTCTGTGCCTGGGAAGCAGAAGTGTTCACATTGCTTGGCAGAATCGCTTTTGTGCAGATAACAGTAACACTTTTTCAGAACAAAAGAAAGCACAGAGCCCCAGATTTTATGTTGTCCTGGAGAGCTTGCAGAGCACTGGGGAAAAGCAGGCAGAGAATTCCCTGCTAGCACCTTCTCTGTGCCTGGGAAACAGAAGGGTTAACATTTCTTAGCAGTATCGCTTTTGTGCAGAAAACAGTAACACTTGTTCAGAAGGAAAGAAAGCACAGAGCCCCATATTTTATGTTGTGCTGGAGAGCTTGCAGAGTACTGGGGAAAAGCAGGCAGAGAATTCCCTGCTAGCACCTTCTCTGTGCCTGGGAAACAGAAGTGTTCACATTGCTTCGCAGAATCGCTTTTGTGCAGATAACAGTAACACTTGTTCAGACGAAAGAAAGCACAGAGCCCCAGATTTTATGTTGTCCTGGAGAGCTTGCAGAGCACTGGGGAAAGGCAGGCAGAGAATTCCCTGCTAGCACCTTCTCTGTGCCTGGGAAGCACAAGTGTTCACATTGCTTCGCAGAATCTCCTTTGTGCAGAAAACAATAACACTTGTTCAGAACGAAAGAAAGCACAGAGCCCCAGATTCTATGTTGTCCTGGAGAGCTTGCAGAGCACTGGGGAAAAGCAGGCAGAGAATTCCCTGCTAGCACCTTCTCTGTGCCTGGGAAACAGAAGTGTTCACATTGCTTCGCAGAATCGCTTTTGTGCAGAAAACAGTAACACTTGTTCAGAACGAAAGAAAGCACAGAGCCCCAGATTTTATGTTGTCCTGGAGAGCTTGCAGAGCACTGGGGAAAGGCAGGGAGAGAATTCCCTGCTAGCACCTTCTCTGTGCCTGGGAAGCAGAAGTGTTCACATTGCTTCGCAGAATCGTTTTGTGCAGAAAACAATAACACCTGTTCAGAACGAAAGAAAGCACAGAGCCCCAGATTTTATGTTGTGCTGGAGAGCTTGCAGAGCACTGGGGAAAAGCAGGCAGAGAATTCCCTGCTAGCACCTTCTCTGTGCCTGGGAAGCACAAGTGTTCACATTTCTTCGCAGAATCGCTTTTGTGCAGAAAACAATAACACCTGTTCAGAACGAAAGAAATCACAGAGCCCCAGATTTTATGTTGTGCTGGAGAGCTTGCAGAGGACTGGGGAAAAGCAGGCAGAGAATTCCCTGCTAGCACCTTCTCTGTGCCTGGGAAACAGAAGTGTTCACATTTCTTCGCAGAATCGCTTTTGTGCAGAAAACAGTAACACTTGTTCAGAACGAAAGAAAGCACAGAGCCCCAGATTTTATGTTGTCCTGGAGAGCTTGCAGAGCACTGGGGAAAGGCAGGCAGAGAATTCCCTGCTAGCACCTTCTCTGTGCCTGTTCACATTCCTTCGCAGAATCGCTTTTGTGCAGAAAACTGTAACACTTGTTCAGAACGAAAGAAAGCACAGAGCCCCAGATTTTATGTTGTCCTGGAGAGCTTGCAGAGCACTGGGGAAAAGCAGGCAGAGAATTCCCTGCTAGCACCTTCTCTGTGCCTGGGAAGCAGAAGTGTTCACATTGCTTCGCAGAATCGCTTTTGTGCAGAAAACAATAACACTTGTTCAGAACGAAAGAAAGCACAGAGCCCCAGATTTTATGTTGTCCTGGAGAGCTTGCAGAGCACTGGGGAAAAGCAGGCAGAGAATTCCCTGCTAGCACCTTCTCTGTGCCTGGGAAACAGAAGTGTTCCCATTGCTTCGCAGAATCGCTTTTGTGCAGAATACAGTAACACTTGTTCAGAACGAAAGAAAGCACAGAGCCCCAGATTTTATGTTGTCCTGGAGAGCTTGCAGAGCACTGGGGAAAGGCAGGCAGAGAATTCCCTGCTAGCACCTTCTCTGTGCCTGTTCACATTGCTTCGCAGAATCGCTTTTGTGCAGAAAACAGTAACACTTGTTCAGAACGAAAGAAAGCACAGAGCCCCAGATTCTATGTTGTCCTGGAGAGCTTGCAGAGCACTGGGGAAAGGCAGGCAGAGAATTTCCTGCTAGCACCTTCTCTGTGCCTGGGAAGCAGAAGTGTTCACATTGCTTCGCAGAATCGCTTTTGTGCAGAAAACAGTAACACTTGTTCAGTACGAAAGAAAGCACAGAGCCCCAGATTTTATGTTGTCCTGGAGAGCTTGCAGAGCACTGGGGAAAAGCAGGCAGAGAATTCCCTGCTAGCACCTTCTCTGTGCCTGGGAAACAGAAGTGTTCACATTGCTTCGCAGAATCGCTTTTGTGCAGAAAACAGTAACACTTGTTCAGAAAGAAAGAAAGCACAGAGCCCCAGATTTTATGTTGTCCTGGAGAGCTTGCAGAGCACTGGGGAAAAGCAGGCAGAGAATTCCCTGCTAGCACCTTCTCTGTGCCTGGGAAACAGAAGTGTTCACATTGCTTCGCAGAATCGCTTTTGTGCAGAAAACAGTAACACTTGTTCAGAACGAAAGAAAGCACAGAGCCCCAGATTCTATGTTGTCCTGGAGAGCTTGCAGAGCACTGGGGAAAGGCAGGCAGAGAATTCCCTGCTAGCACCTTCTCTGTGCCTGGGAAGCAGAAGTGTTCACATTGCTTCGCAGAATCGTTTTGTGCAGAAAACAATAACACCTGTTCAGAACGAAAGAAAGCACAGAGCCCCAGATTTTATGTTGTCCTGGAGAGCTTGCAGAGCACTGGGGAAAGGCAGGCAGAGAATTCCCTGCTAGCACGTTCTCGGTGCCTGGGAAGCAGAAGTGTTCACATTTCTTAGCAGTATCGCTTTTGTGCAGAAAACAGTAACACTTGTTCAGAAGGAAAGAAAGCACAGAGCCCCATATTTTATGTTGTGCTGGAGAGCTTGCAGAGTACTGGGGAAAAGCAGGCAGAGAATTCCCTGCTAGCACCTTCTCTGTGCCTGGGAAACAGAAGTGTTCACATTGCTTCGCAGAATCGCTTTTGTGCAGATAACAGTAACACTTGTTCAGAACAAAAGAAAGCACAGAGCCCCAGATTTTATGTTGTCCTGGAGAGCTTGCAGAGCACTGGGGAAAAGCAGGCAGAGAATTCCCTGCTAGCACCTTCTCTGTGCCTGGGAAACAGAAGTGTTCACATTGCTTCGCAGAATCGCTTTTGTGCAGAAAACAGTAACACTTGTTCAGACGAAAGAAAGCACAGAGCCCCAGATTTTATGTTGTGCTGGAGAGCTTGCAGAGCACTGGGGAAAGGCAGGCAGAGAATTCCCTGCTAGCACCTTCTCTGTGCCTGGGAAGCAGAAGTCTTCACATTGCTTCGCAGAATCGCTTTTGTGCAGAATACAGTAACACTTGTTCAGAACGAAAGAAAGCACAGAGCCCCAGATTCTATGTTGTCCTGGAGAGCTTGCAGAGCACTGGGGAAAAGCAGGCAGAGAATTTCCTGCTAGCACCTTCTCTGTGCCTGGGAAGCAGAAGTGTTCACATTGCTTCGCAGAATCGCTTTTGTGCAGAAAACAGTAACACTTGTTCAGAACGAAAGAAAGCACAGAGCCCCAGATTTTATGTTGTCCTGGAGAGCTTGCAGAGCACTGGGGAAAGGCAGGCAGAGAATTCCCTGCTAGCACCTTCTCTGTGCCTGTTCACATTGCTTCGCAGAATCGCTTTTGTGCAGAAAACAGTAACACTTGTTCAGAACGAAAGAAAGCACAGAGCCCCAGATTTTATGTTGTCCTGGAGAGCTTGCAGAGCACTGGGGAAAGGCAGGCAGAGAATTCCCTGCTAGCACCTTCTCTGTGCCTGGGAAGCAGAAGTCTTCACATTGCTTCGCAGAATCGCTTTTGTGCAGAAAACACTAACACTTGTTCAGAACACAAGAAAGCACAGAGCCCCAGATTCTATGTTGTCCTGGAGAGCTTGCAGAGCACTGGGGAAAGGCAGGCAGAGAATTTCCTGCTAGCACCTTCTCTGTGCCTGGGAAGCAGAAGTGTTCACATTGCTTCGCAGAATCGCTTTTGTGCAGAAAACAGTAACACTTGTTCAGTACGAAAGAAAGCACAGAGCCCCAGATTTTATGTTGTCCTGGAGAGCTTGCAGAGCACTGGGGAAAAGCAGGCAGAGAATTCCCTGCTAGCACCTTCTCTGTGCCTGGGAAACAGAAGTGTTCACATTGCTTCGCAGAATCGCTTTTGTGCAGAAAACAGTAACACTTGTTCAGAAAGAAAGAAAGCACAGAGCCCCAGATTTTATGTTGTCCTGGAGAGCTTGCAGAGCACTGGGGAAAAGCAGGCAGAGAATTCCCTGCTAGCACCTTCTCTGTGCCTGGGAAACAGAAGTGTTCACATTGCTTCGCAGAATCGCTTTTGTGCAGAAAACAGTAACACTTGTTCAGAACAAAAGAAAGCACAGAGCCCCAGATTTTATGTTGTCCTGGAGAGCTTGCAGAGCACTGGGGAAAGGCAGGCAGAGAATTCCCTGCTAGCACCTTCTCTGTGCCTGGGAAGCAGAAGTCTTCACATTGCTTCGCAGAATCGCTTTTGTGCAGAAAACAGTAACACTTGTTCAGAACGAAAGAAAGCACAGAGCCCCAGATTTGCTGTTGTCCTGGAGAGCTTGCAGAGCACTGGGGAAAGGCAGGCAGAGAATTCCCTGCTAGCACCTTCTCTGTGCCTGGGAAGCAGAAGTGTTCACATTGCTTCGCAGAATCGCTTTTGTGCAGAAAACAGTAACACTTGTTCAGAACGAAAGAAAGCACAGAGCCCCAGATTTTATGTTGTCCTGGAGAGCTTACAGAGCACTGGGGAAAAGCAGGCAGAGAATTCCCTGCTAGCACCTTCTCTGTGCCTGGGAAGCAGAAGTGTTCACATTGCTTCGCAGAATCGCTTTTGTGCAGAAAACAGTAACACTTGTTCAGAACGAAAGAAAGCACAGAGCCCCAGATTTTATGTTGTCCTGGAGAGCTTGCAGAGCACTGGGGAAAGGCAGGCAGAGAATTCCCTGCTAGCACCTTCTCTGTGCCTGGGAAGCAGAAGTGTTCACATTGCTTCGCAGAATCGCTTTTGTGCAGAAAACAGTAACACTTGTTCAGAACGAAAGAAAGCACAGAGCCCCAGATTTTATGTTGTCCTGGAGAGCTTGCAGAGCACTGGGGAAAGGCAGGCAGAGAATTCCCTGCTAGCACCTTCCCTGTGCCTGGGAAACAGAAGTGTTCCCATTGCTTCGCAGAATCGCTTTTGTGCAGAAAACAGTAACACTTGTTCAGAAGGAAAGAAAGCACAGAGCCCCAGATTTTATGTTGTCCTGGAGAGCTTGCAGAGCACTGGGGAAAAGCAGGCAGAGAATTCCCTGCTAGCACCTTCTCTGTGCCTGGGAAGCAGAAGTGTTCACATTGCTTGGCAGAATCGCTTTTGTGCAGATAACAGTAACACTTTTTCAGAACAAAAGAAAGCACAGAGCCCCA
The DNA here is from genome assembly GCF_047716275.1 of Strix uralensis. Classification (NCBI taxonomy): domain Eukaryota; kingdom Metazoa; phylum Chordata; class Aves; order Strigiformes; family Strigidae; genus Strix; species Strix uralensis. The sequence goes on along the minus strand of NC_133981.1, from coordinate 26,362,672 downwards.
GATTTTATGTTGTCCTGGAGAGCTTGCAGAGCACTGGGGAAAAGCAGGCAGAGAATTCCCTGCTAGCACCTTCTCTGTGCCTGGGAAACAGAAGTGTTCACATTGCTTCGCAGAATCGCTTTTGTGCAGATAACAGTAACACTTGTTCAGACGAAAGAAAGCACAGAGCCCCAGATTTTATGTTGTCCTGGAGAGCTTGCAGAGCACTGGGGAAAAGCAGGCAGAGAATTCCCTGCTAGCACCTTCTCTGTGCCTGGGAAACAGAAGTGTTCCCATTGCTTCGCAGAATCGCTTTTGTGCAGAATACAGTAACACTTGTTCAGAACGAAAGAAAGCACAGAGCCCCAGATTTTATGTTGTCCTGGAGAGCTTGCAGAGCACTGGGGAAAGGCAGGCAGAGAATTCCCTGCTAGCACCTTCTCTGTGCCTGTTCACATTCCTTCGCAGAATCGCTTTTGTGCAGAAAACAGTAACACTTGTTCAGAACGAAAGAAAGCACAGAGCCCCAGATTCTATGTTGTCCTGGAGAGCTTGCAGAGCACTGGGGAAAGGCAGGCAGAGAATTCCCTGCTAGCACCTTCTCTGTGCCTGGGAAGCAGAAGTGTTCACATTGCTTCGCAGAATCGCTTTTGTGCAGATAACAGTAACACTTTTTCAGAACAAAAGAAAGCACAGAGCCCCAGATTTTATGTTGTCCTGGAGAGCTTGCAGAGCACTGGGGAAAAGCAGGCAGAGAATTCCCTGCTAGCACCTTCTCTGTGCCTGGGAAACAGAAGTGTTCACATTGCTTCGCAGAATCGCTTTTGTGCAGAAAACAGTAACACTTGTTCAGACGAAAGAAAGCACAGAGCCCCAGATTTTATGTTGTGCTGGAGAGCTTGCAGAGCACTGGGGAAAGGCAGGCAGAGAATTCCCTGCTAGCACCTTCTCTGTGCCTGGGAAGCAGAAGTCTTCACATTGCTTCGCAGAATCGCTTTTGTGCAGAATACAGTAACACTTGTTCAGAACGAAAGAAAGCACAGAGCCCCAGATTCTATGTTGTCCTGGAGAGCTTGCAGAGCACTGGGGAAAAGCAGGCAGAGAATTTCCTGCTAGCACCTTCTCTGTGCCTGGGAAGCAGAAGTGTTCACATTGCTTCGCAGAATCGCTTTTGTGCAGAAAACAGTAACACTTGTTCAGAACGAAAGAAAGCACAGAGCCCCAGATTTTATGTTGTCCTGGAGAGCTTGCAGAGCACTGGGGAAAGGCAGGCAGAGAATTCCCTGCTAGCACCTTCTCTGTGCCTGTTCACATTGCTTCGCAGAATCGCTTTTGTGCAGAAAACAGTAACACTTGTTCAGAACGAAAGAAAGCACAGAGCCCCAGATTTTATGTTGTCCTGGAGAGCTTGCAGAGCACTGGGGAAAGGCAGGCAGAGAATTCCCTGCTAGCACCTTCTCTGTGCCTGGGAAGCAGAAGTCTTCACATTGCTTCGCAGAATCGCTTTTGTGCAGAAAACACTAACACTTGTTCAGAACACAAGAAAGCACAGAGCCCCAGATTCTATGTTGTCCTGGAGAGCTTGCAGAGCACTGGGGAAAGGCAGGCAGAGAATTTCCTGCTAGCACCTTCTCTGTGCCTGGGAAGCAGAAGTGTTCACATTGCTTCGCAGAATCGCTTTTGTGCAGAAAACAGTAACACTTGTTCAGTACGAAAGAAAGCACAGAGCCCCAGATTTTATGTTGTCCTGGAGAGCTTGCAGAGCACTGGGGAAAAGCAGGCAGAGAATTCCCTGCTAGCACCTTCTCTGTGCCTGGGAAACAGAAGTGTTCACATTGCTTCGCAGAATCGCTTTTGTGCAGAAAACAGTAACACTTGTTCAGAAAGAAAGAAAGCACAGAGCCCCAGATTTTATGTTGTCCTGGAGAGCTTGCAGAGCACTGGGGAAAAGCAGGCAGAGAATTCCCTGCTAGCACCTTCTCTGTGCCTGGGAAGCAGAAGTGTTCACATTGCTTCGCAGAATCGCTTTTGTGCAGAAAACAGTAACACTTGTTCAGAACGAAAGAAAGCACAGAGCCCCAGATTTTATGTTGTCCTGGAGAGCTTGCAGAGCACTGGGGAAAGGCAGGCAGAGAATTCCCTGCTAGCACCTTCTCTGTGCCTGGGAAGCAGAAGTGTTCACATTGCTTCGCAGAATCGCTTTTGTGCAGAAAACAGTAACACTTGTTCAGAACGAAAGAAAGCACAGAGCCCCAGATTTTATGTTGTCCTGGAGAGCTTGCAGAGCACTGGGGAAAGGCAGGCAGAGAATTCCCTGCTAGCACCTTCCCTGTGCCTGGGAAACAGAAGTGTTCCCATTGCTTCGCAGAATCGCTTTTGTGCAGAAAACAGTAACACTTGTTCAGAAGGAAAGAAAGCACAGAGCCCCAGATTTTATGTTGTCCTGGAGAGCTTACAGAGCACTGGGGAAAAGCAGGCAGAGAATTCCCTGCTAGCACCTTCTCTGTGCCTGGGAAGCAGAAGTGTTCACATTGCTTGGCAGAATCGCTTTTGTGCAGATAACAGTAACACTTTTTCAGAACAAAAGAAAGCACAGAGCCCCAGATTTTATGTTGTCCTGGAGAGCTTGCAGAGCACTGGGGAAAAGCAGGCAGAGAATTCCCTGCTAGCACCTTCTCTGTGCCTGGGAAACAGAAGTGTTCACATTGCTTCGCAGAATCGCTTTTGTGCAGATAACAGTAACACTTGTTCAGACGAAAGAAAGCACAGAGCCCCAGATTTTATGTTGTCCTGGAGAGCTTGCAGAGCACTGGGGAAAAGCAGGCAGAGAATTCCCTGCTAGCACCTTCTCTGTGCCTGGGAAACAGAAGTGTTCCCATTGCTTCGCAGAATCGCTTTTGTGCAGAATACAGTAACACTTGTTCAGAACGAAAGAAAGCACAGAGCCCCAGATTTTATGTTGTCCTGGAGAGCTTGCAGAGCACTGGGGAAAGGCAGGCAGAGAATTCCCTGCTAGCACCTTCTCTGTGCCTGTTCACATTCCTTCGCAGAATCGCTTTTGTGCAGAAAACAGTAACACTTGTTCAGAACGAAAGAAAGCACAGAGCCCCAGATTCTATGTTGTCCTGGAGAGCTTGCAGAGCACTGGGGAAAGGCAGGCAGAGAATTCCCTGCTAGCACCTTCTCTGTGCCTGGGAAGCAGAAGTGTTCACATTGCTTCGCAGAATCGCTTTTGTGCAGATAACAGTAACACTTTTTCAGAACAAAAGAAAGCACAGAGCCCCAGATTTTATGTTGTCCTGGAGAGCTTGCAGAGCACTGGGGAAAAGCAGGCAGAGAATTCCCTGCTAGCACCTTCTCTGTGCCTGGGAAAGAGAAGGGTTAACATTTCTTAGCAGTATCGCTTTTGTGCAGAAAACAGTAACACTTGTTCAGAAGGAAAGAAAGCACAGAGCCCCATATTTTATGTTGTGCTGGAGAGCTTGCAGAGTACTGGGGAAAAGCAGGCAGAGAATTCCCTGCTAGCACCTTCTCTGTGCCTGGGAAACAGAAGTGTTCACATTGCTTCGCAGAATCGCTTTTGTGCAGATAACAGTAACACTTGTTCAGACGAAAGAAAGCACAGAGCCCCAGATTTTATGTTGTCCTGGAGAGCTTGCAGAGCACTGGGGAAAAGCAGGCAGAGAATTCCCTGCTAGCACCTTCTCTGTGCCTGGGAAACAGAAGTGTTCCCATTGCTTCGCAGAATCGCTTTTGTGCAGAATACAGTAACACTTGTTCAGAACGAAAGAAAGCACAGAGCCCCAGATTTTATGTTGTCCTGGAGAGCTTGCAGAGCACTGGGGAAAGGCAGGCAGAGAATTCCCTGCTAGCACCTTCTCTGTGCCTGTTCACATTCCTTCGCAGAATCGCTTTTGTGCAGAAAACAGTAACACTTGTTCAGAACGAAAGAAAGCACAGAGCCCCAGATTCTATGTTGTCCTGGAGAGCTTGCAGAGCACTGGGGAAAGGCAGGCAGAGAATTCCCTGCTAGCACCTTCTCTGTGCCTGGGAAGCAGAAGTCTTCACATTGCTTCGCAGAATCGCTTTTGTGCAGAAAACAGTAACACTTGCTCAGAACGAAAGAAAGCACAGAGCCCCAGATTTTATGTTGTCCTGGAGAGCTTACAGAGCACTGGGGAAAGGCAGGCAGAGAATTCCCTGCTAGCACCTTCTCTGTGCCTGGGAAACAGAAGTGTTCACATTGCTTCGCAGAATCGCTTTTGTGCAGAAAACAATAACACTTGTTCAGAACGAAAGAAAGCACAGAGCCCCAGATTTTATGTTGTCCTGGAGAGCTTGCAGAGCACTGGGGAAAGGCAGGCAGAGAATTCCCTGCTAGCACCTTCCCTGTGCCTGGGAAAGAGAAGTGTTCCCATTGCTTCGCAGAATCGCTTTTGTGCAGAAAACAGTAACACTTGTTCAGAAGGAAAGAAAGCACAGAGCCCCAGATTTTATGTTGTCCTGGAGAGCTTGCAGAGCACTGGGGAAAGGCAGGCAGAGAATTCCCTGCTAGCACCTTCTCTGTGCCTGTTCACATTCCTTCGCAGAATCGCTTTTGTGCAGAAAACTGTAACACTTGTTCAGAACGAAAGAAAGCACAGAGCCCCAGATTTTATGTTGTCCTGGAGAGCTTGCAGAGCACTGGGGAAAAGCAGGCAGAGAATTCCCTGCTAGCACCTTCTCTGTGCCTGGGAAGCAGAAGTGTTCACATTGCTTCGCAGAATCGCTTTTGTGCAGAAAACAATAACACTTGTTCAGAACGAAAGAAAGCACAGAGCCCCAGATTTTATGTTGTCCTGGAGAGCTTGCAGAGCACTGGGGAAAAGCAGGCAGAGAATTCCCTGCTAGCACCTTCTCTGTGCCTGGGAAACAGAAGTGTTCCCATTGCTTCGCAGAATCGCTTTTGTGCAGAATACAGTAACACTTGTTCAGAACGAAAGAAAGCACAGAGCCCCAGATTTTATGTTGTCCTGGAGAGCTTGCAGAGCACTGGGGAAAGGCAGGCAGAGAATTCCCTGCTAGCACCTTCTCTGTGCCTGGGAAGCAGAAGTGTTCACATTGCTTCGCAGAATCGCTTTTGTGCAGAAAACAGTAACACTTGTTCAGAACGAAAGAAAGCACAGAGCCCCATATTTTATGTTGTCCTGGAGAGCTTACAGAGCACTGGGGAAAAGCAGGCAGAGAATTCCCTGCTAGCACCTTCTCTGTGCCTGGGAAACAGAAGTGTTCACATTGCTTCGCAGAATCGCTTTTGTGCAGAAAACAGTAACACTTGTTCAGAACGAAAGAAAGCACAGAGCCCCAGATTTTATGTTGTCCTGGAGAGCTTGCAGAGCACTGGGGAAAGGCAGGCAGAGAATTCCCTGCTAGCACCTTCCCTGTGCCTGGGAAAGAGAAGTGTTCCCATTGCTTCGCAGAATCGCTTTTGTGCAGAAAACAGTAACACTTGTTCAGAACGAAAGAAAGCACAGAGCCCCAGATTTTATGTTGTCCTGGAGAGCTTGCAGAGCACTGGGGAAAGGCAGGCAGAGAATTCCCTGCTAGCACCTTCTCTGTGCCTGGGAAGCAGAAGTGTTCACATTGCTTCGCAGAATCGTTTTGTGCAGAAAACAATAACACCTGTTCGGAACGAAAGAAAGCACAGAGCCCCAGATTTTATGTTGTCCTGGAGAGCTTGCAGAGCACTGGGGAAAGGCAGGCAGAGAATTCCCTGCTAGCACGTTCTCGGTGCCTGGGAAGCAGAAGTGTTCACATTTCTTAGCAGTATCGCTTTTGTGCAGAAAACAGTAACACTTGTTCAGAAGGAAAGAAAGCACAGAGCCCCATATTTTATGTTGTGCTGGAGAGCTTGCAGAGTACTGGGGAAAAGCAGGCAGAGAATTCCCTGCTAGCACCTTCTCTGTGCCTGGGAAACAGAAGTGTTCACATTGCTTCGCAGAATCGCTTTTGTGCAGATAACAGTAACACTTGTTCAGAACAAAAGAAAGCACAGAGCCCCAGATTTTATGTTGTCCTGGAGAGCTTGCAGAGCACTGGGGAAAAGCAGGCAGAGAATTCCCTGCTAGCACCTTCTCTGTGCCTGGGAAACAGAAGTGTTCACATTGCTTCGCAGAATCGCTTTTGTGCAGAAAACAGTAACACTTGTTCAGACGAAAGAAAGCACAGAGCCCCAGATTTTATGTTGTGCTGGAGAGCTTGCAGAGCACTGGGGAAAGGCAGGCAGAGAATTCCCTGCTAGCACCTTCTCTGTGCCTGGGAAGCAGAAGTCTTCACATTGCTTCGCAGAATCGCTTTTGTGCAGAATACAGTAACACTTGTTCAGAACGAAAGAAAGCACAGAGCCCCAGATTCTATGTTGTCCTGGAGAGCTTGCAGAGCACTGGGGAAAAGCAGGCAGAGAATTTCCTGCTAGCACCTTCTCTGTGCCTGGGAAGCAGAAGTGTTCACATTGCTTCGCAGAATCGCTTTTGTGCAGAAAACAGTAACACTTGTTCAGAACGAAAGAAAGCACAGAGCCCCAGATTTTATGTTGTCCTGGAGAGCTTGCAGAGCACTGGGGAAAGGCAGGCAGAGAATTCCCTGCTAGCACCTTCTCTGTGCCTGTTCACATTGCTTCGCAGAATCGCTTTTGTGCAGAAAACAGTAACACTTGTTCAGAACGAAAGAAAGCACAGAGCCCCAGATTTTATGTTGTCCTGGAGAGCTTGCAGAGCACTGGGGAAAGGCAGGCAGAGAATTCCCTGCTAGCACCTTCTCTGTGCCTGGGAAGCAGAAGTCTTCACATTGCTTCGCAGAATCGCTTTTGTGCAGAAAACACTAACACTTGTTCAGAACACAAGAAAGCACAGAACCCCAGATTCTATGTTGTCCTGGAGAGCTTGCAGAGCACTGGGGAAAGGCAGGCAGAGAATTTCCTGCTAGCACCTTCTCTGTGCCTGGGAAGCAGAAGTGTTCACATTGCTTCGCAGAATCGCTTTTGTGCAGAAAACAGTAACACTTGTTCAGTACGAAAGAAAGCACAGAGCCCCAGATTTTATGTTGTCCTGGAGAGCTTGCAGAGCACTGGGGAAAAGCAGGCAGAGAATTCCCTGCTAGCACCTTCTCTGTGCCTGGGAAACAGAAGTGTTCACATTGCTTCGCAGAATCGCTTTTGTGCAGAAAACAGTAACACTTGTTCAGAACGAAAGAAAGCACAGAGCCCCAGATTTTATGTTGTCCTGGAGAGCTTGCAGAGCACTGGGGAAAAGCAGGCAGAGAATTCCCTGCTAGCACCTTCTCTGTGCCTGGGAAACAGAAGTGTTCACATTGCTTCGCAGAATCGCTTTTGTGCAGAAAACAGTAACACTTGTTCAGAACAAAAGAAAGCACAGAGCCCCAGATTTTATGTTGTCCTGGAGAGCTTGCAGAGCACTGGGGAAAGGCAGGCAGAGAATTCCCTGCTAGCACCTTCTCTGTGCCTGGGAAGCAGAAGTCTTCACATTGCTTCGCAGAATCGCTTTTGTGCAGAAAACAGTAACACTTGTTCAGAACGAAAGAAAGCACAGAGCCCCAGATTTGCTGTTGTCCTGGAGAGCTTGCAGAGCACTGGGGAAAGGCAGGCAGAGAATTCCCTGCTAGCACCTTCTCTGTGCCTGGGAAGCAGAAGTGTTCACATTGCTTCGCAGAATCGCTTTTGTGCAGAAAACAGTAACACTTGTTCAGAACGAAAGAAAGCACAGAGCCCCAGATTTTATGTTGTCCTGGAGAGCTTACAGAGCACTGGGGAAAGGCAGGCAGAGAATTCCCTGCTAGCACCTTCTCTGTGCCTGGGAAACAGAAGTGTTCACATTGCTTCGCAGAATCGCTTTTGTGCAGAAAACAGTAACACTTGTTCAGAACGAAAGAAAGCACAGAGCCCCAGATTTTATGTTGTCCTGGAGAGCTTGCAGAGCACTGGGGAAAGGCAGGCAGAGAATTCCCTGCTAGCACCTTCCCTGTGCCTGGGAAAGAGAAGTGTTCCCATTGCTTCGCAGAATCGCTTTTGTGCAGAAAACAGTAACACTTGTTCAGAAGGAAAGAAAGCACAGAGCCCCAGATTTTATGTTGTCCTGGAGAGCTTGCAGAGCACTGGGGAAAAGCAGGCAGAGAATTCCCTGCTAGCACCTTCTCTGTGCCTGGGAAGCAGAAGTGTTCACATTGCTTCGCAGAATCGCTTTTGTGCAGAAAACAGTAACACTTGTTCAGAACGAAAGAAAGCACAGAGCCCCAGATTTTATGTTGTCCTGGAGAGCTTGCAGAGCACTGGGGAAAGGCAGGCAGAGAATTCCCTGCTAGCACCTTCTCTGTGCCTGGGAAGCAGAAGTGTTCACATTGCTTCGCAGAATCGCTTTTGTGCAGAAAACAGTAACACTTGTTCAGAACGAAAGAAAGCACAGAGCCCCAGATTTTATGTTGTCCTGGAGAGCTTGCAGAGCACTGGGGAAAGGCAGGCAGAGAATTCCCTGCTAGCACCTTCCCTGTGCCTGGGAAACAGAAGTGTTCCCATTGCTTCGCAGAATCGCTTTTGTGCAGAAAACAGTAACACTTGTTCAGAAGGAAAGAAAGCACAGAGCCCCAGATTTTATGTTGTCCTGGAGAGCTTGCAGAGCACTGGGGAAAAGCAGGCAGAGAATTCCCTGCTAGCACCTTCTCTGTGCCTGGGAAGCAGAAGTGTTCACATTGCTTGGCAGAATCGCTTTTGTGCAGATAACAGTAACACTTTTTCAGAACAAAAGAAAGCACAGAGCCCCAGATTTTATGTTGTCCTGGAGAGCTTGCAGAGCACTGGGGAAAAGCAGGCAGAGAATTCCCTGCTAGCACCTTCTCTGTGCCTGGGAAACAGAAGTGTTCACATTGCTTCGCAGAATCGCTTTTGTGCAGAAAACAGTAACACTTGTTCAGACGAAAGAAAGCACAGAGCCCCAGATTTTATGTTGTCCTGGAGAGCTTGCAGAGCACTGGGGAAAAGCAGGCAGAGAATTCCCTGCTAGCACCTTCTCTGTGCCTGGGAAACAGAAGTGTTCCCATTGCTTCGCAGAATCGCTTTTGTGCAGAATACAGTAACACTTGTTCAGAACGAAAGAAAGCACAGAGCCCCAGATTTTATGTTGTCCTGGAGAGCTTGCAGAGCACTGGGGAAAGGCAGGCAGAGAATTCCCTGCTAGCACCTTCTCTGTGCCTGTTCACATTCCTTCGCAGAATCGCTTTTGTGCAGAAAACAGTAACACTTGTTCAGAACGAAAGAAAGCACAGAGCCCCAGATTCTATGTTGTCCTGGAGAGCTTGCAGAGCACTGGGGAAAGGCAGGCAGAGAATTCCCTGCTAGCACCTTCTCTGTGCCTGGGAAGCAGAAGTGTTCACATTGCTTCGCAGAATCGCTTTTGTGCAGATAACAGTAACACTTTTTCAGAACAAAAGAAAGCACAGAGCCCCAGATTTTATGTTGTCCTGGAGAGCTTGCAGAGCACTGGGGAAAAGCAGGCAGAGAATTCCCTGCTAGCACCTTCTCTGTGCCTGGGAAAGAGAAGGGTTAACATTTCTTAGCAGTATCGCTTTTGTGCAGAAAACAGTAACACTTGTTCAGAAGGAAAGAAAGCACAGAGCCCCATATTTTATGTTGTGCTGGAGAGCTTGCAGAGTACTGGGGAAAAGCAGGCAGAGAATTCCCTGCTAGCACCTTCTCTGTGCCTGGGAAACAGAAGTGTTCACATTGCTTCGCAGAATCGCTTTTGTGCAGATAACAGTAACACTTGTTCAGACGAAAGAAAGCACAGAGCCCCAGATTTTATGTTGTCCTGGAGAGCTTGCAGAGCACTGGGGAAAAGCAGGCAGAGAATTCCCTGCTAGCACCTTCTCTGTGCCTGGGAAACAGAAGTGTTCCCATTGCTTCGCAGAATCGCTTTTGTGCAGAATACAGTAACACTTGTTCAGAACGAAAGAAAGCACAGAGCCCCAGATTTTATGTTGTCCTGGAGAGCTTGCAGAGCACTGGGGAAAGGCAGGCAGAGAATTCCCTGCTAGCACCTTCTCTGTGCCTGTTCACATTCCTTCGCAGAATCGCTTTTGTGCAGAAAACAGTAACACTTGTTCAGAACGAAAGAAAGCACAGAGCCCCAGATTCTATGTTGTCCTGGAGAGCTTACAGAGCACTGGGGAAAGGCAGGCAGAGAATTCCCTGCTAGCACCTTCTCTGTGCCTGGGAAACAGAAGTGTTCACATTGCTTCGCAGAATCGCTTTTGTGCAGAAAACAATAACACTTGTTCAGAACGAAAGAAAGCACAGAGCCCCAGATTTTATGTTGTCCTGGAGAGCTTGCAGAGCACTGGGGAAAGGCAGGCAGAGAATTCCCTGCTAGCACCTTCCCTGTGCCTGGGAAAGAGAAGTGTTCCCATTGCTTCGCAGAATCGCTTTTGTGCAGAAAACAGTAACACTTGTTCAGAAGGAAAGAAAGCACAGAGCCCCAGATTTTATGTTGTCCTGGAGAGCTTGCAGAGCACTGGGGAAAAGCAGGCAGAGAATTCCCTGCTAGCACCTTCTCTGTGCCTGGGAAGCAGAAGTGTTCACATTGCTTGGCAGAATCGCTTTTGTGCAGATAACAGTAACACTTTTTCAGAACAAAAGAAAGCACAGAGCCCCAGATTTTATGTTGTCCTGGAGAGCTTGCAGAGCACTGGGGAAAAGCAGGCAGAGAATTCCCTGCTAGCACCTTCTCTGTGCCTGGGAAACAGAAGGGTTAACATTTCTTAGCAGTATCGCTTTTGTGCAGAAAACAGTAACACTTGTTCAGAAGGAAAGAAAGCACAGAGCCCCATATTTTATGTTGTGCTGGAGAGCTTGCAGAGTACTGGGGAAAAGCAGGCAGAGAATTCCCTGCTAGCACCTTCTCTGTGCCTGGGAAACAGAAGTGTTCACATTGCTTCGCAGAATCGCTTTTGTGCAGATAACAGTAACACTTGTTCAGACGAAAGAAAGCACAGAGCCCCAGATTTTATGTTGTCCTGGAGAGCTTGCAGAGCACTGGGGAAAGGCAGGCAGAGAATTCCCTGCTAGCACCTTCTCTGTGCCTGGGAAACAGAAGTGTTCACATTGCTTCGCAGTATCGCTTTTGTGCAGAAAACAGTAACACTTGTTCAGAACGAAAGAAAGCACAGAGCCCCAGATTTTATGTTGTCCTGGAGAGCTTGCAGAGCACTGGGGAAAGGCAGGCAGAGAATTCCCTGCTAGCACCTTCTCTGTGCCTGTTCACATTGCTTCGCAGAATCGCTTTTGTGCAGAAAACAATAACACTTGTTCAGAACGAAAGAAAGCACAGAGCCCCAGATTTTATGTTGTCCTGGAGAGCTTGCAGAGCACTGGGGAAAAGCAGGCAGAGAATTCCCTGCTAGCACGTTGTCTGTGCCTGGGAAACAGAAGTGTTCCCATTGCTTCGCAGAATCGCTTTTGTGCAGAAAACAGTAACACTTGTTCAGAACGAAAGAAAGCACAGAGCCCCAGATTTTATGTTGTCCTGGAGAGCTTGCAGAGCACTGGGGAAAGGCAGGCAGAGAATTCCCTGCTAGCACCTTCTCTGTGCCTGGGAAACAGAAGTGTTCACATTGCTTCGCAGAATCGCTTTTGTGCAGAAAACAATAACACTTGTTCAGAACGAAAGAAAGCACAGAGCCCCAGATTTTATGTTGTGCTGGAGAGCTTGCAGAGCACTGGGGAAAGGCAGGCAGACAATTCCCTGCTAGCACCTTCTCTGTGCCTGGGAAGCAGAAGTCTTGACATTGCTTCGCAGAATAGCTTTTGTGCAGAAAACAATAACACTTGTTCAGAACGAAAGAAAGCACAGAGCCCCAGATTTTATGTTGTCCTGGAGAGCTTGCAGAGCACTGGGGAAAAGCAGGCAGAGAATTCCCTGCTAGCACCTTCTCTGTGCCTGGGAAACAGAAGTGTTCACATTGCTTCGCAGAATCGCTTTTGTGCAGAAAACAGTAACACTTGTTCAGAAGGAAAGAAAGCACAGAGCCCCAGATTTTATGTTGTCCTGGAGAGCTTGCAGAGCACTGGGGAAAGGCAGGCAGAGAATTCCCTGCTAGCACCTTCTCTGTGCCTGGGAAGCAGAAGTCTTCACATTGCTTCGCAGAATCGCTTTTGTGCAGAAAACAGTAACACTTGTTCAGAACGAAAGAAAGCACAGAGCCCCAGATTTGCTGTTGTCCTGGAGAGCTTACAGAGCACTGGGGAAAAGCAGGCAGAGAATTCCCTGCTAGCACCTTCTCTGTGCCTGGGAAGCAGAAGTGTTCACATTGCTTCGCAGAATCGCTTTTGTGCAGAAAACAGTAACACTTGTTCAGAACGAAAGAAAGCACAGAGCCCCAGATTTTATGTTGTCCTGGAGAGCTTACAGAGCACTGGGGAAAAGCAGGCAGAGAATTCCCTGCTAGCACCTTCTCTGTGCCTGGGAAACAGAAGTGTTCACATTTCTTCGCAGAATCGCTTTTGTGCAGAAAACAGTAACACTTGTTCAGAACGAAAGAAAGCACAGAGCCCCAGATTTTATGTTGTCCTGGAGAGCTTGCAGAGCACTGGGGAAAGGCAGGCAGAGAATTCCCTGCTAGCACCTTCCCTGTGCCTGGGAAAGAGAAGTGTTCCCATTGCTTCGCAGAATCGCTTTTGTGCACAAAACAGTAACACTTGTTCAGAAGGAAAGAAAGCACAGAGCCTCAGATTTTATGTTGTCCTGGAGAGCTTGCAGAGCACTGGGGAAAAGCAGGCAGAGAATTCCCTGCTAGCACCTTCTCTGTGCCTGGGAAGCAGAAGTGTTCACATTGCTTGGCAGAATCGCTTTTGTGCAGATAACAGTAACACTTTTTCAGAACAAAAGAAAGCACAGAGCCCCAGATTTTATGTTGTCCTGGAGAGCTTGCAGAGCACTGGGGAAAAGCAGGCAGAGAATTCCCTGCTAGCACCTTCTCTGTGCCTGGGAAACAGAAGGGTTAACATTTCTTAGCAGTATCGCTTTTGTGCAGAAAACAGTAACACTTGTTCAGAAGGAAAGAAAGCACAGAGCCCCATATTTTATGTTGTGCTGGAGAGCTTGCAGAGTACTGGGGAAAAGCAGGCAGAGAATTCCCTGCTAGCACCTTCTCTGTGCCTGGGAAACAGAAGTGTTCACATTGCTTCGCAGAATCGCTTTTGTGCAGATAACAGTAACACTTGTTCAGACGAAAGAAAGCACAGAGCCCCAGATTTTATGTTGTCCTGGAGAGCTTGCAGAGCACTGGGGAAAGGCAGGCAGAGAATTCCCTGCTAGCACCTTCTCTGTGCCTGGGAAGCACAAGTGTTCACATTGCTTCGCAGAATCTCCTTTGTGCAGAAAACAATAACACTTGTTCAGAACGAAAGAAAGCACAGAGCCCCAGATTCTATGTTGTCCTGGAGAGCTTGCAGAGCACTGGGGAAAAGCAGGCAGAGAATTCCCTGCTAGCACCTTCTCTGTGCCTGGGAAACAGAAGTGTTCACATTGCTTCGCAGAATCGCTTTTGTGCAGAAAACAGTAACACTTGTTCAGAACGAAAGAAAGCACAGAGCCCCAGATTTTATGTTGTCCTGGAGAGCTTGCAGAGCACTGGGGAAAGGCAGGGAGAGAATTCCCTGCTAGCACCTTCTCTGTGCCTGGGAAGCAGAAGTGTTCACATTGCTTCGCAGAATCGTTTTGTGCAGAAAACAATAACACCTGTTCAGAACGAAAGAAAGCACAGAGCCCCAGATTTTATGTTGTGCTGGAGAGCTTGCAGAGCACTGGGGAAAAGCAGGCAGAGAATTCCCTGCTAGCACCTTCTCTGTGCCTGGGAAGCACAAGTGTTCACATTTCTTCGCAGAATCGCTTTTGTGCAGAAAACAATAACACCTGTTCAGAACGAAAGAAATCACAGAGCCCCAGATTTTATGTTGTGCTGGAGAGCTTGCAGAGGACTGGGGAAAAGCAGGCAGAGAATTCCCTGCTAGCACCTTCTCTGTGCCTGGGAAACAGAAGTGTTCACATTTCTTCGCAGAATCGCTTTTGTGCAGAAAACAGTAACACTTGTTCAGAACGAAAGAAAGCACAGAGCCCCAGATTTTATGTTGTCCTGGAGAGCTTGCAGAGCACTGGGGAAAGGCAGGCAGAGAATTCCCTGCTAGCACCTTCTCTGTGCCTGTTCACATTCCTTCGCAGAATCGCTTTTGTGCAGAAAACTGTAACACTTGTTCAGAACGAAAGAAAGCACAGAGCCCCAGATTTTATGTTGTCCTGGAGAGCTTGCAGAGCACTGGGGAAAAGCAGGCAGAGAATTCCCTGCTAGCACCTTCTCTGTGCCTGGGAAGCAGAAGTGTTCACATTGCTTCGCAGAATCGCTTTTGTGCAGAAAACAATAACACTTGTTCAGAACGAAAGAAAGCACAGAGCCCCAGATTTTATGTTGTCCTGGAGAGCTTGCAGAGCACTGGGGAAAAGCAGGCAGAGAATTCCCTGCTAGCACCTTCTCTGTGCCTGGGAAACAGAAGTGTTCCCATTGCTTCGCAGAATCGCTTTTGTGCAGAATACAGTAACACTTGTTCAGAACGAAAGAAAGCACAGAGCCCCAGATTTTATGTTGTCCTGGAGAGCTTGCAGAGCACTGGGGAAAGGCAGGCAGAGAATTCCCTGCTAGCACCTTCTCTGTGCCTGTTCACATTGCTTCGCAGAATCGCTTTTGTGCAGAAAACAGTAACACTTGTTCAGAACGAAAGAAAGCACAGAGCCCCAGATTCTATGTTGTCCTGGAGAGCTTGCAGAGCACTGGGGAAAGGCAGGCAGAGAATTTCCTGCTAGCACCTTCTCTGTGCCTGGGAAGCAGAAGTGTTCACATTGCTTCGCAGAATCGCTTTTGTGCAGAAAACAGTAACACTTGTTCAGTACGAAAGAAAGCACAGAGCCCCAGATTTTATGTTGTCCTGGAGAGCTTGCAGAGCACTGGGGAAAAGCAGGCAGAGAATTCCCTGCTAGCACCTTCTCTGTGCCTGGGAAACAGAAGTGTTCACATTGCTTCGCAGAATCGCTTTTGTGCAGAAAACAGTAACACTTGTTCAGAAAGAAAGAAAGCACAGAGCCCCAGATTTTATGTTGTCCTGGAGAGCTTGCAGAGCACTGGGGAAAAGCAGGCAGAGAATTCCCTGCTAGCACCTTCTCTGTGCCTGGGAAACAGAAGTGTTCACATTGCTTCGCAGAATCGCTTTTGTGCAGAAAACAGTAACACTTGTTCAGAACGAAAGAAAGCACAGAGCCCCAGATTCTATGTTGTCCTGGAGAGCTTGCAGAGCACTGGGGAAAGGCAGGCAGAGAATTCCCTGCTAGCACCTTCTCTGTGCCTGGGAAGCAGAAGTGTTCACATTGCTTCGCAGAATCGTTTTGTGCAGAAAACAATAACACCTGTTCAGAACGAAAGAAAGCACAGAGCCCCAGATTTTATGTTGTCCTGGAGAGCTTGCAGAGCACTGGGGAAAGGCAGGCAGAGAATTCCCTGCTAGCACGTTCTCGGTGCCTGGGAAGCAGAAGTGTTCACATTTCTTAGCAGTATCGCTTTTGTGCAGAAAACAGTAACACTTGTTCAGAAGGAAAGAAAGCACAGAGCCCCATATTTTATGTTGTGCTGGAGAGCTTGCAGAGTACTGGGGAAAAGCAGGCAGAGAATTCCCTGCTAGCACCTTCTCTGTGCCTGGGAAACAGAAGTGTTCACATTGCTTCGCAGAATCGCTTTTGTGCAGATAACAGTAACACTTGTTCAGAACAAAAGAAAGCACAGAGCCCCAGATTTTATGTTGTCCTGGAGAGCTTGCAGAGCACTGGGGAAAAGCAGGCAGAGAATTCCCTGCTAGCACCTTCTCTGTGCCTGGGAAACAGAAGTGTTCACATTGCTTCGCAGAATCGCTTTTGTGCAGAAAACAGTAACACTTGTTCAGACGAAAGAAAGCACAGAGCCCCAGATTTTATGTTGTGCTGGAGAGCTTGCAGAGCACTGGGGAAAGGCAGGCAGAGAATTCCCTGCTAGCACCTTCTCTGTGCCTGGGAAGCAGAAGTCTTCACATTGCTTCGCAGAATCGCTTTTGTGCAGAATACAGTAACACTTGTTCAGAACGAAAGAAAGCACAGAGCCCCAGATTCTATGTTGTCCTGGAGAGCTTGCAGAGCACTGGGGAAAAGCAGGCAGAGAATTTCCTGCTAGCACCTTCTCTGTGCCTGGGAAGCAGAAGTGTTCACATTGCTTCGCAGAATCGCTTTTGTGCAGAAAACAGTAACACTTGTTCAGAACGAAAGAAAGCACAGAGCCCCAGATTTTATGTTGTCCTGGAGAGCTTGCAGAGCACTGGGGAAAGGCAGGCAGAGAATTCCCTGCTAGCACCTTCTCTGTGCCTGTTCACATTGCTTCGCAGAATCGCTTTTGTGCAGAAAACAGTAACACTTGTTCAGAACGAAAGAAAGCACAGAGCCCCAGATTTTATGTTGTCCTGGAGAGCTTGCAGAGCACTGGGGAAAGGCAGGCAGAGAATTCCCTGCTAGCACCTTCTCTGTGCCTGGGAAGCAGAAGTCTTCACATTGCTTCGCAGAATCGCTTTTGTGCAGAAAACACTAACACTTGTTCAGAACACAAGAAAGCACAGAGCCCCAGATTCTATGTTGTCCTGGAGAGCTTGCAGAGCACTGGGGAAAGGCAGGCAGAGAATTTCCTGCTAGCACCTTCTCTGTGCCTGGGAAGCAGAAGTGTTCACATTGCTTCGCAGAATCGCTTTTGTGCAGAAAACAGTAACACTTGTTCAGTACGAAAGAAAGCACAGAGCCCCAGATTTTATGTTGTCCTGGAGAGCTTGCAGAGCACTGGGGAAAAGCAGGCAGAGAATTCCCTGCTAGCACCTTCTCTGTGCCTGGGAAACAGAAGTGTTCACATTGCTTCGCAGAATCGCTTTTGTGCAGAAAACAGTAACACTTGTTCAGAAAGAAAGAAAGCACAGAGCCCCAGATTTTATGTTGTCCTGGAGAGCTTGCAGAGCACTGGGGAAAAGCAGGCAGAGAATTCCCTGCTAGCACCTTCTCTGTGCCTGGGAAACAGAAGTGTTCACATTGCTTCGCAGAATCGCTTTTGTGCAGAAAACAGTAACACTTGTTCAGAACAAAAGAAAGCACAGAGCCCCAGATTTTATGTTGTCCTGGAGAGCTTGCAGAGCACTGGGGAAAGGCAGGCAGAGAATTCCCTGCTAGCACCTTCTCTGTGCCTGGGAAGCAGAAGTCTTCACATTGCTTCGCAGAATCGCTTTTGTGCAGAAAACAGTAACACTTGTTCAGAACGAAAGAAAGCACAGAGCCCCAGATTTGCTGTTGTCCTGGAGAGCTTGCAGAGCACTGGGGAAAGGCAGGCAGAGAATTCCCTGCTAGCACCTTCTCTGTGCCTGGGAAGCAGAAGTGTTCACATTGCTTCGCAGAATCGCTTTTGTGCAGAAAACAGTAACACTTGTTCAGAACGAAAGAAAGCACAGAGCCCCAGATTTTATGTTGTCCTGGAGAGCTTACAGAGCACTGGGGAAAAGCAGGCAGAGAATTCCCTGCTAGCACCTTCTCTGTGCCTGGGAAGCAGAAGTGTTCACATTGCTTCGCAGAATCGCTTTTGTGCAGAAAACAGTAACACTTGTTCAGAACGAAAGAAAGCACAGAGCCCCAGATTTTATGTTGTCCTGGAGAGCTTGCAGAGCACTGGGGAAAGGCAGGCAGAGAATTCCCTGCTAGCACCTTCTCTGTGCCTGGGAAGCAGAAGTGTTCACATTGCTTCGCAGAATCGCTTTTGTGCAGAAAACAGTAACACTTGTTCAGAACGAAAGAAAGCACAGAGCCCCAGATTTTATGTTGTCCTGGAGAGCTTGCAGAGCACTGGGGAAAGGCAGGCAGAGAATTCCCTGCTAGCACCTTCCCTGTGCCTGGGAAACAGAAGTGTTCCCATTGCTTCGCAGAATCGCTTTTGTGCAGAAAACAGTAACACTTGTTCAGAAGGAAAGAAAGCACAGAGCCCCAGATTTTATGTTGTCCTGGAGAGCTTGCAGAGCACTGGGGAAAAGCAGGCAGAGAATTCCCTGCTAGCACCTTCTCTGTGCCTGGGAAGCAGAAGTGTTCACATTGCTTGGCAGAATCGCTTTTGTGCAGATAACAGTAACACTTTTTCAGAACAAAAGAAAGCACAGAGCCCCAGATTTTATGTTGTCCTGGAGAGCTTGCAGAGCACTGGGGAAAAGCAGGCAGAGAATTCCCTGCTAGCACCTTCTCTGTGCCTGGGAAACAGAAGTGTTCACATTGCTTCGCAGAATCGCTTTTGTGCAGATAACAGTAACACTTGTTCAGACGAAAGAAAGCACAGAGCCCCAGATTTTATGTTGTCCTGGAGAGCTTGCAGAGCACTGGGGAAAAGCAGGCAGAGAATTCCCTGCTAGCACCTTCTCTGTGCCTGGGAAACAGAAGTGTTCCCATTGCTTCGCAGAATCGCTTTTGTGCAGAATACAGTAACACTTGTTCAGAACGAAAGAAAGCACAGAGCCCCAGATTTTATGTTGTCCTGGAGAGCTTGCAGAGCACTGGGGAAAGGCAGGCAGAGAATTCCCTGCTAGCACCTTCTCTGTGCCTGTTCACATTCCTTCGCAGAATCGCTTTTGTGCAGAAAACAGTAACACTTGTTCAGAACGAAAGAAAGCACAGAGCCCCAGATTCTATGTTGTCCTGGAGAGCTTGCAGAGCACTGGGGAAAGGCAGGCAGAGAATTCCCTGCTAGCACCTTCTCTGTGC
The DNA here is from genome assembly GCF_047716275.1 of Strix uralensis. Taxonomy (NCBI): domain Eukaryota; kingdom Metazoa; phylum Chordata; class Aves; order Strigiformes; family Strigidae; genus Strix; species Strix uralensis. The sequence goes on along the minus strand of NC_133981.1, from coordinate 26,343,809 downwards.
CTGGGAAGCAGAAGTGTTCACATTGCTTCGCAGAATCGCTTTTGTGCAGATAACAGTAACACTTTTTCAGAACAAAAGAAAGCACAGAGCCCCAGATTTTATGTTGTCCTGGAGAGCTTGCAGAGCACTGGGGAAAAGCAGGCAGAGAATTCCCTGCTAGCACCTTCTCTGTGCCTGGGAAACAGAAGTGTTCACATTGCTTCGCAGAATCGCTTTTGTGCAGAAAACAGTAACACTTGTTCAGACGAAAGAAAGCACAGAGCCCCAGATTTTATGTTGTGCTGGAGAGCTTGCAGAGCACTGGGGAAAGGCAGGCAGAGAATTCCCTGCTAGCACCTTCTCTGTGCCTGGGAAGCAGAAGTCTTCACATTGCTTCGCAGAATCGCTTTTGTGCAGAATACAGTAACACTTGTTCAGAACGAAAGAAAGCACAGAGCCCCAGATTCTATGTTGTCCTGGAGAGCTTGCAGAGCACTGGGGAAAAGCAGGCAGAGAATTTCCTGCTAGCACCTTCTCTGTGCCTGGGAAGCAGAAGTGTTCACATTGCTTCGCAGAATCGCTTTTGTGCAGAAAACAGTAACACTTGTTCAGAACGAAAGAAAGCACAGAGCCCCAGATTTTATGTTGTCCTGGAGAGCTTGCAGAGCACTGGGGAAAGGCAGGCAGAGAATTCCCTGCTAGCACCTTCTCTGTGCCTGTTCACATTGCTTCGCAGAATCGCTTTTGTGCAGAAAACAGTAACACTTGTTCAGAACGAAAGAAAGCACAGAGCCCCAGATTTTATGTTGTCCTGGAGAGCTTGCAGAGCACTGGGGAAAGGCAGGCAGAGAATTCCCTGCTAGCACCTTCTCTGTGCCTGGGAAGCAGAAGTCTTCACATTGCTTCGCAGAATCGCTTTTGTGCAGAAAACACTAACACTTGTTCAGAACACAAGAAAGCACAGAGCCCCAGATTCTATGTTGTCCTGGAGAGCTTGCAGAGCACTGGGGAAAGGCAGGCAGAGAATTTCCTGCTAGCACCTTCTCTGTGCCTGGGAAGCAGAAGTGTTCACATTGCTTCGCAGAATCGCTTTTGTGCAGAAAACAGTAACACTTGTTCAGTACGAAAGAAAGCACAGAGCCCCAGATTTTATGTTGTCCTGGAGAGCTTGCAGAGCACTGGGGAAAAGCAGGCAGAGAATTCCCTGCTAGCACCTTCTCTGTGCCTGGGAAACAGAAGTGTTCACATTGCTTCGCAGAATCGCTTTTGTGCAGAAAACAGTAACACTTGTTCAGAAAGAAAGAAAGCACAGAGCCCCAGATTTTATGTTGTCCTGGAGAGCTTGCAGAGCACTGGGGAAAAGCAGGCAGAGAATTCCCTGCTAGCACCTTCTCTGTGCCTGGGAAGCAGAAGTGTTCACATTGCTTCGCAGAATCGCTTTTGTGCAGAAAACAGTAACACTTGTTCAGAACGAAAGAAAGCACAGAGCCCCAGATTTTATGTTGTCCTGGAGAGCTTGCAGAGCACTGGGGAAAGGCAGGCAGAGAATTCCCTGCTAGCACCTTCTCTGTGCCTGGGAAGCAGAAGTGTTCACATTGCTTCGCAGAATCGCTTTTGTGCAGAAAACAGTAACACTTGTTCAGAACGAAAGAAAGCACAGAGCCCCAGATTTTATGTTGTCCTGGAGAGCTTGCAGAGCACTGGGGAAAGGCAGGCAGAGAATTCCCTGCTAGCACCTTCCCTGTGCCTGGGAAACAGAAGTGTTCCCATTGCTTCGCAGAATCGCTTTTGTGCAGAAAACAGTAACACTTGTTCAGAAGGAAAGAAAGCACAGAGCCCCAGATTTTATGTTGTCCTGGAGAGCTTACAGAGCACTGGGGAAAAGCAGGCAGAGAATTCCCTGCTAGCACCTTCTCTGTGCCTGGGAAGCAGAAGTGTTCACATTGCTTGGCAGAATCGCTTTTGTGCAGATAACAGTAACACTTTTTCAGAACAAAAGAAAGCACAGAGCCCCAGATTTTATGTTGTCCTGGAGAGCTTGCAGAGCACTGGGGAAAAGCAGGCAGAGAATTCCCTGCTAGCACCTTCTCTGTGCCTGGGAAACAGAAGTGTTCACATTGCTTCGCAGAATCGCTTTTGTGCAGATAACAGTAACACTTGTTCAGACGAAAGAAAGCACAGAGCCCCAGATTTTATGTTGTCCTGGAGAGCTTGCAGAGCACTGGGGAAAAGCAGGCAGAGAATTCCCTGCTAGCACCTTCTCTGTGCCTGGGAAACAGAAGTGTTCCCATTGCTTCGCAGAATCGCTTTTGTGCAGAATACAGTAACACTTGTTCAGAACGAAAGAAAGCACAGAGCCCCAGATTTTATGTTGTCCTGGAGAGCTTGCAGAGCACTGGGGAAAGGCAGGCAGAGAATTCCCTGCTAGCACCTTCTCTGTGCCTGTTCACATTCCTTCGCAGAATCGCTTTTGTGCAGAAAACAGTAACACTTGTTCAGAACGAAAGAAAGCACAGAGCCCCAGATTCTATGTTGTCCTGGAGAGCTTGCAGAGCACTGGGGAAAGGCAGGCAGAGAATTCCCTGCTAGCACCTTCTCTGTGCCTGGGAAGCAGAAGTGTTCACATTGCTTCGCAGAATCGCTTTTGTGCAGATAACAGTAACACTTTTTCAGAACAAAAGAAAGCACAGAGCCCCAGATTTTATGTTGTCCTGGAGAGCTTGCAGAGCACTGGGGAAAAGCAGGCAGAGAATTCCCTGCTAGCACCTTCTCTGTGCCTGGGAAAGAGAAGGGTTAACATTTCTTAGCAGTATCGCTTTTGTGCAGAAAACAGTAACACTTGTTCAGAAGGAAAGAAAGCACAGAGCCCCATATTTTATGTTGTGCTGGAGAGCTTGCAGAGTACTGGGGAAAAGCAGGCAGAGAATTCCCTGCTAGCACCTTCTCTGTGCCTGGGAAACAGAAGTGTTCACATTGCTTCGCAGAATCGCTTTTGTGCAGATAACAGTAACACTTGTTCAGACGAAAGAAAGCACAGAGCCCCAGATTTTATGTTGTCCTGGAGAGCTTGCAGAGCACTGGGGAAAAGCAGGCAGAGAATTCCCTGCTAGCACCTTCTCTGTGCCTGGGAAACAGAAGTGTTCCCATTGCTTCGCAGAATCGCTTTTGTGCAGAATACAGTAACACTTGTTCAGAACGAAAGAAAGCACAGAGCCCCAGATTTTATGTTGTCCTGGAGAGCTTGCAGAGCACTGGGGAAAGGCAGGCAGAGAATTCCCTGCTAGCACCTTCTCTGTGCCTGTTCACATTCCTTCGCAGAATCGCTTTTGTGCAGAAAACAGTAACACTTGTTCAGAACGAAAGAAAGCACAGAGCCCCAGATTCTATGTTGTCCTGGAGAGCTTGCAGAGCACTGGGGAAAGGCAGGCAGAGAATTCCCTGCTAGCACCTTCTCTGTGCCTGGGAAGCAGAAGTCTTCACATTGCTTCGCAGAATCGCTTTTGTGCAGAAAACAGTAACACTTGCTCAGAACGAAAGAAAGCACAGAGCCCCAGATTTTATGTTGTCCTGGAGAGCTTACAGAGCACTGGGGAAAGGCAGGCAGAGAATTCCCTGCTAGCACCTTCTCTGTGCCTGGGAAACAGAAGTGTTCACATTGCTTCGCAGAATCGCTTTTGTGCAGAAAACAATAACACTTGTTCAGAACGAAAGAAAGCACAGAGCCCCAGATTTTATGTTGTCCTGGAGAGCTTGCAGAGCACTGGGGAAAGGCAGGCAGAGAATTCCCTGCTAGCACCTTCCCTGTGCCTGGGAAAGAGAAGTGTTCCCATTGCTTCGCAGAATCGCTTTTGTGCAGAAAACAGTAACACTTGTTCAGAAGGAAAGAAAGCACAGAGCCCCAGATTTTATGTTGTCCTGGAGAGCTTGCAGAGCACTGGGGAAAGGCAGGCAGAGAATTCCCTGCTAGCACCTTCTCTGTGCCTGTTCACATTCCTTCGCAGAATCGCTTTTGTGCAGAAAACTGTAACACTTGTTCAGAACGAAAGAAAGCACAGAGCCCCAGATTTTATGTTGTCCTGGAGAGCTTGCAGAGCACTGGGGAAAAGCAGGCAGAGAATTCCCTGCTAGCACCTTCTCTGTGCCTGGGAAGCAGAAGTGTTCACATTGCTTCGCAGAATCGCTTTTGTGCAGAAAACAATAACACTTGTTCAGAACGAAAGAAAGCACAGAGCCCCAGATTTTATGTTGTCCTGGAGAGCTTGCAGAGCACTGGGGAAAAGCAGGCAGAGAATTCCCTGCTAGCACCTTCTCTGTGCCTGGGAAACAGAAGTGTTCCCATTGCTTCGCAGAATCGCTTTTGTGCAGAATACAGTAACACTTGTTCAGAACGAAAGAAAGCACAGAGCCCCAGATTTTATGTTGTCCTGGAGAGCTTGCAGAGCACTGGGGAAAGGCAGGCAGAGAATTCCCTGCTAGCACCTTCTCTGTGCCTGGGAAGCAGAAGTGTTCACATTGCTTCGCAGAATCGCTTTTGTGCAGAAAACAGTAACACTTGTTCAGAACGAAAGAAAGCACAGAGCCCCATATTTTATGTTGTCCTGGAGAGCTTACAGAGCACTGGGGAAAAGCAGGCAGAGAATTCCCTGCTAGCACCTTCTCTGTGCCTGGGAAACAGAAGTGTTCACATTGCTTCGCAGAATCGCTTTTGTGCAGAAAACAGTAACACTTGTTCAGAACGAAAGAAAGCACAGAGCCCCAGATTTTATGTTGTCCTGGAGAGCTTGCAGAGCACTGGGGAAAGGCAGGCAGAGAATTCCCTGCTAGCACCTTCCCTGTGCCTGGGAAAGAGAAGTGTTCCCATTGCTTCGCAGAATCGCTTTTGTGCAGAAAACAGTAACACTTGTTCAGAACGAAAGAAAGCACAGAGCCCCAGATTTTATGTTGTCCTGGAGAGCTTGCAGAGCACTGGGGAAAGGCAGGCAGAGAATTCCCTGCTAGCACCTTCTCTGTGCCTGGGAAGCAGAAGTGTTCACATTGCTTCGCAGAATCGTTTTGTGCAGAAAACAATAACACCTGTTCGGAACGAAAGAAAGCACAGAGCCCCAGATTTTATGTTGTCCTGGAGAGCTTGCAGAGCACTGGGGAAAGGCAGGCAGAGAATTCCCTGCTAGCACGTTCTCGGTGCCTGGGAAGCAGAAGTGTTCACATTTCTTAGCAGTATCGCTTTTGTGCAGAAAACAGTAACACTTGTTCAGAAGGAAAGAAAGCACAGAGCCCCATATTTTATGTTGTGCTGGAGAGCTTGCAGAGTACTGGGGAAAAGCAGGCAGAGAATTCCCTGCTAGCACCTTCTCTGTGCCTGGGAAACAGAAGTGTTCACATTGCTTCGCAGAATCGCTTTTGTGCAGATAACAGTAACACTTGTTCAGAACAAAAGAAAGCACAGAGCCCCAGATTTTATGTTGTCCTGGAGAGCTTGCAGAGCACTGGGGAAAAGCAGGCAGAGAATTCCCTGCTAGCACCTTCTCTGTGCCTGGGAAACAGAAGTGTTCACATTGCTTCGCAGAATCGCTTTTGTGCAGAAAACAGTAACACTTGTTCAGACGAAAGAAAGCACAGAGCCCCAGATTTTATGTTGTGCTGGAGAGCTTGCAGAGCACTGGGGAAAGGCAGGCAGAGAATTCCCTGCTAGCACCTTCTCTGTGCCTGGGAAGCAGAAGTCTTCACATTGCTTCGCAGAATCGCTTTTGTGCAGAATACAGTAACACTTGTTCAGAACGAAAGAAAGCACAGAGCCCCAGATTCTATGTTGTCCTGGAGAGCTTGCAGAGCACTGGGGAAAAGCAGGCAGAGAATTTCCTGCTAGCACCTTCTCTGTGCCTGGGAAGCAGAAGTGTTCACATTGCTTCGCAGAATCGCTTTTGTGCAGAAAACAGTAACACTTGTTCAGAACGAAAGAAAGCACAGAGCCCCAGATTTTATGTTGTCCTGGAGAGCTTGCAGAGCACTGGGGAAAGGCAGGCAGAGAATTCCCTGCTAGCACCTTCTCTGTGCCTGTTCACATTGCTTCGCAGAATCGCTTTTGTGCAGAAAACAGTAACACTTGTTCAGAACGAAAGAAAGCACAGAGCCCCAGATTTTATGTTGTCCTGGAGAGCTTGCAGAGCACTGGGGAAAGGCAGGCAGAGAATTCCCTGCTAGCACCTTCTCTGTGCCTGGGAAGCAGAAGTCTTCACATTGCTTCGCAGAATCGCTTTTGTGCAGAAAACACTAACACTTGTTCAGAACACAAGAAAGCACAGAACCCCAGATTCTATGTTGTCCTGGAGAGCTTGCAGAGCACTGGGGAAAGGCAGGCAGAGAATTTCCTGCTAGCACCTTCTCTGTGCCTGGGAAGCAGAAGTGTTCACATTGCTTCGCAGAATCGCTTTTGTGCAGAAAACAGTAACACTTGTTCAGTACGAAAGAAAGCACAGAGCCCCAGATTTTATGTTGTCCTGGAGAGCTTGCAGAGCACTGGGGAAAAGCAGGCAGAGAATTCCCTGCTAGCACCTTCTCTGTGCCTGGGAAACAGAAGTGTTCACATTGCTTCGCAGAATCGCTTTTGTGCAGAAAACAGTAACACTTGTTCAGAACGAAAGAAAGCACAGAGCCCCAGATTTTATGTTGTCCTGGAGAGCTTGCAGAGCACTGGGGAAAAGCAGGCAGAGAATTCCCTGCTAGCACCTTCTCTGTGCCTGGGAAACAGAAGTGTTCACATTGCTTCGCAGAATCGCTTTTGTGCAGAAAACAGTAACACTTGTTCAGAACAAAAGAAAGCACAGAGCCCCAGATTTTATGTTGTCCTGGAGAGCTTGCAGAGCACTGGGGAAAGGCAGGCAGAGAATTCCCTGCTAGCACCTTCTCTGTGCCTGGGAAGCAGAAGTCTTCACATTGCTTCGCAGAATCGCTTTTGTGCAGAAAACAGTAACACTTGTTCAGAACGAAAGAAAGCACAGAGCCCCAGATTTGCTGTTGTCCTGGAGAGCTTGCAGAGCACTGGGGAAAGGCAGGCAGAGAATTCCCTGCTAGCACCTTCTCTGTGCCTGGGAAGCAGAAGTGTTCACATTGCTTCGCAGAATCGCTTTTGTGCAGAAAACAGTAACACTTGTTCAGAACGAAAGAAAGCACAGAGCCCCAGATTTTATGTTGTCCTGGAGAGCTTACAGAGCACTGGGGAAAGGCAGGCAGAGAATTCCCTGCTAGCACCTTCTCTGTGCCTGGGAAACAGAAGTGTTCACATTGCTTCGCAGAATCGCTTTTGTGCAGAAAACAGTAACACTTGTTCAGAACGAAAGAAAGCACAGAGCCCCAGATTTTATGTTGTCCTGGAGAGCTTGCAGAGCACTGGGGAAAGGCAGGCAGAGAATTCCCTGCTAGCACCTTCCCTGTGCCTGGGAAAGAGAAGTGTTCCCATTGCTTCGCAGAATCGCTTTTGTGCAGAAAACAGTAACACTTGTTCAGAAGGAAAGAAAGCACAGAGCCCCAGATTTTATGTTGTCCTGGAGAGCTTGCAGAGCACTGGGGAAAAGCAGGCAGAGAATTCCCTGCTAGCACCTTCTCTGTGCCTGGGAAGCAGAAGTGTTCACATTGCTTCGCAGAATCGCTTTTGTGCAGAAAACAGTAACACTTGTTCAGAACGAAAGAAAGCACAGAGCCCCAGATTTTATGTTGTCCTGGAGAGCTTGCAGAGCACTGGGGAAAGGCAGGCAGAGAATTCCCTGCTAGCACCTTCTCTGTGCCTGGGAAGCAGAAGTGTTCACATTGCTTCGCAGAATCGCTTTTGTGCAGAAAACAGTAACACTTGTTCAGAACGAAAGAAAGCACAGAGCCCCAGATTTTATGTTGTCCTGGAGAGCTTGCAGAGCACTGGGGAAAGGCAGGCAGAGAATTCCCTGCTAGCACCTTCCCTGTGCCTGGGAAACAGAAGTGTTCCCATTGCTTCGCAGAATCGCTTTTGTGCAGAAAACAGTAACACTTGTTCAGAAGGAAAGAAAGCACAGAGCCCCAGATTTTATGTTGTCCTGGAGAGCTTGCAGAGCACTGGGGAAAAGCAGGCAGAGAATTCCCTGCTAGCACCTTCTCTGTGCCTGGGAAGCAGAAGTGTTCACATTGCTTGGCAGAATCGCTTTTGTGCAGATAACAGTAACACTTTTTCAGAACAAAAGAAAGCACAGAGCCCCAGATTTTATGTTGTCCTGGAGAGCTTGCAGAGCACTGGGGAAAAGCAGGCAGAGAATTCCCTGCTAGCACCTTCTCTGTGCCTGGGAAACAGAAGTGTTCACATTGCTTCGCAGAATCGCTTTTGTGCAGAAAACAGTAACACTTGTTCAGACGAAAGAAAGCACAGAGCCCCAGATTTTATGTTGTCCTGGAGAGCTTGCAGAGCACTGGGGAAAAGCAGGCAGAGAATTCCCTGCTAGCACCTTCTCTGTGCCTGGGAAACAGAAGTGTTCCCATTGCTTCGCAGAATCGCTTTTGTGCAGAATACAGTAACACTTGTTCAGAACGAAAGAAAGCACAGAGCCCCAGATTTTATGTTGTCCTGGAGAGCTTGCAGAGCACTGGGGAAAGGCAGGCAGAGAATTCCCTGCTAGCACCTTCTCTGTGCCTGTTCACATTCCTTCGCAGAATCGCTTTTGTGCAGAAAACAGTAACACTTGTTCAGAACGAAAGAAAGCACAGAGCCCCAGATTCTATGTTGTCCTGGAGAGCTTGCAGAGCACTGGGGAAAGGCAGGCAGAGAATTCCCTGCTAGCACCTTCTCTGTGCCTGGGAAGCAGAAGTGTTCACATTGCTTCGCAGAATCGCTTTTGTGCAGATAACAGTAACACTTTTTCAGAACAAAAGAAAGCACAGAGCCCCAGATTTTATGTTGTCCTGGAGAGCTTGCAGAGCACTGGGGAAAAGCAGGCAGAGAATTCCCTGCTAGCACCTTCTCTGTGCCTGGGAAAGAGAAGGGTTAACATTTCTTAGCAGTATCGCTTTTGTGCAGAAAACAGTAACACTTGTTCAGAAGGAAAGAAAGCACAGAGCCCCATATTTTATGTTGTGCTGGAGAGCTTGCAGAGTACTGGGGAAAAGCAGGCAGAGAATTCCCTGCTAGCACCTTCTCTGTGCCTGGGAAACAGAAGTGTTCACATTGCTTCGCAGAATCGCTTTTGTGCAGATAACAGTAACACTTGTTCAGACGAAAGAAAGCACAGAGCCCCAGATTTTATGTTGTCCTGGAGAGCTTGCAGAGCACTGGGGAAAAGCAGGCAGAGAATTCCCTGCTAGCACCTTCTCTGTGCCTGGGAAACAGAAGTGTTCCCATTGCTTCGCAGAATCGCTTTTGTGCAGAATACAGTAACACTTGTTCAGAACGAAAGAAAGCACAGAGCCCCAGATTTTATGTTGTCCTGGAGAGCTTGCAGAGCACTGGGGAAAGGCAGGCAGAGAATTCCCTGCTAGCACCTTCTCTGTGCCTGTTCACATTCCTTCGCAGAATCGCTTTTGTGCAGAAAACAGTAACACTTGTTCAGAACGAAAGAAAGCACAGAGCCCCAGATTCTATGTTGTCCTGGAGAGCTTACAGAGCACTGGGGAAAGGCAGGCAGAGAATTCCCTGCTAGCACCTTCTCTGTGCCTGGGAAACAGAAGTGTTCACATTGCTTCGCAGAATCGCTTTTGTGCAGAAAACAATAACACTTGTTCAGAACGAAAGAAAGCACAGAGCCCCAGATTTTATGTTGTCCTGGAGAGCTTGCAGAGCACTGGGGAAAGGCAGGCAGAGAATTCCCTGCTAGCACCTTCCCTGTGCCTGGGAAAGAGAAGTGTTCCCATTGCTTCGCAGAATCGCTTTTGTGCAGAAAACAGTAACACTTGTTCAGAAGGAAAGAAAGCACAGAGCCCCAGATTTTATGTTGTCCTGGAGAGCTTGCAGAGCACTGGGGAAAAGCAGGCAGAGAATTCCCTGCTAGCACCTTCTCTGTGCCTGGGAAGCAGAAGTGTTCACATTGCTTGGCAGAATCGCTTTTGTGCAGATAACAGTAACACTTTTTCAGAACAAAAGAAAGCACAGAGCCCCAGATTTTATGTTGTCCTGGAGAGCTTGCAGAGCACTGGGGAAAAGCAGGCAGAGAATTCCCTGCTAGCACCTTCTCTGTGCCTGGGAAACAGAAGGGTTAACATTTCTTAGCAGTATCGCTTTTGTGCAGAAAACAGTAACACTTGTTCAGAAGGAAAGAAAGCACAGAGCCCCATATTTTATGTTGTGCTGGAGAGCTTGCAGAGTACTGGGGAAAAGCAGGCAGAGAATTCCCTGCTAGCACCTTCTCTGTGCCTGGGAAACAGAAGTGTTCACATTTCTTCGCAGAATCGCTTTTGTGCAGAAAACAGTAACACTTGTTCAGACGAAAGAAAGCACAGAGCCCCAGATTTTATGTTGTCCTGGAGAGCTTGCAGAGCACTGGGGAAAGGCAGGCAGAGAATTCCCTGCTAGCACCTTCTCTGTGCCTGGGAAGCAGAAGTGTTCACATTGCTTCGCAGAATCTCCTTTGTGCAGAAAACAATAACACTTGTTCAGAACGAAAGAAAGCACAGAGCCCCAGATTCTATGTTGTGCTGGAGAGCTTGCAGAGCACTGGGGAAAAGCAGGCAGAGAATTCCCTGCTAGCACCTTCTCTGTGCCTGGGAAACAGAAGTGTTCACATTTCTTCGCAGAATCGCTTTTGTGCAGAAAACAGTAACACTTGTTCAGAACGAAAGAAAGCACAGAGCCCCAGATTTTATGTTGTCCTGGAGAGCTTGCAGAGCACTGGGGAAAGGCAGGCAGAGAATTCCCTGCTAGCACCTTCTCTGTGCCTGTTCACATTCCTTCGCAGAATCGCTTTTGTGCAGAAAACTGTAACACTTGTTCAGAACGAAAGAAAGCACAGAGCCCCAGATTTTATGTTGTCCTGGAGAGCTTGCAGAGCACTGGGGAAAGGCAGGCAGAGAATTCCCTGCTAGCACCTTCTCTGTGCCTGGGAAACAGAAGTGTTCCCATTGCTTCGCAGAATCGCTTTTGTGCAGAAAACAGTAACACTTGTTCAGACGAAAGAAAGCACAGAGCCCCAGATTTTATGTTGTGCTGGAGAGCTTGCAGAGCACTGGGGAAAGGCAGGCAGAGAATTCCCTGCTAGCACCTTCTCTGTGCCTGGGAAGCAGAAGTCTTCACATTGCTTCGCAGAATCGCTTTTGTGCAGAAAACAGTAACACTTGTTCAGAACGAAAGAAAGCACAGAGCCCCAGATTTTATGTTGTCCTGGAGAGCTTGCAGAGCACTGGGGAAAAGCAGGCAGAGAATTCCCTGCTAGCACCTTCTCTGTGCCTGGGAAACAGAAGTGTTCCCATTGCTTCGCAGAATCGCTTTTGTGCAGAAAACAGTAACACTTGTTCAGAACGAAAGAAAGCACAGAGCCCCAGATTTTATGTTGTCCTGGAGAGCTTGCAGAGCACTGGGGAAAGGCAGGCAGAGAATTCCCTGCTAGCACCTTCTCTGTGCCTGTTCCCATTGCTTCGCAGAATCGCTTTTGTGCAGAAAACAGTAACACTTGTTCAGAACGAAAGAAAGCACAGAGCCCCAGATTTTATGTTGTCCTGGAGAGCTTGCAGAGCACTGGGGAAAGGCAGGCAGAGAATTCCCTGCTAGCACCTTCTCTGTGCCTGGGAAGCAGAAGTGTTCACATTGCTTCGCAGAATCGTTTTGTGCAGAAAACAATAACACCTGTTCAGAACGAAAGAAAGCACAGAGCCCCAGATTTTATGTTGTCCTGGAGAGCTTGCAGAGCACTGGGGAAAAGCAGGCAGAGAATTCCCTGCTAGCACCTTCTCTGTGCCTGGGAAACAGAAGTGTTCACATTTCTTCGCAGAATCGCTTTTGTGCAGAAAACAGTAACACTTGTTCAGAACGAAAGAAAGCACAGAGCCCCAGATTTTATGTTGTCCTGGAGAGCTTGCAGAGCACTGGGGAAAGGCAGGCAGAGAATTCCCTGCTAGCACCTTCTCTGTGCCTGTTCACATTCCTTCGCAGAATCGCTTTTGTGCAGAAAACAGTAACACTTGTTCAGAACGAAAGAAAGCACAGAGCCCCAGATTTTATGTTGTGCTGGAGAGCTTGCAGAGCACTGGGGAAAGGCAGGCAGAGAATTCCCTGCTAGCACCTTCTCTGTGCCTGTTCACATTCCTTCGCAGAATCGCTTTTGTGCAGAAAACTGTAACACTTGTTCAGAACGAAAGAAAGCACAGAGCCCCAGATTTTATGTTGTCCCGGAGAGCTTGCAGAGCACTGGGGAAAAGCAGGCAGAGAATTCCCTGCTAGCACCTTCTCTGTGCCTGGGAAACAGAAGTGTTCCCATTGCTTCGCAGAATCGCTTTTGTGCAGAAAACAGTAACACTTGTTCAGACGAAAGAAAGCACAGAGCCCCAGATTTTATGTTGTGCTGGAGAGCTTGCAGAGCACTGGGGAAAGGCAGGCAGAGAATTCCCTGCTAGCACCTTCTCTGTGCCTGGGAAGCAGAAGTCTTCACATTGCTTCGCAGAATCGCTTTTGTGCAGAAAACAGTAACACTTGTTCAGAACGAAAGAAAGCACAGAGCCCCAGATTTTATGTTGTCCTGGAGAGCTTGCAGAGCACTGGGGAAAAGCAGGCAGAGAATTCCCTGCTAGCACCTTCTCTGTGCCTGGGAAGCAGAAGTGTTCACATTGCTTCGCAGAATCGCTTTTGTGCAGAAAACAATAACACTTGTTCAGAACGAAAGAAAGCACAGAGCCCCAGATTTTATGTTGTCCTGGAGAGCTTGCAGAGCACTGGGGAAAAGCAGGCAGAGAATTCCCTGCTAGCACCTTCTCTGTGCCTGGGAAACAGAAGTGTTCCCATTGCTTCGCAGAATCGCTTTTGTGCAGAATACAGTAACACTTGTTCAGAACGAAAGAAAGCACAGAGCCCCAGATTTTATGTTGTCCTGGAGAGCTTGCAGAGCACTGGGGAAAGGCAGGCAGAGAATTCCCTGCTAGCACCTTCTCTGTGCCTGTTCCCATTGCTTCGCAGAATCGCTTTTGTGCAGAAAACAGTAACACTTGTTCAGAACGAAAGAAAGCACAGAGCCCCAGATTTTATGTTGTCCTGGAGAGCTTGCAGAGCACTGGGGAAAGGCAGGCAGAGAATTCCCTGCTAGCACCTTCTCTGTGCCTGGGAAGCAGAAGTGTTCACATTGCTTCGCAGAATCGTTTTGTGCAGAAAACAATAACACCTGTTCAGAACGAAAGAAAGCACAGAGCCCCAGATTTTATGTTGTCCTGGAGAGCTTGCAGAGCACTGGGGAAAAACAGGCAGAGAATTCCCTGCTAGCACCTTCTCTGTGCCTGGGAAACAGAAGGGTTAACATTTCTTCGCAGAATCGCTTTTGTGCAGAAAACAGTAACACTTGTTCAGACGAAAGAAAGCACAGAGCCCCAGATTTTATGTTGTCCTGGAGAGCTTGCAGAGCACTGGGGAAAGGCAGGCAGAGAATTCCCTGCTAGCACCTTCTCTGTGCCTGGGAAGCAGAAGTGTTCACATTGCTTCGCAGAATCTCCTTTGTGCAGAAAACAATAACACTTGTTCAGAACGAAAGAAAGCACAGAGCCCCAGATTCTATGTTGTGCTGGAGAGCTTGCAGAGCACTGGGGAAAAGCAGGCAGAGAATTCCCTGCTAGCACCTTCTCTGTGCCTGGGAAACAGAAGTGTTCACATTTCTTCGCAGAATCGCTTTTGTGCAGAAAACACTAACACTTGTTCAGAACAAAAGAAAGCACAGAGCCCCAGATTCTATGTTGTCCTGGAGAGCTTGCAGAGCACTGGGGAAAGGCAGGCAGAGAATTCCCTGCTAGCACCTTCTCTGTGCCTGTTCACATTCCTTCGCAGAATCGCTTTTGTGCAGAAAACTGTAACACTTGTTCAGAACGAAAGAAAGCACAGAGCCCCAGATTTTATGTTGTCCTGGAGAGCTTGCAGAGCACTGGGGAAAAGCAGGCAGAGAATTCCCTGCTAGCACCTTCTCTGTGCCTGGGAAGCAGAAGTGTTCCCATTGCTTCGCAGAATCGCTTTTGTGCAGAAAACAGTAACACCTGTTCAGACGAAAGAAAGCACAGAGCCCCAGATTTTATGTTGTCCTGGAGAGCTTGCAGAGCACTGGGGAAAAGCAGGCAGAGAATTCCCTGCTAGCACCTTCTCTGTGCCTGGGAAACAGAAGTGTTCACATTTCTTCGCAGAATCGCTTTTGTGCAGAAAACAATAACACCTGTTCAGAACGAAAGAAAGCACAGAGCCCCAGATTTTATGTTGTGCTGGAGAGCTTGCAGAGCACTGGGGAAAGGCAGGCAGAGAATTCCCTGCTAGCACCTTCTCTGTGCCTGGGAAGCAGAAGTCTTCACATTGCTTCGCAGAATCGCTTTTGTGCAGAAAACAGTAACACTTGTTCAGAACGAAAGAAAGCACAGAGCCCCAGATTTGCTGTTGTCCTGGAGAGCTTGCAGAGCACTGGGGAAAGGCAGGCAGAGAATTCCCTGCTAGCACCTTCTCTGTGCCTGGGAAGCAGAAGTGTTCACATTGCTTCGCAGAATCGCTTTTGTGCAGAAAACAGTAACACTTGTTCAGAACGAAAGAAAGCACAGAGCCCCAGATTTTATGTTGTCCTGGAGAGCTTGCAGAGCACTGGGGAAAGGCAGGCAGAGAATTCCCTGCTAGCACCTTCTCTGTGCCTGGGAAGCAGAAGTGTTCACATTGCTTCGCAGAATCGTTTTGTGCAGAAAACAATAACACCTGTTCAGAACGAAAGAAAGCACAGAGCCCCAGATTTTATGTTGTGCTGGAGAGCTTGCAGAGCACTGGGGAAAAGCAGGCAGAGAATTCCCTGCTAGCACCTTCTCTGTGCCTGGGAAACAGAAGTGTTCACATTTCTTCGCAGAATCGCTTTTGTGCAGAAAACAATAACACCTGTTCAGAACGAAAGAAAGCACAGAGCCCCAGATTTTATGTTGTGCTGGAGAGCTTGCAGAGGACTGGGGAAAAGCAGGCAGAGAATTCCCTGCTAGCACCTTCTCTGTGCCTGGGAAACAGAAGTGTTCACATTTCTTCGCAGAATCGCTTTTGTGCAGAAAACAGTAACACTTGTTCAGAACGAAAGAAAGCACAGAGCCCCAGATTTTATGTTGTCCTGGAGAGCTTGCAGAGCACTGGGGAAAGGCAGGCAGAGAATTCCCTGCTAGCACCTTCTCTGTGCCTGTTCACATTCCTTCGCAGAATCGCTTTTGTGCAGAAAACTGTAACACTTGTTCAGAACGAAAGAAAGCACAGAGCCCCAGATTTTATGTTGTGCTGGAGAGCTTGCAGAGCACTGGGGAAAAGCAGGCAGAGAATTCCCTGCTAGCACCTTCTCTGTGCCTGGGAAGCAGAAGTCTTCACATTGCTTCGCAGAATCGCTTTTGTGCAGAAAACAGTAACACTTGTTCAGACGAAAGAAAGCACAGAGCCCCATATTTTATGTTGTCCTGGAGAGCTTGCAGAGCACTGGGGAAAAGCAGGCAGAGAATTCCCTGCTAGCACCTTCTCTGTGCCTGGGAAGCAGAAGTCTTCACATTGCTTCGCAGAATCGCTTTTGTGCAGAAAACAGTAACACTTGTTCAGAACAAAAGAAAGCACAGAGCCCCAGATTCTATGTTGTCCTGGAGAGCTTGCAGAGCACTGGGGAAAGGCAGGCAGAGAATTTCCTGCTAGCACCTTCTCTGTGCCTGGGAAGCAGAAGTGTTCACATTGCTTCGCAGAATCGCTTTTGTGCAGAAAACAGTAACACTTGTTCAGAAAGAAAGAAAGCACAGAGCCCCAGATTTTATGTTGTCCTGGAGAGCTTGCAGAGCACTGGGGAAAAGCAGGCAGAGAATTCCCTGCTAGCACCTTCTCTATGCCTGGGAAACAGAAGTGTTCACATTGCTTCGCAGAATCGCTTTTCTGCAGAAAACAGTAACACTTGTTCAGAACAAAAGAAAGCACAGAGCCCCAGATTTTATGTTGTCCTGGAGAGCTTGCAGAGCACTGGGGAAAGGCAGGGAGAGAATTCCCTGCTAGCACCTTCTCTGTGCCTGGGAAGCAGAAGTCTTCACATTGCTTCGCAGAATCGCTTTTGTGCAGAAAACAGTAACACTTGTTCAGACGAAAGAAAGCACAGAGCCCCAGATTTGCTGTTGTCCTGGAGAGCTTGCAGAGCACTGGGGAAAGGCAGGCAGAGAATTCCCTGCTAGCACCTTCTCTGTGCCTGGGAAACAGAAGTGTTCACATTGCTTCGCAGAATCGCTTTTGTGCAGAAAACACTAACACTTGTTCAGAACAAAAGAAAGCACAGAGCCCCAGATTTTATGTTGTCCTGGAGAGCTTACAGAGCACTGGGGAAAAGCAGGCAGAGAATTCCCTGCTAGCACCTTCCCTGTGCCTGGGAAAGAGAAGTGTTCCCATTGCTTCGCAGAATCGCTTTTGTGCAGAAAACAGTAACACTTGTTCAGAAGGAAAGAAAGCACAGAGCCCCAGATTTTATGTTGTCCTGGAGAGCTTGCAGAGCACTGGGGAAAAGCAGGCAGAGAATTCCCTGCTAGCACCTTCTCTGTGCCTGGGAAGCAGAAGTGTTCACATTGCTTGGCAGAATCGCTTTTGTGCAGAAAACAGTAACACTTGTTCAGAACGAAAGAAAGCACAGAGCCCCAGATTTTATGTTGTCCTGGAGAGCTTGCAGAGCACTGGGGAAAGGCAGGCAGAGAATTCCCTGCTAGCACCTTCTCTGTGCCTGGGAAGCAGAAGTCTTCACATTGCTTCGCAGAATCGCTTTTGTGCAGAAAACAGTAACACTTGTTCAGAACGAAAGAAAGCACAGAGCCCCAGATTTGCTGTTGTCCTGGAGAGCTTGCAGAGCACTGGGGAAAGGCAGGCAGAGAATTCCCTGCTAGCACCTTCTCTGTGCCTGGGAAGCAGAAGTGTTCACATTGCTTCGCAGAATCGCTTTTGTGCAGAAAACAGTAACACTTGTTCAGAACGAAAGAAAGCACAGAGCCCCAGATTTTATGTTGTCCTGGAGAGCTTGCAGAGCACTGGGGAAAGGCAGGCAGAGAATTCCCTGCTAGCACCTTCTCTGTGCCTGGGAAGCAGAAGTGTTCACATTGCTTCGCAGAATCGTTTTGTGCAGAAAACAATAACACCTGTTCAGAACGAAAGAAAGCACAGAGCCCCAGATTTTATGTTGTGCTGGAGAGCTTGCAGAGCACTGGGGAAAAGCAGGCAGAGAATTCCCTGCTAGCACCTTCTCTGTGCCTGGGAAGCACAAGTGTTCACATTTCTTCGCAGAATCGCTTTTGTGCAGAAAACAATAACACCTGTTCAGAACGAAAGAAAGCACAGAGCCCCAGATTTTATGTTGTGCTGGAGAGCTTGCAGAGGACTGGGGAAAAGCAGGCAGAGAATTCCCTGCTAGCACCTTCTCTGTGCCTGGGAAACAGAAGTGTTCACATTTCTTCGCAGAATCGCTTTTGTGCAGAAAACAGTAACACTTGTTCAGAACGAAAGAAAGCACAGAGCCCCAGATTTTATGTTGTCCTGGAG
The DNA here is from genome assembly GCF_047716275.1 of Strix uralensis. Taxonomy (NCBI): domain Eukaryota; kingdom Metazoa; phylum Chordata; class Aves; order Strigiformes; family Strigidae; genus Strix; species Strix uralensis. The sequence goes on along the minus strand of NC_133981.1, from coordinate 26,326,147 downwards.
AGCTTGCAGAGCACTGGGGAAAGGCAGGCAGAGAATTCCCTGCTAGCACCTTCTCTGTGCCTGTTCACATTCCTTCGCAGAATCGCTTTTGTGCAGAAAACTGTAACACTTGTTCAGAACGAAAGAAAGCACAGAGCCCCAGATTTTATGTTGTCCTGGAGAGCTTGCAGAGCACTGGGGAAAAGCAGGCAGAGAATTCCCTGCTAGCACCTTCTCTGTGCCTGGGAAACAGAAGTGTTCCCATTGCTTCGCAGAATCGCTTTTGTGCAGAAAACAGTAATACTTGTTCAGACGAAAGAAAGCACAGAGCCCCAGATTTTATGTTGTCCTGGAGAGCTTGCAGAGCACTGGGGAAAGGCAGGCAGAGAATTCCCTGCTAGCACCTTCTCTGTGCCTGGGAAGCAGAAGTGTTCACATTGCTTCGCAGAATCGTTTTGTGCAGAAAACAATAACACCTGTTCAGAACGAAAGAAAGCACAGAGCCCCAGATTTTATGTTGTGCTGGAGAGCTTGCAGAGCACTGGGGAAAAGCAGGCAGAGAATTCCCTGCTAGCACCTTCTCTGTGCCTGGGAAACAGAAGTGTTCACATTTCTTCGCAGAAACGCTTTTGTGCAGAAAACAATAACACCTGTTCAGAACGAAAGAAAGCACAGAGCCCCAGATTTTATGTTGTGCTGGAGAGCTTGCAGAGGACTGGGGAAAAGCAGGCAGAGAATTCCCTGCTAGCACCTTCTCTGTGCCTGGGAAACAGAAGTGTTCACATTTCTTCGCAGAATCGCTTTTGTGCAGAAAACAGTAACACTTGTTCAGAACGAAAGAAAGCACAGAGCCCCAGATTTTATGTTGTCCTGGAGAGCTTGCAGAGCACTGGGGAAAGGCAGGCAGAGAATTCCCTGCTAGCACCTTCTCTGTGCCTGTTCACATTCCTTCGCAGAATCGCTTTTGTGCAGAAAACTGTAACACTTGTTCAGAACGAAAGAAAGCACAGAGCCCCAGATTTTATGTTGTGCTGGAGAGCTTGCAGAGCACTGGGGAAAAGCAGGCAGAGAATTCCCTGCTAGCACCTTCTCTGTGCCTGGGAAGCAGAAGTCTTCACATTGCTTCGCAGAATCGCTTTTGTGCAGAAAACAGTAACACTTGTTCAGACGAAAGAAAGCACAGAGCCCCAGATTCTATGTTGTCCTGGAGAGCTTGCAGAGCACTGGGGAAAGGCAGGCAGAGAATTTCCTGCTAGCACCTTCTCTGTGCCTGGGAAGCAGAAGTGTTCACATTGCTTCGCAGAATCGCTTTTGTGCAGAAAACAGTAACACTTGTTCAGAAAGAAAGAAAGCACAGAGCCCCAGATTTTATGTTGTCCTGGAGAGCTTGCAGAGCACTGGGGAAAAGCAGGCAGAGAATTCCCTGCTAGCACCTTCTCTGTGCCTGGGAAGCAGAAGTGTTCACATTGCTTCGCAGAATCGCTTTTCTGCAGAAAACAGTAACACTTGTTCAGAACAAAAGAAAGCACAGAGCCCCAGATTTTATGTTGTCCTGGAGAGCTTGCAGAGCACTGGGGAAAGGCAGGCAGAGAATTCCCTGCTAGCACCTTCTCTGTGCCTGGGAAGCAGAAGTCTTCACATTGCTTCGCAGAATCGCTTTTGTGCAGAAAACAGTAACACTTGTTCAGAACGAAAGAAAGCACAGAGCCCCAGATTTGCTGTTGTCCTGGAGAGCTTGCAGAGCACTGGGGAAAGGCAGGCAGAGAATTCCCTGCTAGCACCTTCTCTGTGCCTGGGAAGCAGAAGTGTTCACATTGCTTCGCAGAATCGCTTTTGTGCAGAAAACAGTAACACTTGTTCAGAACGAAAGAAAGCACAGAGCCCCAGATTTTATGTTGTCCTGGAGAGCTTACAGAGCACTGGGGAAAAGCAGGCAGAGAATTCCCTGCTAGCACCTTCCCTGTGCCTGGGAAAGAGAAGTGTTCCCATTGCTTCGCAGAATCGCTTTTGTGCAGAAAACAGTAACACTTGTTCAGAACGAAAGAAAGCACAGAGCCCCAGATTTTATGTTGTCCTGGAGAGCTTGCAGAGCACTGGGGAAAAGCAGGCAGAGAATTCCCTGCTAGCACCTTCTCTGTGCCTGGGAAGCAGAAGTGTTCACATTGCTTGGCAGAATCGCTTTTGTGCAGAAAACAGTAACACTTGTTCAGAACGAAAGAAAGCACAGAGCCCCAGATTTTATGTTGTCCTGGAGAGCTTGCAGAGCACTGGGGAAAGGCAGGCAGAGAATTCCCTGCTAGCACCTTCTCTGTGCCTGGGAAGCAGAAGTCTTCACATTGCTTCGCAGAATCGCTTTTGTGCAGAAAACAGTAACACTTGTTCAGAACGAAAGAAAGCACAGAGCCCCAGATTTGCTGTTGTCCTGGAGAGCTTGCAGAGCACTGGGGAAAGGCAGGCAGAGAATTCCCTGCTAGCACCTTCTCTGTGCCTGGGAAGCAGAAGTGTTCACATTGCTTCGCAGAATCGCTTTTGTGCAGAAAACAGTAACACTTGTTCAGAACGAAAGAAAGCACAGAGCCCCAGATTTTATGTTGTCCTGGAGAGCTTGCAGAGCACTGGGGAAAGGCAGGCAGAGAATTCCCTGCTAGCACCTTCTCTGTGCCTGGGAAGCAGAAGTGTTCACATTGCTTCGCAGAATCGTTTTGTGCAGAAAACAATAACACCTGTTCAGAACGAAAGAAAGCACAGAGCCCCAGATTTTATGTTGTGCTGGAGAGCTTGCAGAGCACTGGGGAAAAGCAGGCAGAGAATTCCCTGCTAGCACCTTCTCTGTGCCTGGGAAGCACAAGTGTTCACATTTCTTCGCAGAATCGCTTTTGTGCAGAAAACAATAACACCTGTTCAGAACGAAAGAAAGCACAGAGCCCCAGATTTTATGTTGTGCTGGAGAGCTTGCAGAGGACTGGGGAAAAGCAGGCAGAGAATTCCCTGCTAGCACCTTCTCTGTGCCTGGGAAACAGAAGTGTTCACATTTCTTCGCAGAATCGCTTTTGTGCAGAAAACAGTAACACTTGTTCAGAACGAAAGAAAGCACAGAGCCCCAGATTTTATGTTGTCCTGGAGAGCTTGCAGAGCACTGGGGAAAGGCAGGCAGAGAATTCCCTGCTAGCACCTTCTCTGTGCCTGTTCACATTCCTTCGCAGAATCGCTTTTGTGCAGAAAACTGTAACACTTGTTCAGAACGAAAGAAAGCACAGAGCCCCAGATTTTATGTTGTCCTGGAGAGCTTGCAGAGCACTGGGGAAAAGCAGGCAGAGAATTCCCTGCTAGCACGTTGTCTGTGCCTGGGAAACAGAAGTGTTCCCATTGCTTCGCAGAATCGCTTTTGTGCAGAAAACAGTAACACTTGTTCAGACGAAAGAAAGCACAGAGCCCCAGATTTTATGTTGTGCCGGAGAGCTTGCAGAGCACTGGGGAAAGGCAGGCAGAGAATTCCCTGCTAGCACCTTCTCTGTGCCTGGGAAGCAGAAGTCTTCACATTGCTTCGCAGAATCGCTTTTGTGCAGAAAACAATAACACTTGTTCAGAACGAAAGAAAGCACAGAGCCCCAGATTTTATGTTGTCCTGGAGAGCTTGCAGAGCACTGGGGAAAGGCAGGCAGAGAATTCCCTGCTAGCACCTTCTCTGTGCCTGTTCACATTGCTTCGCAGAATCGCTTTTGTGCAGAAAACAGTAACACTTGTTCAGAACGAAAGAAAGCACAGAGCCCCAGATTTTATGTTGTGCTGGAGAGCTTGCAGAGCACTGGGGAAAGGCAGGCAGAGAATTCCCTGCTAGCACCTTCTCTGTGCCTGGGAAGCAGAAGTCTTCACATTGCTTCGCAGAATCGCTTTTGTGCAGAAAACAGTAACACTTGTTCAGAACGAAAGAAAGCACAGAGCCCCATATTTTATGTTGTCCTGGAGAGCTTGCAGAGCACTGGGGAAAAGCAGGCAGAGAATTCCCTGCTAGCACCTTCTCTGTGCCTGGGAAGCAGAAGTGTTCACATTGCTTCGCAGAATCGCTTTTGTGCAGAAAACAATAACACTTGTTCAGAAGGAAAGAAAGCACAGAGCCCCAGATTCTATGTTGTCCTGGAGAGCTTGCAGAGCACTGGGGAAAAGCAGGCAGAGAATTCCCTGCTAGCACCTTCTCTGTGCCTGGGAAACAGAAGTGTTCCCATTGCTTCGCAGAATCGCTTTTGTGCAGAAAACAGTAACACTTGTTCAGAACGAAAGAAAGCACAGAGCCCCAGATTCTATGTTGTCCTGGAGAGCTTGCAGAGCACTGGGGAAAGGCAGGCAGAGAATTTCCTGCTAGCACCTTCTCTGTGCCTGGGAAGCAGAAGTCTTCACATTGCTTCGCAGAATCGCTTTTGTGCAGAAAACACTAACACTTGTTCAGAACGAAAGAAAGCACAGAGCCCCAGATTTTATGTTGTGCTGGAGAGCTTGCAGAGCACTGGGGAAAGGCAGGCAGAGAATTCCCTGCTAGCACCTTCTCTGTGCCTGGGAAGCAGAAGTGTTCACATTGCTTCGCAGAATCGCTTTTGTGCAGAAAACAGTAACACTTGTTCAGTACGAAAGAAAGCACAGAGCCCCAGATTTTATGTTGTCCTGGAGAGCTTGCAGAGCACTGGGGAAAAGCAGGCAGAGAATTCCCTGCTAGCACCTTCTCTGTGCCTGGGAAACAGAAGTGTTCACATTGCTTCGCAGAATCGCTTTTGTGCAGAAAACAGTAACACTTGTTCAGAAAGAAAGAAAGCACAGAGCCCCAGATTTTATGTTGTCCTGGAGAGCTTGCAGAGCACTGGGGAAAAGCAGGCAGAGAATTCCCTGCTAGCACCTTCTCTGTGCCTGGGAAACAGAAGTGTTCACATTGCTTCGCAGAATCGCTTTTGTGCAGAAAACAGTAACACTTGTTCAGAACAAAAGAAAGCACAGAGCCCCAGATTTTATGTTGTCCTGGAGAGCTTGCAGAGCACTGGGGAAAGGCAGGCAGAGAATTCCCTGCTAGCACCTTCTCTGTGCCTGGGAAGCAGAAGTCTTCACATTGCTTCGCAGAATCGCTTTTGTGCAGAAAACAGTAACACTTGTTCAGAACAAAAGAAAGCACAGAGCCCCAGATTTGCTGTTGTCCTGGAGAGCTTGCAGAGCACTGGGGAAAGGCAGGCAGAGAATTCCCTGCTAGCACCTTCTCTGTGCCTTGGAAGCAGAAGTGTTCACATTGCTTCGCAGAATCGCTTTTGTGCAGAAAACAGTAACACTTGTTCAGAACAAAAGAAAGCACAGAGCCCCAGATTTTATGTTGTCCTGGAGAGCTTACAGAGCACTGGGGAAAAGCAGGCAGAGAATTCCCTGCTAGCACCTTCTCTGTGCCTGGGAAACAGAAGTGTTCACATTGCTTCGCAGAATCGCTTTTGTGCAGAAAACAGTAACACTTGTTCAGAACGAAAGAAAGCACAGAGCCCCAGATTTTATGTTGTCCTGGAGAGCTTGCAGAGCACTGGGGAAAGGCAGGCAGAGAATTCCCTGCTAGCACCTTCCCTGTGCCTGGGAAAGAGAAGTGTTCCCATTGCTTCGCAGAATCGCTTTTGTGCAGAAAACAGTAACACTTGTTCAGAACGAAAGAAAGCACAGAGCCCCAGATTTTATGTTGTCCTGGAGAGCTTGCAGAGCACTGGGGAAAGGCAGGCAGAGAATTCCCTGCTAGCACCTTCTCTGTGCCTGGGAAGCAGAAGTGTTCACATTGCTTCGCAGAATCGCTTTTGTGCAGAAAACAGTAACACTTGTTCAGAACGAAAGAAAGCACAGAGCCCCAGATTTTATGTTGTCCTGGAGAGCTTACAGAGCACTGGGGAAAAGCAGGCAGAGAATTCCCTGCTAGCACCTTCTCTGTGCCTGGGAAACAGAAGTGTTCACATTACTTCGCAGAATCGCTTTTGTGCAGAAAACAGTAACACTTGTTCAGAACGAAAGAAAGCACAGAGCCCCAGATTTTATGTTGTCCTGGAGAGCTTGCAGAGCACTGGGGAAAGGCAGGCAGAGAATTCCCTGCTAGCACCTTCTCTGTGCCTGTTCACATTCCTTCGCAGAATCGCTTTTGTGCAGAAAACAGTAACACTTGTTCAGAACGAAAGAAAGCACAGAGCCCAAGATTTGCTGTTGTCCTGGAGAGCTTGCAGAGCACTGGGGAAAGGCAGGCAGAGAATTCCCTGCTAGCACGTTCTCGGTGCCTGGGAAGCAGAAGTGTTCACATTTCTTAGCAGTATCGCTTTTGTGCAGAAAACAGTAACACTTGTTCAGAACAAAAGAAAGCACAGAGCCCCAGATTTTATGTTGTCCTGGAGAGCTTGCAGAGCACTGGGGAAAGGCAGGCAGAGAATTCCCTGCTAGCACCTTCTCTGTGCCTGGGAAACAGAAGTGTTCACATTGCTTCGCAGAATCGCTTTTGTGCAGAAAACAGTAACACTTGTTCAGACGAAAGAAAGCACAGAGCCCCAGATTTTATGTTGTGCTGGAGAGCTTGCAGAGCACTGGGGAAAGGCAGGCAGAGAATTCCCTGCTAGCACCTTCTCTGTGCCTGGGAAGCAGAAGTCTTCACATTGCTTCGCAGAATCGCTTTTGTGCAGAAAACAGTAACACTTGTTCAGAACGAAAGAAAGCACAGAGCCCCATATTTTATGTTGTCCTGGAGAGCTTGCAGAGCACTGGGGAAAAGCAGGCAGAGAATTCCCTGCTAGCACCTTCTCTGTGCCTGGGAAGCAGAAGTGTTCACATTGCTTCGCAGAATCGCTTTTGTGCAGAAAACAATAACACTTGTTCAGAACGAAAGAAAGCACAGAGCCCCAGATTTTATGTTGTCCTGGAGAGCTTGCAGAGCACTGGGGAAAAGCAGGCAGAGAATTCCCTGCTAGCACCTTCTCTGTGCCTGGGAAACAGAAGTGTTCCCATTGCTTCGCAGAATCGCTTTTGTGCAGAATACAGTAACACTTGTTCAGAACGAAAGAAAGCACAGAGCCCCAGATTCTATGTTGTCCTGGAGAGCTTGCAGAGCACTGGGGAAAGGCAGGCAGAGAATTTCCTGCTAGCACCTTCTCTGTGCCTGGGAAGCAGAAGTGTTCACATTGCTTCGCAGAATCGCTTTTGTGCAGAAAACAGTAACACTTGTTCAGAAGGAAAGAAAGCACAGAGCCCCAGATTTTATGTTGTCCTGGAGAGCTTGCAGAGCACTGGGGAAAGGCAGGCAGAGAATTCCCTGCTAGCACCTTCTCTGTGCCTGTTCACATTGCTTCGCAGAATCGCTTTTGTGCAGAAAACAGTAACACTTGTTCAGAACGAAAGAAAGCACAGAGCCCCAGATTTTATGTTGTCCTGGAGAGCTTGCAGAGCACTGGGGAAAGGCAGGCAGAGAATTCCCTGCTAGCACCTTCTCTGTGCCTGGGAAGCAGAAGTCTTCACATTGCTTCGCAGAATCGCTTTTGTGCAGAAAACACTAACACTTGTTCAGAACAAAAGAAAGCACAGAGCCCCAGATTCTATGTTGTCCTGGAGAGCTTGCAGAGCACTGGGGAAAGGCAGGCAGAGAATTTCCTGCTAGCACCTTCTCTGTGCCTGGGAAGCAGAAGTGTTCCCATTGCTTCGCAGAATCGCTTTTGTGCAGAAAACAGTAACACTTGTTCAGAAGGAAAGAAAGCACAGAGCCCCAGATTTTATGTTGTCCTGGAGAGCTTGCAGAGCACTGGGGAAAAGCAGGCAGAGAATTCCCTGCTAGCACCTTCTCTGTGCCTGGGAAACAGAAGTGTTCACATTGCTTCGCAGAATCGCTTTTGTGCAGAAAACAGTAACACTTGTTCAGAAAGAAAGAAAGCACAGAGCCCCAGATTTTATGTTGTCCTGGAGAGCTTGCAGAGCACTGGGGAAAAGCAGGCAGAGAATTCCCTGCTAGCACCTTCTCTGTGCCTGGGAAACAGAAGTGTTCACATTGCTTCGCAGAATCGCTTTTGTGCAGAAAACAGTAACACTTGTTCAGAACAAAAGAAAGCACAGAGCCCCAGATTTTATGTTGTCCTGGAGAGCTTGCAGAGCACTGGGGAAAGGCAGGCAGAGAATTCCCTGCTAGCACCTTCTCTGTGCCTGGGAAGCAGAAGTCTTCACATTGCTTCGCAGAATCGCTTTTGTGCAGAAAACAGTAACACTTGTTCAGAACAAAAGAAAGCACAGAGCCCCAGATTTGCTGTTGTCCTGGAGAGCTTGCAGAGCACTGGGGAAAGGCAGGCAGAGAATTCCCTGCTAGCACCTTCTCTGTGCCTGGGAAGCAGAAGTGTTCACATTGCTTCGCAGAATCGCTTTTGTGCAGAAAACAGTAACACTTGTTCAGAACGAAAGAAAGCACAGAGCCCCAGATTTGCTGTTGTCCTGGAGAGCTTGCAGAGCACTGGGGAAAGGCAGGCAGAGAATTCCCTGCTAGCACCTTCTCTGTGCCTGGGAAGCAGAAGTGTTCACATTGCTTCGCAGAATCGCTTTTGTGCAGAAAACAGTAACACTTGTTCAGAACGAAAGAAAGCACAGAGCCCCAGATTTTATGTTGTCCTGGAGAGCTTACAGAGCACTGGGGAAAAGCAGGCAGAGAATTCCCTGCTAGCACCTTCTCTGTGCCTGGGAAACAGAAGTGTTCACATTGCTTCGCAGAATCGCTTTTGTGCAGAAAACAGTAACATTTGTTCAGAACGAAAGAAAGCACAGAGCCCCAGATTTTATGTTGTCCTGGAGAGCTTGCAGAGCACTGGGGAAAGGCAGGCAGAGAATTCCCTGCTAGCACCTTCCCTGTGCCTGGGAAACAGAAGTGTTCCCATTGCTTCGCAGAATCGCTTTTGTGCAGAAAACAGTAATACTTGTTCAGAAGGAAAGAAAGCACAGAGCCCCAGATTTTATGTTGTCCTGGAGAGCTTGCAGAGCACTGGGGAAAAGCAGGCAGAGAATTCCCTGCTAGCACCTTCTCTGTGCCTGGGAAGCAGAAGTGTTCACATTGCTTGGCAGAATCGCTTTTGTGCAGATAACAGTAACACTTTTTCAGAACAAAAGAAAGCACAGAGCCCCAGATTTTATGTTGTCCTGGAGAGCTTGCAGAGCACTGGGGAAAAGCAGGCAGAGAATTCCCTGCTAGCACCTTCTCTGTGCCTGGGAAACAGAAGGGTTAACATTGCTTCGCAGAATCGCTTTTGTGCAGAAAACAGTAACAATTGTTCAGAACGAAAGAAAGCACAGAGCCCCAGATTTTATGTTGTCCTGGAGAGCTTGCAGAGCACTGGGGAAAGGCAGGCAGACAATTCACTGCTAGCACCTTCTCTGTGCCTGGGAAGCAGAAGTGTTCACATTGCTTCGCAGAATCGCTTTTGTGCAGAAAACAGTAACACTTGTTCAGAACGAAAGAAAGCACAGAGCCCCAGATTTTATGTTGTCCTGGAGAGCTTACAGAGCATTGGGGAAAAGCAGGCAGAGAATTCCCTGCTAGCACCTTCTCTGTGCCTGGGAAACAGAAGTGTTCACATTGCTTCGCAGAATCGCTTTTGTGCAGAAAACAGTAACACTTGTTCAGAACGAAAGAAAGCACAGAGCCCCAGATTTTATGTTGTCCTGGAGAGCTTGCAGAGCACTGGGGAAAGGCAGGCAGAGAATTCCCTGCTAGCACCTTCCCTGTGCCTGGGAAACAGAAGTGTTCCCATTGCTTCGCAGAATCGCTTTTGTGCAGAAAACAGTAACACTTGTTCAGAAGGAAAGAAAGCACAGAGCCCCAGATTTTATGTTGTCCTGGAGAGCTTGCAGAGCACTGGGGAAAAGCAGGCAGAGAATTCCCTGCTAGCACCTTCTCTGTGCCTGGGAAGCAGAAGTGTTCACATTGCTTGGCAGAATCGCTTTTGTGCAGATAACAGTAACACTTTTTCAGAACAAAAGAAAGCACAGAGCCCCAGATTTTATGTTGTCCTGGAGAGCTTGCAGAGCACTGGGGAAAAGCAGGCAGAGAATTCCCTGCTAGCACCTTCTCTGTGCCTGGGAAACAGAAGGGTTAACATTTCTTAGCAGTATCGCTTTTGTGCAGAAAACAGTAACACTTGTTCAGAAGGAAAGGAAGCACAGAGCCCCATATTTTATGTTGTCCTGGAGAGCTTGCAGAGTACTGGGGAAAAGCAGGCAGAGAATTCCCTGCTAGCACCTTCTCTGTGCCTGGGAAACAGAAGTGTTCACATTGCTTCGCAGAATCGCTTTTGTGCAGAAAACAGTAACACTTGTTCAGAACAAAAGAAAGCACAGAGCCCCAGATTTTATGTTGTCCTGGAGAGCTTGCAGAGCACTGGGGAAAGGCAGGCAGAGAATTCCCTGCTAGCACCTTCTCTGTGCCTGGGAAGCAGAAGTGTTCACATTGCTTCGCAGAATCGCTTTTGTGCAGAAAACAGTAACACTTGTTCAGAACGAAAGAAAGCACAGAGCCCCAGATTTTATGTTGTCCTGGAGAGCTTGCAGAGCACTGGGGAAAGGCAGGCAGAGAATTCCCTGCTAGCACCTTCTCTGTGCCTGGGAAACAGAAGTGTTCACATTGCTTCGCAGAATCGCTTTTGTGCAGAAAACAGTAACACTTGTTCAGAACGAAAGAAAGCACAGAGCCCCAGATTTTATGTTGTCCTGGAGAGCTTGCAGAGCACTGGGGAAAGGCAGGCAGAGAATTCCCTGCTAGCACCTTCCCTGTGCCTGGGAAAGAGAAGTGTTCCCATTGCTTGGCAGAATCGCTTTTGTGCAGAAAACAGTAACACTTGTTCAGAACGAAAGAAAGCACAGAGCCCCAGATTTGCTGTTGTCCTGGAGAGCTTGCAGAGCACTGGGGAAAGGCAGGCAGAGAATTCCCTGCTAGCACCTTCTCTGTGCCTGGGAAGCAGAAGTGTTCACATTGCTTCGCAGAATCGCTTTTGTGCAGAAAACAGTAACACTTGTTCAGAACGAAAGAAAGCACAGAGCCCCAGATTTTATGTTGTCCTGGAGAGCTTACAGAGCACTGGGGAAAAGCAGGCAGAGAATTCCCTGCTAGCACCTTCTCTGTGCCTGGGAAACAGAAGTGTTCACATTGCTTCGCAGAATCGCTTTTGTGCAGAAAACAGTAACATTTGTTCAGAACGAAAGAAAGCACAGAGCCCCAGATTTTATGTTGTCCTGGAGAGCTTGCAGAGCACTGGGGAAAGGCAGGCAGAGAATTCCCTGCTAGCACCTTCCCTGTGCCTGGGAAACAGAAGTGTTCCCATTGCTTCGCAGAATCGCTTTTGTGCAGAAAACAGTAATACTTGTTCAGAAGGAAAGAAAGCACAGAGCCCCAGATTTTATGTTGTCCTGGAGAGCTTGCAGAGCACTGGGGAAAAGCAGGCAGAGAATTCCCTGCTAGCACCTTCTCTGTGCCTGGGAAACAGAAGTGTTCACATTGCTTGGCAGAATCGCTTTTGTGCAGATAACAGTAACACTTTTTCAGAACAAAAGAAAGCACAGAGCCCCAGATTTTATGTTGTCCTGGAGAGCTTGCAGAGCACTGGGGAAAAGCAGGCAGAGAATTCCCTGCTAGCACCTTCTCTGTGCCTGGGAAACAGAAGGGTTAACATTGCTTCGCAGAATCGCTTTTGTGCAGAAAACAGTAACAATTGTTCAGAACGAAAGAAAGCACAGAGCCCCAGATTTGCTGTTGTCCTGGAGAGCTTGCAGAGCACTGGGGAAAGGCAGGCAGAGAATTCCCTGCTAGCACCTTCTCTGTGCCTGGGAAGCAGAAGTGTTCACATTGCTTCGCAGAATCGCTTTTGTGCAGAAAACAGTAACACTTGTTCAGAACGAAAGAAAGCACAGAGCCCCAGATTTTATGTTGTCCTGGAGAGCTTACAGAGCATTGGGGAAAAGCAGGCAGAGAATTCCCTGCTAGCACCTTCTCTGTGCCTGGGAAACAGAAGTGTTCACATTGCTTCGCAGAATCGCTTTTGTGCAGAAAACAGTAACACTTGTTCAGAACGAAAGAAAGCACAGAGCCCCAGATTTTATGTTGTCCTGGAGAGCTTGCAGAGCACTGGGGAAAGGCAGGCAGAGAATTCCCTGCTAGCACCTTCCCTGTGCCTGGGAAACAGAAGTGTTCCCATTGCTTCGCAGAATCGCTTTTGTGCAGAAAACAGTAACACTTGTTCAGAAGGAAAGAAAGCACAGAGCCCCAGATTTTATGTTGTCCTGGAGAGCTTGCAGAGCACTGGGGAAAAGCAGGCAGAGAATTCCCTGCTAGCACCTTCTCTGTGCCTGGGAAGCAGAAGTGTTCACATTGCTTGGCAGAATCGCTTTTGTGCAGATAACAGTAACACTTTTTCAGAACAAAAGAAAGCACAGAGCCCCAGATTTTATGTTGTCCTGGAGAGCTTGCAGAGCACTGGGGAAAAGCAGGCAGAGAATTCCCTGCTAGCACCTTCTCTGTGCCTGGGAAACAGAAGGGTTAACATTTCTTAGCAGTATCGCTTTTGTGCAGAAAACAGTAACACTTGTTCAGAAGGAAAGGAAGCACAGAGCCCCATATTTTATGTTGTGCTGGAGAGCTTGCAGAGTACTGGGGAAAAGCAGGCAGAGAATTCCCTGCTAGCACCTTCTCTGTGCCTGGGAAACAGAAGTGTTCACATTGCTTCGCAGAATCGCTTTTGTGCAGATAACAGTAACACTTGTTCAGACGAAAGAAAGCACAGAGCCCCAGATTTTATGTTGTCCTGGAGAGCTTGCAGAGCACTGGGGAAAAGCAGGCAGAGATTTCCCTGCTAGCACCTTCTCTGTGCCTGGGAAACAGAAGTGTTCCCATTGCTTCGCAGAATCGCTTTTGTGCAGAATACAGTAACACTTGTTCAGAACGAAAGAAAGCACAGAGCCCCAGATTTTATGTTGTCCTGGAGAGCTTGCAGAGCACTGGGGAAAGGCAGGCAGAGAATTCCCTGCTAGCACCTTCTCTGTGCCTGTTCACATTGCTTCGCAGAATCGCTTTTGTGCAGAAAACAGTAACACTTGTTCAGAACGAAAGAAAGCACAGAGCCCCAGATTCTATGTTGTCCTGGAGAGCTTGCAGAGCACTGGGGAAAGGCAGGCAGAGAATTCCCTGCTAGCACCTTCTCTGTGCCTGGGAAACAGAAGTGTTCACATTTCTTAGCAGTATCGCTTTTGTGCAGAAAACAGTAACACTTGTTCAGAAGGAAAGAAAGCACAGAGCCCCATATTTTATGTTGTGCTGGAGAGCTTGCAGAGTACTGGGGAAAAGCAGGCAGAGAATTCCCTGCTAGCACCTTCTCTGTGCCTGGGAAACAGAAGTGTTCACATTGCTTCGCAGAATCGCTTTTGTGCAGATAACAGTAACACTTGTTCAGACGAAAGAAAGCACAGAGCCCCAGATTTTATGTTGTCCTGGAGAGCTTGCAGAGCACTGGGGAAAAGCAGGCAGAGAATTCCCTGCTAGCACCTTCTCTGTGCCTGGGAAACAGAAGTGTTCCCATTGCTTCGCAGAATCGCTTTTGTGCAGAATACAGTAACACTTGTTCAGAACGAAAGAAAGCACAGAGCCCCAGATTTTATGTTGTCCTGGAGAGCTTGCAGAGCACTGGGGAAAGGCAGGCAGAGAATTCCCTGCTAGCACCTTCTCTGTGCCTGTTCACATTGCTTCGCAGAATCGCTTTTGTGCAGAAAACAGTAACATTTGTTCAGAACGAAAGAAAGCACAGAGCCCCAGATTCTATGTTGTCCTGGAGAGCTTGCAGAGCACTGGGGAAAGGCAGGCAGAGAATTCCCTGCTAGCACCTTCTCTGTGCCTGGGAAGCAGAAGTGTTCACATTGCTTCGCAGAATCGCTTTTGTGCAGAAAACAGTAACACTTGTTCAGAACGAAAGAAAGCACAGAGCCCCAGATTTTATGTTGTCCTGGAGAGCTTACAGAGCACTGGGGAAAAGCAGGCAGAGAATTCCCTGCTAGCACCTTCTCTGTGCCTGGGAAACAGAAGTGTTCACATTGCTTCGCAGAATCGCTTTTGTGCAGAAAACAGTAAGACTTGTTCAGAACGAAAGAAAGCACAGAGCCCCAGATTTTATGTTGTCCTGGAGAGCTTGCAGAGCACTGGGGAAAGGCAGGCAGAGAATTCCCTGCTAGCACCTTCCCTGTGCCTGGGAAACAGAAGTGTTCCCATTGCTTCGCAGAATCGCTTTTGTGCAGAAAACAGTAACACTTGTTCAGAACGAAAGAAAGCACAGAGCCCCAGATTTTATGTTGTCCTGGAGAGCTTGCAGAGCACTGGGGAAAAGCAGGCAGAGAATTCCCTGCTAGCACCTTCTCTGTGCCTGGGAAGCAGAAGTGTTCACATTGCTTGGCAGAATCGCTTTTGTGCAGATAACAGTAACACTTTTTCAGAACAAAAGAAAGCACAGAGCCCCAGATTTTATGTTGTCCTGGAGAGCTTGCAGAGCACTGGGGAAAAGCAGGCAGAGAATTCCCTGCTAGCACCTTCTCTGTGCCTGGGAAACAGAAGGGTTAACATTTCTTAGCAGTATCGCTTTTGTGCAGAAAACAGTAACACTTGTTAAGAAGGAAAGAAAGCACAGAGCCCCATATTTTATGTTGTGCTGGAGAGCTTGCAGAGCACTGGGGAAAAGCAGGCAGAGAATTCCCTGCTAGCACCTTCTCTGTGCCTGGGAAACAGAAGTGTTCACATTGCTTCGCAGAATCGCTTTTGTGCAGATAACAGTAACACTTGTTTAGACGAAAGAAAGCACAGAGCCCCAGATTTTATGTTGTCCTGGAGAGCTTGCAGAGCACTGGGGAAAAGCAGGCAGAGAATTCCCTGCTAGCACCTTCTCTGTGCCTGGGAAACAGAAGTGTTCGCATTTATTCGCAGAATCGCTTTTGTGCAGAAAACAGTAACACTTGTTCAGAACGAAAGAAAGCACAGAGCCCCAGATTTTATGTTGTCCTGGAGAGCTTGCAGAGCACTGGGGAAAGGCAGGCAGAGAATTCCCTGCTAGCACCTTCTCTGTGCCTGTTCACATTCCTTCGCAGAATCGCTTTTGTGCAGAAAACAGTAACACTTGTTCAGAACGAAAGAAAGCACAGAGCCCCAGATTTTATGTTGTCCTGGAGAGCTTGCAGAGCACTGGGGAAAGGCAGGCAGAGAATTTCCTGCTAGCACCTTCTCTGTGCCTGGGAAGCAGAAGTGTTCACATTGCTTCGCAGAATCGTTTTGTGCAGAAAACAATAACACCTGTTCAGAACGAAAGAAAGCACAGAGCCCCAGATTTTATGTTGTCCTGGAGAGCTTGCAGAGCACTGGGGAAAAGCAGGCAGAGAATTCCCTGCTAGCACCTTCTCTGTGCCTGGGAAACAGAAGTGTTCACATTTCTTCGCAGAATCGCTTTTGTGCAGAAAACAGTAACACTTGTTCAGAACGAAAGAAAGCACAGAGCCCCAGATTTTATGTTGTCCTGGAGAGCTTGCAGAGCACTGGGGAAAAGCAGGCAGAGAATTCCCTGCTAGCACCTTCTCTGTGCCTGGGAAACAGAAGTGTTCCCATTGCTTCGCAGAATCGCTTTTGTGCAGAATACAGTAACACTTGTTCAGAACGAAAGAAAGCACAGAGCCCCAGATTCTATGTTGTCCTGGAGAGCTTGCAGAGCACTGGGGAAAGGCAGGCAGAGAATTTCCTGCTAGCACCTTCTCTGTGCCTGGGAAGCAGAAGTGTTCACATTGCTTCGCAGAATCGCTTTTGTGCAGAAAACAATAACACTTGTTCAGAACGAAAGAAAGCACAGAGCCCCAGATTTTATGTTGTCCTGGAGAGCTTGCAGAGCACTGGGGAAAGGCAGGCAGAGAATTCCCTGCTAGCACCTTCTCTGTGCCTGTTCACATTCCTTCGCAGAATCGCTTTTGTGCAGAAAACAGTAACACTTGTTCAGAACGAAAGAAAGCACAGAGCCCCAGATTTTATGTTGTCCTGGAGAGCTTGCAGAGCACTGGGGAAAGGCAGGCAGAGAATTTCCTGCTAGCACCTTCTCTGTGCCTGGGAAGCAGAAGTGTTCACATTGCTTCGCAGAATCGTTTTGTGCAGAAAACAATAACACCTGTTCAGAACGAAAGAAAGCACAGAGCCCCAGATTTTATGTTGTCCTGGAGAGCTTGCAGAGCACTGGGGAAAAGCAGGCAGAGAATTCCCTGCTAGCACCTTCTCTGTGCCTGGGAAACAGAAGTGTTCACATTTCTTCGCAGAATCGCTTTTGTGCAGAAAACAGTAACACTTGTTCAGAACGAAAGAAAGCACAGAGCCCCAGATTTTATGTTGTCCTGGAGAGCTTGCAGAGCACTGGGGAAAGGCAGGCAGAGAATTTCCTGCTAGCACCTTCTCTATGCCTGTTCACATTCCTTCGCAGAATCGCTTTTGTGCAGAAAACAGTAACACTTGTTCAGAACGAAAGAAAGCACAGAGCCCCAGATTTTATGTTGTCCTGGAGAGCTTGCAGAGCACTGGGGAAAGGCAGGCAGAGAATTCCCTGCTAGCACGTTCTCGGTGCCTGGGAAGCAGAAGTGTTCACATTGCTTGGCAGAATCGCTTTTGTGCAGATAACAGTAACACTTTTTCAGAACAAAAGAAAGCACAGAGCCCCAGATTTTATGTTGTCCTGGAGAGCTTGCAGAGCACTGGGGAAAAGCAGGCAGAGAATTCCCTGCTAGCACCTTCTCTGTGCCTGGGAAACAGAAGGGTTAACATTTCTTAGCAGTATCGCTTTTGTGCAGAAAACAGTAACACTTGTTCAGAAGGAAAGAAAGCACAGAGCCCCATATTTTATGTTGTGCTGGAGAGCTTGCAGAGTACTGGGGAAAAGCAGGCAGAGAATTCCCTGCTAGCACCTTCTCTGTGCCTGGGAAACAGAAGTGTTCACATTGCTTCGCAGAATCGCTTTTGTGCAGATAACAGTAACACTTGTTCAGACGAAAGAAAGCACAGAGCCCCAGATTTTATGTTGTCCTGGAGAGCTTGCAGAGCACTGGGGAAAAGCAGGCAGAGAATTCCCTGCTAGCACCTTCTCTGTGCCTGGGAAACAGAAGTGTTCCCATTGCTTCGCAGAATCGCTTTTGTGCAGAATACAGTAACACTTGTTCAGAACGAAAGAAAGCACAGAGCCCCAGATTTTATGTTGTCCTGGAGAGCTTGCAGAGCACTGGGGAAAGGCAGGCAGAGAATTCCCTGCTAGCACCTTCTCTGTGCCTGTTCACATTCCTTCGCAGAATCGCTTTTGTGCAGAAAACAGTAACACTTGTTCAGAACGAAAGAAAGCACAGAGCCCCAGATTTTATGTTGTCCTGGAGAGCTTGCAGAGCACTGGGGAAAGGCAGGCAGAGAATTCCCTGCTAGCACCTTCTCTGTGCCTGGGAAGCAGAAGTGTTCACATTGCTTCGCAGAATCGCTTTTGTGCAGAAAACAGTAACACTTGTTCAGAACGAAAGAAAGCACAGAGCCCCAGATTTTATGTTGTCCTGGAGAGCTTGCAGAGCACTGGGGAAAGGCAGGCAGAGAATTCCCTGCTAGCACCTTCCCTGTGCCTGGGAAACAGAAGTGTTCCCATTGCTTCGCAGAATCGCTTTTGTGCAGAAAACAGTAACACTTGTTCAGAAGGAAAGAAAGCACAGAGCCCCAGATTTTATGTTGTCCTGGAGAGCTTGCAGAGCACTGGGGAAAAGCAGGCAGAGAATTCCCTGCTAGCACCTTCTCTGTGCCTGGGAAGCAGAAGTGTTCACATTGCTTGGCAGAATCGCTTTTGTGCAGATAACAGTAACACTTTTTCAGAACAAAAGAAAGCACAGAGCCCCAGATTTTATGTTGTCCTGGAGAGCTTGCAGAGCACTGGGGAAAAGCAGGCAGAGAATTCCCTGCTAGCACCTTCTCTGTGCCTGGGAAACAGAAGGGTTAACATTTCTTAGCAGTATCGCTTTTGTGCAGAAAACAGTAACACTTGTTCAGAAGGAAAGAAAGCACAGAGCCCCATATTTTATGTTGTGCTGGAGAGCTTGCAGAGCACTGGGGAAAAGCAGGCAGAGAATTCCCTGCTAGCACCTTCTCTGTGCCTGTTCACATTGCTTCGCAGAATCGCTTTTGTGCAGAAAACAGTAACACTTGTTCAGAAGGAAAGAAAGCACAGAGCCCCAGATTTTATGTTGTCCTGGAGAGCTTGCAGAGCACTGGGGAAAGGCAGGCAGAGAATTCCCTGCTAGCACCTTCTCTGTGCCTGGGAAGCAGAAGTCTTCACATTGCTTCGCAGAATCGCTTTTGTGCAGAAAACACTAACACTTGTTCAGAACAAAAGAAAGCACAGAGCCCCAGATTCTATGTTGTCCTGGAGAGCTTGCAGAGCACTGGGGAAAGGCAGGCAGAGAATTTCCTGCTAGCACCTTCTCTGTGCCTGGGAAGCAGAAGTGTTCACATTGCTTCGCAGAATCGCTTTTGTGCAGAAAACAGTAACACTTGTTCAGTACGAAAGAAAGCACAGAGCCCCAGATTTTATGTTGTGCTGGAGAGCTTGCAGAGGACTGGGGAAAAGCAGGCAGAGAATTCCCTGCTAGCACCTTCTCTGTGCCTGGGAAACAGAAGTGTTCACATTTCTTCGCAGAATCGCTTTTGTGCAGAAAACAGTAACACTTGTTCAGAACGAAAGAAAGCACAGAGCCCCAGATTTTATGTTGTCCTGGAGAGCTTGCAGAGCACTGGGGAAAGGCAGGCAGAGAATTCCCTGCTAGCACCTTCTCTGTGCCTGTTCACATTCCTTCGCAGAATCGCTTTTGTGCAGAAAACAGTAACACTTGTTCAGAACGAAAGAAAGCACAGAGCCCCAGATTTTATGTTGTCCTGGAGAGCTTGCAGAGCACTGGGGAAAAGCAGGCAGAGAATTCCCTGCTAGCACCTTCTCTGTGCCTGGGAAACAGAAGTGTTCCCATTGCTTCGCAGAATCGCTTTTGTGCAGAAAACAGTAACACTTGTTCAGACGAAAGAAAGCACAGAGCCCCAGATTTTATGTTGTCCTGGAGAGCTTGCAGAGCACTGGGGAAAGGCAGGCAGAGAATTCCCTGCTAGCACCTTCTCTGTGCCTGGGAAGCAGAAGTGTTCACATTGCTTCGCAGAATCGTTTTGTGCAGAAAACAATAACACCTGTTCAGAACGAAAGAAAGCACAGAGCCCCAGATTTTATGTTGTCCTGGAGAGCTTGCAGAGCACTGGGGAAAAGCAGGCAGAGAATTCCCTGCTAGCACCTTCTCTGTGCCTGGGAAACAGAAGTGTTCACATTTCTTCGCAGAATCGCTTTTGTGCAGTAAACAGTAACACTTGTTCAGAACGAAAGAAAGCACAGAGCCCCAGATTTTATGTTGTCCTGGAGAGCTTGCAGAGCACTGGGGAAAGGCAGGCAGAGAATTCCCTGCTAGCACCTTCTCTGTGCCTGGGAAACAGAAGTGTTCACATTGCTTCGCAGAATCGCTTTTGTGCAGATAACAGTAACACTTGTTCAGAACGAAAGAAAGCACAGAGCCCCAGATTTTATGTTGTCCTGGAGAGCTTGCAGAGCACTGGGGAAAAGCAGGCAGAGAATTCCCTGCTAGCACCTTCTCTGTGCCTGGGAAACAGAAGTGTTCACATTGCTTCGCAGAATCGCTTTTGTGCAGAAAACAGTAACACTTGTTCAGACGAAAGAAAGCACAGAGCCCCAGATTTTATGTTGTGCTGGAGAGCTTGCAGAGCACTGGGGAAAGGCAGGCAGAGAATTCCCTGCTAGCACCTTCTCTGTGCCTGTTCACATTCCTTCGCAGAATCGCTTTTGTGCAGAAAACAGTAACACTTGTTCAGAACGAAAGAAAGCACAGAGCCCCAGATTTTATGTTGTCCTGGAGAGCTTGCAGAGCACTGGGGAAAGGCAGGCAGAGAATTCCCTGCTAGCACCTTCTCTGTGCCTGGGAAGCAGAAGTGTTCACATTGCTTCGCAGAATCGCTTTTGTGCAGAAAACAGTAACACTTGTTCAGAACGAAAGAAAGCACAGAGCCCCAGATTTTATGTTGTCCTGGAGAGCTTGCAGAGCACTGGGGAAAGGCAGGCAGAGAATTCCCTGCTAGCACCTTCCCTGTGCCTGGGAAACAGAAGTGTTCCCATTGCTTCGCAGAATCGCTTTTGTGCAGAAAACAGTAACACTTGTTCAGAAGGAAAGAAAGCACAGAGCCCCAGATTTTATGTTGTCCTGGAGAGCTTGCAGAGCACTGGGGAAAAGCAGGCAGAGAATTCCCTGCTAGCACCTTCTCTGTGCCTGGGAAGCAGAAGTGTTCACATTGCTTGGCAGAATCGCTTTTGTGCAGATAACAGTAACACTTTTTCAGAACAAAAGAAAGCACAGAGCCCCAGATTTTATGTTGTCCTGGAGAGCTTGCAGAGCACTGGGGAAAAGCAGGCAGAGAATTCCCTGCTAGCACCTTCTCTGTGCCTGGGAAACAGAAGGGTTAACATTTCTTAGCAGTATCGCTTTTGTGCAGAAAACAGTAACACTTGTTCAGAAGGAAAGAAAGCACAGAGCCCCATATTTTATGTTGTGCTGGAGAGCTTGCAGAGCACTGGGGAAAAGCAGGCAGAGAATTCCCTGCTAGCACCTTCTCTGTGCCTGTTCACATTGCTTCGCAGAATCGCTTTTGTGCAGAAAACAGTAACACTTGTTCAGAAGGAAAGAAAGCACAGAGCCCCAGATTTTATGTTGTCCTGGAGAGCTTGCAGAGCACTGGGGAAAGGCAGGCAGAGAATTCCCTGCTAGCACCTTCTCTGTGCCTGGGAAGCAGAAGTCTTCACATTGCTTCGCAGAATCGCTTTTGTGCAGAAAACACTAACACTTGTTCAGAACAAAAGAAAGCACAGAGCCCCAGATTCTATGTTGTCCTGGAGAGCTTGCAGAGCACTGGGGAAAGGCAGGCAGAGAATTTCCTGCTAGCACCTTCTCTGTGCCTGGGAAGCAGAAGTGTTCACATTGCTTCGCAGAATCGCTTTTGTGCAGAAAACAGTAACACTTGTTCAGTACGAAAGAAAGCACAGAGCCCCAGATTTTATGTTGTGCTGGAGAGCTTGCAGAGGACTGGGGAAAAGCAGGCAGAGAATTCCCTGCTAGCACCTTCTCTGTGCCTGGGAAACAGAAGTGTTCACATTTCTTCGCAGAATCGCTTTTGTGCAGAAAACAGTAACACTTGTTCAGAACGAAAGAAAGCACAGAGCCCCAGATTTTATGTTGTCCTGGAGAGCTTGCAGAGCACTGGGGAAAGGCAGGCAGAGAATTCCCTGCTAGCACCTTCTCTGTGCCTGTTCACATTCCTTCGCAGAATCGCTTTTGTGCAGAAAACAGTAACACTTGTTCAGAACGAAAGAAAGCACAGAGCCCCAGATTTTATGTTGTCCTGGAGAGCTTGCAGAGCACTGGGGAAAAGCAGGCAGAGAATTCCCTGCTAGCACCTTCTCTGTGCCTGGGAAACAGAAGTGTTCCCATTGCTTCGCAGAATCGCTTTTGTGCAGAAAACAGTAACACTTGTTCAGACGAAAGAAAGCACAGAGCCCCAGATTTTATGTTGTCCTGGAGAGCTTGCAGAGCACTGGGGAAAGGCAGGCAGAGAATTCCCTGCTAGCACCTTCTCTGTGCCTGGGAAGCAGAAGTGTTCACATTGCTTCGCAGAATCGTTTTGTGCAGAAAACAATAACACCTGTTCAGAACGAAAGAAAGCACAGAGCCCCAGATTTTATGTTGTCCTGGAGAGCTTGCAGAGCACTGGGGAAAAGCAGGCAGAGAATTCCCTGCTAGCACCTTCTCTGTGCCTGGGAAACAGAAGTGTTCACATTTCTTCGCAGAATCGCTTTTGTGCAGAAAACAGTAACACTTGTTCAGAACGAAAGAAAGCACAGAGCCCCAGATTTTATGTTGTCCTGGAGAGCTTGCAGAGCACTGGGGAAAGGCAGGCAGAGAATTCCCTGCTAGCACCTTCTCTGTGCCTGGGAAACAGAAGTGTTCACATTGCTTCGCAGAATCGCTTTTGTGCAGATAACAGTAACACTTGTTCAGAACGAAAGAAAGCACAGAGCCCCAGATTTTATGTTGTCCTGGAGAGCTTGCAGAGCACTGGGGAAAAGCAGGCAGAGAATTCCCTGCTAGCACCTTCTCTGTGCCTGGGAAACAGAAGTGTTCACATTGCTTCGCAGAATCGCTTTTGTGCAGAAAACAGTAACACTTGTTCAGACGAAAGAAAGCACAGAGCCCCAGATTTTATGTTGTGCTGGAGAGCTTGCAGAGCACTGGGGAAAGGCAGGCAGAGAATTCCCTGCTAGTACCTTCTCTGTGCCTGGGAAGCAGAAGTCTTCACATTGCTTCGCAGAATCGCTTTTGTGCAGAAAACAGTAACACTTGTTCAGAACGAAAGAAAGCACAGAGCCCCAGATTTGCTGTTGTCCTGGAGAGCTTGCAGAGCACTGGGGAAAAGCAGGCAGAGAATTCCCTGCTAGCACCTTCTCTGTGCCTGGGAAGCAGAAGTCTTCACATTGCTTCGCAGAATCGCTTTTGTGCAGAAAACAATAACACTTGTTCAGAACGAAAGAAAGCACAGAGCCCCAGATTTTATGTTGTCCTGGAGAGCTTGCAGAGCACTGGGGAAAAGCAGGCAGAGAATTCCCTGCTAGCACCTTCTCTGTGCCTGGGAAACAGAAGTGTTCCCATTGCTTCGCAGAATCGCTTTTGTGCAGAATACAGTAACACTTGTTCAGAACGAAAGAAAGCACAGAGCCCCAGATTCTATGTTGTCCTGGAGAGCTTGCAGAGCACTGGGGAAAGGCAGGCAGAGAATTTCCTGCTAGCACCTTCTCTGTGCCTGGGAAGCAGAAGTGTTCACATTGCTTCGCAGAATCGCTTTTGTGCAGAAAACAGTAACACTTGTTCAGAACGAAAGAAAGCACAGAGCCCCAGATTTTATGTTGTCCTGGAGAGCTTGCAGAGCACTGGGGAAAGGCAGGCAGAGAATTCCCTGCTAGCACCTTCTCTGTGCCTGTTCACATTGCTTCGCAGAATCGCTTTTGTGCAGAAAACAGTAACACTTGTTCAGAACGAAAGAAAGCACAGAGCCCCAGATTTTATGTTGTCCTGGAGAGCTTGCAGAGCACTGGGGAAAGGCAGGCAGAGAATTCCCTGCTAGCACCTTCTCTGTGCCTGGGAAGCAGAAGTCTTCACATTTCTTCGCAGAATCGCTTTTGTGCAGAAAACACTAACACTTGTTCAGAACAAAAGAAAGCACAGAGCCCCAGATTCTATGTTGTCCTGGAGAGCTTGCAGAGCACTGGGGAAAGGCAGGCAGAGAATTTCCTGCTAGCACCTTCTCTGTGCCTGGGAAGCAGAAGTGTTCACATTGCTTCGCAGAATCGCTTTTGTGCAGAAAACAGTAACACTTGTTCAGTACGAAAGAAAGCACAGAGCCCCAGATTTTATGTTGTCCTGGAGAGCTTGCAGAGCACTGGGGAAAAGCAGGCAGAGAATTCCCTGCTAGCACCTTCTCTGTGCCTGGGAAACAGAAGTGTTCACATTGCTTCGCAGAATCGCTTTTGTGCAGAAAACAGTAACACTTGTTCAGAAAGAAAGAAAGCACAGAGCCCCAGATTTTATGTTGTCCTGGAGAGCTTGCAGAGCACTGGGGAAAAGCAGGCAGAGAATTCCCTGCTAGCACCTTCTCTGTGCCTGGGAAACAGAAGTGTTCACATTGCTTCGCAGAATCGCTTTTGTGCAGAAAACAGTAACACTTGTTCAGAACGAAAGAAAGCACAGAGCCCCAGATTTGCTGTTGTCCTGGAGAGCTTGCAGAGCACTGGGGAAAGGCAGGCAGAGAATTCCCTGCTAGCACCTTCTCTGTGCCTGGGAAGCAGAAGTGTTCACATTGCTTCGCAGAATCGCTTTTGTGCAGAAAACAGTAACACTTGTTCAGAACGAAAGAAAGCACAGAGCCCCAGATTTTATGTTGTCCTGGAGAGCTTACAGAGCACTGGGGAAAAGCAGGCAGAGAATTCCCTGCTAGCACCTTCCCTGTGCCTGGGAAAGAGAAGTGTTCCCATTGCTTCGCAGAATCGCTTTTGTGCAGAAAACAGTAACACTTGTTCAGAAGGAAAGAAAGCACAGAGCCCCAGATTTTATGTTGTCCTGGAGAGCTTGCAGAGCACTGGGGAAAAGCAGGCAGAGAATTCCCTGCTAGCACCTTCTCTGTGCCTGGGAAGCAGAAGTGTTCACATTGCTTGGCAGAATCGCTTTTGTGCAGAAAACAGTAACACTTGTTCAGAACGAAAGAAAGCACAGAGCCCCAGATTTTATGTTGTCCTGGAGAGCTTGCAGAGCACTGGGGAAAGGCAGGCAGAGAATTCCCTGCTAGCACCTTCTCTGTGCCTGGGAAGCAGAAGTGTTCACATTGCTTCGCAGAATCGCTTTTGTGCAGAAAACAATAACACCTGTTCAGAACGAAAGAAAGCACAGAGCCCCAGATTTTATGTTGTGCTGGAGAGCTTGCAGAGCACTGGGGAAAAGCAGGCAGAGAATTCCCTGCTAGCACCTTCTCTGTGCCTGGGAAACAGAAGTGTTCACATTTCTTCGCAGAATCGCTTTTGTGCAGAAAACAATAACACCTGTTCAGAACGAAAGAAAGCACAGAGCCCCAGATTTTATGTTGTGCTGGAGAGCTTGCAGAGGACTGGGGAAAAGCAGGCAGAGAATTCCCTGCTAGCACCTTCTCTGTGCCTGGGAAACAGAAGTGTTCACATTTCTTCGCAGAATCGCTTTTGTGCAGAAAACAGTAACACTTGTTCAGAACGAAAGAAAGCACAGAGCCCCAGATTTTATGTTGTCCTGGAGAGCTTGCAGAGCACTGGGGAAAGGCAGGCAGAGAATTCCCTGCTAGCACCTTCTCTGTGCCTGTTCACATTCCTTCGCAGAATCGCTTTTGTGCAGAAAACTGTAACACTTGTTCAGAACGAAAGAAAGCACAGAGCCCCAGATTTTATGTTGTCCTGGAGAGCTTGCAGAGCACTGGGGAAAAGCAGGCAGAGAATTCCCTGCTAGCACCTTCTCTGTGCCTGGGAAACAGAAGTGTTCCCATTGCTTCGCAGAATCGCTTTTGTGCAGAAAACAGTAACACTTGTTCAGACGAAAGAAAGCACAGAGCCCCAGATTTTATGTTGTGCTGGAGAGCTTGCAGAGCACTGGGGAAAGGCAGGCAGAGAATTCCCTGCTAGCACCTTCTCTGTGCCTGGGAAGCAGAAGTCTTCACATTGCTTCGCAGAATCGCTTTTGTGCAGAAAACAGTAACACTTGTTCAGAACGAAAGAAAGCACAGAGCCCCAGATTTTATGTTGTCCTGGAGAGCTTGCAGAGCACTGGGGAAAAGCAGGCAGAGAATTCCCTGCTAGCACCTTCTCTGTGCCTGGGAAGCAGAAGTGTTCACATTGCTTCGCAGAATTGCTTTTGTGCAGAAAACAATAACACTTGTTCAGAACGAAAGAAAGCACAGAGCCCCAGATTTTATGCTGTCCTGGAGAGCTTGCAGAGCACTGGGGAAAAGCAGGCAGAGAATTCCCTGCTAGCACCTTCTCTGTGCCTGGGAAGCAGAAGTCTTCACATTGCTTCGCAGAATCGCTTTTGTGCAGAAAACACTAACACTTGTTCAGAACGAAAGAAAGCACAGAGCCCCAGATTTTATGTTGTCCTGGAGAGCTTGCAGAGCACTGGGGAAAGGCAGGCAGAGAATTCCCTGCTAGCACCTTCTCTGTGCCTGTTCACATTGCTTCGCAGAATCGCTTTTGTGCAGAAAACAGTAACACTTGTTCAGAACGAAAGAAAGCACAGAGCCCCAGATTCTATGTTGTCCTGGAGAGCTTGCAGAGCACTGGGGAAAGGCAGGCAGAGAATTTCCTGCTAGCACCTTCTCTGTGCCTGGGAAGCAGAAGTGTTCACATTGCTTCCCAGAATCGCTTTTGTGCAGAAAACAGTAACACTTGTTCAGTACGAAAGAAAGCACAGAGCCCCAGATTTTATGTTGTCCTGGAGAGCTTGCAGAGCACTGGGGAAAAGCAGGCAGAGAATTCCCTGCTAGCACCTTCTCTGTGCCTGGGAAACAGAAGTGTTCACATTGCTTCGCAGAATCGCTTTTGTGCAGAAAACAGTAACACTTGTTCAGAAAGAAAGAAAGCACAGAGCCCCAGATTTTATGTTGTCCTGGAGAGCTTGCAGAGCACTGGGGAAAAGCAGGCAGAGAATTCCCTGCTAGCACCTTCTCTGTGCCTGCGAAGTAGAAGTGTTCACATTGCTTCGCAGAATCGCTTTTGTGCAGAAAACAGTAACACTTGTTCAGAAGGAAAGAAAGCACAGAGCCCCAGATTTTATGTTGTCCTGGAGAGCTTGCAGAGCACTGGGGAAAGGCAGGCAGAGAATTCCCTGCTAGCACCTTCTCTGTGCCTGGGAAGCAGAAGTCTTCACATTGCTTCGCAGAATCGCTTTTGTGCAGAAAACACTAACACTTGTTCAGAACAAAAGAAAGCACAGAGCCCCAGATTCTATGTTGTCCTGGAGAGCTTGCAGAGCACTGGGGAAAGGCAGGCAGAGAATTTCCTGCTAGCACCTTCTCTGTGCCTGGGAAGCAGAAGTGTTCACATTGCTTCGCAGAATCGCTTTTGTGCAGAAAACAGTAACACTTGTTCAGTACGAAAGAAAGCACAGAGCCCCAGATTTTATGTTGTGCTGGAGAGCTTGCAGAGGACTGGGGAAAAGCAGGCAGAGAATTCCCTGCTAGCACCTTCTCTGTGCCTGGGAAACAGAAGTGTTCACATTTCTTCGCAGAATCGCTTTTGTGCAGAAAACAGTAACACTTGTTCAGAACGAAAGAAAGCACAGAGCCCCAGATTTTATGTTGTCCTGGAGAGCTTGCAGAGCACTGGGGAAAGGCAGGCAGAGAATTCCCTGCTAGCACCTTCTCTGTGCCTGTTCACATTCCTTCGCAGAATCGCTTTTGTGCAGAAAACAGTAACACTTGTTCAGAACGAAAGAAAGCACAGAGCCCCAGATTTTATGTTGTCCTGGAGAGCTTGCAGAGCACTGGGGAAAAGCAGGCAGAGAATTCCCTGCTAGCACCTTCTCTGTGCCTGGGAAACAGAAGTGTTCCCATTGCTTCGCAGAATCGCTTTTGTGCAGAAAACAGTAACACTTGTTCAGACGAAAGAAAGCACAGAGCCCCAGATTTTATGTTGTCCTGGAGAGCTTGCAGAGCACTGGGGAAAGGCAGGCAGAGAATTCCCTGCTAGCACCTTCTCTGTGCCTGGGAAGCAGAAGTGTTCACATTGCTTCGCAGAATCGTTTTGTGCAGAAAACAATAACACCTGTTCAGAACGAAAGAAAGCACAGAGCCCCAGATTTTATGTTGTCCTGGAGAGCTTGCAGAGCACTGGGGAAAAGCAGGCAGAGAATTCCCTGCTAGCACCTTCTCTGTGCCTGGGAAACAGAAGTGTTCACATTTCTTCGCAGAATCGCTTTTGTGCAGAAAACAGTAACACTTGTTCAGAACGAAAGAAAGCACAGAGCCCCAGATTTTATGTTGTCCTGGAGAGCTTGCAGAGCACTGGGGAAAGGCAGGCAGAGAATTCCCTGCTAGCACCTTCTCTGTGCCTGGGAAACAGAAGTGTTCACATTGCTTCGCAGAATCGCTTTTGTGCAGATAACAGTAACACTTGTTCAGAACGAAAGAAAGCACAGAGCCCCAGATTTTATGTTGTCCTGGAGAGCTTGCAGAGCACTGGGGAAAAGCAGGCAGAGAATTCCCTGCTAGCACCTTCTCTGTGCCTGGGAAACAGAAGTGTTCACATTGCTTCGCAGAATCGCTTTTGTGCAGAAAACAGTAACACTTGTTCAGACGAAAGAAAGCACAGAGCCCCAGATTTTATGTTGTGCTGGAGAGCTTGCAGAGCACTGGGGAAAGGCAGGCAGAGAATTCCCTGCTAGTACCTTCTCTGTGCCTGGGAAGCAGAAGTCTTCACATTGCTTCGCAGAATCGCTTTTGTGCAGAAAACAGTAACACTTGTTCAGAACGAAAGAAAGCACAGAGCCCCAGATTTGCTGTTGTCCTGGAGAGCTTGCAGAGCACTGGGGAAAAGCAGGCAGAGAATTCCCTGCTAGCACCTTCTCTGTGCCTGGGAAGCAGAAGTCTTCACATTGCTTCGCAGAATCGCTTTTGTGCAGAAAACAATAACACTTGTTCAGAACGAAAGAAAGCACAGAGCCCCAGATTTTATGTTGTCCTGGAGAGCTTGCAGAGCACTGGGGAAAAGCAGGCAGAGAATTCCCTGCTAGCACCTTCTCTGTGCCTGGGAAACAGAAGTGTTCCCATTGCTTCGCAGAATCGCTTTTGTGCAGAATACAGTAACACTTGTTCAGAACGAAAGAAAGCACAGAGCCCCAGATTCTATGTTGTCCTGGAGAGCTTGCAGAGCACTGGGGAAAGGCAGGCAGAGAATTTCCTGCTAGCACCTTCTCTGTGCCTGGGAAGCAGAAGTGTTCACATTGCTTCGCAGAATCGCTTTTGTGCAGAAAACAGTAACACTTGTTCAGAACGAAAGAAAGCACAGAGCCCCAGATTTTATGTTGTCCTGGAGAGCTTGCAGAGCACTGGGGAAAGGCAGGCAGAGAATTCCCTGCTAGCACCTTCTCTGTGCCTGTTCACATTGCTTCGCAGAATCGCTTTTGTGCAGAAAACAGTAACACTTGTTCAGAACGAAAGAAAGCACAGAGCCCCAGATTTTATGTTGTCCTGGAGAGCTTGCAGAGCACTGGGGAAAGGCAGGCAGAGAATTCCCTGCTAGCACCTTCTCTGTGCCTGGGAAGCAGAAGTCTTCACATTTCTTCGCAGAATCGCTTTTGTGCAGAAAACACTAACACTTGTTCAGAACAAAAGAAAGCACAGAGCCCCAGATTCTATGTTGTCCTGGAGAGCTTGCAGAGCACTGGGGAAAGGCAGGCAGAGAATTTCCTGCTAGCACCTTCTCTGTGCCTGGGAAGCAGAAGTGTTCACATTGCTTCGCAGAATCGCTTTTGTGCAGAAAACAGTAACACTTGTTCAGTACGAAAGAAAGCACAGAGCCCCAGATTTTATGTTGTCCTGGAGAGCTTGCAGAGCACTGGGGAAAAGCAGGCAGAGAATTCCCTGCTAGCACCTTCTCTGTGCCTGGGAAACAGAAGTGTTCACATTGCTTCGCAGAATCGCTTTTGTGCAGAAAACAGTAACACTTGTTCAGAAAGAAAGAAAGCACAGAGCCCCAGATTTTATGTTGTCCTGGAGAGCTTGCAGAGCACTGGGGAAAAGCAGGCAGAGAATTCCCTGCTAGCACCTTCTCTGTGCCTGGGAAACAGAAGTGTTCACATTGCTTCGCAGAATCGCTTTTGTGCAGAAAACAGTAACACTTGTTCAGAACGAAAGAAAGCACAGAGCCCCAGATTTGCTGTTGTCCTGGAGAGCTTGCAGAGCACTGGGGAAAGGCAGGCAGAGAATTCCCTGCTAGCACCTTCTCTGTGCCTGGGAAGCAGAAGTGTTCACATTGCTTCGCAGAATCGCTTTTGTGCAGAAAACAGTAACACTTGTTCAGAACGAAAGAAAGCACAGAGCCCCAGATTTTATGTTGTCCTGGAGAGCTTACAGAGCACTGGGGAAAAGCAGGCAGAGAATTCCCTGCTAGCACCTTCCCTGTGCCTGGGAAAGAGAAGTGTTCCCATTGCTTCGCAGAATCGCTTTTGTGCAGAAAACAGTAACACTTGTTCAGAAGGAAAGAAAGCACAGAGCCCCAGATTTTATGTTGTCCTGGAGAGCTTGCAGAGCACTGGGGAAAAGCAGGCAGAGAATTCCCTGCTAGCACCTTCTCTGTGCCTGGGAAGCAGAAGTGTTCACATTGCTTGGCAGAATCGCTTTTGTGCAGAAAACAGTAACACTTGTTCAGAACGAAAGAAAGCACAGAGCCCCAGATTTTATGTTGTCCTGGAGAGCTTGCAGAGCACTGGGGAAAGGCAGGCAGAGAATTCCCTGCTAGCACCTTCTCTGTGCCTGGGAAGCAGAAGTGTTCACATTGCTTCGCAGAATCGCTTTTGTGCAGAAAACAATAACACCTGTTCAGAACGAAAGAAAGCACAGAGCCCCAGATTTTATGTTGTGCTGGAGAGCTTGCAGAGCACTGGGGAAAAGCAGGCAGAGAATTCCCTGCTAGCACCTTCTCTGTGCCTGGGAAACAGAAGTGTTCACATTTCTTCGCAGAATCGCTTTTGTGCAGAAAACAATAACACCTGTTCAGAACGAAAGAAAGCACAGAGCCCCAGATTTTATGTTGTGCTGGAGAGCTTGCAGAGGACTGGGGAAAAGCAGGCAGAGAATTCCCTGCTAGCACCTTCTCTGTGCCTGGGAAACAGAAGTGTTCACATTTCTTCGCAGAATCGCTTTTGTGCAGAAAACAGTAACACTTGTTCAGAACGAAAGAAAGCACAGAGCCCCAGATTTTATGTTGTCCTGGAGAGCTTGCAGAGCACTGGGGAAAGGCAGGCAGAGAATTCCCTGCTAGCACCTTCTCTGTGCCTGTTCACATTCCTTCGCAGAATCGCTTTTGTGCAGAAAACTGTAACACTTGTTCAGAACGAAAGAAAGCACAGAGCCCCAGATTTTATGTTGTCCTGGAGAGCTTGCAGAGCACTGGGGAAAAGCAGGCAGAGAATTCCCTGCTAGCACCTTCTCTGTGCCTGGGAAACAGAAGTGTTCCCATTGCTTCGCAGAATCGCTTTTGTGCAGAAAACAGTAACACTTGTTCAGACGAAAGAAAGCACAGAGCCCCAGATTTTATGTTGTGCTGGAGAGCTTGCAGAGCACTGGGGAAAGGCAGGCAGAGAATTCCCTGCTAGCACCTTCTCTGTGCCTGGGAAGCAGAAGTCTTCACATTGCTTCGCAGAATCGCTTTTGTGCAGAAAACAGTAACACTTGTTCAGAACGAAAGAAAGCACAGAGCCCCAGATTTTATGTTGTCCTGGAGAGCTTGCAGAGCACTGGGGAAAAGCAGGCAGAGAATTCCCTGCTAGCACCTTCTCTGTGCCTGGGAAGCAGAAGTGTTCACATTGCTTCGCAGAATTGCTTTTGTGCAGAAAACAATAACACTTGTTCAGAACGAAAGAAAGCACAGAGCCCCAGATTTTATGTTGTCCTGGAGAGCTTGCAGAGCACTGGGGAAAAGCAGGCAGAGAATTCCCTGCTAGCACCTTCTCTGTGCCTGGGAAGCAGAAGTCTTCACATTGCTTCGCAGAATCGCTTTTGTGCAGAAAACACTAACACTTGTTCAGAACGAAAGAAAGCACAGAGCCCCAGATTTTATGTTGTCCTGGAGAGCTTGCAGAGCACTGGGGAAAGGCAGGCAGAGAATTCCCTGCTAGCACCTTCTCTGTGCCTGTTCACATTGCTTCGCAGAATCGCTTTTGTGCAGAAAACAGTAACACTTGTTCAGAACGAAAGAAAGCACAGAGCCCCAGATTCTATGTTGTCCTGGAGAGCTTGCAGAGCACTGGGGAAAGGCAGGCAGAGAATTTCCTGCTAGCACCTTCTCTGTGCCTGGGAAGCAGAAGTGTTCACATTGCTTCCCAGAATCGCTTTTGTGCAGAAAACAGTAACACTTGTTCAGTACGAAAGAAAGCACAGAGCCCCAGATTTTATGTTGTCCTGGAGAGCTTGCAGAGCACTGGGGAAAAGCAGGCAGAGAATTCCCTGCTAGCACCTTCTCTGTGCCTGGGAAACAGAAGTGTTCACATTGCTTCGCAGAATCGCTTTTGTGCAGAAAACAGTAACACTTGTTCAGAAAGAAAGAAAGCACAGAGCCCCAGATTTTATGTTGTCCTGGAGAGCTTGCAGAGCACTGGGGAAAAGCAGGCAGAGAATTCCCTGCTAGCACCTTCTCTGTGCCTGGGAAGTAGAAGTGTTCACATTGCTTCGCAGAATCGCTTTTGTGCAGAAAACAGTAACACTTGTTCAGAACGAAAGAAAGCACAGAGCCCCAGATTTTATGTTGTCCTGGAGAGCTTACAGAGCACTGGGGAAAAGCAGGCAGAGAATTCCCTGCTAGCACCTTCTCTGTGCCTGGGAAACAGAAGTGTTCACATTGCTTCGCAGAATCGCTTTTGTGCAGAAAACAGTAACACTTGTTCAGAACGAAAGAAAGCACAGAGCCCCAGATTTTATGTTGTCCTGGAGAGCTTGCAGAGCACTGGGGAAAGGCAGGCAGAGAATTCCCTGCTAACACCTTCCCTGTGCCTGGGAAAGAGACGTGTTCCCATTGCTTCGCAGAATCGTTTTGTGCAGAAAACAATAACACCTGTTCAGAACAAAAGAAAGCACAGAGCCCCAGATTTTATGTTGTCCTGGAGAGCTTGCAGAGCACTGGGGAAAAGCAGGCAGAGAATTCCCTGCTAGCACCTTCTCTGTGCCTGGGAAGCAGAAGTGTTCACATTTCTTCGCAGAATCGCTTTTGTGCAGAAAACAGTAACACTTGTTCAGAACGAAAGAAAGCACAGAGCCCCAGATTTGCTGTTGTCCTGGAGAGCTTGCAGAGCACTGGGGAAAGGCAGGCAGAGAATTCCCTGCTAGCACGTTCTCGGTGCCTGGGAAGCAGAAGTGTTCACATTTCTTAGCAGTATCGCTTTTGTGCAGAAAACAGTAACACTTGTTCAGAAGGAAAGAAAGCACAGAGCCCCATATTTTATGTTGTGCTGGAGAGCTTGCAGAGTACTGGGGAAAAGCAGGCAGAGAATTCCCTGCTAGCACCTTCTCTGTGCCTGGGAAACAGAAGTGTTCACATTGCTTCGCAGAATCGCTTTTGTGCAGAAAACAGTAACACTTGTTCAGACGAAAGAAAGCACAGAGCCCCAGATTTTATGTTGTGCTGGAGAGCTTGCAGAGCACTGGGGAAAGGCAGGCAGAGAATTCCCTGCTAGCACCTTCTCTGTGCCTGGGAAGCAGAAGTCTTCACATTGCTTCGCAGAATCGCTTTTGTGCAGAAAACAGTAACACTTGTTCAGAACGAAAGAAAGCACAGAGCCCCAGATTTTATGTTGTCCTGGAGAGCTTGCAGAGCACTGGGGAAAAGCAGGCAGAGAATTCCCTGCTAGCACCTTCTCTGTGCCTGGGAAGCAGAAGTGTTCCCATTGCTTCGCAGAATCGCTTTTGTGCAGAAAACAGTAACACTTGTTCAGAACGAAAGAAAGCACAGAGCCCCAGATTCTATGTTGTCCTGGAGAGCTTGCAGAGCACTGGGGAAAGGCAGGCAGAGAATTTCCTGCTAGCACCTTCTCTGTGCCTGGGAAGCAGAAGTGTTCACATTCCTTCGCAGAATCGCTTTTGTGCAGAAAACAGTAACACTTGTTCAGAAGGAAAGAAAGCACAGAGCCCCAGATTTTATGTTGTCCTGGAGAGCTTGCAGAGCACTGGGGAAAGGCAGGCAGAGAATTCCCTGCTAGCACCTTCTCTGTGCCTGTTCACATTGCTTCGCAGAATCGCTTTTGTGCAGAAAACAGTAACACTTGTTCAGAACGAAAGAAAGCACAGAGCCCCAGATTTTATGTTGTCCTGGAGAGCTTGCAGAGCACTGGGGAAAGGCAGGCAGAGAATTCCCTGCTAGCACCTTCTCTGTGCCTGGGAAGCAGAAGTGTTCACATTGCTTCGCAGAATCGCTTTTGTGCAGAAAACACTAACACTTGTTCAGAACAAAAGAAAGCACAGAGCCCCAGATTCTATGTTGTCCTGGAGAGCTTGCAGAGCACTGGGGAAAGGCAGGCAGAGAATTTCCTGCTAGCACCTTCTCTGTGCCTGGGAAGCAGAAGTGTTCACATTGCTTCACAGAATCGCTTTTGTGCAGAAAACAGTAACACTTGTTCAGTACGAAAGAAAGCACAGAGCCCCAGATTTTATGTTGTCCTGGAGAGCTTGCAGAGCACTGGGGAAAAGCAGGCAGAGAATTCCCTGCTAGCACCTTCTCTGTGCCTGGGAAACAGAAGTGTTCACATTGCTTCGCAGAATCGCTTTTGTGCAGAAAACAGTAACACTTGTTCAGAAAGAAAGAAAGCACAGAGCCCCAGATTTTATGTTGTCCTGGAGAGCTTGCAGAGCACTGGGGAAAAGCAGGCAGAGAATTCCCTGCTAGCACCTTCTCTGTGCCTGGGAAGCAGAAGTGTTCACATTGCTTCGCAGAATCGCTTTTGTGCAGAAAACAGTAACACTTGTTCAGAACAAAAGAAAGCACAGAGCCCCAGATTTTATGTTGTCCTGGAGAGCTTGCAGAGCACTGGGGAAAGGCAGGCAGAGAATTCCCTGCTAGCACCTTCTCTGTGCCTGGGAAGCAGAAGTCTTCACATTGCTTCGCAGAATCGCTTTTGTGCAGAAAACAGTAACACTTGTTCAGAACAAAAGAAAGCACAGAGCCCCAGATTTGCTGTTCTCCTGGAGAGCTTGCAGAGCACTGGGGAAAGGCAGGCAGAGAATTCCCTGCTAGCACCTTCTCTGTGCCTGGGAAGCAGAAGTGTTCACATTGCTTGGCAGAATCGCTTTTGTGCAGAAAACAGTAACACTTGTTCAGAACGAAAGAAAGCACATAGCCCCAGATTTTATGTTGTCCTGGAGAGCTTACAGAGCACTGGGGAAAAGCAGGCAGAGAATTCCCTGCTAGCACCTTCTCTGTGCCTGGGAAACAGAAGTGTTCCCATTGCTTCGCAGAATCGCTTTTGTGCAGAAAACAGTAACACTTGTTCAGAACGAAAGAAAGCACAGAGCCCCAGATTTTATGTTGTCCTGGAGAGCTTGCAGAGCACTGGGGAAAGGCAGGCAGAGAATTCCCTGCTAGCACCTTCCCTGTGCCTGGGAAAGAGAAGTGTTCCCATTGCTTGGCAGAATCGCTTTTGTGCAGAAAACAGTAACACTTGTTCAGAACGAAAGAAAGCACAGAGCCCCAGATTTGCTGTTGTCCTGGAGAGCTTGCAGAGCACTGGGGAAAGGCAGGCAGAGAATTCCCTGCTAGCACCTTCTCTGTGCCTGGGAAGCAGAAGTGTTCACATTGCTTCGCAGAATCGCTTTTGTGCAGAAAACAGTAACACTTGTTCAGAACGAAAGAAAGCACAGAGCCCCAGATTTTATGTTGTCCTGGAGAGCTTACAGAGCACTGGGGAAAAGCAGGCAGAGAATTCCCTGCTAGCACCTTCTCTGTGCCTGGGAAACAGAAGTGTTCACATTGCTTCGCAGAATCGCTTTTGTGCAGAAAACAGTAACATTTGTTCAGAACGAAAGAAAGCACAGAGCCCCAGATTTTATGTTGTCCTGGAGAGCTTGCAGAGCACTGGGGAAAGGCAGGCAGAGAATTCCCTGCTAGCACCTTCCCTGTGCTTGGGAAACAGAAGTGTTCCCATTGCTTCGCAGAATCGCTTTTGTGCAGAAAACAGTAATACTTGTTCAGAAGGAAAGAAAGCACAGAGCCCCAGATTTTATGTTGTCCTGGAGAGCTTGCAGAGCACTGGGGAAAAGCAGGCAGAGAATTCCCTGCTAGCACCTTCTCTGTGCCTGGGAAGCAGAAGTGTTCACATTGCTTGGCAGAATCGCTTTTGTGCAGATAACAGTAACACTTTTTCAGAACAAAAGAAAGCACAGAGCCCCAGATTTTATGTTGTCCTGGAGAGCTTGCAGAGCACTGGGGAAAAGCAGGCAGAGAATTCCCTGCTAGCACCTTCTCTGTGCCTGGGAAACAGAAGTGTTCCCATTGCTTCGCAGAATCGCTTTTGTGCAGAATACAGTAACACTTGTTCAGAACGAAAGAAAGCACAGAGCCCCAGATTCTATGTTGTCCTGGAGAGCTTGCAGAGCACTGGGGAAAGGCAGGCAGAGAATTTCCTGCTAGCACCTTCTCTGTGCCTGGGAAGCAGAAGTGTTCCCATTGCTTCGCAGAATCGCTTTTGTGCAGAAAACAGTAACACTTGTTCAGAACGAAAGAAAGCACAGAGCCCCAGATTTTATGTTGTCCTGGAGAGCTTGCAGAGCACTGGGGAAAGGCAGGCAGAGAATTCCCTGCTAGCACCTTCTCTGTGCCTGTTCACATTGCTTCGCAGAATCGCTTTTGTGCAGAAAACAGTAACACTTGTTCAGAACGAAAGAAAGCACAGAGCCCCAGATTTTATGTTGTCCTGGAGAGCTTGCAGAGCACTGGGGAAAGGCAGGCAGAGAATTCCCCGCTAGCACCTTCTCTGTGCCTGGGAAGCAGAAGTCTTCACATTGCTTCGCAGAATCGCTTTTGTGCAGAAAACACTAACACTTGTTCAGAACAAAAGAAAGCACAGAGCCCCAGATTCTATGTTGTCCTGGAGAGCTTGCAGAGCACTGGGGAAAGGCAGGCAGAGAATTTCCTGCTAGCACCTTCTCTGTGCCTGGGAAGCAGAAGTGTTCACATTGCTTCGCAGAATCGCTTTTGTGCAGAAAACAGTAACACTTGTTCAGTACGAAAGAAAGCACAGAGCCCCAGATTTTATGTTGTCCTGGAGAGCTTGCAGAGCACTGGGGAAAAGCAGGCAGAGAATTCCCTGCTAGCACCTTCTCTGTGCCTGGGAAACAGAAGTGTTCCCATTGCTTCGCAGAATCGCTTTTGTGCAGAAAACAGTAACACTTGTTCAGAACGAAAGAAAGCACAGAGCCCCATATTTTATGTTGTGCTGGAGAGCTTGCAGAGCACTGGGGAAAAGCAGGCAGAGAATTCCCTGCTAGCACCTTCTCTGTGCCTGGGAAACAGAAGTGTTCACATTGCTTCGCAGAATCGCTTTTGTGCAGAAAACAGTAACACTTGTTCAGAACGAAAGAAAGCACAGAGCCCCAGATTTTATGTTGTCCTGGAGAGCTTGCAGAGCACTGGGGAAAGGCAGGCAGAGAATTCCCTGCTAGCACCTTCTCTGTGCCTGGGAAGCAGAAGTCTTCACATTGCTTCGCAGAATCGCTTTTGTGCAGAAAACAGTAACACTTGTTCAGAACGAAAGAAAGCACAGAGCCCCAGATTTGCTGTTGTCCTGGAGAGCTTGCAGAGCACTGGGGAAAGGCAGGCAGAGAATTCCCTGCTAGCACCTTCTCTGTGCCTGGGAAGCAGAAGTGTTCACATTGCTTCGCAGAATCGCTTTTGTGCAGAAAACAGTAACACTTGTTCAGAACGAAAGAAAGCACAGAGCCCCAGATTTTATGTTGTCCTGGAGAGCTTACAGAGCACTGGGGAAAAGCAGGCAGAGAATTCCCTGCTAGCACCTTCCCTGTGCCTGGGAAAGAGAAGTGTTCCCATTGCTTCGCAGAATCGCTTTTGTGCAGAAAACAGTAACACTTGTTCAGAAGGAAAGAAAGCACAGAGCCCCAGATTTTATGTTGTCCTGGAGAGCTTGCAGAGCACTGGGGAAAAGCAGGCAGAGAATTCCCTGCTAGCACCTTCTCTGTGCCTGGGAAGCAGAAGTGTTCACATTGCTTGGCAGAATCGCTTTTGTGCAGAAAACAGTAACACTTGTTCAGAACGAAAGAAAGCACAGAGCCCCAGATTTTATGTTGTCCTGGAGAGCTTGCAGAGCACTGGGGAAAGGCAGGCAGAGAATTCCCTGCTAGCACCTTCTCTGTGCCTGGGAAGCAGAAGTGTTCACATTGCTTCGCAGAATCGCTTTTGTGCAGAAAACAATAACACCTGTTCAGAACGAAAGAAAGCACAGAGCCCCAGATTTTATGTTGTGCTGGAGAGCTTGCAGAGCACTGGGGAAAAGCAGGCAGAGAATTCCCTGCTAGCACCTTCTCTGTGCCTGGGAAACAGAAGTGTTCACATTTCTTCGCAGAATCGCTTTTGTGCAGAAAACAATAACACCTGTTCAGAACGAAAGAAAGCACAGAGCCCCAGATTTTATGTTGTGCTGGAGAGCTTGCAGAGGACTGGGGAAAAGCAGGCAGAGAATTCCCTGCTAGCACCTTCTCTGTGCCTGGGAAACAGAAGTGTTCACATTTCTTCGCAGAATCGCTTTTGTGCAGAAAACAGTAACACTTGTTCAGAACGAAAGAAAGCACAGAGCCCCAGATTTTATGTTGTCCTGGAGAGCTTGCAGAGCACTGGGGAAAGGCAGGCAGAGAATTCCCTGCTAGCACCTTCTCTGTGCCTGTTCACATTCCTTCGCAGAATCGCTTTTGTGCAGAAAACTGTAACACTTGTTCAGAACGAAAGAAAGCACAGAGCCCCAGATTTTATGTTGTCCTGGAGAGCTTGCAGAGCACTGGGGAAAAGCAGGCAGAGAATTCCCTGCTAGCACCTTCTCTGTGCCTGGGAAACAGAAGTGTTCCCATTGCTTCGCAGAATCGCTTTTGTGCAGAAAACAGTAACACTTGTTCAGACGAAAGAAAGCACAGAGCCCCAGATTTTATGTTGTGCTGGAGAGCTTGCAGAGCACTGGGGAAAGGCAGGCAGAGAATTCCCTGCTAGCACCTTCTCTGTGCCTGGGAAGCAGAAGTCTTCACATTGCTTCGCAGAATCGCTTTTGTGCAGAAAACAGTAACACTTGTTCAGAACGAAAGAAAGCACAGAGCCCCAGATTTTATGTTGTCCTGGAGAGCTTGCAGAGCACTGGGGAAAAGCAGGCAGAGAATTCCCTGCTAGCACCTTCTCTGTGCCTGGGAAGCAGAAGTGTTCACATTGCTTCGCAGAATTGCTTTTGTGCAGAAAACAATAACACTTGTTCAGAACGAAAGAAAGCACAGAGCCCCAGATTTTATGTTGTCCTGGAGAGCTTGCAGAGCACTGGGGAAAAGCAGGCAGAGAATTCCCTGCTAGCACCTTCTCTGTGCCTGGGAAGCAGAAGTCTTCACATTGCTTCGCAGAATCGCTTTTGTGCAGAAAACACTAACACTTGTTCAGAACGAAAGAAAGCACAGAGCCCCAGATTTTATGTTGTCCTGGAGAGCTTGCAGAGCACTGGGGAAAGGCAGGCAGAGAATTCCCTGCTAGCACCTTCTCTGTGCCTGTTCACATTGCTTCGCAGAATCGCTTTTGTGCAGAAAACAGTAACACTTGTTCAGAACGAAAGAAAGCACAGAGCCCCAGATTCTATGTTGTCCTGGAGAGCTTGCAGAGCACTGGGGAAAGGCAGGCAGAGAATTTCCTGCTAGCACCTTCTCTGTGCCTGGGAAGCAGAAGTGTTCACATTGCTTCCCAGAATCGCTTTTGTGCAGAAAACAGTAACACTTGTTCAGTACGAAAGAAAGCACAGAGCCCCAGATTTTATGTTGTCCTGGAGAGCTTGCAGAGCACTGGGGAAAAGCAGGCAGAGAATTCCCTGCTAGCACCTTCTCTGTGCCTGGGAAACAGAAGTGTTCACATTGCTTCGCAGAATCGCTTTTGTGCAGAAAACAGTAACACTTGTTCAGAAAGAAAGAAAGCACAGAGCCCCAGATTTTATGTTGTCCTGGAGAGCTTGCAGAGCACTGGGGAAAAGCAGGCAGAGAATTCCCTGCTAGCACCTTCTCTGTGCCTGGGAAGTAGAAGTGTTCACATTGCTTCGCAGAATCGCTTTTGTGCAGAAAACAGTAACACTTGTTCAGAACGAAAGAAAGCACAGAGCCCCAGATTTTATGTTGTCCTGGAGAGCTTACAGAGCACTGGGGAAAAGCAGGCAGAGAATTCCCTGCTAGCACCTTCTCTGTGCCTGGGAAACAGAAGTGTTCACATTGCTTCGCAGAATCGCTTTTGTGCAGAAAACAGTAACACTTGTTCAGAACGAAAGAAAGCACAGAGCCCCAGATTTTATGTTGTCCTGGAGAGCTTGCAGAGCACTGGGGAAAGGCAGGCAGAGAATTCCCTGCTAACACCTTCCCTGTGCCTGGGAAAGAGACGTGTTCCCATTGCTTCGCAGAATCGTTTTGTGCAGAAAACAATAACACCTGTTCAGAACGAAAGAAAGCACAGAGCCCCAGATTTTATGTTGTCCTGGAGAGCTTGCAGAGCACTGGGGAAAAGCAGGCAGAGAATTCCCTGCTAGCACCTTCTCTGTGCCTGGGAAGCAGAAGTGTTCACATTTCTTCGCAGAATCGCTTTTGTGCAGAAAACAGTAACACTTGTTCAGAACGAAAGAAAGCACAGAGCCCCAGATTTGCTGTTGTCCTGGAGAGCTTGCAGAGCACTGGGGAAAGGCAGGCAGAGAATTCCCTGCTAGCACGTTCTCGGTGCCTGGGAAGCAGAAGTGTTCACATTTCTTAGCAGTATCGCTTTTGTGCAGAAAACAGTAACACTTGTTCAGAAGGAAAGAAAGCACAGAGCCCCATATTTTATGTTGTGCTGGAGAGCTTGCAGAGTACTGGGGAAAAGCAGGCAGAGAATTCCCTGCTAGCACCTTCTCTGTGCCTGGGAAACAGAAGTGTTCACATTGCTTCGCAGAATCGCTTTTGTGCAGAAAACAGTAACACTTGTTCAGACGAAAGAAAGCACAGAGCCCCAGATTTTATGTTGTGCTGGAGAGCTTGCAGAGCACTGGGGAAAGGCAGGCAGAGAATTCCCTGCTAGCACCTTCTCTGTGCCTGGGAAGCAGAAGTCTTCACATTGCTTCGCAGAATCGCTTTTGTGCAGAAAACAGTAACACTTGTTCAGAACGAAAGAAAGCACAGAGCCCCAGATTTTATGTTGTCCTGGAGAGCTTGCAGAGCACTGGGGAAAAGCAGGCAGAGAATTCCCTGCTAGCACCTTCTCTGTGCCTGGGAAGCAGAAGTGTTCACATTGCTTCGCAGAATCGCTTTTGTGCAGAAAACAGTAACACTTGTTCAGAACGAAAGAAAGCACAGAGCCCCAGATTTTATGTTGTCCTGGAGAGCTTGCAGAGCACTGGGGAAAAGCAGGCAGAGAATTCCCTGCTAGCACCTTCTCTGTGCCTGGGAAACAGAAGTGTTCCCATTGCTTCGCAGAATCGCTTTTGTGCAGAAAACAGTAACACTTGTTCAGAACGAAAGAAAGCACAGAGCCCCAGATTCTATGTTGTCCTGGAGAGCTTGCAGAGCACTGGGGAAAGGCAGGCAGAGAATTTCCTGCTAGCACCTTCTCTGTGCCTGGGAAGCAGAAGTGTTCACATTCCTTCGCAGAATCGCTTTTGTGCAGAAAACAGTAACACTTGTTCAGAAGGAAAGAAAGCACAGAGCCCCAGATTTTATGTTGTCCTGGAGAGCTTGCAGAGCACTGGGGAAAGGCAGGCAGAGAATTCCCTGCTAGCACCTTCTCTGTGCCTGTTCACATTGCTTCGCAGAATCGCTTTTGTGCAGAAAACAGTAACACTTGTTCAGAACGAAAGAAAGCACAGAGCCCCAGATTTTATGTTGTCCTGGAGAGCTTGCAGAGCACTGGGGAAAGGCAGGCAGAGAATTCCCTGCTAGCACCTTCTCTGTGCCTGGGAAGCAGAAGTGTTCACATTGCTTCGCAGAATCGCTTTTGTGCAGAAAACACTAACACTTGTTCAGAACAAAAGAAAGCACAGAGCCCCAGATTCTATGTTGTCCTGGAGAGCTTGCAGAGCACTGGGGAAAGGCAGGCAGAGAATTTCCTGCTAGCACCTTCTCTGTGCCTGGGAAGCAGAAGTGTTCACATTGCTTCACAGAATCGCTTTTGTGCAGAAAACAGTAACACTTGTTCAGTACGAAAGAAAGCACAGAGCCCCAGATTTTATGTTGTCCTGGAGAGCTTGCAGAGCACTGGGGAAAAGCAGGCAGAGAATTCCCTGCTAGCACCTTCTCTGTGCCTGGGAAGCAGAAGTGTTCACATTGCTTCGCAGAATCGCTTTTGTGCAGAAAACAGTAACACTTGTTCAGAACAAAAGAAAGCACAGAGCCCCAGATTTTATGTTGTCCTGGAGAGCTTGCAGAGCACTGGGGAAAGGCAGGCAGAGAATTCCCTGCTAGCACCTTCTCTGTGCCTGGGAAGCAGAAGTCTTCACATTGCTTCGCAGAATCGCTTTTGTGCAGAAAACAGTAACACTTGTTCAGAACAAAAGAAAGCACAGAGCCCCAGATTTGCTGTTCTCCTGGAGAGCTTGCAGAGCACTGGGGAAAGGCAGGCAGAGAATTCCCTGCTAGCACCTTCTCTGTGCCTGGGAAGCAGAAGTGTTCACATTGCTTGGCAGAATCGCTTTTGTGCAGAAAACAGTAACACTTGTTCAGAACGAAAGAAAGCACATAGCCCCAGATTTTATGTTGTCCTGGAGAGCTTACAGAGCACTGGGGAAAAGCAGGCAGAGAATTCCCTGCTAGCACCTTCTCTGTGCCTGGGAAACAGAAGTGTTCCCATTGCTTCGCAGAATCGCTTTTGTGCAGAAAACAGTAACACTTGTTCAGAACGAAAGAAAGCACAGAGCCCCAGATTTTATGTTGTCCTGGAGAGCTTGCAGAGCACTGGGGAAAGGCAGGCAGAGAATTCCCTGCTAGCACCTTCCCTGTGCCTGGGAAAGAGAAGTGTTCCCATTGCTTGGCAGAATCGCTTTTGTGCAGAAAACAGTAACACTTGTTCAGAACGAAAGAAAGCACAGAGCCCCAGATTTGCTGTTGTCCTGGAGAGCTTGCAGAGCACTGGGGAAAGGCAGGCAGAGAATTCCCTGCTAGCACCTTCTCTGTGCCTGGGAAGCAGAAGTGTTCACATTGCTTCGCAGAATCGCTTTTGTGCAGAAAACAGTAACACTTGTTCAGAACGAAAGAAAGCACAGAGCCCCAGATTTTATGTTGTCCTGGAGAGCTTACAGAGCACTGGGGAAAAGCAGGCAGAGAATTCCCTGCTAGCACCTTCTCTGTGCCTGGGAAACAGAAGTGTTCACATTGCTTCGCAGAATCGCTTTTGTGCAGAAAACAGTAACATTT
The DNA here is from genome assembly GCF_047716275.1 of Strix uralensis. Lineage (NCBI taxonomy): Eukaryota > Metazoa > Chordata > Aves > Strigiformes > Strigidae > Strix > Strix uralensis. Next base: position 26,283,102 of record NC_133981.1, on the reverse strand, counting down.
GTTCAGAACGAAAGAAAGCACAGAGCCCCAGATTTTATGTTGTCCTGGAGAGCTTGCAGAGCACTGGGGAAAGGCAGGCAGAGAATTCCCTGCTAGCACCTTCCCTGTGCTTGGGAAACAGAAGTGTTCCCATTGCTTCGCAGAATCGCTTTTGTGCAGAAAACAGTAATACTTGTTCAGAAGGAAAGAAAGCACAGAGCCCCAGATTTTATGTTGTCCTGGAGAGCTTGCAGAGCACTGGGGAAAAGCAGGCAGAGAATTCCCTGCTAGCACCTTCTCTGTGCCTGGGAAGCAGAAGTGTTCACATTGCTTGGCAGAATCGCTTTTGTGCAGATAACAGTAACACTTTTTCAGAACAAAAGAAAGCACAGAGCCCCAGATTTTATGTTGTCCTGGAGAGCTTGCAGAGCACTGGGGAAAAGCAGGCAGAGAATTCCCTGCTAGCACCTTCTCTGTGCCTGGGAAACAGAAGTGTTCCCATTGCTTCGCAGAATCGCTTTTGTGCAGAATACAGTAACACTTGTTCAGAACGAAAGAAAGCACAGAGCCCCAGATTCTATGTTGTCCTGGAGAGCTTGCAGAGCACTGGGGAAAGGCAGGCAGAGAATTTCCTGCTAGCACCTTCTCTGTGCCTGGGAAGCAGAAGTGTTCACATTGCTTCGCAGAATCGCTTTTGTGCAGAAAACAGTAACACTTGTTCAGAACGAAAGAAAGCACAGAGCCCCAGATTTTATGTTGTCCTGGAGAGCTTGCAGAGCACTGGGGAAAGGCAGGCAGAGAATTCCCTGCTAGCACCTTCTCTGTGCCTGTTCACATTGCTTCGCAGAATCGCTTTTGTGCAGAAAACAGTAACACTTGTTCAGAACGAAAGAAAGCACAGAGCCCCAGATTTTATGTTGTCCTGGAGAGCTTGCAGAGCACTGGGGAAAGGCAGGCAGAGAATTCCCCGCTAGCACCTTCTCTGTGCCTGGGAAGCAGAAGTCTTCACATTGCTTCGCAGAATCGCTTTTGTGCAGAAAACACTAACACTTGTTCAGAACAAAAGAAAGCACAGAGCCCCAGATTCTATGTTGTCCTGGAGAGCTTGCAGAGCACTGGGGAAAGGCAGGCAGAGAATTTCCTGCTAGCACCTTCTCTGTGCCTGGGAAGCAGAAGTGTTCACATTGCTTCGCAGAATCGCTTTTGTGCAGAAAACAGTAACACTTGTTCAGTACGAAAGAAAGCACAGAGCCCCAGATTTTATGTTGTCCTGGAGAGCTTGCAGAGCACTGGGGAAAAGCAGGCAGAGAATTCCCTGCTAGCACCTTCTCTGTGCCTGGGAAACAGAAGTGTTCCCATTGCTTCGCAGAATCGCTTTTGTGCAGAAAACAGTAACACTTGTTCAGAACGAAAGAAAGCACAGAGCCCCATATTTTATGTTGTGCTGGAGAGCTTGCAGAGCACTGGGGAAAAGCAGGCAGAGAATTCCCTGCTAGCACCTTCTCTGTGCCTGGGAAACAGAAGTGTTCACATTGCTTCGCAGAATCGCTTTTGTGCAGAAAACAGTAACACTTGTTCAGAACGAAAGAAAGCACAGAGCCCCAGATTTTATGTTGTCCTGGAGAGCTTGCAGAGCACTGGGGAAAGGCAGGCAGAGAATTCCCTGCTAGCACCTTCTCTGTGCCTGGGAAGCAGAAGTCTTCACATTGCTTCGCAGAATCGCTTTTGTGCAGAAAACAGTAACACTTGTTCAGAACGAAAGAAAGCACAGAGCCCCAGATTTTATGTTGTCCTGGAGAGCTTGCAGAGCACTGGGGAAAGGCAGGCAGAGAATTCCCTGCTAGCACCTTCTCTGTGCCTGGGAAGCAGAAGTGTTCACATTGCTTCGCAGAATCGCTTTTGTGCAGAAAACAGTAACACTTGTTCAGAACGAAAGAAAGCACAGAGCCCCAGATTTTATGTTGTCCTGGAGAGCTTACAGAGCACTGGGGAAAAGCAGGCAGAGAATTCCCTGCTAGCACCTTCCCTGTGCCTGGGAAAGAGAAGTGTTCCCATTGCTTCGCAGAATCGCTTTTGTGCAGAAAACAGTAACACTTGTTCAGTACGAAAGAAAGCACAGAGCCCCAGATTTTATGTTGTCCTGGAGAGCTTGCAGAGCACTGGGGAAAAGCAGGCAGAGAATTCCCTGCTAGCACCTTCTCTGTGCCTGGGAAGCAGAAGTGTTCACATTGCTTGGCAGAATCGCTTTTGTGCAGAAAACAGTAACACTTGTTCAGAACGAAAGAAAGCACAGAGCCCCAGATTTGCTGTTGTCCTGGAGAGCTTGCAGAGCACTGGGGAAAGGCAGGCAGAGAATTCCCTGCTAGCACCTTCTCTGTGCCTGGGAAGCAGAAGTGTTCACATTGCTTCGCAGAATCGCTTTTGTGCAGAAAACAGTAACACTTGTTCAGAACGAAAGAAAGCACAGAGCCCCAGATTTTATGTTGTCCTGGAGAGCTTGCAGAGCACTGGGGAAAGGCAGGCAGAGAATTCCCTGCTAGCACCTTCTCTGTGCCTGGGAAGCAGAAGTGTTCACATTGCTTCGCAGAATCGTTTTGTGCAGAAAACAATAACACCTGTTCAGAACGAAAGAAAGCACAGAGCCCCAGATTTTATGTTGTGCTGGAGAGCTTGCAGAGCACTGGGGAAAAGCAGGCAGAGAATTCCCTGCTAGCACCTTCTCTGTGCCTGGGAAACAGAAGTGTTCACATTTCTTCGCAGAATCGCTTTTGTGCAGAAAACAGTAATACTTGTTCAGAAGGAAAGAAAGCACAGAGCCCCAGATTTTATGTTGTCCTGGAGAGCTTGCAGAGCACTGGGGAAAAGCAGGCAGAGAATTCCCTGCTAGCACCTTCTCTGTGCCTGGGAAGCAGAAGTGTTCACATTGCGTGGCAGAATCGCTTTTGTGCAGATAACAGTAACACTTTTTCAGAACAAAAGAAAGCACAGAGCCCCAGATTTTATGTTGTCCTGGAGAGCTTGCAGAGCACTGGGGAAAAGCAGGCAGAGAATTCCCTGCTAGCACCTTCTCTGTGCCTGGGAAACAGAAGTGTTCCCATTGCTTCGCAGAATCGCTTTTGTGCAGAATACAGTAACACTTGTTCAGAACGAAAGAAAGCACAGAGCCCCAGATTCTATGTTGTCCTGGAGAGCTTGCAGAGCACTGGGGAAAGGCAGGCAGAGAATTTCCTGCTAGCACCTTCTCTGTGCCTGGGAAACAGAAGTGTTCACATTGCTTCGCAGAATCGCTTTTGTGCAGAAAACAGTAACACTTGTTCAGAACGAAAGAAAGCACAGAGCCCCAGATTTTATGTTGTCCTGGAGAGCTTGCAGAGCACTGGGGAAAGGCAGGCAGAGAATTCCCTGCTAGCACCTTCTCTGTGCCTGTTCACATTGCTTCGCAGAATCGCTTTTGTGCAGAAAACAGTAACACTTGTTCAGAACGAAAGAAAGCACAGAGCCCCAGATTTTATGTTGTCCTGGAGAGCTTGCAGAGCACTGGGGAAAGGCAGGCAGAGAATTCCCTGCTAGCACCTTCTCTGTGCCTGGGAAGCAGAAGTCTTCACATTGCTTCGCAGAATCGCTTTTGTGCAGAAAACACTAACACTTGTTCAGAACAAAAGAAAGCACAGAGCCCCAGATTCTATGTTGTCCTGGAGAGCTTGCAGAGCACTGGGGAAAGGCAGGCAGAGAATTTCCTGCTAGCACCTTCTCTGTGCCTGGGAAGCAGAAGTGTTCACATTGCTTCGCAGAATCGCTTTTGTGCAGAAAACAGTAACACTTGTTCAGTACGAAAGAAAGCACAGAGCCCCAGATTTTATGTTGTCCTGGAGAGCTTGCAGAGCACTGGGGAAAAGCAGGCAGAGAATTCCCTGCTAGCACCTTCTCTGTGCCTGGGAAACAGAAGTGTTCACATTGCTTCGCAGAATCGCTTTTGTGCAGAAAACAGTAACACTTGTTCAGAACGAAAGAAAGCACAGAGCCCCAGATTTTATGTTGTCCTGGAGAGCTTGCAGAGCACTGGGGAAAAGCAGGCAGAGAATTCCCTGCTAGCACCTTCTCTGTGCCTGGGAAACAGAAGTGTTCACATTGCTTCGCAGAATCGCTTTTGTGCAGAAAACAGTAACACTTCTTCAGAACAAAAGAAAGCACAGAGCCCCAGATTTTATGTTGTCCTGGAGAGCTTGCAGAGCACTGGGGAAAGGCAGGCAGAGAATTCCCTGCTAGCACCTTCTCTGTGCCTGGGAAGCAGAAGTCTTCACATTGCTTCGCAGAATCGCTTTTGTGCAGAAAACAGTAACACTTGTTCAGAACGAAAGAAAGCACAGAGCCCCAGATTTGCTGTTGTCCTGGAGAGCTTGCAGAGCACTGGGGAAAGGCAGGCAGAGAATTCCCTGCTAGCACCTTCTCTGTGCCTGGGAAGCAGAAGTGTTCACATTGCTTCGCAGAATCGCTTTTGTGCAGAAAACAGTAACACTTGTTCAGAACGAAAGAAAGCACAGAGCCCCAGATTTTATGTTGTCCTGGAGAGCTTACAGAGCACTGGGGAAAAGCAGGCAGAGAATTCCCTGCTAGCACCTTCCCTGTGCCTGGGAAAGAGAAGTGTTCCCATTGCTTCGCAGAATCGCTTTTGTGCAGAAAACAGTAACACTTGTTCAGAAGGAAAGAAAGCACAGAGCCCCAGATTTTATGTTGTCCTGGAGAGCTTGCAGAGCACTGGGGAAAAGCAGGCAGAGAATTCCCTGCTAGCACCTTCTCTGTGCCTGGGAAGCAGAAGTGTTCACATTGCTTGGCAGAATCGCTTTTGTGCAGAAAACAGTAACACTTGTTCAGAACGAAAGAAAGCACAGAGCCCCAGATTTGCTGTTGTCCTGGAGAGCTTGCAGAGCACTGGGGAAAGGCAGTCAGAGAATTCCCTGCTAGCACCTTCTCTGTGCCTGGGAAGCAGAAGTGTTCACATTGCTTCGCAGAATCGCTTTTGTGCAGAAAACAGTAACACTTGTTCAGAACGAAAGAAAGCACAGAGCCCCAGATTTTATGTTGTCCTGGAGAGCTTGCAGAGCACTGGGGAAAGGCAGGCAGAGAATTCCCTGCTAGCACCTTCTCTGTGCCTGGGAAGCAGAAGTGTTCACATTGCTTCGCAGAATCGTTTTGTGCAGAAAACAATAACACCTGTTCAGAACGAAAGAAAGCACAGAGCCCCAGATTTTATGTTGTGCTGGAGAGCTTGCAGAGCACTGGGGAAAAGCAGGCAGAGAATTCCCTGCTAGCACCTTCTCTGTGCCTGGGAAACAGAAGTGTTCACATTTCTTCGCAGAATCGCTTTTGTGCAGAAAACAATAACACCTGTTCAGAACGAAAGAAAGCACAGAGCCCCAGATTTTATGTTGTGCTGGAGAGCTTGCAGAGGACTGGGGAAAAGCAGGCAGAGAATTCCCTGCTAGCACCTTCTCTGTGCCTGGGAAACAGAAGTGTTCACATTTCTTCGCAGAATCGCTTTTGTGCAGAAAACAGTAACACTTGTTCAGAACGAAAGAAAGCACAGAGCCCCAGATTTTATGTTGTCCTGGAGAGCTTGCAGAGCACTGGGGAAAGGCAGGCAGAGAATTCCCTGCTAGCACCTTCTCTGTGCCTGTTCACATTCCTTCGCAGAATCGCTTTTGTGCAGAAAACTGTAACACTTGTTCAGAACGAAAGAAAGCACAGAGCCCCAGATTTTATGTTGTCCTGGAGAGCTTGCAGAGCACTGGGGAAAAGCAGGCAGAGAATTCCCTGCTAGCACCTTCTCTGTGCCTGGGAAACCGAAGTGTTCCCATTGCTTCGCAGAATCGCTTTTGTGCAGAAAACAGTAACACTTGTTCAGACGAAAGAAAGCACAGAGCCCCAGATTTTATGTTGTCCTGGAGAGCTTGCAGAGCACTGGGGAAAAGCAGGCAGAGAATTCCCTGCTAGCACCTTCTCTGTGCCTGGGAAGCAGAAGTGTTCACATTGCTTCGCAGAATCGCTTTTGTGCAGAAAACAATAACACTTGTTCAGAACGAAAGAAAGCACAGAGCCCCAGATTTTATGTTGTCCTGGAGAGCTTGCAGAGCACTGGGGAAAAGCAGGCAGAGAATTCCCTGCTAGCACCTTCTCTGTGCCTGGGAAACAGAAGTGTTCCCATTGCTTCGCAGAATCGCTTTTGTGCAGAATACAGTAACACTTGTTCAGAACGAAAGAAAGCACAGAGCCCCAGATTTTATGTTGTCCTGGAGAGCTTGCAGAGCACTGGGGAAAGGCAGGCAGAGAATTCCCTGCTAACACCTTCCCTGTGCCTGGGAAACAGAAGTGTTCCCATTGCTTCGCAGAATCGCTTTTGTGCTGAAAACAGTAACACTTGTTCAGAACGAAAGAAAGCACAGAGCCCCAGATTTTATGTTGTCCTGGAGAGCTTGCAGAGCACTGGGGAAAGGCAGGCAGAGAATTCCCTGCTAGCACCTTCTCTGTGCCTGGGAAGCAGAAGTGTTCACATTGCTTCGCAGAATCGTTTTGTGCAGAAAACAATAACACCTGTTCAGAACGAAAGAAAGCACAGAGCCCCAGATTTTATGTTGTCCTGGAGAGCTTGCAGAGCACTGGGGAAAAGCAGGCAGAGAATTCCCTGCTAGCACCTTCTCTGTGCCTGGGAAGCAGAAGTGTTCACATTTCTTCGCAGAATCGCTTTTGTGCAGAAAACAGTAACACTTGTTCAGAACGAAAGAAAGCACAGAGCCCCAGATTTTATGTTGTCCTGGAGAGCTTGCAGAGCACTGGGGAAAAGCAGGCAGAGAATTCCCTGCTAGCACCTTCTCTGTGCCTGGGAAACAGAAGTGTTCACATTGCTTCGCAGAATCGCTTTTGTGCAGAAAACAGTAACACTTGTTCAGAAAGAAAGAAAGCACAGAGCCCCAGATTTTATGTTGTCCTGGAGAGCTTGCAGAGCACTGGGGAAAGGCAGGCAGAGAATTTCCTGCTAGCACCTTCTCTGTGCCTGGGAAGCAGAAGTGTTCACATTGCTTCGCAGAATCGCTTTTGTGCAGAAAACAGTAACACTTGTTCAGAACGAAAGAAAGCACAGAGCCCCAGATTTTATGTTGTCCTGGAGAGCTTGCAGAGCACTGGGGAAAGGCAGGCAGAGAATTCCCTGCTAGCACCTTCTCTGTGCCTGTTCACATTGCTTCGCAGAATCGCTTTTGTGCAGAAAACAGTAACACTTGTTCAGAACGAAAGAAAGCACAGAGTCCCAGATTTTATGTTGTCCTGGAGAGCTTGCAGAGCACTGGGGAAAAGCAGGCAGAGAATTCCCTGCTAGCACCTTCTCTGTGCCTGGGAAACAGAAGTGTTCCCATTGCTTCGCAGAATCGCTTTTGTGCAGAATACAGTAACACTTGTTCAGAACGAAAGAAAGCACAGAGCCCCAGATTCTATGTTGTCCTGGAGAGCTTGCAGAGCACTGGGGAAAAGCAGGCAGAGAATTCCCTGCTAGCACCTTCTCTGTGCCTGGGAAACAGAAGTGTTCACATTGCTTCGCAGAATCGCTTTTGTGCAGAAAACAGTAACACTTGTTCAGAAAGAAAGAAAGCACAGAGCCCCAGATTTTATGTTGTCCTGGAGAGCTTGCAGAGCACTGGGGAAAAGCAGGCAGAGAATTCCCTGCTAGCACCTTCTCTGTGCCTGGGAAGCAGAAGTGTTCACATTGCTTCGCAGAATCGCTTTTGTGCAGAAAACAGTAACACTTGTTCAGAACAAAAGAAAGCACAGAGCCCCAGATTTTATGTTGTCCTGGAGAGCTTGCAGAGCACTGGGGAAAGGCAGGCAGAGAATTCCCTGCTAGCACCTTCTCTGTGCCTGGGAAACAGAAGGGTTAACATTGCTTCGCAGAATCGCTTTTGTGCAGAAAACAGTAACAATTGTTCAGAACGAAAGAAAGCACAGAGCCCCAGATTTGCTGTTGTCCTGGAGAGCTTGCAGAGCACTGGGGAAAGGCAGGCAGAGAATTCCCTGCTAGCACCTTCTCTGTGCCTGGGAAGCAGAAGTGTTCACATTGCTTCGCAGAATCGCTTTTGTGCAGAAAACAGTAACACTTGTTCAGAACGAAAGAAAGCACAGAGCCCCAGATTTTATGTTGTCCTGGAGAGCTTGCAGAGCACTGGGGAAAAGCAGGCAGAGAATTCCCTGCTAGCACCTTCTCTGTGCCTGGGAAACAGAAGTGTTCACATTGCTTCGCAGAATCGCTTTTGTGCAGAAAACAGTAACACTTGTTCAGAACGAAAGAAAGCACAGAGCCCCAGATTTTATGTTGTCCTGGAGAGCTTGCAGAGCACTGGGGAAAGGCAGGCAGAGAATTCCCTGCTAGCACCTTCCCTGTGCCTGGGAAACAGAAGTGTTCCCATTGCTTCGCAGAATCGCTTTTGTGCAGAAAACAGTAACACTTGTTCAGAAGGAAAGAAAGCACAGAGCCCCAGATTTTATGTTGTCCTGGAGAGCTTGCAGAGCACTGGGGAAAAGCAGGCAGAGAATTCCCTGCTAGCACCTTCTCTGTGCCTGGGAAGCAGAAGTGTTCACATTGCTTGGCAGAATCGCTTTTGTGCAGATAACAGTAACACTTTTTCAGAACAAAAGAAAGCACAGAGCCCCAGATTTTATGTTGTCCTGGAGAGCTTGCAGAGCACTGGGGAAAAGCAGGCAGAGAATTCCCTGCTAGCACCTTCTCTGTGCCTGGGAAACAGAAGGGTTAACATTTCTTAGCAGTATCGCTTTTGTGCAGAAAACAGTAACACTTGTTCAGAAGGAAAGGAAGCACAGAGCCCCATATTTTATGTTGTGCTGGAGAGCTTGCAGAGTACTGGGGAAAAGCAGGCAGAGAATTCCCTGCTAGCACCTTCTCTGTGCCTGGGAAACAGAAGTGTTCACATTGCTTCGCAGAATCGCTTTTGTGCAGATAACAGTAACACTTGTTCAGACGAAAGAAAGCACAGAGCCCCAGATTTTATGTTGTCCTGGAGAGCTTGCAGAGCACTGGGGAAAAGCAGGCAGAGATTTCCCTGCTAGCACCTTCTCTGTGCCTGGGAAACAGAAGTGTTCCCATTGCTTCGCAGAATCGCTTTTGTGCAGAATACAGTAACACTTGTTCAGAACGAAAGAAAGCACAGAGCCCCAGATTTTATGTTGTCCTGGAGAGCTTGCAGAGCACTGGGGAAAGGCAGGCAGAGAATTCCCTGCTAGCACCTTCTCTGTGCCTGTTCACATTCCTTCGCAGAATCGCTTTTGTGCAGAAAACAGTAACACTTGTTCAGAACGAAAGAAAGCACAGAGCCCCAGATTCTATGTTGTCCTGGAGAGCTTGCAGAGCACTGGGGAAAGGCAGGCAGAGAATTCCCTGCTAGCACCTTCTCTGTGCCTGGGAAGCAGAAGTGTTCACATTGCTTCGCAGAATCGCTTTTGTGCAGATAACAGTAACACTTTTTCAGAACAAAAGAAAGCACAGAGCCCCAGATTTTATGTTGTCCTGGAGAGCTTGCAGAGCACTGGGGAAAAGCAGGCAGAGAATTCCCTGCTAGCACCTTCTCTGTGCCTGGGAAACAGAAGGGTTAACATTTCTTAGCAGTATCGCTTTTGTGCAGAAAACAGTAACACTTGTTCAGAAGGAAAGAAAGCACAGAGCCCCATATTTTATGTTGTGCTGGAGAGCTTGCAGAGTACTGGGGAAAAGCAGGCAGAGAATTCCCTGCTAGCACCTTCTCTGTGCCTGGGAAACAGAAGTGTTCACATTGCTTCGCAGAATCGCTTTTGTGCAGAATACAGTAACACTTGTTCAGAACGAAAGAAAGCACAGAGCCCCAGATTTTATGTTGTCCTGGAGAGCTTGCAGAGCACTGGGGAAAGGCAGGCAGAGAATTCCCTGCTAGCACCTTCTCTGTGCCTGTTCACATTCCTTCGCAGAATCGCTTTTGTGCAGAAAACAGTAACACTTGTTCAGAACGAAAGAAAGCACAGAGCCCCAGATTCTATGTTGTCCTGGAGAGCTTGCAGAGCACTGGGGAAAGGCAGGCAGAGAATTCCCTGCTAGCACCTTCTCTGTGCCTGGGAAGCAGAAGTGTTCACATTGCTTCGCAGAATCGCTTTTGTGCAGATAACAGTAACACTTTTTCAGAACAAAAGAAAGCACAGAGCCCCAGATTTTATGTTGTCCTGGAGAGCTTGCAGAGCACTGGGGAAAAGCAGGCAGAGAATTCCCTGCTAGCACCTTCTCTGTGCCTGGGAAACAGAAGGGTTAACATTTCTTAGCAGTATCGCTTTTGTGCAGAAAACAGTAACACTTGTTCAGAAGGAAAGAAAGCACAGAGCCCCATATTTTATGTTGTGCTGGAGAGCTTGCAGAGTACTGGGGAAAAGCAGGCAGAGAATTCCCTGCTAGCACCTTCTCTGTGCCTGGGAAACAGAAGTGTTCACATTGCTTCGCAGAATCGCTTTTGTGCAGATAACAGTAACACTTGTTCAGACGAAAGAAAGCACAGAGCCCCAGATTTTATGTTGTCCTGGAGAGCTTGCAGAGCACTGGGGAAAAGCAGGCAGAGAATTCCCTGCTAGCACCTTCTCTGTGCCTGGGAAACAGAAGTGTTCCCATTGCTTCGCAGAATCGCTTTTGTGCAGAATACAGTAACACTTGTTCAGAACGAAAGAAAGCACAGAGCCCCAGATTTTATGTTGTCCTGGAGAGCTTGCAGAGCACTGGGGAAAGGCAGGCAGAGAATTCCCTGCTAGCACCTTCTCTGTGCCTGTTCACATTCCTTCGCAGAATCGCTTTTGTGCAGAAAACAGTAACACTTGTTCAGAACGAAAGAAAGCACAGAGCCCCAGATTCTATGTTGTCCTGGAGAGCTTGCAGAGCACTGGGGAAAGGCAGGCAGAGAATTCCCTGCTAGCACGTTCTCTGTGCCTGGGAAGCAGAAGTGTTCACATTGCTTCGCAGAATCGCTTTTGTGCAGAAAACAGTAACACTTGTTCAGAACGAAAGAAAGCACAGAGCCCCAGATTTTATGTTGTCCTGGAGAGCTTGCAGAGCACTGGGGAAAAGCAGGCAGAGAATTCCCTGCTAGCACCTTCTCTGTGCCTGGGAAACAGAAGTGTTCACATTGCTTCGCAGAATCGCTTTTGTGCAGAAAACAGTAACACTTGTTCAGAACGAAAGAAAGCACAGAGCCCCAGATTTTATGTTGTCCTGGAGAGCTTGCAGAGCACTGGGGAAAGGCAGGCAGAGAATTCCCTGCTAGCACCTTCCCTGTGCCTGGGAAACAGAAGTGTTCCCATTGCTTCGCAGAATCGCCTTTGTGCAGAAAACAGTAACACTTGTTCAGAAGGAAAGAAAGCACAGAGCCCCAGATTTTATGTTGTCCTGGAGAGCTTGCAGAGCACTGGGGAAAAGCAGGCAGAGAATTCCCTGCTAGCACCTTCTCTGTGCCTGGGAAACAGAAGTGTTCCCATTGCTTCGCAGAATCGCTTTTGTGCAGAATACAGTAACACTTGTTCAGAACGAAAGAAAGCACAGAGCCCCAGATTTTATGTTGTCCTGGAGAGCTTGCAGAGCACTGGGGAAAGGCAGGCAGAGAATTCCCTGCTAGCACCTTCCCTGTGCCTGGGAAAGAGAAGTGTTCCCATTGCTTCGCAGAATCGCTTTTGTGCAGAAAACAGTAACACTTGTTCAGAACGAAAGAAAGCACAGAGCCCCAGATTTTATGTTGTCCTGGAGAGCTTGCAGAGCACTGGGGAAAGGCAGGCAGAGAATTCCCTGCTAGCACCTTCTCTGTGCCTGGGAAGCAGAAGTGTTCACATTGCTTCGCAGAATCGTTTTGTGCAGAAAACAATAACACCTGTTCAGAACGAAAGAAAGCACAGAGCCCCAGATTTTATGTTGTCCTGGAGAGCTTGCAGAGCACTGGGGAAAAGCAGGCAGAGAATTCCCTGCTAGCACCTTCTCTGTGCCTGGGAAACAGAAGTGTTCCCATTGCTTCGCAGAATCGCTTTTGTGCAGAAAACAGTAACACTTGTTCAGAACGAAAGAAAGCACAGAGCCCCAGATTTTATGTTGTCCTGGAGAGCTTGCAGAGCACTGGGGAAAGGCAGGCAGAGAATTTCCTGCTAGCACCTTCTCTATGCCTGTTCACATTGCTTCGCAGAATCGCTTTTGTGCAGAAAACAGTAACACTTGTTCAGAACGAAAGAAAGCACAGAGCCCCAGATTTTATGTTGTCCTGGAGAGCTTGCAGAGCACTGGGGAAAGGCAGGCAGAGAATTCCCTGCTAGCACGTTCTCGGTGCCTGGGAAGCAGAAGTGTTCACATTTCTTAGCAGTATCGCTTTTGTGCAGAAAACAGTAACACTTGTTCAGAACGAAAGAAAGCACAGAGCCCCAGATTTTATGTTGTCCTGGAGAGCTTGCAGAGCACTGGGGAAAGGCAGGCAGAGAATTCCCTGCTAGCACCTTCTCTGTGCCTGGGAAACAGAAGTGTTCACATTGCTTCGCAGAATCGCTTTTGTGCAGATAACAGTAACACTTGTTCAGACGAAAGAAAGCACAGAGCCCCAGATTTTATGTTGTCCTGGAGAGCTTGCAGAGCACTGGGGAAAAGCAGGCAGAGATTTCCCTGCTAGCACCTTCTCTGTGCCTGGGAAACAGAAGTGTTCCCATTGCTTCGCAGAATCGCTTTTGTGCAGAATACAGTAACACTTGTTCAGAACGAAAGAAAGCACAGAGCCCCAGATTTTATGTTGTCCTGGAGAGCTTGCAGAGCACTGGGGAAAGGCAGGCAGAGAATTCCCTGCTAGCACCTTCTCTGTGCCTGTTCACATTCCTTCGCAGAATCGCTTTTGTGCAGAAAACAGTAACACTTGTTCAGAACGAAAGAAAGCACAGAGCCCCAGATTCTATGTTGTCCTGGAGAGCTTGCAGAGCACTGGGGAAAGGCAGGCAGAGAATTCCCTGCTAGCACCTTCTCTGTGCCTGGGAAGCAGAAGTGTTCACATTGCTTCGCAGAATCGCTTTTGTGCAGATAACAGTAACACTTTTTCAGAACAAAAGAAAGCACAGAGCCCCAGATTTTATGTTGTCCTGGAGAGCTTGCAGAGCACTGGGGAAAAGCAGGCAGAGAATTCCCTGCTAGCACCTTCTCTGTGCCTGGGAAACAGAAGGGTTAACATTTCTTAGCAGTATCGCTTTTGTGCAGAAAACAGTAACACTTGTTCAGAAGGAAAGAAAGCACAGAGCCCCATATTTTATGTTGTGCTGGAGAGCTTGCAGAGTACTGGGGAAAAGCAGGCAGAGAATTCCCTGCTAGCACCTTCTCTGTGCCTGGGAAACAGAAGTGTTCACATTGCTTCGCAGAATCGCTTTTGTGCAGAATACAGTAACACTTGTTCAGAACGAAAGAAAGCACAGAGCCCCAGATTTTATGTTGTCCTGGAGAGCTTGCAGAGCACTGGGGAAAGGCAGGCAGAGAATTCCCTGCTAGCACCTTCTCTGTGCCTGTTCACATTCCTTCGCAGAATCGCTTTTGTGCAGAAAACAGTAACACTTGTTCAGAACGAAAGAAAGCACAGAGCCCCAGATTCTATGTTGTCCTGGAGAGCTTGCAGAGCACTGGGGAAAGGCAGGCAGAGAATTCCCTGCTAGCACCTTCTCTGTGCCTGGGAAGCAGAAGTGTTCACATTGCTTCGCAGAATCGCTTTTGTGCAGATAACAGTAACACTTTTTCAGAACAAAAGAAAGCACAGAGCCCCAGATTTTATGTTGTCCTGGAGAGCTTGCAGAGCACTGGGGAAAAGCAGGCAGAGAATTCCCTGCTAGCACCTTCTCTGTGCCTGGGAAACAGAAGGGTTAACATTTCTTAGCAGTATCGCTTTTGTGCAGAAAACAGTAACACTTGTTCAGAAGGAAAGAAAGCACAGAGCCCCATATTTTATGTTGTGCTGGAGAGCTTGCAGAGTACTGGGGAAAAGCAGGCAGAGAATTCCCTGCTAGCACCTTCTCTGTGCCTGGGAAACAGAAGTGTTCACATTGCTTCGCAGAATCGCTTTTGTGCAGATAACAGTAACACTTGTTCAGACGAAAGAAAGCACAGAGCCCCAGATTTTATGTTGTCCTGGAGAGCTTGCAGAGCACTGGGGAAAAGCAGGCAGAGAATTCCCTGCTAGCACCTTCTCTGTGCCTGGGAAACAGAAGTGTTCCCATTGCTTCGCAGAATCGCTTTTGTGCAGAATACAGTAACACTTGTTCAGAACGAAAGAAAGCACAGAGCCCCAGATTTTATGTTGTCCTGGAGAGCTTGCAGAGCACTGGGGAAAGGCAGGCAGAGAATTCCCTGCTAGCACCTTCTCTGTGCCTGTTCACATTCCTTCGCAGAATCGCTTTTGTGCAGAAAACAGTAACACTTGTTCAGAACGAAAGAAAGCACAGAGCCCCAGATTCTATGTTGTCCTGGAGAGCTTGCAGAGCACTGGGGAAAGGCAGGCAGAGAATTCCCTGCTAGCACGTTCTCTGTGCCTGGGAAGCAGAAGTGTTCACATTGCTTCGCAGAATCGCTTTTGTGCAGAAAACAGTAACACTTGTTCAGAACGAAAGAAAGCACAGAGCCCCAGATTTTATGTTGTCCTGGAGAGCTTGCAGAGCACTGGGGAAAAGCAGGCAGAGAATTCCCTGCTAGCACCTTCTCTGTGCCTGGGAAACAGAAGTGTTCACATTGCTTCGCAGAATCGCTTTTGTGCAGAAAACAGTAACACTTGTTCAGAACGAAAGAAAGCACAGAGCCCCAGATTTTATGTTGTCCTGGAGAGCTTGCAGAGCACTGGGGAAAGGCAGGCAGAGAATTCCCTGCTAGCACCTTCCCTGTGCCTGGGAAACAGAAGTGTTCCCATTGCTTCGCAGAATCGCCTTTGTGCAGAAAACAGTAACACTTGTTCAGAAGGAAAGAAAGCACAGAGCCCCAGATTTTATGTTGTCCTGGAGAGCTTGCAGAGCACTGGGGAAAAGCAGGCAGAGAATTCCCTGCTAGCACCTTCTCTGTGCCTGGGAAACAGAAGTGTTCCCATTGCTTCGCAGAATCGCTTTTGTGCAGAATACAGTAACACTTGTTCAGAACGAAAGAAAGCACAGAGCCCCAGATTTTATGTTGTCCTGGAGAGCTTGCAGAGCACTGGGGAAAGGCAGGCAGAGAATTCCCTGCTAGCACCTTCCCTGTGCCTGGGAAAGAGAAGTGTTCCCATTGCTTCGCAGAATCGCTTTTGTGCAGAAAACAGTAACACTTGTTCAGAACGAAAGAAAGCACAGAGCCCCAGATTTTATGTTGTCCTGGAGAGCTTGCAGAGCACTGGGGAAAGGCAGGCAGAGAATTCCCTGCTAGCACCTTCTCTGTGCCTGGGAAGCAGAAGTGTTCACATTGCTTCGCAGAATCGTTTTGTGCAGAAAACAATAACACCTGTTCAGAACGAAAGAAAGCACAGAGCCCCAGATTTTATGTTGTCCTGGAGAGCTTGCAGAGCACTGGGGAAAAGCAGGCAGAGAATTCCCTGCTAGCACCTTCTCTGTGCCTGGGAAACAGAAGTGTTCCCATTGCTTCGCAGAATCGCTTTTGTGCAGAAAACAGTAACACTTGTTCAGAACGAAAGAAAGCACAGAGCCCCAGATTTTATGTTGTCCTGGAGAGCTTGCAGAGCACTGGGGAAAGGCAGGCAGAGAATTTCCTGCTAGCACCTTCTCTATGCCTGTTCACATTGCTTCGCAGAATCGCTTTTGTGCAGAAAACAGTAACACTTGTTCAGAACGAAAGAAAGCACAGAGCCCCAGATTTTATGTTGTCCTGGAGAGCTTGCAGAGCACTGGGGAAAGGCAGGCAGAGAATTCCCTGCTAGCACGTTCTCGGTGCCTGGGAAGCAGAAGTGTTCACATTTCTTAGCAGTATCGCTTTTGTGCAGAAAACAGTAACACTTGTTCAGAACGAAAGAAAGCACAGAGCCCCAGATTTTATGTTGTCCTGGAGAGCTTGCAGAGCACTGGGGAAAGGCAGGCAGAGAATTCCCTGCTAGCACCTTCTCTG
Source organism: Strix uralensis (assembly GCF_047716275.1). Classification (NCBI taxonomy): domain Eukaryota; kingdom Metazoa; phylum Chordata; class Aves; order Strigiformes; family Strigidae; genus Strix; species Strix uralensis. Next base: position 26,266,979 of record NC_133981.1, on the reverse strand, counting down.
TGCCTGGGAAGCAGAAGTCTTCACATTGCTTCGCAGAATCGCTTTTGTGCAGAAAACACTAACACTTGTTCAGAACAAAAGAAAGCACAGAGCCCCAGATTCTATGTTGTCCTGGAGAGCTTGCAGAGCACTGGGGAAAGGCAGGCAGAGAATTTCCTGCTAGCACCTTCTCTGTGCCTGGGAAGCAGAAGTGTTCACATTGCTTCGCAGAATCGCTTTTGTGCAGAAAACAGTAACACTTGTTCAGTACGAAAGAAAGCACAGAGCCCCAGATTTTATGTTGTGCTGGAGAGCTTGCAGAGCACTGGGGAAAAGCAGGCAGAGAATTCCCTGCTAGCACCTTCTCTGTGCCTGGGAAACAGAAGGGTTAACATTTCTTAGCAGTATCGCTTTTGTGCAGAAAACAGTAACACTTGTTAAGAAGGAAAGAAAGCACAGAGCCCCATATTTTATGTTGTGCTGGAGAGCTTGCAGAGCACTGGGGAAAAGCAGGCAGAGAATTCCCTGCTAGCACCTTCTCTGTGCCTGGGAAACAGAAGTGTTCCCATTGCTTCGCAGAATCGCTTTTGTGCAGAAAACAGTAACACTTGTTCAGAACGAAAGAAAGCACAGAGCCCCAGATTTTATGTTGTCCTGGAGAGCTTGCAGAGCACTGGGGAAAGGCAGGCAGAGAATTCCCTGCTAGCACCTTCTCTGTGCCTGTTCACATTCCTTCGCAGAATCGCTTTTGTGCAGAAAACAGTAACACTTGTTCAGAACGAAAGAAAGCACAGAGCCCCAGATTCTATGTTGTCCTGGAGAGCTTGCAGAGCACTGGGGAAAGGCAGGCAGAGAATTTCCTGCTAGCACCTTCTCTGTACCTGGGAAGCAGAAGTGTTCACATTGCTTCGCAGAATCGCTTTTGTGCAGAAAACAGTAACACTTGTTCAGAACGAAAGAAAGCACAGAGCCCCAGATTTTATGTTGTCCTGGAGAGCTTGCAGAGCACTGGGGAAAGGCAGGCAGAGAATTCCCTGCTAGCACCTTCTCTGTGCCTGTTCACATTGCTTCGCAGAATCGCTTTTGTGCAGAAAACAGTAACACTTGTTCAGAACGAAAGAAAGCACAGAGCCCCAGATTTTATGTTGTCCTGGAGAGCTTGCAGAGCACTGGGGAAAAGCAGGCAGAGAATTCCCTGCTAGCACCTTCTCTGTGCCTGGGAAACAGAAGTGTTCACATTGCTTCGCAGAATCGCTTTTGTGCAGAAAACAGTAACACTTGTTCAGAAAGAAAGAAAGCACAGAGCCCCAGATTTTATGTTGTCCTGGAGAGCTTGCAGAGCACTGGGGAAAGGCAGGCAGAGAATTCCCTGCTAGCACCTTCTCTGTGCCTGGGAAGCAGAAGTCTTCACATTGCTTCCCAGAATCGCTTTTGTGCAGAAAACAGTAACACTTGTTCAGAACGAAAGAAAGCACAGAGCCCCAGATTTGCTGTTGTCCTGGAGAGCTTGCAGAGCACTGGGGAAAGGCAGGCAGAGAATTCCCTGCTAGCACCTTCTCTGTGCCTGGGAAGCAGAAGTGTTCACATTGCTTCGCAGAATCGATTTTGTGCAGAAAACAGTAACACTTGTTCAGAACGAAAGAAAGCACAGAGCCCCAGATTTTATGTTGTCCTGGAGAGCTTGCAGAGCACTGGGGAAAAGCAGGCAGAGAATTCCCTGCTAGCACCTTCTCTGTGCCTGGGAAACAGAAGTGTTCACATTGCTTCGCAGAATCGCTTTTGTGCAGAAAACAGTAACACTTGTTCAGAACGAAAGAAAGCACAGAGCCCCAGATTTTATGTTGTCCTGGAGAGCTTGCAGAGCACTGGGGAAAGGCAGGCAGAGAATTCCCTGCTAGTACCTTCCCTGTGCCTGGGAAAGAGAAGTGTTCCCATTGCTTCGCAGAATCGCTTTTGTGCAGAAAACAGTAACACTTGTTCAGAAGGAAAGAAAGCACAGAGCCCCAGATTTTATGTTGTCCTGGAGAGCTTGCAGAGCACTGGGGAAAAGCAGGCAGAGAATTCCCTGCTAGCACCTTCTCTGTGCCTGGGAAGCAGAAGTGTTCACATTGCTTGGCAGAATCGCTTTTGTGCAGAAAACAGTAACACTTGTTCAGAACGAAAGAAAGCACAGAGCCCCAGATTTTATGTTGTCCTGGAGAGCTTGCAGAGCACTGGGGAAAGGCAGGCAGAGAATTCCCTGCTAGCACCTTCTCTGTGCCTGGGAAGCAGAAGTCTTCACATTGCTTCGCAGAATCGCTTTTGTGCAGAAAACAGTAACACTTGTTCAGAACGAAAGAAAGCACAGAGCCCCAGATTTTATGTTATCCTGGAGAGCTTACAGAGCACTGGGGAAAAGCAGGCAGAGAATTCCCTGCTAGCACCTTCTCTGTGCCTGGGAAGCAGAAGTGTTCACATTGCTTGGCAGAATCGCTTTTTTGCAGATAACAGTAACACTTTTTCAGAACAAAAGAAAGCACAGAGCCCCAGATTTTATGTTGTCCTGGAGAGCTTGCAGAGCACTGGGGAAAAGCAGGCAGAGAATTCCCTGCTAGCACCTTCTCTGTGCCTGGGAAACAGAAGGGTTATCATTTCTTAGCAGTATCGCTTTTGTGCAGAAAACAGTAACACTTGTTCAGAAGGAAAGAAAGCACAGAGCCCCATATTTTATGTTGTGCTGGAGAGCTTGCAGAGTACTGGGGAAAAGCAGGCAGAGAATTCCCTGCTAGCACCTTCTCTGTGCCTGGGAAACAGAAGTGTTCACATTGCTTCGCAGAATCGCTTTTGCGCAGATAACAGTAACACTTGTTGAGACGAAAGAAAGCACAGAGCCCCAGATTTTATGTTGTCCTGGAGAGCTTGCAGAGCACTGGGGAAAGGCAGGCAGAGAATTCCCTGCTAGCACCTTCTCTGTGCTTGGGAAGCAGAAGTCTTCACATTGCTTCGCAGAATCGCTTTTGTGCAGAAAACACTAACACTTGTTCAGAACGAAAGAAAGCACAGAGCCCCAGATTTTATGTTGTCCTGGAGAGCTTGCAGAGCACTGGGGAAAGGCAGGCAGAGAATTCCCTGCTAGCACCTTCTCTGTGCCTGGGAAACAGAAGTGTTCACATTGCTTCGCAGAATCGCTTTTGTGCAGAAAACAGTAACACTTGTTCAGAACGAAAGAAAGCACAGAGCCCCAGATTTGCTGTTGTCCTGGAGAGCTTGCAGAGCACTGGGGAAAGGCAGGCAGAGAATTCCCTGCTAGCACCTTCTCTGTGCCTGGGAAGCAGAAGTCTTCACATTGCTTCGCAGAATCGCCTTTGTGCAGAAAACAATAACACTTGTTCAGAACGAAAGAAAGCACAGAGCCCCAGATTTTATGTTGTCCTGGAGAGCTTGCAGAGCACTGGGGAAAAGCAGGCAGAGAATTCCCTGCTAGCACCTTCTCTGTGCCTGGGAAACAGAAGTGTTCACATTGCTTCGCAGAATCGCTTTTGTGCAGAAAACAGTAACACTTGTTCAGAACGAAAGAAAGCACAGAGCCCCAGATTTTATGTTGTCCTGGAGAGCTTGCAGAGCACTGGGGAAAGGCAGGCAGAGAATTCCCTGCTAGCACCTTCTCTGTGCCTGGGAAGCAGAAGTGTTCACATTGCTTCGCAGAATCGTTTTGTGCAGAAAACAATAACACCTGTTCAGAACGAAAGAAAGCACAGAGCCCCAGATTTTATGTTGTCCTGGAGAGCTTGCAGAGCACTGGGGAAAAGCAGGCAGAGAATTCCCTGCTAGCACCTTCTCTGTGCCTGGGAAGCAGAAGTCTTCACATTGCTTCGCAGAATCGCCTTTGTGCAGAAAACAATAACACTTGTTCAGAACGAAAGAAAGCACAGAGCCCAGATTTTATGTTCTCCTGGAGAGCTTGCAGAGCACTGGGGAAAGGCAGGCAGAGAATTCCCTGCTAGCACCTTCTCTGTGCCTGGGAAGCAGAAGTGTTCACATTGCTTCGCAGAATCGTTTTGTGCAGAAAACAATAACACCTGTTCAGAACGAAAGAAAGCACAGAGCCCCAGATTTTATGTTGTCCTGGAGAGCTTGCAGAGTACTGGGGAAAAGCAGGCAGAGAATTCCCTGCTAGCACCTTCTCTGTGCCTGGGAAACAGAAGTGTTCACATTGCTTCGCAGAATCGCTTTTGTGCAGAAAACAGTAACACTTGTTCAGAACGAAAGAAAGCACAGAGCCCCAGATTTTATGTTGTCCTGGAGAGCTTACAGAGCACTGGGGAAAAGCAGGCAGAGAATTCCCTGCTAGCACGTTCTCGGTGCCTGGGAAGCAGAAGTGTTCACATTTCTTAGCAGTATCGCTTTTGCGCAGAAAACAGTAACACTTGTTCAGAAGGAAAGAAAGCACAGAGCCCCATATTTTATGTTGTGCTGGAGAGCTTGCAGAGTACTGGGGAAAAGCAGGCAGAGAATTCCCTGCTAGCACCTTCTCTGTGCCTGGGAAACAGAAGTGTTCACATTGCTTCGCAGAATCGCTTTTGTGCAGATAACAGTAACACTTGTTCAGAACAAAAGAAAGCACAGAGCCCCAGATTTTATGTTGTCCTGGAGAGCTTGCAGAGCACTGGGGAAAAGCAGGCAGAGAATTCCCTGCTAGCACCTTCTCTGTGCCTGGGAAACAGAAGTGTTCACATTGCTTCGCAGAATCGCTTTTGTGCAGAAAACAGTAACACTTGTTCAGACGAAAGAAAGCACAGAGCCCCAGATTTTATGTTGTGCTGGAGAGCTTGCAGAGCACTGGGGAAAGGCAGGCAGAGAATTCCCTGCTAGCACCTTCTCTGTGCCTGGGAAGCAGAAGTCTTCACATTGCTTCGCAGAATCGCTTTTGTGCAGAAAACAATAACACTTGTTCAGAACGAAAGAAAGCACAGAGCCCCAGATTTTATGTTGTCCTGGAGAGCTTGCAGAGCACTGGGGAAAAGCAGGCAGAGAATTCCCTGCTAGCACCTTCTCTGTGCCTGGGAAACAGAAGTGTTCCCATTGCTTCGCAGAATCGCTTTTGTGCAGAATACAGTAACACTTGTTCAGAACGAAAGAAAGCACAGAGCCCCAGATTCTATGTTGTCCTGGAGAGCTTGCAGAGCACTGGGGAAAGGCAGGCAGAGAATTTCCTGCTAGCACCTTCTCTGTGCCTGTTCACATTGCTTCGCAGAATCGCTTTTGTGCAGAAAACAGTAACACTTGTTCAGAACGAAAGAAAGCACAGAGCCCCAGATTTTATGTTGTCCTGGAGAGCTTGCAGAGCACTGGGGAAAGGCAGGCAGAGAATTCCCTGCTAGCACCTTCTCTGTGCCTGGGAAGCAGAAGTCTTCACATTGCTTCGCAGAATCGCTTTTGTGCAGAAAACACTAACACTTGTTCAGAAGGAAAGAAAGCACAGAGCCCCAGATTCTATGTTGTCCTGGAGAGCTTGCAGAGCACTGGGGAAAGGCAGGCAGAGAATTTCCTGCTAGCACCTTCTCTGTGCCTGGGAAACAGAAGGGTTAACATTTCTTAGCAGTATCGCTTTTGTGCAGAAAACAGTAACACTTGTTAAGAAGGAAAGAAAGCACAGAGCCCCATATTTTATGTTGTGCTGGAGAGCTTGCAGAGCACTGGGGAAAAGCAGGCAGAGAATTCCCTGCTAGCACCTTCTCTGTGCCTGGGAAACAGAAGTGTTCACATTGCTTCGCAGAATCGCTTTTGTGCAGATAACAGTAACACTTGTTTAGACGAAAGAAAGCACAGAGCCCCAGATTTTATGTTGTCCTGGAGAGCTTGCAGAGCACTGGGGAAAGGCAGGCAGAGAATTCCCTGCTAGCACCTTCTCTGTGCCTGGGAAACAGAAGTGTTCCCATTGCTTCGCAGAATCGCTTTTGTGCAGAATACAGTAACACTTGTTCAGAACGAAAGAAAGCACAGAGCCCCAGATTTTATGTTGTCCTGGAGAGCTTGCAGAGCACTGGGGAAAGGCAGGCAGAGAATTCCCTGCTAGCACCTTCCCTGTGCCTGGGAAAGAGAAGTGTTCCCATTGCTTCGCAGAATCGCTTTTGTGCAGAAAACAGTAACACTTGTTCAGAACGAAAGAAAGCACAGAGCCCCAGATTTTATGTTGTCATGGAGAGCTTGCAGAGCACTGGGGAAAGGCAGGCAGAGAATTCCCTGCTAGCACCTTCTCTGTGCCTGGGAAGCAGAATTGTTCACATTGCTTCGCAGAATCGTTTTGTGCAGAAAACAATAACACCTGTTCAGAACGAAAGAAAGCACAGAGCCCCAGATTTTATGTTGTCCTGGAGAGCTTGCAGAGCACTGGGGAAAAGCAGGCAGAGAATTCCCTGCTAGCACCTTCTCTGTGCCTGGGAAACAGAAGTGTTCACATTGCTTCGCAGAATCGCTTTTGTGCAGAAAACAGTAACACTTGTTCAGAACGAAAGAAAGCACAGAGCCCCAGATTTTATGTTGTCCTGGAGAGCTTGCAGAGCACTGGGGAAAGGCAGGCAGAGAATTTCCTGCTAGCACCTTCTCTATGCCTGTTCACATTCCTTCGCAGAATCGCTTTTGTGCAGAAAACTGTAACACTTGTTCAGAACGAAAGAAAGCACAGAGCCCCAGATTTTATGTTGTCCTGGAGAGCTTGCAGAGCACTGGGGAAAGGCAGGCAGAGAATTCCCTGCTAACACGTTCTCGGTGCCTGGGAAGCAGAAGTGTTCACATTTCTTAGCAGTATCGCTTTTGCGCAGAAAACAGTAACACTTGTTCAGAAGGAAAGAAAGCACAGAGCCCCATATTTTATGTTGTGCTGGAGAGCTTGCAGAGTACTGGGGAAAAGCAGGCAGAGAATTCCCTGCTAGCACCTTCTCTGTGCCTGGGAAACAGAAGTGTTCACATTGCTTCGCAGAATCGCTTTTGTGCAGATAACAGTAACACTTGTTCAGAACAAAAGAAAGCACAGAGCCCCAGATTTTATGTTGTCCTGGAGAGCTTGCAGAGCACTGGGGAAAAGCAGGCAGAGAATTCCCTGCTAGCACCTTCTCTGTGCCTGGGAAACAGAAGTGTTCACATTGCTTCGCAGAATCGCTTTTGTGCAGAAAACAGTAACACTTGTTCAGACGAAAGAAAGCACAGAGCCCCAGATTTTATGTTGTGCTGGAGAGCTTGCAGAGCACTGGGGAAAGGCAGGCAGAGAATTCCCTGCTAGCACCTTCTCTGTGCCTGGGAAACAGAAGTGTTCCCATTGCTTCGCAGAATCGCTTTTGTGCAGAATACAGTAACACTTGTTCAGAACGAAAGAAAGCACAGAGCCCCAGATTCTATGTTGTCCTGGAGAGCTTGCAGAGCACTGGGGAAAGGCAGGCAGAGAATTTCCTGCTAGCACCTTCTCTGTGCCTGTTCACATTGCTTCGCAGAATCGCTTTTGTGCAGAAAACAGTAACACTTGTTCAGAACGAAAGAAAGGACAGAGCCCCAGATTTTATGTTGTCCTGGAGAGCTTGCAGAGCACTGGGGAAAGGCAGGCAGAGAATTCCCTGCTAGCACCTTCTCTGTGCCTGGGAAGCAGAAGTCTTCACATTGCTTCGCAGAATCGCTTTTGTGCAGAAAACACTAACACTTGTTCAGAACAAAAGAAAGCACAGAGCCCCAGATTCTATGTTGTCCTGGAGAGCTTGCAGAGCACTGGGGAAAGGCAGGCAGAGAATTCCCTGCTAGCACCTTCTCTGTGCCTGGGAAGCAGAAGTGTTCACATTGCTTCGCAGAATCGCTTTTGTTTAGAAAACAGTAACACTTGTTCAGTACGAAAGAAAGCACAGAGCCCCAGATTCTATGTTGTCCTGGAGAGCTTGCAGAGCACTGGGGAAAAGCAGGCAGAGAATTCCCTGCTAGCACCTTCTCTGTGCCTGGGAAGCAGAAGTGTTCACATTGCTTCGCAGAATCGATTTTGTGCAGAAAACAGTAACACTTGTTCAGAACGAAAGAAAGCACAGAGCCCCAGATTTTATGTTGTCCTGGAGAGCTTGCAGAGCACTGGGGAAAAGCAGGCAGAGAATTCCCTGCTAGCACCTTCTCTGTGCCTGGGAAGCAGAAGTGTTCACATTGCTTGGCAGAATCGCTTTTGTGCAGAAAACAGTAACACTTGTTCAGAACGAAAGAAAGCACAGAGCCCCAGATTTTATGTTGTCCTGGAGAGCTTGCAGAGCACTGGGGAAAGGCAGGCAGAGAATTCCCTGCTAGCACCTTCTCTGTGCCTGGGAAGCAGAAGTCTTCACATTGCTTCGCAGAATCGCTTTTGTGCAGAAAACAGTAACACTTGTTCAGAACGAAAGAAAGCACAGAGCCCCAGATTTGCTGTTGTCCTGGAGAGCTTGCAGAGCACTGGGGAAAGGCAGGCAGAGAATTCCCTGCTAGCACCTTCTCTGTGCCTGGGAAGCAGAAGTGTTCACATTGCTTCGCAGAATCGCTTTTGTGCAGAAAACAGTAACACTTGTTCAGAACGAAAGAAAGCACAGAGCCCCAGATTTTATGTTGTCCTGGAGAGCTTACAGAGCACTGGGGAAAAGCAGGCAGAGAATTCCCTGCTAGCACCTTCTCTGTGCCTGGGAAACAGAAGTGTTCACATTGCTTCGCAGAATCGCTTTTGTGCAGAAAACAGAAACACTTGTTCAGAAGGAAAGAAAGCACAGAGCCCCAGATTTTATGTTGTCCTGGAGAGCTTGGAGAGCACTGGGGAAAAGCAGGCAGAGAATTCCCTGCTAGCACCTTCTCTGTGCCTGGGAAGCAGAAGTGTTCACATTGCTTGGCAGAATCGCTTTTTTGCAGATAACAGTAACACTTTTTCAGAACAAAAGAAAGCACAGAGCCCCAGATTTTATGTTGTCCTGGAGAGCTTGCAGAGCACTGGGGAAAAGCAGGCAGAGAATTCCCTGCTAGCACCTTCTCTGTGCCTGTTCACATTGCTTCGCAGAATCGCTTTTGTGCAGAAAACAGTAACACTTGTTCAGAACGAAAGAAAGCACAGAGCCCCAGATTTTATGTTGTCCTGGAGAGCTTGCAGAGCACTGGGGAAAGGCAGGCAGAGAATTCCCTGCTAGCACCTTCTCGGTGCCTGGGAAGCAGAAGTGTTCACATTTCTTAGCAGTATCGCTTTTGTGCAGAAAACAGTAACACTTGTTCAGAAGGAAAGAAAGCACAGAGCCCCATATTTTATGTTGTGCTGGAGAGCTTGCAGAGTACTGGGGAAAAGCAGGCAGAGAATTCCCTGCTAGCACCTTCTCTGTGCCTGGGAAACAGAAGTGTTCACATTGCTTCGCAGAATCGCTTTTGTGCAGAAAACAGTAACACTTGTTCAGAACGAAAGAAAGCACAGAGCCCCAGATTTTATGTTGTCCTGGAGAGCTTGCAGAGCACTGGGGAAAGGCAGGCAGAGAATTCCCTGCTAGCACCTTCCCTGTGCCTGGGAAACAGAAGTGTTCCCATTCCTTCGCAGAATCGCTTTTGTGCAGAAAACAGTAACACTTGTTCAGAAGGAAAGAAAGCACAGAGCTCCAGATTTTATGTTGTCCTGGAGAGCTTGCAGAGCACTGGGGAAAAGCAGGCAGAGAATTCCCTGCTAGCACCTTCTCTGTGCCTGGGAAGCAGAAGTGTTCACATTGCTTGGCAGAATCGCTTTTGTGCAGATAACAGTAACACTTTTTCAGAACAAAAGAAAGCACAGAGCCCCAGATTTTATGTTGTCCTGGAGAGCTTGCAGAGCACTGGGGAAAAGCAGGCAGAGAATTCCCTGCTAGCACCTTCTCTGTGCCTGGGAAACAGAAGGGTTAACATTTCTTAGCAGTATCGCTTTTGTGCAGAAAACAGTAACACTTGTTCAGAAGGAAAGGAAGCACAGAGCCCCATATTTTATGTTGTGCTGGAGAGCTTGCAGAGTACTGGGGAAAAGCAGGCAGAGAATTCCCTGCTAGCACCTTCTCTGTGCCTGGGAAGCAGAAGTGTTCACATTGCTTCGCAGAATCGCTTTTGTGCAGAATACAGTAACACTTGTTCAGAACGAAAGAAAGCACAGAGCCCCAGATTTTATGTTGTCCTGGAGAGCTTGCAGAGCACTGGGGAAAGGCAGGCAGAGAATTCCCTGCTAGCACCTTCTCTGTGCCTGTTCACATTCCTTCGCAGAATCGCTTTTGTGCAGAAAACAGTAACACTTGTTCAGAACGAAAGAAAGCACAGAGCCCCAGATTCTATGTTGTCCTGGAGAGCTTGCAGAGCACTGGGGAAAGGCAGGCAGAGAATTCCCTGCTAGCACCTTCTCTGTGCCTGGGAAGCAGAAGTGTTCACATTGCTTCGCAGAATCGCTTTTGTGCAGATAACAGTAACACTTGTTCAGAAGGAAAGAAAGCACAGAGCCCCAGATTTTATGTTGTCCTGGAGAGCTTGCAGAGCACTGGGGAAAAGCAGGCAGAGAATTCCCTGCTAGCACCTTCTCTGTGCCTGGGAAACAGAAGTGTTCACATTGCTTCGCAGAATCGCTTTTGTGCAGATAACAGTAACACTTGTTCAGACGAAAGAAAGCACAGAGCCCCAGATTTTATGTTGTCCTGGAGAGCTTGCAGAGCACTGGGGAAAAGCAGGCAGAGAATTCCCTGCTAGCACCTTCTCTGTGCCTGGGAAACAGAAGTGTTCCCATTGCTTCGCAGAATCGCTTTTGTGCAGAATACAGTAACACTTGTTCAGAACGAAAGAAAGCACAGAGCCCCAGATTTTATGTTGTCCTGGAGAGCTTGCAGAGCACTGGGGAAAGGCAGGCAGAGAATTCCCTGCTAGCACCTTCTCTGTGCCTGTTCACATTCCTTCGCAGAATCGCTTTTGTGCAGAAAACAGTAACACTTGTTCAGAACGAAAGAAAGCACAGAGCCCCAGATTCTATGTTGTCCTGGAGAGCTTGCAGAGCACTGGGGAAAGGCAGGCAGAGAATTCCCTGCTAGCACCTTCTCTGTGCCTGGGAAGCAGAAGTGTTCACATTGCTTCGCAGAATCGCTTTTGTGCAGAAAAAATTAACACTTGTTCAGAACAAAAGAAAGCACAGAGCCCCAGATTTTATGTTGTCCTGGAGAGCTTGCAGAGCACTGGGGAAAAGCAGGCAGAGAATTCCCTGCTAGCACCTTCTCTGTGCCTGGGAAACAGAAGGGTTAACATTTCTTAGCAGTATCGCTTTTGTGCAGAAAACAGTAACACTTGTTAAGAAGGAAAGAAAGCACAGAGCCCCAGATTTTATGTTGTGCTGGAGAGCTTGCAGAGCACTGGGGAAAAGCAGGCAGAGAATTCCCTGCTAGCACCTTCTCTGTGCCTGGGAAACAGAAGTGTTCACATTGCTTCGCAGAATCGCTTTTGTGCAGATAACAGTAACACTTGTTTAGACGAAAGAAAGCACAGAGCCCCAGATTTTATGTTGTCCTGGAGAGCTTGCAGAGCACTGGGGAAAGGCAGGCAGAGAATTCCCTGCTAGCACCTTCTCTGTGCCTGTTCACATTCCTTCGCAGAATCGCTTTTGTGCAGAAAACAGTAACACTTGTTCAGAACGAAAGAAAGCACAGAGCCCCAGATTCTATGTTGTCCTGGAGAGCTTGCAGAGCACTGGGGAAAGGCAGGCAGAGAATTTCCTGCTAGCACCTTCTCTGTGCCTGGGAAGCAGAAGCGTTCACATTGCTTCGCAGAATCGCTTTTGTGCAGAATACAGTAACACTTGTTCAGAACGAAAGAAAGCACAGAGCCCCAGATTTTATGTTGTCCTGGAGAGCTTGCAGAGCACTGGGGAAAGGCAGGCAGAGAATTCCCTGCTAGCACCTTCTCTGTGCCTGTTCACATTCCTTCGCAGAATCGCTTTTGTGCAGAAAACAGTAACACTTGTTCAGAACGAAAGAAAGCACAGAGCCCCAGATTCTATGTTGTCCTGGAGAGCTTGCAGAGCACTGGGGAAAGGCAGGCAGAGAATTTCCTGCTAGCACCTTCTCTGTGCCTGGGAAGCAGAAGTGTTCACATTGCTTCGCAGAATCGCTTTTGTGCAGAAAACAGTAACACTTGTTCAGAACGAAAGAAAGCACAGAGCCCCAGATTTTATGTTGTCCTGGAGAGCTTGCAGAGCACTGGGGAAAGGCAGGCAGAGAATTCCCTGCTAGCACCTTCCCTGTGCCTGGGAAAGAGAAGTGTTCCCATTGCTTCGCAGAATCGCTTTTGTGCAGAAAACAGTAACACTTGTTCAGAACGAAAGAAAGCACAGAGCCCCAGATTTTATGTTGTCATGGAGAGCTTGCAGAGCACTGGGGAAAGGCAGGCAGAGAATTCCCTGCTAGCACCTTCTCTGTGCCTGGGAAGCAGAAGTGTTCACATTGCTTCGCAGAATCGTTTTGTGCAGAAAACAATAACACCTGTTCAGAACGAAAGAAAGCACAGAGCCCCAGATTTTATGTTGTCCTGGAGAGCTTGCAGAGCACTGGGGAAAAGCAGGCAGAGAATTCCCTGCTAGCACCTTCTCTGTGCCTGGGAAACAGAAGTGTTCACATTTCTTCGCAGAATCGCTTTTGTGCAGAAAACAGTAACACTTGTTCAGAACGAAAGAAAGCACAGAGCCCCAGATTTTATGTTGTCCTGGAGAGCTTGCAGAGCACTGGGGAAAGGCAGGCAGAGAATTTCCTGCTAGCACCTTCTCTATGCCTGTTCACATTCCTTCGCAGAATCGCTTTTGTGCAGAAAACTGTAACACTTGTTCAGAACGAAAGAAAGCACAGAGCCCCAGATTTTATGTTGTCCTGGAGAGCTTGCAGAGCACTGGGGAAAGGCAGGCAGAGAATTCCCTGCTAGCACGTTCTCGGTGCCTGGGAAGCAGAAGTGTTCACATTTCTTAGCAGTATCGCTTTTGCGCAGAAAACAGTAACACTTGTTCAGAAGGAAAGAAAGCACAGAGCCCCATATTTTATGTTGTGCTGGAGAGCTTGCAGAGTACTGGGGAAAAGCAGGCAGAGAATTCCCTGCTAGCACCTTCTCTGTGCCTGGGAAACAGAAGTGTTCACATTGCTTCGCAGAATCGCTTTTGTGCAGATAACAGTAACACTTGTTTAGACGAAAGAAAGCACAGAGCCCCAGATTTTATGTTGTCCTGGAGAGCTTGCAGAGCACTGGGGAAAAGCAGGCAGAGAATTCCCTGCTAGCACCTTCTCTGTGCCTGGGAAACAGAAGTGTTCCCATTGCTTCGCAGAATCGCTTTTGTGCAGAATACAGTAACACTTGTTCAGAACGAAAGAAAGCACAGAGCCCCAGATTTTATGTTGTCCTGGAGAGCTTGCAGAGCACTGGGGAAAGGCAGGCAGAGAATTCCCTGCTAGCACCTTCTCTGTGCCTGTTCACATTCCTTCGCAGAATCGCTTTTGTGCAGAAAACAGTAACACTTGTTCAGAACGAAAGAAAGCACAGAGCCCCAGATTCTATGTTGTCCTGGAGAGCTTGCAGAGCACTGGGGAAAGGCAGGCAGAGAATTTCCTGCTAGCACCTTCTCTGTGCCTGGGAAGCAGAAGTGTTCACATTGCTTCGCAGAATCGCTTTTGTGCAGAAAACAGTAACACTTGTTCAGAACGAAAGAAAGCACAGAGCCCCAGATTTTATGTTGTCCTGGAGAGCTTGCAGAGCACTGGGGAAAGGCAGGCAGAGAATTCCCTGCTAGCACCTTCCCTGTGCCTGGGAAAGAGAAGTGTTCCCATTGCTTCGCAGAATCGCTTTTGTGCAGAAAACAATAACACCTGTTCAGAACGAAAGAAAGCACAGAGCCCCAGATTTTATGTTGTCCTGGAGAGCTTGCAGAGCACTGGGGAAAAGCAGGCAGAGAATTCCCTGCTAGCACCTTCTCTGTGCCTGGGAAACAGAAGTGTTCACATTTCTTCGCAGAATCGCTTTTGTGCAGAAAACAGTAACACTTGTTCAGAACGAAAGAAAGCACAGAGCCCCAGATTTTATGTTGTCCTGGAGAGCTTGCAGAGCACTGGGGAAAGGCAGGCAGAGAATTTCCTGCTAGCACCTTCTCTATGCCTGTTCACATTCCTTCGCAGAATCGCTTTTGTGCAGAAAACTGTAACACTTGTTCAGAACGAAAGAAAGCACAGAGCCCCAGATTTTATGTTGTCCTGGAGAGCTTGCAGAGCACTGGGGAAAGGCAGGCAGAGAATTCCCTGCTAGCACGTTCTCGGTGCCTGGGAAGCAGAAGTGTTCACATTTCTTAGCAGTATCGCTTTTGCGCAGAAAACAGTAACACTTGTTCAGAAGGAAAGAAAGCACAGAGCCCCATATTTTATGTTGTGCTGGAGAGCTTGCAGAGTACTGGGGAAAAGCAGGCAGAGAATTCCCTGCTAGCACCTTCTCTGTGCCTGGGAAACAGAAGTGTTCACATTGCTTCGCAGAATCGCTTTTGTGCAGATAACAGTAACACTTGTTCAGAACAAAAGAAAGCACAGAGCCCCAGATTTTATGTTGTCCTGGAGAGCTTGCAGAGCACTGGGGAAAAGCAGGCAGAGAATTCCCTGCTAGCACCTTCTCTGTGCCTGGGAAACAGAAGTGTTCACATTGCTTCGCAGAATCGCTTTTGTGCAGAAAACAGTAACACTTGTTCAGACGAAAGAAAGCACAGAGCCCCAGATTTTATGTTGTCCTGGAGAGCTTGCAGAGCACTGGGGAAAGGCAGGCAGAGAATTCCCTGCTAGCACCTTCTCTGTGCCTGGGAAGCAGAAGTCTTCACATTGCTTCGCAGAATCGCTTTTGTGCAGAAAACACTAACACTTGTTCAGAACAAAAGAAAGCACAGAGCCCCAGATTCTATGTTGTCCTGGAGAGCTTGCAGAGCACTGGGGAAAGGCAGGCAGAGAATTTCCTGCTAGCACCTTCTCTGTGCCTGGGAAGCAGAAGTGTTCACATTGCTTCGCAGAATCGCTTTTGTGCAGAAAACAGTAACACTTGTTCAGTACGAAAGAAAGCACAGAGCCCCAGATTTTATGTTGTCCTGGAGAGCTTGCAGAGCACTGGGGAAAAGCAGGCAGAGAATTCCCTGCTAGCACCTTCTCTGTGCCTGGGAAACAGAAGTGTTCACATTGCTTCGCAGAATCGCTTTTGTGCAGAAAACAGTAACACTTGTTCAGAACGAAAGAAAGCACAGAGCCCCAGATTTTATGTTGTCCTGGAGAGCTTGCAGAGCACTGGGGAAAAGCAGGCAGAGAATTCCCTGCTAGCACCTTCTCTGTGCCTGGGAAGCAGAAGTGTTCACATTGCTTCGCAGAATCGCTTTTGTGCAGAAAACAGTAACACTTGTTCAGAAGGAAAGAAAGCACAGAGCCCCAGATTTTATGTTGTCCTGGAGAGCTTGCAGAGCACTGGGGAAAAGCAGGCAGAGAATTCCCTGCTAGCACCTTCTCTGTGCCTGGGAAGCAGAAGTGTTCACATTGCTTGGCAGAATCGCTTTTGTGCAGATAACAGTAACACTTTTTCAGAACAAAAGAAAGCACAGAGCCCCAGATTTTATGTTGTCCTGGAGAGCTTGCAGAGTACTGGGGAAAAGCAGGCAGAGAATTCCCTGCTAGCACCTTCTCTGTGCCTGGGAAACAGAAGGGTTAACATTGCTTCGCAGAATCGCTTTTGTGCAGAAAACAGTAACACTTGTTCAGAACGAAAGAAAGCACAGAGCCCCAGATTTGCTGTTGTCCTGGAGAGCTTGCAGAGCACTGGGGAAAGGCAGGCAGAGAATTCCCTGCTAGCACCTTCTCTGTGCCTGGGAAGCAGAAGTGTTCACATTGCTTCGCAGAATCGCTTTTGTGCAGAAAACAGTAACACTTGTTCAGAACGAAAGAAAGCACAGAGCCCCAGATTTTATGTTGTCCTGGAGAGCTTACAGAGCACTGGGGAAAAGCAGGCAGAGAATTCCCTGCTAGCACCTTCTCTGTGCCTGGGAAACAGAAGTGTTCACATTGCTTCGCAGAATCGCTTTTGTGCAGAAAACAGTAACACTTGTTCAGAACGAAAGAAAGCACAGAGCCCCAGATTTTATGTTGTCCTGGAGAGCTTGCAGAGCACTGGGGAAAGGCAGGCAGAGAATTCCCTGCTAGCACCTTCTCGGTGCCTGGGAAGCAGAAGTGTTCACATTTCTTAGCAGTATCGCTTTTGTGCAGAAAACAGTAACACTTGTTCAGAAGGAAAGAAAGCACAGAGCCCCATATTTTATGTTGTGCTGGAGAGCTTGCAGAGTACTGGGGAAAAGCAGGCAGAGAATTCCCTGCTAGCACCTTCTCTGTGCCTGGGAAACAGAAGTGTTCACATTGCTTCGCAGAATCGCTTTTGTGCAGATAACAGTAACACTTGTTCAGAACAAAAGAAAGCACAGAGCCCCAGATTTTATGTTGTCCTGGAGAGCTTGCAGAGCACTGGGGAAAAGCAGGCAGAGAATTCCCTGCTAGCACCTTCTCTGTGCCTGGGAAACAGAAGTGTTCACATTGCTTCGCAGAATCGCTTTTGTGCAGAAAACAGTAACACTTGTTCAGACGAAAGAAAGCACAGAGCCCCAGATTTTATGTTGTGCTGGAGAGCTTGCAGAGCACTGGGGAAAGGCAGGCAGAGAATTCCCTGCTAGCACCTTCTCTGTGCCTGGGAAGCAGAAGTCTTCACATTGCTTCGCAGAATCGCTTTTGTGCAGAAAACAATAACACTTGTTCAGAACGAAAGAAAGCACAGAGCCCCAGATTTTATGTTGTCCTGGAGAGCTTGCAGAGCACTGGGGAAAAGCAGGCAGAGAATTCCCTGCTAGCACCTTCTCTGTGCCTGGGAAACAGAAGTGTTCCCATTGCTTCGCAGAATCGCTTTTGTGCAGAATACAGTAACACTTGTTCAGAACGAAAGAAAGCACAGAGCCCCAGATTCTATGTTGTCCTGGAGAGCTTGCAGAGCACTGGGGAAAGGCAGGCAGAGAATTTCCTGCTAGCACCTTCTCTGTGCCTCTTCACATTGCTTCGCAGAATCGCTTTTGTGCAGAAAACAGTAACACTTGTTCAGAACGAAAGAAAGCACAGAGCCCCAGATTTTATGTTGTCCTGGAGAGCTTGCAGAGCACTGGGGAAAGGCAGGCAGAGAATTCCCTGCTAGCACCTTCTCTGTGCCTGGGAAGCAGAAGTCTTCACATTGCTTCGCAGAATCGCTTTTGTGCAGAAAACACTAACACTTGTTCAGAACAAAAGAAAGCACAGAGCCCCAGATTCTATGTTGTCCTGGAGAGCTTGCAGAGCACTGGGGAAAGGCAGGCAGAGAATTCCCTGCTAGCACCTTCTCTGTGCCTGGGAAGCAGAAGTGTTCACATTGCTTCGCAGAATCGCTTTTGTGCAGAAAACAGTAACACTTGTTCAGTACGAAAGAAAGCACAGAGCCCCAGATTTTATGTTGTCCTGGAGAGCTTGCAGAGCACTGGGGAAAAGCAGGCAGAGAATTCCCTGCTAGCACCTTCTCTGTGCCTGGGAAACAGAAGTGTTCACATTGCTTCGCAGAATCGCTTTTGTGCAGAAAACAGTAACACTTGTTCAGACGAAAGAAAGCACAGAGCCCCAGATTTTATGTTGTCCTGGAGAGCTTGCAGAGCACTGGGGAAAGGCAGGCAGAGAATTCCCTGCTAGCACCTTCTCTGTGCCTGGGAAGCAGAAGTCTTCACATTGCTTCGCAGAATCGCTTTTGTGCAGAAAACAGTAACACTTGTTCAGAACAAAAGAAAGCACAGAGCCCCAGATTCTATGTTGTCCTGGAGAGCTTGCAGAGCACTGGGGAAAGGCAGGCAGAGAATTTCCTGCTAGCACCTTCTCTGTGCCTGGGAAGCAGAAGTGTTCACTTTGCTTCGCAGAATCGCTTTTGTGCAGAAAACAGTAACACTTGTTCAGTACGAAAGAAAGCACAGAGCCCCAGATTTTATGTTGTCCTGGAGAGCTTGCAGAGCACTGGGGAAAAGCAGGCAGAGAATTCCCTGCTAGCACCTTCTCTGTGCCTGGGAAACAGAAGTGTTCACATTGCTTCGCAGAATCGCTTTTGTGCAGAAAACAGTAACACTTGTTCAGAACGAAAGAAAGCACAGAGCCCCAGATTTTATGTTGTCCTGGAGAGCTTGCAGAGCACTGGGGAAAAGCAGGCAGAGAATTCCCTGCTAGCACCTTCTCTGTGCCTGGGAAGCAGAAGTGTTCACATTGCTTCGCAGAATCGCTTTTGTGCAGAAAACAGTAACACTTGTTCAGAAGGAAAGAAAGCACAGAGCCCCAGATTTTATGTTGTCCTGGAGAGCTTGCAGAGCACTGGGGAAAAGCAGGCAGAGAATTCCCTGCTAGCACCTTCTCTGTGCCTGGGAAGCAGAAGTGTTCACATTGCTTGGCAGAATCGCTTTTGTGCAGATAACATTAACACTTTTTCAGAACAAAAGAAAGCACAGAGCCCCAGATTTTATGTTGTCCTGGAGAGCTTGCAGAGCACTGGGGAAAAGCAGGCAGAGAATTCCCTGCTAGCACCTTCTCTGTGCCTGGGAAACAGAAGGGTTAACATTGCTTCGCAGAATCGCTTTTGTGCAGAAAACAGTAACACTTGTTCAGAACGAAAGAAAGCACAGAGCCCCAGATTTGCTGTTGTCCTGGAGAGCTTGCAGAGCACTGGGGAAAGGCAGGCAGAGAATTCCCTGCTAGCACCTTCTCTGTGCCTGGGAAGCAGAAGTGTTCACATTGCTTCGCAGAATCGCTTTTGTGCAGAAAACAGTAACACTTGTTCAGAACGAAAGAAAGCACAGAGCCCCAGATTTTATGTTGTCCTGGAGAGCTTGCAGAGCACTGGGGAAAGGCAGGCAGAGAATTCCCTGCTAGCACCTTCCCTGTGCCTGGGAAAGAGAAGTGTTCCCATTGCTTCGCAGAATCGCTTTTGTGCAGAAAACAGTAACACTTGTTCAGAACGAAAGAAAGCACAGAGCCCCAGATTTTATGTTGTCATGGAGAGCTTGCAGAGCACTGGGGAAAGGCAGGCAGAGAATTCCCTGCTAGCACCTTCTCTGTGCCTGGGAAACAGAAGTGTTCACATTGCTTCGCAGAATCGCTTTTGTGCAGAAAACAGTAACACTTGTTCAGAACGAAAGAAAGCACAGAGCCCCAGATTTTATGTTGTCCTGGAGAGCTTGCAGAGCACTGGGGAAAAGCAGGCAGAGAATTTCCTGCTAGCACCTTCTCTATGCCTGTTCACATTCCTTCGCAGAATCGCTTTTGTGCAGAAAACTGTAACACTTGTTCAGAACGAAAGAAAGCACAGAGCCCCAGATTTTATGTTGTCCTGGAGAGCTTGCAGAGCACTGGGGAAAGGCAGGCAGAGAATTCCCTGCTAGCACCTTCTCGGTGCCTGGGAAGCAGAAGTGTTCACATTTCTTAGCAGTATCGCTTTTGCGCAGAAAACAGTAACACTTGTTCAGAAGGAAAGAAAGCACAGAGCCCCATATTTTATGTTGTGCTGGAGAGCTTGCAGAGTACTGGGGAAAAGCAGGCAGAGAATTCCCTGCTAGCACCTTCTCTGTGCCTGGGAAACAGAAGTGTTCACATTGCTTCGCAGAATCGCTTTTGTGCAGATAACAGTAACACTTGTTCAGAACAAAAGAAAGCACAGAGCCCCAGATTTTATGTTGTCCTGGAGAGCTTGCAGAGCACTGGGGAAAAGCAGGCAGAGAATTCCCTGCTAGCACCTTCTCTGTGCCTGGGAAACAGAAGTGTTCACATTGCTTCGCAGAATCGCTTTTGTGCAGAAAACAGTAACACTTGTTCAGACGAAAGAAAGCACAGAGCCCCAGATTTTATGTTGTGCTGGAGAGCTTGCAGAGCACTGGGGAAAGGCAGGCAGAGAATTCCCTGCTAGCACCTTCTCTGTGCCTGGGAAGCAGAAGTCTTCACATTGCTTCGCAGAATCGCTTTTGTGCAGAAAACAATAACACTTGTTCAGAACGAAAGAAAGCACAGAGCCCCAGATTTTATGTTGTCCTGGAGAGCTTGCAGAGCACTGGGGAAAAGCAGGCAGAGAATTCCCTGCTAGCACCTTCTCTGTGCCTGGGAAACAGAAGTGTTCCCATTGCTTCGCAGAATCGCTTTTGTGCAGAATACAGTAACACTTGTTCAGAACGAAAGAAAGCACAGAGCCCCAGATTCTATGTTGTCCTGGAGAGCTTGCAGAGCACTGGGGAAAGGCAGGCAGAGAATTTCCTGCTAGCACCTTCTCTGTGCCTGTTCACATTGCTTCGCAGAATCGCTTTTGTGCAGAAAACAGTAACACTTGTTCAGAACGAAAGAAAGCACAGAGCCCCAGATTTTATGTTGTCCTGGAGAGCTTGCAGAGCACTGGGGAAAGGCAGGCAGAGAATTCCCTGCTAGCACCTTCTCTGTGCCTGGGAAGCAGAAGTCTTCACATTGCTTCGCAGAATCGCTTTTGTGCAGAAAACACTAACACTTGTTCAGAACAAAAGAAAGCACAGAGCCCCAGATTCTATGTTGTCCTGGAGAGCTTGCAGAGCACTGGGGAAAGGCAGGCAGAGAATTCCCTGCTAGCACCTTCTCTGTGCCTGGGAAGCAGAAGTGTTCACATTGCTTCGCAGAATCGCTTTTGTGCAGAAAACAGTAACACTTGTTCAGTACGAAAGAAAGCACAGAGCCCCAGATTTTATGTTGTCCTGGAGAGCTTGCAGAGCACTGGGGAAAAGCAGGCAGAGAATTCCCTGCTAGCACCTTCTCTGTGCCTGGGAAACAGAAGTGTTCACATTGCTTCGCAGAATCGCTTTTGTGCAGAAAACAGTAACACTTGTTCAGAAAGAAAGAAAGCACAGAGCCCCAGATTTTATGTTGTCCTGGAGAGCTTGCAGAGCACTGGGGAAAGGCAGGCAGAGAATTCCCTGCTAGCACCTTCTCTGTGCCTGGGAAGCAGAAGTCTTCACATTGTTTCGCAGAATCGCTTTTGTGCAGAAAACAGTAACACTTGTTCAGAACGAAAGAAAGCACAGAGCCCCAGATTTGCTGTTGTCCTGGAGAGCTTGCAGAGCACTGGGGAAAGGCAGGCAGAGAATTCCCTGCTAGCACCTTCTCTGTGCCTGGGAAGCAGAAGTGTTCACATTGCTTCGCAGAATCGATTTTGTGCAGAAAACAGTAACACTTGTTCAGAACGAAAGAAAGCACAGAGCCCCAGATTTTATGTTGTCCTGGAGAGCTTGCAGAGCACTGGGGAAAAGCAGGAAGAGAATTCCCTGCTAGCACCTTCTCTGTGCCTGGGAAACAGAAGTGTTCACATTGCTTCGCAGAATCGCTTTTGTGCAGAAAACAGTAACACTTGTTCAGAACGAAAGAAAGCACAGAGCCCCAGATTCTATGTTGTCCTGGAGAGCTTGCAGAGCACTGGGGAAAGGCAGGCAGAGAATTCCCTGCTAGCACCTTCTCTGTGCCTGGGAAGCAGAAGTGTTCACATTGCTTCGCAGAATCGCTTTTGTGCAGAAAACAGTAACACTTTTTCAGAACAAAAGAAAGCACAGAGCCCCAGATTTTATGTTGTCCTGGAGAGCTTGCAGAGCACTGGGGAAAAGCAGGCAGAGAATTCCCTGCTAGCACCTTCTCTGTGCCTGGGAAACAGAAGGGTTAACATTTCTTAGCAGTATCGCTTTTGTGCAGAAAACAGTAACACTTGTTCAGAAGGAAAGAAAGCACAGAGCCCCATATTTTATGTTGTGCTGGAGAGCTTGCAGAGTACTGGGGAAAAGCAGGCAGAGAATTCCCTGCTAGCACCTTCTCTGTGCCTGGGAAACAGAAGTGTTCACATTGCTTCGCAGAATCGCTTTTGTGCAGATAACAGTAACACTTGTTCAGACGAAAGAAAGCACAGAGCCCCAGATTTTATGTTGTCCTGGAGAGCTTGCAGAGCATTGGGGAAAAGCAGGCAGAGAATTCCCTGCTAGCACCTTCTCTGTGCCTGGGAAACAGAAGTGTTCCCATTGCTTCGCAGAATCGCTTTTGTGCAGAATACAGTAACACTTGTTCAGAACGAAAGAAAGCACAGAG
This sequence comes from Strix uralensis, assembly GCF_047716275.1. Classification (NCBI taxonomy): domain Eukaryota; kingdom Metazoa; phylum Chordata; class Aves; order Strigiformes; family Strigidae; genus Strix; species Strix uralensis. The sequence continues at coordinate 26,244,840 of NC_133981.1, read as the reverse complement.
CCCCAGATTTTATGTTGTCCTGGAGAGCTTGCAGAGCACTGGGGAAAGGCAGGCAGAGAATTCCCTGCTAGCACCTTCTCTGTGCCTGTTCACATTCCTTCGCAGAATCGCTTTTGTGCAGAAAACAGTAACACTTGTTCAGAACGAAAGAAAGCACAGAGCCCCAGATTCTATGTTGTCCTGGAGAGCTTGCAGAGCACTGGGGAAAGGCAGGCAGAGAATTCCCTGCTAGCACCTTCTCTGTGCCTGGGAAGCAGAAGTGTTCACATTGCTTCGCAGAATCGCTTTTGTGCAGAAAACAGTAACACTTGTTCAGAACGAAAGAAAGCACAGAGCCCCAGATTTTATGTTGTCCTGGAGAGCTTACAGAGCACTGGGGAAAAGCAGGCAGAGAATTCCCTGCTAGCACCTTCTCTGTGCCTGGGAAACAGAAGTGTTCACATTGCTTCGCAGAATCGCTTTTGTGCAGAAAACAGTAACACTTGTTCAGAAGGAAAGAAAGCACAGAGCGCCAGATTTTATGTTGTCCTGGAGAGCTTGCAGAGCACTGGGGAAAAGCAGGCAGAGAATTCCCTGCTAGCACCTTCTCTGTGCCTGGGAAGCAGAAGTGTTCACATTGCTTGGCAGAATCGCTTTTGTGCAGATAACAGTAACACTTTTTCAGAACAAAAGAAAGCACAGAGCCCCAGATTTTATGTTGTCCTGGAGAGCTTGCAGAGCACTGGGGAAAAGCAGGCAGAGAATTCCCTGCTAGCACCTTCTCTGTGCCTGGGAAACAGAAGGGTTAACATTTCTTAGCAGTATCGCTTTTGTGCAGAAAACAGTAACACTTGTTAAGAAGGAAAGAAAGCACAGAGCCCCATATTTTATGTTGTGCTGGAGAGCTTGCAGAGCACTGGGGAAAAGCAGGCAGAGAATTCCCTGCTAGCACCTTCTCTGTGCCTGGGAAACAGAAGTGTTCCCATTGCTTCGCAGAATCGCTTTTGTGCAGAATACAGTAACACTTGTTCAGAACGAAAGAAAGCACAGAGCCCCAGATTTTATGTTGTCCTGGAGAGCTTGCAGAGCACTGGGGAAAGGCAGGCAGAGAATTCCCTGCTAGCACCTTCTCTGTGCCTGTTCACATTCCTTCGCAGAATCGCTTTTGTGCAGAAAACAGTAACACTTGTTCAGAACGAAAGAAAGCACAGAGCCCCAGATTCTATGTTGTCCTGGAGAGCTTGCAGAGCACTGGGGAAAGGCAGGCAGAGAATTTCCTGCTAGCACCTTCTCTGTGCCTGGGAAGCAGAAGTGTTCCCATTGCTTCGCAGAATCGCTTTTGTGCAGAAAACAGTAACACTTGTTCAGAAGGAAAGAAAGCACAGAGCCCCAGATTTTATGTTGTCCTGGAGAGCTTGCAGAGCACTGGGGAAAAGCAGGCAGAGAATTCCCTGCTAGCACCTTCTCTGTGCCTGGGAAACAGAAGTGTTCACATTGCTTCGCAGAATCGCTTTTGTGCAGAAAACAGTAACACTTGTTCAGAACGAAAGAAAGCACAGAGCCCCAGATTTTATGTTGTCCTGGAGAGCTTGCAGAGCACTGGGGAAAGGCAGGCAGAGAATTCCCTGCTAGCACCTTCCCTGTGCCTGGGAAAGAGAAGTGTTCCCATTGCTTCGCAGAATCGCTTTTGTGCAGAAAACAGTAACACTTGTTCAGAACGAAAGAAAGCACAGAGCCCCAGATTTTATGTTGTCATGGAGAGCTTGCAGAGCACTGGGGAAAGGCAGGCAGAGAATTCCCTGCTAGCACCTTCTCTGTGCCTGGGAAGCAGAAGTGTTCACATTGCTTCGCAGAATCGTTTTGTGCAGAAAACAATAACACCTGTTCAGAACGAAAGAAAGCACAGAGCCCCAGATTTTATGTTGTCCTGGAGAGCTTGCAGAGCACTGGGGAAAAGCAGGCAGAGAATTCCCTGCTAGCACCTTCTCTGTGCCTGGGAAACAGAAGTGTTCACATTGCTTCGCAGAATCGCTTTTGTGCAGAAAACAGTAACACTTGTTCAGAACGAAAGAAAGCACAGAGCCCCAGATTTTATGTTGTCCTGGAGAGCTTGCAGAGCACTGGGGAAAGGCAGGCAGAGAATTTCCTGCTAGCACCTTCTCTATGCCTGTTCACATTCCTTCGCAGAATCGCTTTTGTGCAGAAAACTGTAACACTTGTTCAGAACGAAAGAAAGCACAGAGCCCCAGATTTTATGTTGTCCTGGAGAGCTTGCAGAGCACTGGGGAAAGGCAGGCAGAGAATTCCCTGCTAACACGTTCTCGGTGCCTGGGAAGCAGAAGTGTTCACATTTCTTAGCAGTATCGCTTTTGCGCAGAAAACAGTAACACTTGTTCAGAAGGAAAGAAAGCACAGAGCCCCATATTTTATGTTGTGCTGGAGAGCTTGCAGAGTACTGGGGAAAAGCAGGCAGAGAATTCCCTGCTAGCACCTTCTCTGTGCCTGGGAAACAGAAGTGTTCACATTGCTTCTCAGAATCGCTTTTGTGCAGAAAACACTAACACTTGTTCAGAACAAAAGAAAGCACAGAGCCCCAGATTCTATGTTGTCCTGGAGAGCTTGCAGAGCACTGGGGAAAGGCAGGCAGAGAATTTCCTGCTAGCACCTTCTCTGTGCCTGGGAAGCAGAAGTGTTCACATTGCTTCGCAGAATCGCTTTTGTGCAGAAAACAGTAACACTTGTTCAGTACGAAAGAAAGCACAGAGCCCCAGATTTTATGTTGTCCTGGAGAGCTTGCAGAGCACTGGGGAAAAGCAGGCAGAGAATTCCCTGCTAGCACCTTCTCTGTGCCTGGGAAACAGAAGTGTTCACATTGCTTCGCAGAATCGCTTTTGTGCAGAAAACAGTAACACTTGTTCAGAAAGAAAGAAAGCACAGAGCCCCAGATTTTATGTTGTCCTGGAGAGCTTGCAGAGCACTGGGGAAAGGCAGGCAGAGAATTCCCTGCTAGCACCTTCTCTGTGCCTGGGAAGCAGAAGTCTTCACATTGCTTCGCAGAATCGCTTTTGTGCAGAAAACAGTAACACTTGTTCAGAACGAAAGAAAGCACAGAGCCCCAGATTTGCTGTTGTCCTGGAGAGCTTGCAGAGCACTGGGGAAAGGCAGGCAGAGAATTCCCTGCTAGCACCTTCTCTGTGCCTGGGAAGCAGAAGTGTTCACATTGCTTCGCAGAATCGATTTTGTGCAGAAAACAGTAACACTTGTTCAGAACGAAAGAAAGCACAGAGCCCCAGATTTTATGTTGTCCTGGAGAGCTTGCAGAGCACTGGGGAAAAGCAGGAAGAGAATTCCCTGCTAGCACCTTCTCTGTGCCTGGGAAACAGAAGTGTTCACATTGCTTCGCAGAATCGCTTTTGTGCAGAAAACAGTAACACTTGTTCAGAACGAAAGAAAGCACAGAGCCCCAGATTCTATGTTGTCCTGGAGAGCTTGCAGAGCACTGGGGAAAGGCAGGCAGAGAATTCCCTGCTAGCACCTTCTCTGTGCCTGGGAAGCAGAAGTGTTCACATTGCTTCGCAGAATCGCTTTTGTGCAGATAACAGTAACACTTTTTCAGAACAAAAGAAAGCACAGAGCCCCAGATTTTATGTTGTCCTGGAGAGCTTGCAGAGCACTGGGGAAAAGCAGGCAGAGAATTCCCTGCTAGCACCTTCTCTGTGCCTGGGAAACAGAAGGGTTAACATTTCTTAGCAGTATCGCTTTTGTGCAGAAAACAGTAACACTTGTTCAGAAGGAAAGAAAGCACAGAGCCCCATATTTTATGTTGTGCTGGAGAGCTTGCAGAGTACTGGGGAAAAGCACGCAGAGAATTCCCTGCTAGCACCTTCTCTGTGCCTGGGAAACAGAAGTGTTCACATTGCTTCGCAGAATCGCTTTTGTGCAGATAACAGTAACACTTGTTCAGACGAAAGAAAGCACAGAGCCCCAGATTTTATGTTGTCCTGGAGAGCTTGCAGAGCATTGGGGAAAAGCAGGCAGAGAATTCCCTGCTAGCACCTTCTCTGTGCCTGGGAAACAGAAGTGTTCCCATTGCTTCGCAGAATCGCTTTTGTGCAGAATACAGTAACACTTGTTCAGAACGAAAGAAAGCACAGAGCCCCAGATTTTATGTTGTCCTGGAGAGCTTGCAGAGCACTGGGGAAAGGCAGGCAGAGAATTCCCTGCTAGCACCTTCTCTGTGCCTGTTCACATTCCTTCGCAGAATCGCTTTTGTGCAGAAAACAGTAACACTTGTTCAGAACGAAAGAAAGCACAGAGCCCCAGATTCTATGTTGTCCTGGAGAGCTTGCAGAGCACTGGGGAAAGGCAGGCAGAGAATTCCCTGCTAGCACCTTCTCTGTGCCTGGGAAGCAGAAGTGTTCACATTGCTTCGCAGAATCGCTTTTGTGCAGAAAACAGTAACACTTGTTCAGAACGAAAGAAAGCACAGAGCCCCAGATTTTATGTTGTCCTGGAGAGCTTACAGAGCACTGGGGAAAAGCAGGCAGAGAATTCCCTGCTAGCACCTTCTCTGTGCCTGGGAAACAGAAGTGTTCACATTGCTTCGCAGAATCGCTTTTGTGCAGAAAACAGTAACACTTGTTCAGAAGGAAAGAAAGCACAGAGCGCCAGATTTTATGTTGTCCTGGAGAGATTGCAGAGCACTGGGGAAAAGAAGGCAGAGAATTCCCTGCTAGCACCTTCTCTGTGCCTGGGAAGCAGAAGTGTTCACATTGCTTGGCAGAATCGCTTTTGTGCAGATAACAGTAACACTTTTTCAGAACAAAAGAAAGCACAGAGCCCCAGATTTTATGTTGTCCTGGAGAGCTTGCAGAGCACTGGGGAAAAGCAGGCAGAGAATTCCCTGCTAGCACCTTCTCTGTGCCTGGGAAACAGAAGGGTTAACATTTCTTAGCAGTATCGCTTTTGTGCAGAAAACAGTAACACTTGTTAAGAAGGAAAGAAAGCACAGAGCCCCATATTTTATGTTGTGCTGGAGAGCTTGCAGAGCACTGGGGAAAAGCAGGCAGAGAATTCCCTGCTAGCACCTTCTCTGTGCCTGGGAAACAGAAGTGTTCACATTGCTTCGCAGAATCGCTTTTGTGCAGATAACAGTAACACTTGTTTAGACGAAAGAAAGCACAGAGCCCCAGATTTTATGTTGTCCTGGAGAGCTTGCAGAGCACTGGGGAAAAGCAGGCAGAGAATTCCCTGCTAGCACCTTCTCTGTGCCTGGGAAACAGAAGTGTTCCCATTGCTTCGCAGAATCGCTTTTGTGCAGAATACAGTAACACTTGTTCAGAACGAAAGAAAGCACAGAGCCCCAGATTTTATGTTGTCCTGGAGAGCTTGCAGAGCACTGGGGAAAGGCAGGCAGAGAATTCCCTGCTAGCACCTTCTCTGTGCCTGGGAAGCAGAAGTGTTCCCATTGCTTCGCAGAATCGCTTTTGTGCAGAAAACAGTAACACTTGTTCAGAAGGAAAGAAAGCACAGAGCCCCAGATTTTATGTTGTCCTGGAGAGCTTGCAGAGCACTGGGGAAAAGCAGGCAGAGAATTCCCTGCTAGCACCTTCTCTGTGCCTGGGAAACAGAAGTGTTCACATTGCTTCGCAGAATCGCTTTTGTGCAGAAAACAGTAACACTTGTTCAGAACGAAAGAAAGCACAGAGCCCCATATTTTATGTTGTCCTGGAGAGCTTGCAGAGCACTGGGGAAAGGCAGGCAGAGAATTCCCTGCTAGCACCTTCCCTGTGCCTGGGAAAGAGAAGTGTTCCCATTGCTTCGCAGAATCGCTTTTGTGCAGAAAACAGTAACACTTGTTCAGAACGAAAGAAAGCACAGAGCCCCAGATTTTATGTTGTCATGGAGAGCTTGCAGAGCACTGGGGAAAGGCAGGCAGAGAATTCCCTGCTAGCACCTTCTCTGTGCCTGGGAAGCAGAAGTGTTCACATTGCTTCGCAGAATCGTTTTGTGCAGAAAACAATAACACCTGTTCAGAACGAAAGAAAGCACAGAGCCCCAGATTTTATGTTGTCCTGGAGAGCTTGCAGAGCACTGGGGAAAAGCAGGCAGAGAATTCCCTGCTAGCACCTTCTCTGTGCCTGGGAAACAGAAGTGTTCACATTGCTTCGCAGAATCGCTTTTGTGCAGAAAACAGTAACACTTGTTCAGAACGAAAGAAAGCACAGAGCCCCAGATTTTATGTTGTCCTGGAGAGCTTGCAGAGCACTGGGGAAAGGCAGGCAGAGAATTTCCTGCTAGCACCTTCTCTATGCCTGTTCACATTCCTTCGCAGAATCGCTTTTGTGCAGAAAACTGTAACACTTGTTCAGAACGAAAGAAAGCACAGAGCCCCAGATTTTATGTTGTCCTGGAGAGCTTGCAGAGCACTGGGGAAAGGCAGGCAGAGAATTCCCTGCTAACACGTTCTCGGTGCCTGGGAAGCAGAAGTGTTCACATTTCTTAGCAGTATCGCTTTTGCGCAGAAAACAGTAACACTTGTTCAGAAGGAAAGAAAGCACAGAGCCCCATATTTTATGTTGTGCTGGAGAGCTTGCAGAGTACTGGGGAAAAGCAGGCAGATAATTCCCTGCTAGCACCTTCTCTGTGCCTGGGAAACAGAAGTGTTCACATTGCTTCTCAGAATCGCTTTTGTGCAGATAACAGTAACACTTGTTCAGAACAAAAGAAAGCACAGAGCCCCAGATTTTATGTTGTCCTGGAGAGCTTGCAGAGTACTGGGGAAAAGCAGGCAGAGAATTCCCTGCTAGCACCTTCTCTGTGCCTGGGAAACAGAAGTGTTCACATTGCTTCGCAGAATCGCTTTTGTGCAGAAAACAGTAACACTTGTTCAGACGAAAGAAAGCACAGAGCCCCAGATTTTATGTTGTGCTGGAGAGCTTGCAGAGCACTGGGGAAAGGCAGGCAGAGAATTCCCTGCTAGCACCTTCTCTGTGCCTGGGAAGCAGAAGTCTTCACATTGCTTCGCAGAATCGCTTTTGTGCAGAAAACAATAACACTTGTTCAGAACGAAAGAAAGCACAGAGCCCCAGATTTTATGTTGTCCTGGAGAGCTTGCAGAGCACTGGGGAAAAGCAGGCAGAGAATTCCCTGCTAGCACCTTCTCTGTGCCTGGGAAACAGAAGTGTTCCCATTGCTTCGCAGAATCGCTTTTGTGCAGAATACAGTAACACTTGTTCAGAACGAAAGAAAGCACAGAGCCCCAGATTCTATGTTGTCCTGGAGAGCTTGCAGAGCACTGGGGAAAGGCAGGCAGAGAATTTCCTGCTAGCACCTTCTCTGTGCCTGTTCACATTGCTTCGCAGAATCGCTTTTGTGCAGAAAACAGTAACACTTGTTCAGAACGAAAGAAAGCACAGAGCCCCAGATTTTATGTTGTCCTGGAGAGCTTGCAGAGCACTGGGGAAAGGCAGGCAGAGAATTCCCTGCTAGCACCTTCCCTGTGCCTGGGAAAGAGAAGTGTTCCCATTGCTTCGCAGAATCGCTTTTGTGCAGAAAACAGTAACACTTGTTCAGAACGAAAGAAAGCACAGAGCCCCAGATTTTATGTTGTCATGGAGAGCTTGCAGAGCACTGGGGAAAGGCAGGCAGAGAATTCCCTGCTAGCACCTTCTCTGTGCCTGGGAAGCAGAAGTGTTCACATTGCTTCGCAGAATCGTTTTGTGCAGAAAACAATAACACCTGTTCAGAACGAAAGAAAGCACAGAGCCCCAGATTTTATGTTGTCCTGGAGAGCTTGCAGAGCACTGGGGAAAAGCAGGCAGAGAATTCCCTGCTAGCACCTTCTCTGTGCCTGGGAAACAGAAGTGTTCACATTGCTTCGCAGAATCGCTTTTGTGCAGAAAACAGTAACACTTGTTCAGAACGAAAGAAAGCACAGAGCCCCAGATTTTATGTTGTCCTGGAGAGCTTGCAGAGCACTGGGGAAAGGCAGGCAGAGAATTTCCTGCTAGCACCTTCTCTATGCCTGTTCACATTCCTTCGCAGAATCGCTTTTGTGCAGAAAACTGTAACACTTGTTCAGAACGAAAGAAAGCACAGAGCCCCAGATTTTATGTTGTCCTGGAGAGCTTGCAGAGCACTGGGGAAAGGCAGGCAGAGAATTCCCTGCTAACACGTTCTCGGTGCCTGGGAAGCAGAAGTGTTCACATTTCTTAGCAGTATCGCTTTTGCGCAGAAAACAGTAACACTTGTTCAGAAGGAAAGAAAGCACAGAGCCCCATATTTTATGTTGTGCTGGAGAGCTTGCAGAGTACTGGGGAAAAGCAGGCAGATAATTCCCTGCTAGCACCTTCTCTGTGCCTGGGAAACAGAAGTGTTCACATTGCTTCTCAGAATCGCTTTTGTGCAGATAACAGTAACACTTGTTCAGAACAAAAGAAAGCACAGAGCCCCAGATTTTATGTTGTCCTGGAGAGCTTGCAGAGTACTGGGGAAAAGCAGGCAGAGAATTCCCTGCTAGCACCTTCTCTGTGCCTGGGAAACAGAAGTGTTCACATTGCTTCGCAGAATCGCTTTTGTGCAGAAAACAGTAACACTTGTTCAGACGAAAGAAAGCACAGAGCCCCAGATTTTATGTTGTGCTGGAGAGCTTGCAGAGCACTGGGGAAAGGCAGGCAGAGAATTCCCTGCTAGCACCTTCTCTGTGCCTGGGAAGCAGAAGTCTTCACATTGCTTCGCAGAATCGCTTTTGTGCAGAAAACAATAACACTTGTTCAGAACGAAAGAAAGCACAGAGCCCCAGATTTTATGTTGTCCTGGAGAGCTTGCAGAGCACTGGGGAAAAGCAGGCAGAGAATTCCCTGCTAGCACCTTCTCTGTGCCTGGGAAACAGAAGTGTTCCCATTGCTTCGCAGAATCGCTTTTGTGCAGAATACAGTAACACTTGTTCAGAACGAAAGAAAGCACAGAGCCCCAGATTCTATGTTGTCCTGGAGAGCTTGCAGAGCACTGGGGAAAGGCAGGCAGAGAATTTCCTGCTAGCACCTTCTCTGTGCCTGTTCACATTGCTTCGCAGAATCGCTTTTGTGCAGAAAACAGTAACACTTGTTCAGAACGAAAGAAAGCACAGAGCCCCAGATTTTATGTTGTCCTGGAGAGCTTGCAGAGCACTGGGGAAAGGCAGGCAGAGAATTCCCTGCTAGCACCTTCTCTGTGCCTGGGAAGCAGAAGTCTTCACATTGCTTCGCAGAATCGCTTTTGTGCAGATAACAGTAACACTTGTTTAGACGAAAGAAAGCACAGAGCCCCAGATTCTATGTTGTCCTGGAGAGCTTGCAGAGCACTGGGGAAAAGCAGGCAGAGAATTCCCTGCTAGCACCTTCTCTGTGCCTGGGAAACAGAAGTGTTCCCATTGCTTCGCAGAATCGCTTTTGTGCAGAATACAGTAACACTTGTTCAGAACGAAAGAAAGCACAGAGCCCCAGATTTTATGTTGTCCTGGAGAGCTTGCAGAGCACTGGGGAAAGGCAGGCAGAGAATTCCCTGCTAGCACCTTCTCTGTGCCTGTTCACATTCCTTCGCAGAATCGCTTTTGTGCAGAAAACAGTAACACTTGTTCAGAACGAAAGAAAGCACAGAGCCCCAGATTCTATGTTGTCCTGGAGAGCTTGCAGAGCACTGGGGAAAGGCAGGCAGAGAATTTCCTGCTAGCACCTTCTCTGTGCCTGGGAAGCAGAAGTGTTCACATTGCTTCGCAGAATCGCTTTTGTGCAGAAAACAGTAACACTTGTTCAGAAGGAAAGAAAGCACAGAGCCCCAGATTTTATGTTGTCCTGGAGAGCTTGCAGAGCACTGGGGAAAAGCAGGCAGAGAATTCCCTGCTAGCACCTTCTCTGTGCCTGGGAAACAGAAGTGTTCACATTGCTTCGCAGAATCGCTTTTGTGCAGAAAACAGTAACACTTGTTCAGAACGAAAGAAAGCACAGAGCCCCAGATTTTATGTTGTCCTGGAGAGCTTGCAGAGCACTGGGGAAAGGCAGGCAGAGAATTCCCTGCTAGCACCTTCCCTGTGCCTGGGAAAGAGAAGTGTTCCCATTGCTTCGCAGAATCGCTTTTGTGCAGAAAACAGTAACACTTGTTCAGAACGAAAGAAAGCACAGAGCCCCAGATTTTATGTTGTCATGGAGAGCTTGCAGAGCACTGGGGAAAGGCAGGCAGAGAATTCCCTGCTAGCACCTTCTCTGTGCCTGGGAAGCAGAATTGTTCACATTGCTTCGCAGAATCGTTTTGTGCAGAAAACAATAACACCTGTTCAGAACGAAAGAAAGCACAGAGCCCCAGATTTTATGTTGTCCTGGAGAGCTTGCAGAGCACTGGGGAAAAGCAGGCAGAGAATTCCCTGCTAGCACCTTCTCTGTGCCTGGGAAACAGAAGTGTTCACATTGCTTCGCAGAATCGCTTTTGTGCAGAAAACAGTAACACTTGTTCAGAACGAAAGAAAGCACAGAGCCCCAGATTTTATGTTGTCCTGGAGAGCTTGCAGAGCACTGGGGAAAGGCAGGCAGAGAATTTCCTGCTAGCACCTTCTCTATGCCTGTTCACATTCCTTCGCAGAATCGCTTTTGTGCAGAAAACTGTAACACTTGTTCAGAACGAAAGAAAGCACAGAGCCCCAGATTTTATGTTGTCCTGGAGAGCTTGCAGAGCACTGGGGAAAGGCAGGCAGAGAATTCCCTGCTAACACGTTCTCGGTGCCTGGGAAGCAGAAGTGTTCACATTTCTTAGCAGTATCGCTTTTGCGCAGAAAACAGTAACACTTGTTCAGAAGGAAAGAAAGCACAGAGCCCCATATTTTATGTTGTGCTGGAGAGCTTGCAGAGTACTGGGGAAAAGCAGGCAGAGAATTCCCTGCTAGCACCTTCTCTGTGCCTGGGAAACAGAAGTGTTCACATTGCTTCGCAGAATCGCTTTTGTGCAGATAACAGTAACACTTGTTCAGAACAAAAGAAAGCACAGAGCCCCAGATTTTATGTTGTCCTGGAGAGCTTGCAGAGCACTGGGGAAAAGCAGGCAGAGAATTCCCTGCTAGCACCTTCTCTGTGCCTGGGAAACAGAAGTGTTCACATTGCTTCGCAGAATCGCTTTTGTGCAGAAAACAGTAACACTTGTTCAGACGAAAGAAAGCACAGAGCCCCAGATTTTATGTTGTGCTGGAGAGCTTGCAGAGCACTGGGGAAAGGCAGGCAGAGAATTCCCTGCTAGCACCTTCTCTGTGCCTGGGAAGCAGAAGTCTTCACATTGCTTCGCAGAATCGCTTTTGTGCAGAAAACAATAACACTTGTTCAGAACGAAAGAAAGCACAGAGCCCCAGATTTTATGTTGTCCTGGAGAGCTTGCAGAGCACTGGGGAAAAGCAGGCAGAGAATTCCCTGCTAGCACCTTCTCTGTGCCTGGGAAACAGAAGTGTTCCCATTGCTTCGCAGAATCGCTTTTGTGCAGAATACAGTAACACTTGTTCAGAACGAAAGAAAGCACAGAGCCCCAGATTCTATGTTGTCCTGGAGAGCTTGCAGAGCACTGGGGAAAGGCAGGCAGAGAATTTCCTGCTAGCACCTTCTCTGTGCCTGTTCACATTGCTTCGCAGAATCGCTTTTGTGCAGAAAACAGTAACACTTGTTCAGAACGAAAGAAAGGACAGAGCCCCAGATTTTATGTTGTCCTGGAGAGCTTGCAGAGCACTGGGGAAAGGCAGGCAGAGAATTCCCTGCTAGCACCTTCTCTGTGCCTGGGAAGCAGAAGTCTTCACATTGCTTCGCAGAATCGCTTTTGTGCAGAAAACACTAACACTTGTTCAGAACAAAAGAAAGCACAGAGCCCCAGATTCTATGTTGTCCTGGAGAGCTTGCAGAGCACTGGGGAAAGGCAGGCAGAGAATTTCCTGCTAGCACCTTCTCTGTGCCTGGGAAGCAGAAGTGTTCACATTGCTTCGCAGAATCGCTTTTGTGCAGAAAACAGTAACACTTGTTCAGTACGAAAGAAAGCACAGAGCCCCAGATTTTATGTTGTCCTGGAGAGCTTGCAGAGCACTGGGGAAAAGCAGGCAGAGAATTCCCTGCTAGCACCTTCTCTGTGCCTGGGAAGCAGAAGTGTTCACATTGCTTCGCAGAATCGATTTTGTGCAGAAAACAGTAACACTTGTTCAGAACGAAAGAAAGCACAGAGCCCCAGATTTTATGTTGTCCTGGAGAGCTTGCAGAGCACTGGGGAAAAGCAGGCAGAGAATTCCCTGCTAGCACCTTCTCTGTGCCTGGGAAGCAGAAGTGTTCACATTGCTTGGCAGAATCGCTTTTGTGCAGAAAACAGTAACACTTGTTCAGAACGAAAGAAAGCACAGAGCCCCAGATTTTATGTTGTCCTGGAGAGCTTGCAGAGCACTGGGGAAAGGCAGGCAGAGAATTCCCTGCTAGCACCTTCTCTGTGCCTGGGAAGCAGAAGTCTTCACATTGCTTCGCAGAATCGCTTTTGTGCAGAAAACAGTAACACTTGTTCAGAACGAAAGAAAGCACAGAGCCCCAGATTTGCTGTTGTCCTGGAGAGCTTGCAGAGCACTGGGGAAAGGCAGGCAGAGAATTCCCTGCTAGCACCTTCTCTGTGCCTGGGAAGCAGAAGTGTTCACATTGCTTCGCAGAATCGCTTTTGTGCAGAAAACAGTAACACTTGTTCAGAACGAAAGAAAGCACAGAGCCCCAGATTTTATGTTGTCCTGGAGAGCTTACAGAGCACTGGGGAAAAGCAGGCAGAGAATTCCCTGCTAGCACCTTCTCTGTGCCTGGGAAACAGAAGTGTTCACATTGCTTCGCAGAATCGCTTTTGTGCAGAAAACAGAAACACTTGTTCAGAAGGAAAGAAAGCACAGAGCCCCAGATTTTATGTTGTCCTGGAGAGCTTGGAGAGCACTGGGGAAAAGCAGGCAGAGAATTCCCTGCTAGCACCTTCTCTGTGCCTGGGAAGCAGAAGTGTTCACATTGCTTGGCAGAATCGCTTTTTTGCAGATAACAGTAACACTTTTTCAGAACAAAAGAAAGCACAGAGCCCCAGATTTTATGTTGTCCTGGAGAGCTTGCAGAGCACTGGGGAAAAGCAGGCAGAGAATTCCCTGCTAGCACCTTCTCTGTGCCTGTTCACATTGCTTCGCAGAATCGCTTTTGTGCAGAAAACAGTAACACTTGTTCAGAACGAAAGAAAGCACAGAGCCCCAGATTTTATGTTGTCCTGGAGAGCTTGCAGAGCACTGGGGAAAGGCAGGCAGAGAATTCCCTGCTAGCACCTTCTCGGTGCCTGGGAAGCAGAAGTGTTCACATTTCTTAGCAGTATCGCTTTTGTGCAGAAAACAGTAACACTTGTTCAGAAGGAAAGAAAGCACAGAGCCCCATATTTTATGTTGTGCTGGAGAGCTTGCAGAGTACTGGGGAAAAGCAGGCAGAGAATTCCCTGCTAGCACCTTCTCTGTGCCTGGGAAACAGAAGTGTTCACATTGCTTCGCAGAATCGCTTTTGTGCAGAAAACAGTAACACTTGTTCAGAACGAAAGAAAGCACAGAGCCCCAGATTTTATGTTGTCCTGGAGAGCTTGCAGAGCACTGGGGAAAGGCAGGCAGAGAATTCCCTGCTAGCACCTTCCCTGTGCCTGGGAAACAGAAGTGTTCCCATTCCTTCGCAGAATCGCTTTTGTGCAGAAAACAGTAACACTTGTTCAGAAGGAAAGAAAGCACAGAGCTCCAGATTTTATGTTGTCCTGGAGAGCTTGCAGAGCACTGGGGAAAAGCAGGCAGAGAATTCCCTGCTAGCACCTTCTCTGTGCCTGGGAAGCAGAAGTGTTCACATTGCTTGGCAGAATCGCTTTTGTGCAGATAACAGTAACACTTTTTCAGAACAAAAGAAAGCACAGAGCCCCAGATTTTATGTTGTCCTGGAGAGCTTGCAGAGCACTGGGGAAAAGCAGGCAGAGAATTCCCTGCTAGCACCTTCTCTGTGCCTGGGAAACAGAAGGGTTAACATTTCTTAGCAGTATCGCTTTTGTGCAGAATACAGTAACACTTGTTCAGAACGAAAGAAAGCACAGAGCCCCAGATTTTATGTTGTCCTGGAGAGCTTGCAGAGCACTGGGGAAAGGCAGGCAGAGAATTCCCTGCTAGCACCTTCTCTGTGCCTGTTCACATTCCTTCGCAGAATCGCTTTTGTGCAGAAAACAGTAACACTTGTTCAGAACGAAAGAAAGCACAGAGCCCCAGATTCTATGTTGTCCTGGAGAGCTTGCAGAGCACTGGGGAAAGGCAGGCAGAGAATTTCCTGCTAGCACCTTCTCTGTGCCTGGGAAGCAGAAGTGTTCACATTGCTTCGCAGAATCGCTTTTGTGCAGAATACAGTAACACTTGTTCAGAACGAAAGAAAGCACAGAGCCCCATATTTTATGTTGTGCTGGAGAGCTTGCAGAGTACTGGGGAAAAGCAGGCAGAGAATTCCCTGCTAGCACCTTCTCTGTGCCTGGGAAACAGAAGTGTTCACATTGCTTCGCAGAATCGCTTTTGTGCAGATAACAGTAACACTTGTTCAGACGAAAGAAAGCACAGAGCCCCAGATTTTATGTTGTCCTGGAGAGCTTGCAGAGCACTGGGGAAAAGCAGGCAGAGAATTCCCTGCTAGCACCTTCTCTGTGCCTGGGAAACAGAAGTGTTCCCATTGCTTCGCAGAATCGCTTTTGTGCAGAATACAGTAACACTTGTTCAGAACGAAAGAAAGCACAGAGCCCCAGATTTTATGTTGTCCTGGAGAGCTTGCAGAGCACTGGGGAAAGGCAGGCAGAGAATTCCCTGCTAGCACCTTCTCTGTGCCTGTTCACATTCCTTCGCAGAATCGCTTTTGTGCAGAAAACAGTAACACTTGTTCAGAACGAAAGAAAGCACAGAGCCCCAGATTCTATGTTGTCCTGGAGAGCTTGCAGAGCACTGGGGAAAGGCAGGCAGAGAATTCCCTGCTAGCACCTTCTCTGTGCCTGGGAAGCAGAAGTGTTCACATTGCTTCGCAGAATCGCTTTTGTGCAGAAAACATTAACACTTGTTCAGAACGAAAGAAAGCACAGAGCCCCAGATTTTATGTTGTCCTGGAGAGCTTACAGAGCACTGGGGAAAAGCAGGCAGAGAATTCCCTGCTAGCACCTTCTCTGTGCCTGGGAAACAGAAGTGTTCACATTGCTTCGCAGAATCGCTTTTGTGCAGAAAACAGTAACACTTGTTCAGAAGGAAAGAAAGCACAGAGCCCCAGATTTTATGTTGTCCTGGAGAGCTTGCAGAGCACTGGGGAAAAGCAGGCAGAGAATTCCCTGCTAGCACCTTCTCTGTGCCTGGGAAGCAGAAGTCTTCACATTGCTTGGCAGAATCGCTTTTGTGCAGATAACAGTAACACTTTTTCAGAACAAAAGAAAGCACAGAGCCCCAGATTTTATGTTGTCCTGGAGAGCTTGCAGAGCACTGGGGAAAAGCAGGCAGAGAATTCCCTGCTAGCACCTTCTCTGTGCCTGGGAAACAGAAGGGTTAACATTTCTTAGCAGTATCGCTTTTGTGCAGAAAACAGTAACACTTGTTAAGAAGGAAAGAAAGCACAGAGCCCCATATTTTATGTTGTGCTGGAGAGCTTGCAGAGCACTGGGGAAAAGCAGGCAGAGAATTCCCTGCTAGCACCTTCTCTGTGCCTGGGAAACAGAAGTGTTCACATTGCTTCGCAGAATCGCTTTTGTGCAGATAACAGTAACACTTGTTCAGAACGAAAGAAAGCACAGAGCCCCAGATTCTATGTTGTCCTGGAGAGCTTGCAGAGCACTGGGGAAAGGCAGGCAGAGAATTTCCTGCTAGCACCTTCTCTGTGCCTGGGAAGCAGAAGTGTTCACATTGCTTCGCAGAATCGCTTTTGTGCAGAATACAGTAACACTTGTTCAGAACGAAAGAAAGCACAGAGCCCCAGATTTTATGTTGTCCTGGAGAGCTTGCAGAGCACTGGGGAAAGGCAGGCAGAGAATTCCCTGCTAGCACCTTCTCTGTGCCTGTTCACATTCCTTCGCAGAATCGCTTTTGTGCAGAAAACAGTAACACTTGTTCAGAACGAAAGAAAGCACAGAGCCCCAGATTCTATGTTGTCCTGGAGAGCTTGCAGAGCACTGGGGAAAGGCAGGCAGAGAATTTCCTGCTAGCACCTTCTCTGTGCCTGGGAAGCAGAAGTGTTCACATTGCTTCGCAGAATCGCTTTTGTGCAGAAAACAGTAACACTTGTTCAGAACGAAAGAAAGCACAGAGCCCCAGATTTTATGTTGTCCTGGAGAGCTTGCAGAGCACTGGGGAAAGGCAGGCAGAGAATTCCCTGCTAGCACCTTCCCTGTGCCTGGGAAAGAGAAGTGTTCCCATTGCTTCGCAGAATCGCTTTTGTGCAGAAAACAGTAACACTTGTTCAGAACGAAAGAAAGCACAGAGCCCCAGATTTGCTGTTGTCCTGGAGAGCTTGCAGAGCACTGGGGAAAGGCAGGCAGAGAATTCCCTGCTAGCACCTTCCCTGTGCCTGGGAAAGAGAAGTGTTCCCATTGCTTCGCAGAATCGCTTTTGTGCAGAAAACAGTAACACTTGTTCAGAACGAAAGAAAGCACAGAGCCCCAGATTTTATGTTGTCATGGAGAGCTTGCAGAGCACTGGGGAAAGGCAGGCAGAGAATTCCCTGCTAGCACCTTCTCTGTGCCTGGGAAGCAGAATTGTTCACATTGCTTCGCAGAATCGTTTTGTGCAGAAAACAATAACACCTGTTCAGAACGAAAGAAAGCACAGAGCCCCAGATTTTATGTTGTCCTGGAGAGCTTGCAGAGCACTGGGGAAAAGCAGGCAGAGAATTCCCTGCTAGCACCTTCTCTGTGCCTGGGAAACAGAAGTGTTCACATTGCTTCGCAGAATCGCTTTTGTGCAGAAAACAGTAACACTTGTTCAGAACGAAAGAAAGCACAGAGCCCCAGATTTTATGTTGTCCTGGAGAGCTTGCAGAGCACTGGGGAAAGGCAGGCAGAGAATTTCCTGCTAGCACCTTCTCTATGCCTGTTCACATTCCTTCGCAGAATCGCTTTTGTGCAGAAAACTGTAACACTTGTTCAGAACGAAAGAAAGCACAGAGCCCCAGATTTTATGTTGTCCTGGAGAGCTTGCAGAGCACTGGGGAAAGGCAGGCAGAGAATTCCCTGCTAACACGTTCTCGGTGCCTGGGAAGCAGAAGTGTTCACATTTCTTAGCAGTATCGCTTTTGCGCAGAAAACAGTAACACTTGTTCAGAAGGAAAGAAAGCACAGAGCCCCATATTTTATGTTGTGCTGGAGAGCTTGCAGAGTACTGGGGAAAAGCAGGCAGAGAATTCCCTGCTAGCACCTTCTCTGTGCCTGGGAAACAGAAGTGTTCACATTGCTTCGCAGAATCGCTTTTGTGCAGATAACAGTAACACTTGTTCAGAACAAAAGAAAGCACAGAGCCCCAGATTTTATGTTGTCCTGGAGAGCTTGCAGAGCACTGGGGAAAAGCAGGCAGAGAATTCCCTGCTAGCACCTTCTCTGTGCCTGGGAAACAGAAGTGTTCACATTGCTTCGCAGAATCGCTTTTGTGCAGAAAACAGTAACACTTGTTCAGACGAAAGAAAGCACAGAGCCCCAGATTTTATGTTGTGCTGGAGAGCTTGCAGAGCACTGGGGAAAGGCAGGCAGAGAATTCCCTGCTAGCACCTTCTCTGTGCCTGGGAAGCAGAAGTCTTCACATTGCTTCGCAGAATCGCTTTTGTGCAGAAAACAATAACACTTGTTCAGAACGAAAGAAAGCACAGAGCCCCAGATTTTATGTTGTCCTGGAGAGCTTGCAGAGCACTGGGGAAAAGCAGGCAGAGAATTCCCTGCTAGCACCTTCTCTGTGCCTGGGAAACAGAAGTGTTCCCATTGCTTCGCAGAATCGCTTTTGTGCAGAATACAGTAACACTTGTTCAGAACGAAAGAAAGCACAGAGCCCCAGATTCTATGTTGTCCTGGAGAGCTTGCAGAGCACTGGGGAAAGGCAGGCAGAGAATTTCCTGCTAGCACCTTCTCTGTGCCTGTTCACATTGCTTCGCAGAATCGCTTTTGTGCAGAAAACAGTAACACTTGTTCAGAACGAAAGAAAGGACAGAGCCCCAGATTTTATGTTGTCCTGGAGAGCTTGCAGAGCACTGGGGAAAGGCAGGCAGAGAATTCCCTGCTAGCACCTTCTCTGTGCCTGGGAAGCAGAAGTCTTCACATTGCTTCGCAGAATCGCTTTTGTGCAGAAAACACTAACACTTGTTCAGAACAAAAGAAAGCACAGAGCCCCAGATTCTATGTTGTCCTGGAGAGCTTGCAGAGCACTGGGGAAAGGCAGGCAGAGAATTTCCTGCTAGCACCTTCTCTGTGCCTGGGAAGCAGAAGTGTTCACATTGCTTCGCAGAATCGCTTTTGTGCAGAAAACAGTAACACTTGTTCAGTACGAAAGAAAGCACAGAGCCCCAGATTTTATGTTGTCCTGGAGAGCTTGCAGAGCACTGGGGAAAAGCAGGCAGAGAATTCCCTGCTAGCACCTTCTCTGTGCCTGGGAAGCAGAAGTGTTCACATTGCTTCGCAGAATCGATTTTGTGCAGAAAACAGTAACACTTGTTCAGAACGAAAGAAAGCACAGAGCCCCAGATTTGCTGTTGTCCTGGAGAGCTTGCAGAGCACTGGGGAAAGGCAGGCAGAGAATTCCCTGCTAGCACCTTCTCTGTGCCTGGGAAGCAGAAGTGTTCACATTGCTTCGCAGAATCGCTTTTGTGCAGAAAACAGTAACACTTGTTCAGAACGAAAGAAAGCACAGAGCCCCAGATTTTATGTTGTCCTGGAGAGCTTACAGAGCACTGGGGAAAAGCAGGCAGAGAATTCCCTGCTAGCACCTTCTCTGTGCCTGGGAAACAGAAGTGTTCACATTGCTTCGCAGAATCGCTTTTGTGCAGAAAACAGAAACACTTGTTCAGAAGGAAAGAAAGCACAGAGCCCCAGATTTTATGTTGTCCTGGAGAGCTTGGAGAGCACTGGGGAAAAGCAGGCAGAGAATTCCCTGCTAGCACCTTCTCTGTGCCTGGGAAGCAGAAGTGTTCACATTGCTTGGCAGAATCGCTTTTTTGCAGATAACAGTAACACTTTTTCAGAACAAAAGAAAGCACAGAGCCCCAGATTTTATGTTGTCCTGGAGAGCTTGCAGAGCACTGGGGAAAAGCAGGCAGAGAATTCCCTGCTAGCACCTTCTCTGTGCCTGTTCACATTGCTTCGCAGAATCGCTTTTGTGCAGAAAACAGTAACACTTGTTCAGAACGAAAGAAAGCACAGAGCCCCAGATTTTATGTTGTCCTGGAGAGCTTGCAGAGCACTGGGGAAAGGCAGGCAGAGAATTCCCTGCTAGCACCTTCTCGGTGCCTGGGAAGCAGAAGTGTTCACATTTCTTAGCAGTATCGCTTTTGTGCAGAAAACAGTAACACTTGTTCAGAAGGAAAGAAAGCACAGAGCCTCATATTTTATGTTGTGCTGGAGAGCTTGCAGAGTACTGGGGAAAAGCAGGCAGAGAATTCCCTGCTAGCACCTTCTCTGTGCCTGGGAAACAGAAGTGTTCACATTGCTTCGCAGAATCGCTTTTGTGCAGAAAACAGTAACACTTGTTCAGAACGAAAGAAAGCACAGAGCCCCAGATTTTATGTTGTCCTGGAGAGCTTGCAGAGCACTGGGGAAAGGCAGGCAGAGAATTCCCTGCTAGCACCTTCCCTGTGCCTGGGAAACAGAAGTGTTCCCATTCCTTCGCAGAATCGCTTTTGTGCAGAAAACAGTAACACTTGTTCAGAACGAAAGAAAGCACAGAGCCCCAGATTCTATGTTGTCCTGGAGAGCTTGCAGAGCACTGGGGAAAGGCAGGCAGAGAATTCCCTGCTAGCACCTTCTCTGTGCCTGGGAAGCAGAAGTGTTCACATTGCTTCGCAGAATCGCTTTTGTGCAGAAAACATTAACACTTGTTCAGAACGAAAGAAAGCACAGAGCCCCAGATTTTATGTTGTCCTGGAGAGCTTACAGAGCACTGGGGAAAAGCAGGCAGAGAATTCCCTGCTAGCACCTTCTCTGTGCCTGGGAAACAGAAGTGTTCACATTGCTTCGCAGAATCGCTTTTGTGCAGAAAACAGTAACACTTGTTCAGAAGGAAAGAAAGCACAGAGCCCCAGATTTTATGTTGTCCTGGAGAGCTTGCAGAGCACTGGGGAAAAGCAGGCAGAGAATTCCCTGCTAGCACCTTCTCTGTGCCTGGGAAGCAGAAGTCTTCACATTGCTTGGCAGAATCGCTTTTGTGCAGATAACAGTAACACTTTTTCAGAACAAAAGAAAGCACAGAGCCCCAGATTTTATGTTGTCCTGGAGAGCTTGCAGAGCACTGGGGAAAAGCAGGCAGAGAATTCCCTGCTAGCACCTTCTCTGTGCCTGGGAAACAGAAGGGTTAACATTTCTTAGCAGTATCGCTTTTGTGCAGAAAACAGTAACACTTGTTAAGAAGGAAAGAAAGCACAGAGCCCCATATTTTATGTTGTGCTGGAGAGCTTGCAGAGCACTGGGGAAAAGCAGGCAGAGAATTCCCTGCTAGCACCTTCTCTGTGCCTGGGAAACAGAAGTGTTCACATTGCTTCGCAGAATCGCTTTTGTGCAGATAACAGTAACACTTGTTCAGAACGAAAGAAAGCACAGAGCCCCAGATTCTATGTTGTCCTGGAGAGCTTGCAGAGCACTGGGGAAAGGCAGGCAGAGAATTTCCTGCTAGCACCTTCTCTGTGCCTGGGAAGCAGAAGTGTTCACATTGCTTCGCAGAATCGCTTTTGTGCAGAATACAGTAACACTTGTTCAGAACGAAAGAAAGCACAGAGCCCCAGATTTTATGTTGTCCTGGAGAGCTTGCAGAGCACTGGGGAAAGGCAGGCAGAGAATTCCCTGCTAGCACCTTCTCTGTGCCTGTTCACATTCCTTCGCAGAATCGCTTTTGTGCAGAAAACAGTAACACTTGTTCAGAACGAAAGAAAGCACAGAGCCCCAGATTCTATGTTGTCCTGGAGAGCTTGCAGAGCACTGGGGAAAGGCAGGCAGAGAATTTCCTGCTAGCACCTTCTCTGTGCCTGGGAAGCAGAAGTGTTCACATTGCTTCGCAGAATCGCTTTTGTGCAGAAAACAGTAACACTTGTTCAGAACGAAAGAAAGCACAGAGCCCCAGATTTTATGTTGTCCTGGAGAGCTTGCAGAGCACTGGGGAAAGGCAGGCAGAGAATTCCCTGCTAGCACCTTCCCTGTGCCTGGGAAAGAGAAGTGTTCCCATTGCTTCGCAGAATCGCTTTTGTGCAGAAAACAGTAACACTTGTTCAGAACGAAAGAAAGCACAGAGCCCCAGATTTGCTGTTGTCCTGGAGAGCTTGCAGAGCACTGGGGAAAGGCAGGCAGAGAATTCCCTGCTAGCACCTTCCCTGTGCCTGGGAAAGAGAAGTGTTCCCATTGCTTCGCAGAATCGCTTTTGTGCAGAAAACAGTAACACTTGTTCAGAACGAAAGAAAGCACAGAGCCCCAGATTTTATGTTGTCATGGAGAGCTTGCAGAGCACTGGGGAAAGGCAGGCAGAGAATTCCCTGCTAGCACCTTCTCTGTGCCTGGGAAGCAGAATTGTTCACATTGCTTCGCAGAATCGTTTTGTGCAGAAAACAATAACACCTGTTCAGAACGAAAGAAAGCACAGAGCCCCAGATTTTATGTTGTCCTGGAGAGCTTGCAGAGCACTGGGGAAAAGCAGGCAGAGAATTCCCTGCTAGCACCTTCTCTGTGCCTGGGAAACAGAAGTGTTCACATTGCTTCGCAGAATCGCTTTTGTGCAGAAAACAGTAACACTTGTTCAGAACGAAAGAAAGCACAGAGCCCCAGATTTTATGTTGTCCTGGAGAGCTTGCAGAGCACTGGGGAAAGGCAGGCAGAGAATTTCCTGCTAGCACCTTCTCTATGCCTGTTCACATTCCTTCGCAGAATCGCTTTTGTGCAGAAAACTGTAACACTTGTTCAGAACGAAAGAAAGCACAGAGCCCCAGATTTTATGTTGTCCTGGAGAGCTTGCAGAGCACTGGGGAAAGGCAGGCAGAGAATTCCCTGCTAACACGTTCTCGGTGCCTGGGAAGCAGAAGTGTTCACATTTCTTAGCAGTATCGCTTTTGCGCAGAAAACAGTAACACTTGTTCAGAAGGAAAGAAAGCACAGAGCCCCATATTTTATGTTGTGCTGGAGAGCTTGCAGAGTACTGGGGAAAAGCAGGCAGAGAATTCCCTGCTAGCACCTTCTCTGTGCCTGGGAAACAGAAGTGTTCACATTGCTTCGCAGAATCGCTTTTGTGCAGATAACAGTAACACTTGTTCAGAACAAAAGAAAGCACAGAGCCCCAGATTTTATGTTGTCCTGGAGAGCTTGCAGAGCACTGGGGAAAAGCAGGCAGAGAATTCCCTGCTAGCACCTTCTCTGTGCCTGGGAAACAGAAGTGTTCACATTGCTTCGCAGAATCGCTTTTGTGCAGAAAACAGTAACACTTGTTCAGACGAAAGAAAGCACAGAGCCCCAGATTTTATGTTGTGCTGGAGAGCTTGCAGAGCACTGGGGAAAGGCAGGCAGAGAATTCCCTGCTAGCACCTTCTCTGTGCCTGGGAAGCAGAAGTCTTCACATTGCTTCGCAGAATCGCTTTTGTGCAGAAAACAATAACACTTGTTCAGAACGAAAGAAAGCACAGAGCCCCAGATTTTATGTTGTCCTGGAGAGCTTGCAGAGCACTGGGGAAAAGCAGGCAGAGAATTCCCTGCTAGCACCTTCTCTGTGCCTGGGAAACAGAAGTGTTCCCATTGCTTCGCAGAATCGCTTTTGTGCAGAATACAGTAACACTTGTTCAGAACGAAAGAAAGCACAGAGCCCCAGATTCTATGTTGTCCTGGAGAGCTTGCAGAGCACTGGGGAAAGGCAGGCAGAGAATTTCCTGCTAGCACCTTCTCTGTGCCTGTTCACATTGCTTCGCAGAATCGCTTTTGTGCAGAAAACAGTAACACTTGTTCAGAACGAAAGAAAGGACAGAGCCCCAGATTTTATGTTGTCCTGGAGAGCTTGCAGAGCACTGGGGAAAGGCAGGCAGAGAATTCCCTGCTAGCACCTTCTCTGTGCCTGGGAAGCAGAAGTCTTCACATTGCTTCGCAGAATCGCTTTTGTGCAGAAAACACTAACACTTGTTCAGAACAAAAGAAAGCACAGAGCCCCAGATTCTATGTTGTCCTGGAGAGCTTGCAGAGCACTGGGGAAAGGCAGGCAGAGAATTTCCTGCTAGCACCTTCTCTGTGCCTGGGAAGCAGAAGTGTTCACATTGCTTCGCAGAATCGCTTTTGTGCAGAAAACAGTAACACTTGTTCAGTACGAAAGAAAGCACAGAGCCCCAGATTTTATGTTGTCCTGGAGAGCTTGCAGAGCACTGGGGAAAAGCAGGCAGAGAATTCCCTGCTAGCACCTTCTCTGTGCCTGGGAAGCAGAAGTGTTCACATTGCTTCGCAGAATCGATTTTGTGCAGAAAACAGTAACACTTGTTCAGAACGAAAGAAAGCACAGAGCCCCAGATTTGCTGTTGTCCTGGAGAGCTTGCAGAGCACTGGGGAAAGGCAGGCAGAGAATTCCCTGCTAGCACCTTCTCTGTGCCTGGGAAGCAGAAGTGTTCACATTGCTTCGCAGAATCGCTTTTGTGCAGAAAACAGTAACACTTGTTCAGAACGAAAGAAAGCACAGAGCCCCAGATTTTATGTTGTCCTGGAGAGCTTACAGAGCACTGGGGAAAAGCAGGCAGAGAATTCCCTGCTAGCACCTTCTCTGTGCCTGGGAAACAGAAGTGTTCACATTGCTTCGCAGAATCGCTTTTGTGCAGAAAACAGAAACACTTGTTCAGAAGGAAAGAAAGCACAGAGCCCCAGATTTTATGTTGTCCTGGAGAGCTTGGAGAGCACTGGGGAAAAGCAGGCAGAGAATTCCCTGCTAGCACCTTCTCTGTGCCTGGGAAGCAGAAGTGTTCACATTGCTTGGCAGAATCGCTTTTTTGCAGATAACAGTAACACTTTTTCAGAACAAAAGAAAGCACAGAGCCCCAGATTTTATGTTGTCCTGGAGAGCTTGCAGAGCACTGGGGAAAAGCAGGCAGAGAATTCCCTGCTAGCACCTTCTCTGTGCCTGTTCACATTGCTTCGCAGAATCGCTTTTGTGCAGAAAACAGTAACACTTGTTCAGAACGAAAGAAAGCACAGAGCCCCAGATTTTATGTTGTCCTGGAGAGCTTGCAGAGCACTGGGGAAAGGCAGGCAGAGAATTCCCTGCTAGCACCTTCTCGGTGCCTGGGAAGCAGAAGTGTTCACATTTCTTAGCAGTATCGCTTTTGTGCAGAAAACAGTAACACTTGTTCAGAAGGAAAGAAAGCACAGAGCCCCATATTTTATGTTGTGCTGGAGAGCTTGCAGAGTACTGGGGAAAAGCAGGCAGAGAATTCCCTGCTAGCACCTTCTCTGTGCCTGGGAAACAGAAGTGTTCACATTGCTTCGCAGAATCGCTTTTGTGCAGAAAACAGTAACACTTGTTCAGAACGAAAGAAAGCACAGAGCCCCAGATTTTATGTTGTCCTGGAGAGCTTGCAGAGCACTGGGGAAAGGCAGGCAGAGAATTCCCTGCTAGCACCTTCCCTGTGCCTGGGAAACAGAAGTGTTCCCATTCCTTCGCAGAATCGCTTTTGTGCAGAAAACAGTAACACTTGTTCAGAAGGAAAGAAAGCACAGAGCTCCAGATTTTATGTTGTCCTGGAGAGCTTGCAGAGCACTGGGGAAAAGCAGGCAGAGAATTCCCTGCTAGCACCTTCTCTGTGCCTGGGAAGCAGAAGTGTTCACATTGCTTGGCAGAATCGCTTTTGTGCAGATAACAGTAACACTTTTTCAGAACAAAAGAAAGCACAGAGCCCCAGATTTTATGTTGTCCTGGAGAGCTTGCAGAGCACTGGGGAAAAGCAGGCAGAGAATTCCCTGCTAGCACCTTCTCTGTGCCTGGGAAACAGAAGGGTTAACATTTCTTAGCAGTATCGCTTTTGTGCAGAATACAGTAACACTTGTTCAGAACGAAAGAAAGCACAGAGCCCCAGATTTTATGTTGTCCTGGAGAGCTTGCAGAGCACTGGGGAAAGGCAGGCAGAGAATTCCCTGCTAGCACCTTCTCTGTGCCTGTTCACATTCCTTCGCAGAATCGCTTTTGTGCAGAAAACAGTAACACTTGTTCAGAACGAAAGAAAGCACAGAGCCCCAGATTCTATGTTGTCCTGGAGAGCTTGCAGAGCACTGGGGAAAGGCAGGCAGAGAATTCCCTGCTAGCACCTTCTCTGTGCCTGGGAAGCAGAAGTGTTCACATTGCTTCGCAGAATCGCTTTTGTGCAGATAACAGTAACACTTTTTCAGAACAAAAGAAAGCACAGAGCCCCAGATTTTATGTTGTCCTGGAGAGCTTGCAGAGCACTGGGGAAAAGCAGGCAGAGAATTCCCTGCTAGCACCTTCTCTGTGCCTGGGAAACAGAAGGGTTAACATTTCTTAGCAGTATCGCTTTTGTGCAGAAAACAGTAACACTTGTTCAGAAGGAAAGAAAGCACAGAGCCCCATATTTTATGTTGTGCTGGAGAGCTTGCAGAGTACTGGGGAAAAGCAGGCAGAGAATTCCCTGCTAGCACCTTCTCTGTGCCTGGGAAACAGAAGTGTTCACATTGCTTCGCAGAATCGCTTTTGTGCAGATAACAGTAACACTTGTTCAGACGAAAGAAAGCACAGAGCCCCAGATTTTATGTTGTCCTGGAGAGCTTGCAGAGCACTGGGGAAAAGCAGGCAGAGAATTCCCTGCTAGCACCTTCTCTGTGCCTGGGAAACAGAAGTGTTCCCATTGCTTCGCAGAATCGCTTTTGTGCAGAATACAGTAACACTTGTTCAGAACGAAAGAAAGCACAGAGCCCCAGATTCTATGTTGTCCTGGAGAGCTTGCAGAGCACTGGGGAAAGGCAGGCAGAGAATTCCCTGCTAGCACCTTCTCTGTGCCTGGGAAGCAGAAGTGTTCACATTGCTTCGCAGAATCGCTTTTGTGCAGAAAACATTAACACTTGTTCAGAACGAAAGAAAGCACAGAGCCCCAGATTTTATGTTGTCCTGGAGAGCTTACAGAGCACTGGGGAAAAGCAGGCAGAGAATTCCCTGCTAGCACCTTCTCTGTGCCTGGGAAACAGAAGTGTTCACATTGCTTCGCAGAATCGCTTTTGTGCAGAAAACAGTAACACTTGTTCAGAAGGAAAGAAAGCACAGAGCCCGAGATTTTATGTTGTCCTGGAGAGCTTGCAGAGCACTGGGGAAAAGCAGGCAGAGAATTCCCTGCTAGCACCTTCTCTGTGCCTGGGAAGCAGAAGTCTTCACATTGCTTGGCAGAATCGCTTTTGTGCAGATAACAGTAACACTTTTTCAGAACAAAAGAAAGCACAGAGCCCCAGATTTTATGTTGTCCTGGAGAGCTTGCAGAGCACTGGGGAAAAGCAGGCAGAGAATTCCCTGCTAGCACCTTCTCTGTGCCTGGGAAACAGAAGGGTTAACATTTCTTAGCAGTATCGCTTTTGTGCAGAAAACAGTAACACTTGTTAAGAAGGAAAGAAAGCACAGAGCCCCATATTTTATGTTGTGCTGGAGAGCTTGCAGAGCACTGGGGAAAAGCAGGCAGAGAATTCCCTGCTAGCACCTTCTCTGTGCCTGGGAAACAGAAGTGTTCACATTGCTTCGCAGAATCGCTTTTGTGCAGATAACAGTAACACTTGTTTAGACGAAAGAAAGCACAGAGCCCCAGATTTTATGTTGTCCTGGAGAGCTTGCAGAGCACTGGGGAAAGGCAGGCAGAGAATTCCCTGCTAGCACCTTCTCTGTGCCTGTTCACATTCCTTCGCAGAATCGCTTTTGTGCAGAAAACAGTAACACTTGTTCAGAACGAAAGAAAGCACAGAGCCCCAGATTCTATGTTGTCCTGGAGAGCTTGCAGAGCACTGGGGAAAGGCAGGCAGAGAATTTCCTGCTAGCACCTTCTCTGTGCCTGGGAAGCAGAAGTGTTCACATTGCTTCGCAGAATCGCTTTTGTGCAGAATACAGTAACACTTGTTCAGAACGAAAGAAAGCACAGAGCCCCAGATTTTATGTTGTCCTGGAGAGCTTGCAGAGCACTGGGGAAAGGCAGGCAGAGAATTCCCTGCTAGCACCTTCTCTGTGCCTGTTCACATTCCTTCGCAGAATCGCTTTTGTGCAGAAAACAGTAACACTTGTTCAGAACGAAAGAAAGCACAGAGCCCCAGATTCTATGTTGTCCTGGAGAGCTTGCAGAGCACTGGGGAAAGGCAGGCAGAGAATTTCCTGCTAGCACCTTCTCTGTGCCTGGGAAGCAGAAGTGTTCACATTGCTTCGCAGAATCGCTTTTGTGCAGAAAACAGTAACACTTGTTCAGAACGAAAGAAAGCACAGAGCCCCAGATTTTATGTTGTCCTGGAGAGCTTGCAGAGCACTGGGGAAAGGCAGGCAGAGAATTCCCTGCTAGCACCTTCCCTGTGCCTGGGAAAGAAAAGTGTTCCCATTGCTTCGCAGAATCGCTTTTGTGCAGAAAACAGTAACACTTGTTCAGAACGAAAGAAAGCACAGAGCCCCAGATTTTATGTTGTCATGGAGAGCTTGCAGAGCACTGGGGAAAGGCAGGCAGAGAATTCCCTGCTAGCACCTTCTCTGTGCCTGGGAAGCAGAAGTGTTCACATTGCTTCGCAGAATCGTTTTGTGCAGAAAACAATAACACCTGTTCAGAACGAAAGAAAGCACAGAGCCCCAGATTTTATGTTGTCCTGGAGAGCTTGCAGAGCACTGGGGAAAAGCAGGCAGAGAATTCCCTGCTAGCACCTTCTCTGTGCCTGGGAAACAGAAGTGTTCACATTTCTTCGCAGAATCGCTTTTGTGCAGAAAACAGTAACACTTGTTCAGAACGAAAGAAAGCACAGAGCCCCAGATTTTATGTTGTCCTGGAGAGCTTGCAGAGCACTGGGGAAAGGCAGGCAGAGAATTTCCTGCTAGCACCTTCTCTATGCCTGTTCACATTCCTTCGCAGAATCGCTTTTGTGCAGAAAACTGTAACACTTGTTCAGAACGAAAGAAAGCACAGAGCCCCAGATTTTATGTTGTCCTGGAGAGCTTGCAGAGCACTGGGGAAAGGCAGGCAGAGAATTCCCTGCTAGCACGTTCTCGGTGCCTGGGAAGCAGAAGTGTTCACATTTCTTAGCAGTATCGCTTTTGCGCAGAAAACAGTAACACTTGTTCAGAAGGAAAGAAAGCACAGAGCCCCATATTTTATGTTGTGCTGGAGAGCTTGCAGAGTACTGGGGAAAAGCAGGCAGAGAATTCCCTGCTAGCACCTTCTCTGTGCCTGGGAAACAGAAGTGTTCACATTGCTTCGCAGAATCGCTTTTGTGCAGATAACAGTAACACTTGTTTAGACGAAAGAAAGCACAGAGCCCCAGATTTTATGTTGTCCTGGAGAGCTTGCAGAGCACTGGGGAAAAGCAGGCAGAGAATTCCCTGCTAGCACCTTCTCTGTGCCTGGGAAACAGAAGTGTTCCCATTGCTTCGCAGAATCGCTTTTGTGCAGAATACAGTAACACTTGTTCAGAACGAAAGAAAGCACAGAGCCCCAGATTTTATGTTGTCCTGGAGAGCTTGCAGAGCACTGGGGAAAGGCAGGCAGAGAATTCCCTGCTAGCACCTTCTCTGTGCCTGTTCACATTCCTTCGCAGAATCGCTTTTGTGCAGAAAACAGTAACACTTGTTCAGAACGAAAGAAAGCACAGAGCCCCAGATTCTATGTTGTCCTGGAGAGCTTGCAGAGCACTGGGGAAAGGCAGGCAGAGAATTTCCTGCTAGCACCTTCTCTGTGCCTGGGAAGCAGAAGTGTTCACATTGCTTCGCAGAATCGCTTTTGTGCAGAAAACAGTAACACTTGTTCAGAACGAAAGAAAGCACAGAGCCCCAGATTTTATGTTGTCCTGGAGAGCTTGCAGAGCACTGGGGAAAGGCAGGCAGAGAATTCCCTGCTAGCACCTTCCCTGTGCCTGGGAAAGAGAAGTGTTCCCATTGCTTCGCAGAATCGCTTTTGTGCAGAAAACAGTAACACTTGTTCAGAACGAAAGAAAGCACAGAGCCCCAGATTTTATGTTGTCATGGAGAGCTTGCAGAGCACTGGGGAAAGGCAGGCAGAGAATTCCCTGCTAGCACCTTCTCTGTGCCTGGGAAGCAGAAGTGTTCACATTGCTTCGCAGAATCGTTTTGTGCAGAAAACAATAACACCTGTTCAGAACGAAAGAAAGCACAGAGCCCCAGATTTTATGTTGTCCTGGAGAGCTTGCAGAGCACTGGGGAAAAGCAGGCAGAGAATTCCCTGCTAGCACCTTCTCTGTGCCTGGGAAACAGAAGTGTTCACATTTCTTCGCAGAATCGCTTTTGTGCAGAAAACAGTAACACTTGTTCAGAACGAAAGAAAGCACAGAGCCCCAGATTTTATGTTGTCCTGGAGAGCTTGCAGAGCACTGGGGAAAGGCAGGCAGAGAATTTCCTGCTAGCACCTTCTCTATGCCTGTTCACATTCCTTCGCAGAATCGCTTTTGTGCAGAAAACTGTAACACTTGTTCAGAACGAAAGAAAGCACAGAGCCCCAGATTTTATGTTGTCCTGGAGAGCTTGCAGAGCACTGGGGAAAGGCAGGCAGAGAATTCCCTGCTAGCACGTTCTCGGTGCCTGGGAAGCAGAAGTGTTCACATTTCTTAGCAGTATCGCTTTTGCGCAGAAAACAGTAACACTTGTTCAGAAGGAAAGAAAGCACAGAGCCCCATATTTTATGTTGTGCTGGAGAGCTTGCAGAGTACTGGGGAAAAGCAGGCAGAGAATTCCCTGCTAGCACCTTCTCTGTGCCTGGGAAACAGAAGTGTTCACATTGCTTCGCAGAATCGCTTTTGTGCAGATAACAGTAACACTTGTTCAGAACAAAAGAAAGCACAGAGCCCCAGATTTTATGTTGTCCTGGAGAGCTTGCAGAGCACTGGGGAAAAGCAGGCAGAGAATTCCCTGCTAGCACCTTCTCTGTGCCTGGGAAACAGAAGTGTTCACATTGCTTCGCAGAATCGCTTTTGTGCAGAAAACAGTAACACTTGTTCAGACGAAAGAAAGCACAGAGCCCCAGATTTTATGTTGTCCTGGAGAGCTTGCAGAGCACTGGGGAAAGGCAGGCAGAGAATTCCCTGCTAGCACCTTCTCTGTGCCTGGGAAGCAGAAGTCTTCACATTGCTTCGCAGAATCGCTTTTGTGCAGAAAACACTAACACTTGTTCAGAACAAAAGAAAGCACAGAGCCCCAGATTCTATGTTGTCCTGGAGAGCTTGCAGAGCACTGGGGAAAGGCAGGCAGAGAATTTCCTGCTAGCACCTTCTCTGTGCCTGGGAAGCAGAAGTGTTCACATTGCTTCGCAGAATCGCTTTTGTGCAGAAAACAGTAACACTTGTTCAGTACGAAAGAAAGCACAGAGCCCCAGATTTTATGTTGTCCTGGAGAGCTTGCAGAGCACTGGGGAAAAGCAGGCAGAGAATTCCCTGCTAGCACCTTCTCTGTGCCTGGGAAACAGAAGTGTTCACATTGCTTCGCAGAATCGATTTTGTGCAGAAAACAGTAACACTTGTTCAGAACGAAAGAAAGCACAGAGCCCCAGATTTTATGTTGTCCTGGAGAGCTTGCAGAGCACTGGGGAAAAGCAGGCAGAGAATTCCCTGCTAGCACCTTCTCTGTGCCTGGGAAGCAGAAGTGTTCACATTGCTTCGCAGAATCGCTTTTGTGCAGAAAACAGTAACACTTGTTCAGAACGAAAGAAAGCACAGAGCCCCAGATTTGCTGTTGTTCTGGAGAGCTTGCAGAGCACTGGGGAAAGGCAGGCAGAGAATTCCCTGCTAGCACCTTCTCTGTGCCTGGGAAGCAGAAGTGTTCACATTGCTTCGCAGAATCGATTTTGTGCAGAAAACAGTAACACTTGTTCAGAACGAAAGAAAGCACAGAGCCCCAGATTTTATGTTGTCCTGGAGAGCTTGCAGAGCACTGGGGAAAAGCAGGCAGAGAATTCCCTGCTAGCACCTTCTCTGTGCCTGGGAAACAGAAGTGTTCACATTGCTTCGCAGAATCGCTTTTGTGCAGAAAACAGTAACACTTGTTCAGAACGAAAGAAAGCACAGAGCCCCAGATTTTATGTTGTCCTGGAGAGCTTGCAGAGCACTGGGGAAAGGCAGGCAGAGAATTCCCTGCTAGTACCTTCCCTGTGCCTGGGAAAGAGATGTGTTCCCATTGCTTCGCAGAATCGCTTTTGTGCAGAAAACAGTAACACTTGTTCAGAAGGAAAGAAAGCACAGAGCCCCAGATTTTATGTTGTCCTGGAGAGCTTGCAGAGCACTGGGGAAAGGCAGGCAGAGAATTCCCTGCTAGCACCTTCTCTGTGCCTGGGAAGCAGAAGTGTTCACATTGCTTGGCAGAATCGCTTTTGTGCAGAAAACAGTAACACTTGTTCAGAACGAAAGAAAGCACAGAGCCCCAGATTTTATGTTGTCCTGGAGAGCTTGCAGAGCACTGGGGAAAGGCAGGCAGAGAATTCCCTGCTAGCACCTTCTCTGTGCCTGGGAAGCAGAAGTCTTCACATTGCTTCGCAGAATCGCTTTTGTGCAGAAAACAGTAACACTTGTTCAGAACGAAAGAAAGCACAGAGCCCCAGATTTGCTGTTGTCCTGGAGAGCTTGCAGAGCACTGGGGAAAGGCAGGCAGAGAATTCCCTGCTAGCACCTTCTCTGTGCCTGGGAAACAGAAGTGTTCACATTGCTTCGCAGAATCGCTTTTGTGCAGAAAACAGAAACACTTGTTCAGAAGGAAAGAAAGCACAGAGCCCCAGATTTTATGTTGTCCTGGAGAGCTTGCAGAGCACTGGGGAAAAGCAGGCAGAGAATTCCCTGCTAGCCCTTTCTCTGTGCCTGGGAAGCAGAAGTGTTCACATTGCTTGGCAGAATCGCTTTTTTGCAGATAACAGTAACACTTTTTCAGAACAAAAGAAAGCACAGAGCCCCAGATTTTATGTTGTCCTGGAGAGCTTGCAGAGTACTGGGGAAAAGCAGGCAGAGAATTCCGTGCTAGCACCTTCTCTGTGCCTGGGAAACAGAAGGGTTATCATTTCTTAGCAGTATCGCTTTTGTGCAGAAAACAGTAACACTTGTTCAGAAGGAAAGAAAGCACAGAGCCCCATATTTTATGTTGTGCTGGAGAGCTTGCAGAGTACTGGGGAAAAGCAGGCAGAGAATTCCCTGCTAGCACCTTCTCTGTGCCTGGGAAACAGAAGTGTTCACATTGCTTCGCAGAATTGCTTTTGTGCAGAAAACAGTAACACTTGTTCAGACGAAAGAAAGCACAGAGCCCCAGATTTTATGTTGTCCTGGAGAGCTTGCAGAGCACTGGGGAAAGGCAGGCAGAGAATTTCCTGCTAGCACCTTCTCTATGCCTGTTCACATTCCTTCGCAGAATCGCTTTTGTGCAGAAAACTGTAACACTTGTTCAGAAGGAAAGAAAGCACAGAGCCCCATATTTTATGTTGTGCTGGAGAGCTTGCAGAGTACTGGGGAAAAGCAGGCAGAGAATTCCCTGCTAGCACCTTCTCTGTGCCTGGGAAACAGAAGTGTTCACATTGCTTCGCAGAATCGCTTTTGTGCAGATAACAGTAACACTTGTTCAGACGAAAGAAAGCACAGAGCCCCAGATTTTATGTTGTCCTGGAGAGCTTGCAGAGCACTGGGGAAAAGCAGGCAGAGAATTCCCTGCTAGCACCTTCTCTGTGCCTGGGAAACAGAAGTGTTCCCATTGCTTCGCAGAATCGCTTTTGTGCAGAATACAGTAACACTTGTTCAGAACGAAAGAAAGCACAGAGCCCCAGATTTTATGTTGTCCTGGAGAGCTTGCAGAGCACTGGGGAAAGGCAGGCAGAGAATTCCCTGCTAGCACCTTCTCTGTGCCTGTTCACATTCCTTCGCAGAATCGCTTTTGTGCAGAAAACAGTAACACTTGTTCAGAACGAAAGAAAGCACAGAGCCCCAGATTCTATGTTGTCCTGGAGAGCTTGCAGAGCACTGGGGAAAGGCAGGCAGAGAATTCCCTGCTAGCACCTTCTCTGTGCCTGGGAAGCAGAAGTGTTCACATTGCTTCGCAGAATCGCTTTTGTGCAGAAAACATTAACACTTGTTCAGAACGAAAGAAAGCACAGAGCCCCAGATTTTATGTTGTCCTGGAGAGCTTACAGAGCACTGGGGAAAAGCAGGCAGAGAATTCCCTGCTAGCACCTTCTCTGTGCCTGGGAAACAGAAGTGTTCACATTGCTTCGCAGAATCGCTTTTGTGCAGAAAACAGTAACACTTGTTCAGAAGGAAAGAAAGCACAGAGCCCCAGATTTTATGTTGTCCTGGAGAGCTTGCAGAGCACTGGGGAAAAGCAGGCAGAGAATTCCCTGCTAGCACCTTCTCTGTGCCTGGGAAGCAGAAGTCTTCACATTGCTTGGCAGAATCGCTTTTGTGCAGATAACAGTAACACTTTTTCAGAACAAAAGAAAGCACAGAGCCCCAGATTTTATGTTGTCCTGGAGAGCTTGCAGAGCACTGGGGAAAAGCAGGCAGAGAATTCCCTGCTAGCACCTTCTCTGTGCCTGGGAAACAGAAGGGTTAACATTTCTTAGCAGTATCGCTTTTGTGCAGAAAACAGTAACACTTGTTAAGAAGGAAAGAAAGCACAGAGCCCCATATTTTATGTTGTGCTGGAGAGCTTGCAGAGCACTGGGGAAAAGCAGGCAGAGAATTCCCTGCTAGCACCTTCTCTGTGCCTGGGAAACAGAAGTGTTCACATTGCTTCGCAGAATCGCTTTTGTGCAGATAACAGTAACACTTGTTTAGACGAAAGAAAGCACAGAGCCCCAGATTTTATGTTGTCCTGGAGAGCTTGCAGAGCACTGGGGAAAGGCAGGCAGAGAATTCCCTGCTAGCACCTTCTCTGTGCCTGTTCACATTCCTTCGCAGAATCGCTTTTGTGCAGAAAACAGTAACACTTGTTCAGAACGAAAGAAAGCACAGAGCCCCAGATTCTATGTTGTCCTGGAGAGCTTGCAGAGCACTGGGGAAAGGCAGGCAGAGAATTTCCTGCTAGCACCTTCTCTGTGCCTGGGAAGC
Organism: Strix uralensis; assembly: GCF_047716275.1. Lineage (NCBI taxonomy): Eukaryota > Metazoa > Chordata > Aves > Strigiformes > Strigidae > Strix > Strix uralensis. The sequence goes on along the minus strand of NC_133981.1, from coordinate 26,210,373 downwards.
AGAAGTGTTCACATTGCTTCGCAGAATCGCTTTTGTGCAGAATACAGTAACACTTGTTCAGAACGAAAGAAAGCACAGAGCCCCAGATTTTATGTTGTCCTGGAGAGCTTGCAGAGCACTGGGGAAAGGCAGGCAGAGAATTCCCTGCTAGCACCTTCTCTGTGCCTGTTCACATTCCTTCGCAGAATCGCTTTTGTGCAGAAAACAGTAACACTTGTTCAGAACGAAAGAAAGCACAGAGCCCCAGATTCTATGTTGTCCTGGAGAGCTTGCAGAGCACTGGGGAAAGGCAGGCAGAGAATTTCCTGCTAGCACCTTCTCTGTGCCTGGGAAGCAGAAGTGTTCACATTGCTTCGCAGAATCGCTTTTGTGCAGAAAACAGTAACACTTGTTCAGAACGAAAGAAAGCACAGAGCCCCAGATTTTATGTTGTCCTGGAGAGCTTGCAGAGCACTGGGGAAAGGCAGGCAGAGAATTCCCTGCTAGCACCTTCCCTGTGCCTGGGAAAGAGAAGTGTTCCCATTGCTTCGCAGAATCGCTTTTGTGCAGAAAACAGTAACACTTGTTCAGAACGAAAGAAAGCACAGAGCCCCAGATTTTATGTTGTCATGGAGAGCTTGCAGAGCACTGGGGAAAGGCAGGCAGAGAATTCCCTGCTAGCACCTTCTCTGTGCCTGGGAAGCAGAAGTGTTCACATTGCTTCGCAGAATCGTTTTGTGCAGAAAACAATAACACCTGTTCAGAACGAAAGAAAGCACAGAGCCCCAGATTTTATGTTGTCCTGGAGAGCTTGCAGAGCACTGGGGAAAAGCAGGCAGAGAATTCCCTGCTAGCACCTTCTCTGTGCCTGGGAAACAGAAGTGTTCACATTTCTTCGCAGAATCGCTTTTGTGCAGAAAACAGTAACACTTGTTCAGAACGAAAGAAAGCACAGAGCCCCAGATTTTATGTTGTCCTGGAGAGCTTGCAGAGCACTGGGGAAAGGCAGGCAGAGAATTTCCTGCTAGCACCTTCTCTATGCCTGTTCACATTCCTTCGCAGAATCGCTTTTGTGCAGAAAACTGTAACACTTGTTCAGAACGAAAGAAAGCACAGAGCCCCAGATTTTATGTTGTCCTGGAGAGCTTGCAGAGCACTGGGGAAAGGCAGGCAGAGAATTCCCTGCTAGCACGTTCTCGGTGCCTGGGAAGCAGAAGTGTTCACATTTCTTAGCAGTATCGCTTTTGCGCAGAAAACAGTAACACTTGTTCAGAAGGAAAGAAAGCACAGAGCCCCATATTTTATGTTGTGCTGGAGAGCTAGCAGAGTACTGGGGAAAAGCAGGCAGAGAATTCCCTGCTAGCACCTTCTCTGTGCCTGGGAAACAGAAGTGTTCACATTGCTTCGCAGAATCGCTTTTGTGCAGATAACAGTAACACTTGTTTAGACGAAAGAAAGCACAGAGCCCCAGATTTTATGTTGTCCTGGAGAGCTTGCAGAGCACTGGGGAAAAGCAGGCAGAGAATTCCCTGCTAGCACCTTCTCTGTGCCTGGGAAACAGAAGTGTTCCCATTGCTTCGCAGAATCGCTTTTGTGCAGAATACAGTAACACTTGTTCAGAACGAAAGAAAGCACAGAGCCCCAGATTTTATGTTGTCCTGGAGAGCTTGCAGAGCACTGGGGAAAGGCAGGCAGAGAATTCCCTGCTAGCACCTTCTCTGTGCCTGTTCACATTCCTTCGCAGAATCGCTTTTGTGCAGAAAACAGTAACACTTGTTCAGAACGAAAGAAAGCACAGAGCCCCAGATTCTATGTTGTCCTGGAGAGCTTGCAGAGCACTGGGGAAAGGCAGGCAGAGAATTTCCTGCTAGCACCTTCTCTGTGCCTGGGAAGCAGAAGTGTTCACATTGCTTCGCAGAATCGCTTTTGTGCAGAAAACAGTAACACTTGTTCAGAACGAAAGAAAGCACAGAGCCCCAGATTTTATGTTGTCCTGGAGAGCTTGCAGAGCACTGGGGAAAGGCAGGCAGAGAATTCCCTGCTAGCACCTTCCCTGTGCCTGGGAAAGAGAAGTGTTCCCATTGCTTCGCAGAATCGCTTTTGTGCAGAAAACAGTAACACTTGTTCAGAACGAAAGAAAGCACAGAGCCCCAGATTTTATGTTGTCATGGAGAGCTTGCAGAGCACTGGGGAAAGGCAGGCAGAGAATTCCCTGCTAGCACCTTCTCTGTGCCTGGGAAGCAGAAGTGTTCACATTGCTTCGCAGAATCGTTTTGTGCAGAAAACAATAACACCTGTTCAGAACGAAAGAAAGCACAGAGCCCCAGATTTTATGTTGTCCTGGAGAGCTTGCAGAGCACTGGGGAAAAGCAGGCAGAGAATTCCCTGCTAGCACCTTCTCTGTGCCTGGGAAACAGAAGTGTTCACATTTCTTCGCAGAATCGCTTTTGTGCAGAAAACAGTAACACTTGTTCAGAACGAAAGAAAGCACAGAGCCCCAGATTTTATGTTGTCCTGGAGAGCTTGCAGAGCACTGGGGAAAGGCAGGCAGAGAATTTCCTGCTAGCACCTTCTCTATGCCTGTTCACATTCCTTCGCAGAATCGCTTTTGTGCAGAAAACTGTAACACTTGTTCAGAACGAAAGAAAGCACAGAGCCCCAGATTTTATGTTGTCCTGGAGAGCTTGCAGAGCACTGGGGAAAGGCAGGCAGAGAATTCCCTGCTAGCACGTTCTCGGTGCCTGGGAAGCAGAAGTGTTCACATTTCTTAGCAGTATCGCTTTTGCGCAGAAAACAGTAACACTTGTTCAGAAGGAAAGAAAGCACAGAGCCCCATATTTTATGTTGTGCTGGAGAGCTTGCAGAGTACTGGGGAAAAGCAGGCAGAGAATTCCCTGCTAGCACCTTCTCTGTGCCTGGGAAGCAGAAGTGTTCACATTGCTTCGCAGAATCGCTTTTGTGCAGATAACAGTAACACTTGTTCAGAACAAAAGAAAGCACAGAGCCCCAGATTTTATGTTGTCCTGGAGAGCATGCAGAGCACTGGGGAAAAGCAGGCAGAGAATTCCCTGCTAGCACCTTCTCTGTGCCTGGGAAACAGAAGTGTTCACATTGCTTCGCAGAATCGCTTTTGTGCAGAAAACAGTAACACTTGTTCAGACGAAAGAAAGCACAGAGCCCCAGATTTTATGTTGTCCTGGAGAGCTTGCAGAGCACTGGGGAAAGGCAGGCAGAGAATTCCCTGCTAGCACCTTCTCTGTGCCTGGGAAGCAGAAGTCTTCACATTGCTTCGCAGAATCGCTTTTGTGCAGAAAACACTAACACTTGTTCAGAACAAAAGAAAGCACAGAGCCCCAGATTCTATGTTGTCCTGGAGAGCTTGCAGAGCACTGGGGAAAGGCAGGCAGAGAATTTCCTGCTAGCACCTTCTCTGTGCCTGGGAAGCAGAAGTGTTCACATTGCTTCGCAGAATCGCTTTTGTGCAGAAAACAGTAACACTTGTTCAGTACGAAAGAAAGCACAGAGCCCCAGATTTTATGTTGTCCTGGAGAGCTTGCAGAGCACTGGGGAAAAGCAGGCAGAGAATTCCCTGCTAGCACCTTCTCTGTGCCTGGGAAACAGAAGTGTTCACATTGCTTCGCAGAATCGCTTTTGTGCAGAAAACAGTAACACTTGTTCAGAACGAAAGAAAGCACAGAGCCCCAGATTTTATGTTGTCCTGGAGAGCTTGCAGAGCACTGGGGAAAAGCAGGCAGAGAATTCCCTGCTAGCACCTTCTCTGTGCCTGGGAAGCAGAAGTGTTCACATTGCTTCGCAGAATCGCTTTTGTGCAGAAAACAGTAACACTTGTTCAGAACGAAAGAAAGCACAGAGCCCCAGATTTGCTGTTGTTCTGGAGAGCTTGCAGAGCACTGGGGAAAGGCAGGCAGAGAATTCCCTGCTAGCACCTTCTCTGTGCCTGGGAAGCAGAAGTGTTCACATTGCTTCGCAGAATCGATTTTGTGCAGAAAACAGTAACACTTGTTCAGAACGAAAGAAAGCACAGAGCCCCAGATTTTATGTTGTCCTGGAGAGCTTGCAGAGCACTGGGGAAAAGCAGGCAGAGAATTCCCTGCTAGCACCTTCTCTGTGCCTGGGAAACAGAAGTGTTCACATTGCTTCGCAGAATCGCTTTTGTGCAGAAAACAGTAACACTTGTTCAGAACGAAAGAAAGCACAGAGCCCCAGATTTTATGTTGTCCTGGAGAGCTTGCAGAGCACTGGGGAAAGGCAGGCAGAGAATTCCCTGCTAGTACCTTCCCTGTGCCTGGGAAAGAGATGTGTTCCCATTGCTTCGCAGAATCGCTTTTGTGCAGAAAACAGTAACACTTGTTCAGAAGGAAAGAAAGCACAGAGCCCCAGATTTTATGTTGTCCTGGAGAGCTTGCAGAGCACTGGGGAAAGGCAGGCAGAGAATTCCCTGCTAGCACCTTCTCTGTGCCTGGGAAGCAGAAGTGTTCACATTGCTTGGCAGAATCGCTTTTGTGCAGAAAACAGTAACACTTGTTCAGAACGAAAGAAAGCACAGAGCCCCAGATTTTATGTTGTCCTGGAGAGCTTGCAGAGCACTGGGGAAAGGCAGGCAGAGAATTCCCTGCTACCACCTTCTCTGTGCCTGGGAAGCAGAAGTCTTCACATTGCTTCGCAGAATCGCTTTTGTGCAGAAAACAGTAACACTTGTTCAGAACGAAAGAAAGCACAGAGCCCCAGATTTGCTGTTGTCCTGGAGAGCTTGCAGAGCACTGGGGAAAGGCAGGCAGAGAATTCCCTGCTAGCACCTTCTCTGTGCCTGGGAAACAGAAGTGTTCACATTGCTTCGCAGAATCGCTTTTGTGCAGAAAACAGAAACACTTGTTCAGAAGGAAAGAAAGCACAGAGCCCCAGATTTTATGTTGTGCTGGAGAGCTTGCAGAGCACTGGGGAAAAGCAGGCAGAGAATTCCCTGCTAGCCCTTTCTCTGTGCCTGGGAAGCAGAAGTGTTCACATTGCTTGGCAGAATCGCTTTTTTGCAGATAACAGTAACACTTTTTCAGAACAAAAGAAAGCACAGAGCCCCAGATTTTATGTTGTCCTGGAGAGCTTGCAGAGCACTGGGGAAAAGCAGGCAGAGAATTCCGTGCTAGCACCTTCTCTGTGCCTGGGAAACAGAAGGGTTATCATTTCTTAGCAGTATCGCTTTTGTGCAGAAAACAGTAACACTTGTTCAGAAGGAAAGAAAGCACAGAGCCCCATATTTTATGTTGTGCTGGAGAGCTTGCAGAGTACTGGGGAAAAGCAGGCAGAGAATTCCCTGCTAGCACCTTCTCTGTGCCTGGGAAACAGAAGTGTTCACATTGCTTCGCAGAATTGCTTTTGTGCAGAAAACAGTAACACTTGTTCAGACGAAAGAAAGCACAGAGCCCCAGATTTTATGTTGTCCTGGAGAGCTTGCAGAGCACTGGGGAAAGGCAGGCAGAGAATTTCCTGCTAGCACCTTCTCTATGCCTGTTCACATTCCTTCGCAGAATCGCTTTTGTGCAGAAAACTGTAACACTTGTTCAGAACGAAAGAAAGCACAGAGCCCCAGATTTTATGTTGTCCTGGAGAGCTTGCAGAGCACTGGGGAAAGGCAGGCAGAGAATTCCCTGCTAGCACGTTCTCGGTGCCTGGGAAGCAGAAGTGTTCACATTTCTTAGCAGTATCGCTTTTGCGCAGAAAACAGTAACACTTGTTCAGAAGGAAAGAAAGCACAGAGCCCCAGATTTTATGTTGTGCTGGAGAGCTTGCAGAGTACTGGGGAAAAGCAGGCAGAGAATTCCCTGCTAGCACCTTCTCTGTGCCTGGGAAACAGAAGTGTTCACATTGCTTCGCAGAATCGCTTTTGTGCAGATAACAGTAACACTTGTTCAGAACAAAAGAAAGCACAGAGCCCCAGATTTTATGTTGTCCTGGAGAGCTTGCAGAGCACTGGGGAAAGGCAGGCAGAGAATTCCCTGCTAGCACCTTCTCTGTGCCTGGGAAACAGAAGTGTTCACATTGCTTCGCAGAATCGCTTTTGTGCAGAAAACAGTAACACTTGTTCAGAACGAAAGAAAGCACAGAGCCCCAGATTTTATGTTGTCCTGGAGAGCTTGCAGAGCACTGGGGAAAGGCAGGCAGAGAATTCCCTGCTAGCACCTTCTCTGTGCCTGGGAAGCAGAAGTCTTCACATTGCTTCGCAGAATCGCTTTTGTGCAGAAAACACTAACACTTGTTCAGAACAAAAGAAAGCACAGAGCCCCAGATTCTATGTTGTCCTGGAGAGCTTGCAGAGCACTGGGGAAAAGCAAGCAGAGAATTTCCTGCTAGCACCTTCTCTGTGCCTGGGAAGCAGAAGTGTTCACATTGCTTCGCAGAATCGCTTTTGTGCAGAAAACAGTAACACTTGTTCAGTACGAAAGAAAGCACAGAGCCCCAGATTTTATGTTGTCCTGGAGAGCTTGCAGAGCACTGGGGAAAAGCAGGCAGAGAATTCCCTGCTAGCACCTTCTCTGTGCCTGGGAAACAGAAGTGTTCACATTGCTTCGCAGAATCGCTTTTGTGCAGAAAACAATAACACTTGTTCAGAACGAAAGAAAGCACAGAGCCCCAGATTTTATGTTGTCCTGGAGAGCTTGCAGAGCACTGGGGAAAAGCAGGCAGAGAATTCCCTGCTAGCACCTTCTCTGTGCCTGGGAAGCAGAAGTCTTCACATTGCTTCGCAGAATCGCTTTTGTGCAGAAAACAGTAACACTTGTTCAGAACGAAAGAAAGCACAGAGCCCCAGATTTGCTGTTGTCCTGGAGAGCTTGCAGAGCACTGGGGAAAGGCAGGCAGAGAATTCCCTGCTAGCACCTTCTCTGTGCCTGGGAAGCAGAAGTGTTCACATTGCTTCGCAGAATCGATTTTGTGCAGAAAACAGTAACACTTGTTCAGAACGAAAGAAAGCACAGAGCCCCAGATTTTATGTTGTCCTGGAGAGCTTGCAGAGCACTGGGGAAAAGCAGGCAGAGAATTCCCTGCTAGCACCTTCTCTGTGCCTGGGAAACAGAAGTGTTCACATTGCTTCGCAGAATCGCTTTTGTGCAGAAAACAGTAACACTTGTTCAGAACGAAAGAAAGCACAGAGCCCCAGATTTTATGTTGTCCTGGAGAGCTTGCAGAGCACTGGGGAAAGGCAGGCAGAGAATTCCCTGCTAGTACCTTCCCTGTGCCTGGGAAAGAGAAGTGTTCCCATTGCTTCGCAGAATCGCTTTTGTGCAGAAAACAGTAACACTTGTTCAGAAGGAAAGAAAGCACAGAGCCCCAGATTTTATGTTGTCCTGGAGAGCTTGCAGAGCACTGGGGAAAGGCAGGCAGAGAATTCCCTGCTAGCACCTTCTCTGTGCCTGGGAAGCAGAAGTCTTCACATTGCTTCGCAGAATCGCTTTTGTGCAGAAAACAGTAACACTTGTTCAGAACGAAAGAAAGCACAGAGCCCCAGATTTGCTGTTGTCCTGGAGAGCTTGCAGAGCACTGGGGAAAGGCAGGCAGAGAATTCCCTGCTAGCACCTTCTCTGTGCCTGGGAAGCAGAAGTGTTCACATTGCTTCGCAGAATCGCTTTTGTGCAGAAAACAGTAACACTTGTTCAGAACGAAAGAAAGCACAGAGCCCCAGATTTTATGTTGTCCTGGAGAGCTTACAGAGCACTGGGGAAAAGCAGGCAGAGAATTCCCTGCTAGCACCTTCTCTGTGCCTGGGAAACAGAAGTGTTCACATTGCTTCGCAGAATCGCTTTTGTGCAGAAAACAGAAACACTTGTTCAGAAGGAAAGAAAGCACAGAGCCCCAGATTTTATGTTGTCCTGGAGAGCTTGCAGAGCACTGGGGAAAAGCAGGCAGAGAATTCCCTGCTAGCACCTTCTCTGTGCCTGGGAAACAGAAGGGTTATCATTTCTTAGCAGTATCGCTTTTGTGCAGAAAACAGTAACACTTGTTCAGAAGGAAAGAAAGCACAGAGCCCCATATTTTATGTTGTGCTGGAGAGCTTGCAGAGTACTGGGGAAAAGCAGGCAGAGAATTCCCTGCTAGCACCTTCTCTGTGCCTGGGAAACAGAAGTGTTCACATTGCTTCGCAGAATCGCTTTTGCGCAGATAACAGTAACACTTGTTCAGACGAAAGAAAGCACAGAGCCCCAGATTTTATGTTGTCCTGGAGAGCTTGCAGAGCACTGGGGAAAGGCAGGCAGAGAATTCCCTGCTAGCACCTTCTCTGTGCCTGGGAAGCAGAAGTGTTCACATTGCTTCGCAGAATCGTTTTGTGCAGAAAACAATAACACCTGTTCAGAACGAAAGAAAGCACAGAGCCCCAGATTTTATGTTGTGCTGGAGAGCTTGCAGAGCACTGGGGAAAAGCAGGCAGAGAATTCCCTGCTAGCACCTTCTCTGTGCCTGGGAAACAGAAGTGTTCACATTTCTTCGCAGAATCGCTTTTGTGCAGAAAACAGTAACACTTGTTCAGAACGAAAGAAAGCACAGAGCCCCAGATATTATGTTGTCCTGGAGAGCTTGCAGAGCACTGGGGAAAGGCAGGCAGAGAATTCCCTGCTAGCACCTTCTCTGTGCCTGGGAAGCAGAAGTCTTCACATTGCTTCGCAGAATCGCCTTTGTGCAGAAAACAATAACACTTGTTCAGAACGAAAGAAAGCACAGAGCCCCAGATTTTATGTTGTCCTGGAGAGCTTGCAGAGCACTGGGGAAAAGCAGGCAGAGAATTCCCTGCTAGCACCTTCTCTGTGCCTGGGAAACAGAAGTGTTCACATTGCTTCGCAGAATCGCTTTTGTGCAGAAAACAGTAACACTTGTTCAGAACGAAAGAAAGCACAGAGCCCCAGATTTTATGTTGTCCTGGAGAGCTTGCAGAGCACTGGGGAAAGGCAGGCAGAGAATTCCCTGCTAGCACCTTCTCTGTGCCTGGGAAGCAGAAGTGTTCACATTGCTTCGCAGAATCGTTTTGTGCAGAAAACAATAACACCTGTTCAGAACGAAAGAAAGCACAGAGCCCCAGATTTTATGTTGTCCTGGAGAGCTTGCAGAGTACTGGGGAAAAGCAGGCAGAGAATTCCCTGCTAGCACCTTCTCTGTGCCTGGGAAACAGAAGTGTTCACATTTCTTCGCAGAATCGCTTTTGTGCAGAAAACAGTAACACTTGTTCAGAAGGAAAGAAAGCACAGAGCCCCATATTTTATGTTGTGCTGGAGAGCTTGCAGAGTACTGGGGAAAAGCAGGCAGAGAATTCCCTGCTAGCACCTTCTCTGTGCCTGGGAAACAGAAGTGTTCACATTGCTTCGCAGAATCGCTTTTGCGCAGATAACAGTAACACTTGTTCAGACGAAAGAAAGCACAGAGCCCCAGATTTTATGTTGTCCTGGAGAGCTTGCAGAGCACTGGGGAAAGGCAGGCAGAGAATTCCCTGCTAGCACCTTCTCTGTGCCTGGGAAGCAGAAGTGTTCACATTGCTTCGCAGAATCGTTTTGTGCAGAAAACAATAACACCTGTTCAGAACGAAAGAAAGCACAGAGCCCCAGATTTTATGTTGTGCTGGAGAGCTTGCAGAGCACTGGGGAAAAGCAGGCAGAGAATTCCCTGCTAGCACCTTCTCTGTGCCTGGGAAACAGAAGTGTTCACATTTCTTCGCAGAATCGCTTTTGTGCAGAAAACAGTAACACTTGTTCAGAACGAAAGAAAGCACAGAGCCCCAGATTTTATGTTGTCCTGGAGAGCTTGCAGAGCACTGGGGAAAGGCAGGCAGAGAATTCCCTGCTAGCACCTTCTCTGTGCCTGGGAAGCAGAAGTCTTCACATTGCTTCGCAGAATCGCCTTTGTGCAGAAAACAATAACACTTGTTCAGAACGAAAGAAAGCACAGAGCCCCAGATTTTATGTTGTCCTGGAGAGCTTGCAGAGCACTGGGGAAAAGCAGGCAGAGAATTCCCTGCTAGCACCTTCTCTGTGCCTGGGAAACAGAAGTGTTCACATTGCTTCGCAGAATCGCTTTTGTGCAGAAAACAGTAACACTTGTTCAGAACGAAAGAAAGCACAGAGCCCCAGATTTTATGTTGTCCTGGAGAGCTTGCAGAGCACTGGGGAAAGGCAGGCAGAGAATTCCCTGCTAGCACCTTCTCTGTGCCTGGGAAGCAGAAGTGTTCACATTGCTTCGCAGAATCGTTTTGTGCAGAAAACAATAACACCTGTTCAGAACGAAAGAAAGCACAGAGCCCCAGATTTTATGTTGTCCTGGAGAGCTTGCAGAGTACTGGGGAAAAGCAGGCAGAGAATTCCCTGCTAGCACCTTCTCTGTGCCTGGGAAACAGAAGTGTTCACATTTCTTCGCAGAATCGCTTTTGTGCAGAAAACAGTAACACTTGTTCAGAACGAAAGAAAGCACAGAGCCCCAGATTTTATGTTGTCCTGGAGAGCTTGCAGAGCACTGGGGAAAGGCAGGCAGAGAATTCCCTGCTAGCACCTTCTCTGTGCCTGGGAAACAGAAGTGTTCACATTTCTTCGCAGAATCGCTTTTGTGCAGAAAACAGTAACACTTGTTCAGAACGAAAGAAAGCACAGAGCCCCAGATTTTATGTTGTCCTGGAGAGCTTGCAGAGCACTGGGGAAAGGCAGGCAGAGAATTCCCTGCTAGCACCTTCTCTGTGCCTGTTCACATTCCTTCGCAGAATCGCTTTTGTGCAGAAAACTGTAACACTTGTTCAGAACGAAAGAAAGCACAGAGCCCCAGATTTTATGTTGTCCTGGAGAGCTTGCAGAGCACTGGGGAAAGGCAGGCAGAGAATTCCCTGCTAGCACCTTCTCGGTGCCTGGGAAGCAGAAGTGTTCACATTTCTTAGCAGTATCGCTTTTGTGCAGAAAACAGTAACACTTGTTCAGAAGGAAAGAAAGCACAGAGCCCCATATTTTATGTTGTGCTGGAGAGCTTGCAGAGTACTGGGGAAAAGCAGGCAGAGAATTCCCTGCTAGCACCTTCTCTGTGCCTGGGAAACAGAAGTGTTCACATTGCTTCGCAGAATCGCTTTTGTGCAGATAACAGTAACACTTGTTCAGAACGAAAGAAAGCACAGAGCCCCAGATTTTATGTTGTCCTGGAGAGCTTGCAGAGCACTGGGGAAAGGCAGGCAGAGAATTCCCTGCTAGCACCTTCTCTGTGCCTGGGAAACAGAAGTGTTCACATTTCTTCGCAGAATCGCTTTTGTGCAGAAAACAGTAACACTTGTTCAGAAGGAAAGAAAGCACAGAGCCCCAGATTTTATGTTGTCCTGGAGAGCTTGCAGAGCACTGGGGAAAGGCAGGCAGAGAATTCCCTGCTAGCACCTTCTCTGTGCCTGTTCACATTCCTTCGCAGAATCGCTTTTGTGCAGAAAACTGTAACACTTGTTCAGAACGAAAGAAAGCACAGAGCCCCAGATTTTATGTTGTCCTGGAGAGCTTGCAGAGCACTGGGGAAAGGCAGGCAGAGAATTCCCTGCTAGCACCTTCTCGGTGCCTGGGAAGCAGAAGTGTTCACATTTCTTAGCAGTATCGCTTTTGTGCAGAAAACAGTAACACTTGTTCAGAAGGAAAGAAAGCACAGAGCCCCATATTTTATGTTGTGCTGGAGAGCTTGCAGAGTACTGGGGAAAAGCAGGCAGAGAATTCCCTGCTAGCACCTCTCTGTGCCTGGGAAACAGAAGTGTTCACATTGCTTCGCAGAATCGCTTTTGTGCAGATAACAGTAACACTTGTTCAGAACAAAAGAAAGCACAGAGCCCCAGATTTTATGTTGTCCTGGAGAGCTTGCAGAGCACTGGGGAAAAGCAGGCAGAGAATTCCCTGCTAGCACCTTCTCTGTGCCTGGGAAACAGAAGTGTTCACATTGCTTCGCAGAATCGCTTTTGTGCAGAAAACAGTAACACTTGTTCAGACGAAAGAAAGCACAGAGCCCCAGATTTTATGTTGTCCTGGAGAGCTTGCAGAGCACTGGGGAAAAGCAGGCAGAGAATTCCCTGCTAGCACCTTCTCTGTGCCTGGGAAACAGAAGTGTTCACATTGCTTCGCAGAATCGCTTTTGTGCAGAAAACAGTAACACTTGTTCAGAAGGAAAGAAAGCACAGAGCCCCATATTTTATGTTGTCCTGGAGAGCTTGCAGAGCACTGGGGAAAGGCAGGCAGAGAATTCCCTGCTAGCACCTTCTCTGTGCCTGGGAAGCAGAAGTCTTCCCATTGCTTCGCAGAATCGCTTTTGTGCAGAAAACAATAACACTTTTTCAGAACGAAAGAAAGCACAGAGCCCCAGATTTTATGTTGTCCTGGAGAGCTTGCAGAGCACTGGGGAAAAGCAGGCAGAGAATTCCCTGCTAGCACCTTCTCTGTGCCTGGGAAACAGAAGTGTTCACATTGCTTCGCAGAATCGCTTTTGTGCAGAAAACAGTAACACTTGTTCAGAACGAAAGAAAGCACAGAGCCCCAGATTTTATGTTGTCCTGGAGAGCTTGCAGAGCACTGGGGAAAGGCAGGCAGAGAATTCCCTGCTAGCACCTTCTCTGTGCCTGGGAAGCAGAAGTGTTCACATTGCTTCGCAGAATCGCTTTTGTGCAGAAAACAGTAACACTTGTTCAGAACGAAAGAAAGCACAGAGCCCCAGATTTTATGTTGTCCTGGAGAGCTTGCAGAGCACTGGGGAAAGGCAGGCAGAGAATTCCCTGCTAGCACCTTCTCTGTGCCTGTTCACATTCCTTCGCAGAATCGCTTTTGTGCAGAAAACTGTAACACATGTTCAGAACGAAAGAAAGCACAGAGCCCCAGATTTTATGTTGTCCTGGAGAGCTTGCAGAGCACTGGGGAAAGGCAGGCAGAGAATTCCCTGCTAGCACGTTCTCGGTGCCTGGGAAGCAGAAGTGTTCACATTTCTTAGCAGTATCGCTTTTGTGCAGAAAACAGTAACACTTGTTCAGAAGGAAAGAAAGCACAGAGCCCCATATTTTATGTTGTGCTGGAGAGCTTGCAGAGTACTGGGGAAAAGCAGGCAGAGAATTCCCTGCTAGCACCTTCTCTGTGCCTGGGAAACAGAAGTGTTCACATTGCTTCGCAGAATCGCTTTTGTGCAGAAAACAGTAACACTTGTTCAGACGAAAGAAAGCACAGAGCCCCAGATTTTATGTTGTGCTGGAGAGCTTGCAGAGCACTGGGGAAAGGCAGGCAGAGAATTCCCTGCTAGCACCTTCTCTGTGCCTGGGAAACAGAAGTGTTCACATTTCTTCGCAGAATCGCTTTTGTGCAGAAAACAGTAACACTTGTTCAGAACGAAAGAAAGCACAGAGCCCCAGATTTTATGTTGTCCTGGAGAGCTTGCAGAGCACTGGGGAAAGGCAGGCAGAGAATTCCCTGCTAGCACCTTCTCTGTGCCTGTTCACATTGCTTCGCAGAATCGCTTTTGTGCAGAAAACAGTAACACTTGTTCAGACGAAAGAAAGCACAGAGCCCCAGATTTTATGTTGTTCTGGAGAGCTTGCAGAGCACTGGGGAAAGGCAGGCAGAGAATTCCCTGCTAGCACCTTCTCTGTGCCTGGGAAACAGAAGTGTTCACATTGCTTGGCAGAATCGCTTTTGTGCAGAAAACAGTAACACTTGTTCAGAAGGAAAGAAAGCACAGAGCCCCATATTTTATGTTGTCCTGGAGAGCTTGCAGAGCACTGGGGAAAAGCAGGCAGAGAATTCCCTGCTAGCACCTTCTCTGTGCCTGGGAAACAGAAGTGTTCACATTGCTTCGCAGAATCGCTTTTGCGCAGATAACAGTAACACTTGTTCAGACGAAAGAAAGCACAGAGCCCCAGATTTTATGTTGTCCTGGAGAGCTTGCAGAGCACTGGGGAAAGGCAGGCAGAGAATTCCCTGCTAGCACCTTCTCTGTGCCTGGGAAGCAGAAGTGTTCACATTGCTTCGCAGAATCGCTTTTGTGCAGAAAACAGTAACACTTGTTCAGAACGAAAGAAAGCACAGAGCCCCAGATTTTATGTTGTCCTGGAGAGCTTGCAGAGCACTGGGGAAAGGCAGGCAGAGAATTCCCTGCTAGCACCTTCTCTGTGCCTGGGAAACAGAAGTGTTCACATTGCTTCGCAGAATCGCTTTTGTGCAGAAAACAGTAACACTTGTTCAGACGAAAGAAAGCACAGAGCCCCAGATTTTATGTTGTCCTGGAGAGCTTGCAGAGCACTGGGGAAAGGCAGGCAGAGAATTCCCTGCTAGCACCTTCTCTGTGCCTGGGAAACAGAAGTGTTCACATTGCTTCGCAGAATCGCTTTTGTGCAGAAAACAGTAACACTTGTTCAGAACGAAAGAAAGCACAGAGCCCCAGATTTTATGTTGTCCTGGAGAGCTTGCAGAGCACTGGGGAAAAGCAGGCAGAGAATTCCCTGCTAGCACCTTCTCTGTGCCTGGGAAACAGAAGTGTTCACATTGCTTCGCAGAATCGCTTTTGTGCAGAAAACAGTAACACTTGTTCAGAAGGAAAGAAAGCACAGAGCCCCATATTTTATGTTGTGCTGGAGAGCTTGCAGAGTACTGGGGAAAAGCAGGCAGAGAATTCCCTGCTAGCACCTTCTCTGTGCCTGGGAAACAGAAGTGTTCACATTGCTTCGCAGAATCGCTTTTGTGCAGAAAACAGTAACACTTGTTCAGACGAAAGAAAGCACAGAGCCCCAGATTTTATGTTGTCCTGGAGAGCTTGCAGAGCACTGGGGAAAAGCAGGCAGAGAATTCCCTGCTAGCACCTTCTCTGTGCCTGGGAAACAGAAGTGTTCACATTGCTTCGCAGAATCGCTTTTGTGCAGAAAACAGTAACACTTGTTCAGACGAAAGAAAGCACAGAGCCCCAGATTTTATGTTGTGCTGGAGAGCTTGCAGAGCACTGGGGAAAGGCAGGCAGAGAATTCCCTGCTAGCACCTTCTCTGTGCCTGGGAAGCAGAAGTGTTCACATTGCTTCGCAGAATCGCTTTTGTGCAGAAAACAATAACACCTGTTCAGAACGAAAGAAAGCACAGAGCCCCAGATTTTATGTTGTCCTGGAGAGCTTGCAGAGTACTGGGGAAAAGCAGGCAGAGAATTCCCTGCTAGCACCTTCTCTGTGCCTGGGAAACAGAAGTGTTCACATTTCTTCGCAGAATCGCTTTTGTGCAGAAAACAGTAACACTTGTTCAGAACGAAAGAAAGCACAGAGCCCCAGATTTTATGTTGTGCTGGAGAGCTTGCAGAGCACTGGGGAAAAGCAGGCAGAGAATTCCCTGCTAGCACCTTCTCTGTGCCTGGGAAACAGAAGTGTTCACATTGCTTCGCAGAATCGCTTTTGTGCAGAAAACAGTAACACTTGTTCAGAACGAAAGAAAGCACAGAGCCCCAGATTTTATGTTGTCCTGGAGAGCTTGCAGAGCACTGGGGAAAGGCAGGCAGAGAATTCCCTGCTAGCACCTTCTCTGTGCCTGGGAAGCAGAAGTGTTCACATTGCTTCGCAGAATCGCTTTTGTGCAGAAAACAGTAACACTTGTTCAGAACGAAAGAAAGCACAGAGCCCCAGATTTTATGTTGTCCTGGAGAGCTTGCAGAGCACTGGGGAAAGGCAGGCAGAGAATTCCCTGCTAGCACCTTCTCTGTGCCTGTTCACATTCCTTCGCAGAATCGCTTTTGTGCAGAAAACTGTAACACATGTTCAGAACGAAAGAAAGCACAGAGCCCCAGATTTTATGTTGTCCTGGAGAGCTTGCAGAGCACTGGGGAAAGGCAGGCAGAGAATTCCCTGCTAGCACGTTCTCGGTGCCTGGGAAGCAGAAGTGTTCACATTTCTTAGCAGTATCGCTTTTGTGCAGAAAACAGTAACACTTGTTCAGAAGGAAAGAAAGCACAGAGCCCCATATTTTATGTTGTGCTGGAGAGCTTGCAGAGTACTGGGGAAAAGCAGGCAGAGAATTCCCTGCTAGCACCTTCTCTGTGCCTGGGAAACAGAAGTGTTCACATTGCTTCGCAGAATCGCTTTTGTGCAGAAAACAGTAACACTTGTTCAGACGAAAGAAAGCACAGAGCCCCAGATTTTATGTTGTGCTGGAGAGCTTGCAGAGCACTGGGGAAAGGCAGGCAGAGAATTCCCTGCTAGCACCTTCTCTGTGCCTGGGAAGCAGAAGTGTTCACATTGCTTCGCAGAATCGCTTTTGTGCAGAAAACAATAACACCTGTTCAGAACGAAAGAAAGCACAGAGCCCCAGATTTTATGTTGTCCTGGAGAGCTTGCAGAGTACTGGGGAAAAGCAGGCAGAGAATTCCCTGCTAGCACCTTTCTGTGCCTGGGAAACAGAAGTGTTCACATTTCTTCGCAGAATCGCTTTTGTGCAGAAAACAGTAACACTTGTTCAGAACGAAAGAAAGCACAGAGCCCCAGATTTTATGTTGTCCTGGAGAGCTTGCAGAGCACTGGGGAAAGGCAGGCAGAGAATTCCCTGCTAGCACCTTCTCTGTGCCTGTTCACATTGCTTCGCAGAATCGCTTTTGTGCAGAAAACAGTAACACTTGTTCAGAACGAAAGAAAGCACAGAGCCCCAGATTTTATGTTGTTCTGGAGAGCTTGCAGAGCACTGGGGAAAGGCAGGCAGAGAATTCCCTGCTAGCACCTTCTCTGTGCCTGGGAAACAGAAGTGTTCACATTGCTTGGCAGAATCGCTTTTGTGCAGAAAACAGTAACACTTGTTCAGAAGGAAAGAAAGCACAGAGCCCCATATTTTATGTTGTGCTGGAGAGCTTGCAGAGTACTGGGGAAAAGCAGGCAGAGAATTCCCTGCTAGCACCTTCTCTGTGCCTGGGAAACAGAAGTGTTCACATTGCTTCGCAGAATCGCTTTTGCGCAGATAACAGTAACACTTGTTCAGACGAAAGAAAGCACAGAGCCCCAGATTTTATGTTGTCCTGGAGAGCTTGCAGAGCACTGGGGAAAGGCAGGCAGAGAATTCCCTGCTAGCACCTTCTCTGTGCCTGGGAAGCAGAAGTCTTCACATTGCTTCGCAGAATCGCTTTTGTGCAGAAAACAGTAACACTTGTTCAGAACGAAAGAAAGCACAGAGCCCCAGATTTTATGTTGTCCTGGAGAGCTTGCAGAGCACTGGGGAAAAGCAGGCAGAGAATTCCCTGCTAGCACCTTCTCTGTGCCTGGGAAACAGAAGTGTTCACATTGCTTCGCAGAATCGCTTTTGTGCAGAAAACAGTAACACTTGTTCAGAACGAAAGAAAGCACAGAGCCCCAGATTTTATGTTGTCCTGGAGAGCTTGCAGAGCACTGGGGAAAGGCAGGCAGAGAATTCCCTGCTAGCACCTTCTCTGTGCCTGGGAAGCAGAAGTGTTCACATTGCTTCGCAGAATCGTTTTGTGCAGAAAACAATAACACCTGTTCAGAACGAAAGAAAGCACAGAGCCCCAGATTTTATGTTGTGCTGGAGAGCTTGCAGAGCACTGGGGAAAAGCAGGCAGAGAATTCCCTGCTAGCACCTTCTCTGTGCCTGGGAAACAGAAGTGTTCACATTTCTTCGCAGAATCGCTTTTGTGCAGAAAACAGTAACACTTGTTCAGAACGAAAGAAAGCACAGAGCCCCAGATTTTATGTTGTCCTGGAGAGCTTGCAGAGCACTGGGGAAAGGCAGGCAGAGAATTCCCTGCTAGCACCTTCTCTGTGCCTGGGAAGCAGAAGTCTTCACATTGCTTCGCAGAATCGCCTTTGTGCAGAAAACAGTAACACTTGTTCAGAACGAAAGAAAGCACAGAGCCCCAGATTTTATGTTGTCCTGGAGAGCTTGCAGAGCACTGGGGAAAGGCAGGCAGAGAATTCCCTGCTAGCACCTTCTCTGTGCCTGGGAAACAGAAGTGTTCACATTGCTTCGCAGAATCGTTTTGTGCAGAAAACAATAACACCTGTTCAGAACGAAAGAAAGCACAGAGCCCCAGATTTTATGTTGTCCTGGAGAGCTTGCAGAGCACTGGGGAAAAGCAGGCAGAGAATTCCCTGCTAGCACCTTCTCTGTGCCTGGGAAACAGAAGTGTTCACATTGCTTCGCAGAATCGCTTTTGTGCAGAAAACAGTAACACTTGTTCAGAACGAAAGAAAGCACAGAGCCCCAGATTTTATGTTGTCCTGGAGAGCTTGCAGAGCACTGGGGAAAGGCAGGCAGAGAATTCCCTGCTAGCACCTTCTCTGTGCCTGTTCACATTCCTTCGCAGAATCGCTTTTGTGCAGAAAACTGTAACACATGTTCAGAACGAAAGAAAGCACAGAGCCCCAGATTTTATGTTGTCCTGGAGAGCTTGCAGAGCACTGGGGAAAGGCAGGCAGAGAATTCCCTGCTAGCACGTTCTCGGTGCCTGGGAAGCAGAAGTGTTCACATTTCTTAGCAGTATCGCTTTTGTGCAGAAAACAGTAACACTTGTTCAGAAGGAAAGAAAGCACAGAGCCCCATATTTTATGTTGTGCTGGAGAGCTTGCAGAGTACTGGGGAAAAGCAGGCAGAGAATTCCCTGCTAGCACCTTCTCTGTGCCTGGGAAACAGAAGTGTTCACATTGCTTCGCAGAATCGCTTTTGTGCAGAAAACAGTAACACTTGTTCAGACGAAAGAAAGCACAGAGCCCCAGATTTTATGTTGTCCTGGAGAGCTTGCAGAGCACTGGGGAAAGGCAGGCAGAGAATTCCCTGCTAGCACCTTCTCTGTGCCTGGGAAGCAGAAGTGTTCACATTGCTTCGCAGAATCGCTTTTGTGCAGAAAACAATAACACCTGTTCAGAACGAAAGAAAGCACAGAGCCCCAGATTTTATGTTGTCCTGGAGAGCTTGCAGAGTACTGGGGAAAAGCAGGCAGAGAATTCCCTGCTAGCACCTTTCTGTGCCTGGGAAACAGAAGTGTTCACATTTCTTCGCAGAATCGCTTTTGTGCAGAAAACAGTAACACTTGTTCAGAACGAAAGAAAGCACAGAGCCCCAGATTTTATGTTGTCCTGGAGAGCTTGCAGAGCACTGGGGAAAGGCAGGCAGAGAATTCCCTGCTAGCACCTTCTCTGTGCCTGTTCACATTGCTTCGCAGAATCGCTTTTGTGCAGAAAACAGTAACACTTGTTCAGACGAAAGAAAGCACAGAGCCCCAGATTTTATGTTGTTCTGGAGAGCTTGCAGAGCACTGGGGAAAGGCAGGCAGAGAATTCCCTGCTAGCACCTTCTCTGTGCCTGGGAAACAGAAGTGTTCACATTGCTTGGCAGAATCGCTTTTGTGCAGAAAACAGTAACACTTGTTCAGAAGGAAAGAAAGCACAGAGCCCCATATTTTATGTTGTCCTGGAGAGCTTGCAGAGCACTGGGGAAAAGCAGGCAGAGAATTCCCTGCTAGCACCTTCTCTGTGCCTGGGAAACAGAAGTGTTCACATTGCTTCGCAGAATCGCTTTTGCGCAGATAACAGTAACACTTGTTCAGACGAAAGAAAGCACAGAGCCCCAGATTTTATGTTGTCCTGGAGAGCTTGCAGAGCACTGGGGAAAGGCAGGCAGAGAATTCCCTGCTAGCACCTTCTCTGTGCCTGGGAAGCAGAAGTCTTCACATTGCTTCGCAGAATCGCTTTTGTGCAGAAAACAGTAACACTTGTTCAGAACGAAAGAAAGCACAGAGCCCCAGATTTTATGTTGTCCTGGAGAGCTTGCAGAGCACTGGGGAAAAGCAGGCAGAGAATTCCCTGCTAGCACCTTCTCTGTGCCTGGGAAACAGAAGTGTTCACATTGCTTCGCAGAATCGCTTTTGTGCAGAAAACAGTAACACTTGTTCAGACGAAAGAAAGCACAGAGCCCCAGATTTTATGTTGTCCTGGAGAGCTTGCAGAGCACTGGGGAAAGGCAGGCAGAGAATTCCCTGCTAGCACCTTCTCTGTGCCTGGGAAACAGAAGTGTTCACATTGCTTCGCAGAATCGCTTTTGTGCAGAAAACAGTAACACTTGTTCAGAACGAAAGAAAGCACAGAGCCCCAGATTTTATGTTGTCCTGGAGAGCTTGCAGAGCACTGGGGAAAAGCAGGCAGAGAATTCCCTGCTAGCACCTTCTCTGTGCCTGGGAAACAGAAGTGTTCACATTGCTTCGCAGAATCGCTTTTGTGCAGAAAACAGTAACACTTGTTCAGAAGGAAAGAAAGCACAGAGCCCCATATTTTATGTTGTGCTGGAGAGCTTGCAGAGTACTGGGGAAAAGCAGGCAGAGAATTCCCTGCTAGCACCTTCTCTGTGCCTGGGAAACAGAAGTGTTCACATTGCTTCGCAGAATCGCTTTTGTGCAGAAAACAGTAACACTTGTTCAGACGAAAGAAAGCACAGAGCCCCAGATTTTATGTTGTCCTGGAGAGCTTGCAGAGCACTGGGGAAAAGCAGGCAGAGAATTCCCTGCTAGCACCTTCTCTGTGCCTGGGAAGCAGAAGTGTTCACATTGCTTCGCAGAATCGCTTTTGTGCAGAAAACAATAACACCTGTTCAGAACGAAAGAAAGCACAGAGCCCCAGATTTTATGTTGTCCTGGAGAGCTTGCAGAGTACTGGGGAAAAGCAGGCAGAGAATTCCCTGCTAGCACCTTCTCTGTGCCTGGGAAACAGAAGTGTTCACATTTCTTCGCAGAATCGCTTTTGTGCAGAAAACAGTAACACTTGTTCAGAACGAAAGAAAGCACAGAGCCCCAGATTTTATGTTGTCCTGGAGAGCTTGCAGAGCACTGGGGAAAGGCAGGCAGAGAATTCCCTGCTAGCACCTTCTCTGTGCCTGTTCACATTGCTTCGCAGAATCGCTTTTGTGCAGAAAACAGTAACACTTGTTCAGACGAAAGAAAGCACAGAGCCCCAGATTTTATGTTGTTCTGGAGAGCTTGCAGAGCACTGGGGAAAGGCAGGCAGAGAATTCCCTGCTAGCACCTTCTCTGTGCCTGGGAAACAGAAGTGTTCACATTGCTTGGCAGAATCGCTTTTGTGCAGAAAACAGTAACACTTGTTCAGAAGGAAAGAAAGCACAGAGCCCCATATTTTATGTTGTGCTGGAGAGCTTGCAGAGTACTGGGGAAAAGCAGGCAGAGAATTCCCTGCTAGCACCTTCTCTGTGCCTGGGAAACAGAAGTGTTCACATTGCTTCGCAGAATCGCTTTTGCGCAGATAACAGTAACACTTGTTCAGACGAAAGAAAGCACAGAGCCCCAGATTTTATGTTGTCCTGGAGAGCTTGCAGAGCACTGGGGAAAGGCAGGCAGAGAATTCCCTGCTAGCACCTTCTCTGTGCCTGGGAAGCAGAAGTCTTCACATTGCTTCGCAGAATCGCTTTTGTGCAGAAAACAGTAACACTTGTTCAGAACGAAAGAAAGCACAGAGCCCCAGATTTTATGTTGTCCTGGAGAGCTTGCAGAGCACTGGGGAAAAGCAGGCAGAGAATTCCCTGCTAGCACCTTCTCTGTGCCTGGGAAACAGAAGTGTTCACATTGCTTCGCAGAATCGCTTTTGTGCAGAAAACAGTAACACTTGTTCAGAACGAAAGAAAGCACAGAGCCCCAGATTTTATGTTGTCCTGGAGAGCTTGCAGAGCACTGGGGAAAGGCAGGCAGAGAATTCCCTGCTAGCACCTTCTCTGTGCCTGGGAAGCAGAAGTGTTCACATTGCTTCGCAGAATCGTTTTGTGCAGAAAACAATAACACCTGTTCAGAACGAAAGAAAGCACAGAGCCCCAGATTTTATGTTGTGCTGGAGAGCTTGCAGAGCACTGGGGAAAAGCAGGCAGAGAATTCCCTGCTAGCACCTTCTCTGTGCCTGGGAAACAGAAGTGTTCACATTTCTTCGCAGAATCGCTTTTGTGCAGAAAACAGTAACACTTGTTCAGAACGAAAGAAAGCACAGAGCCCCAGATTTTATGTTGTCCTGGAGAGCTTGCAGAGCACTGGGGAAAGGCAGGCAGAGAATTCCCTGCTAGCACCTTCTCTGTGCCTGGGAAGCAGAAGTCTTCACATTGCTTCGCAGAATCGCCTTTGTGCAGAAAACAGTAACACTTGTTCATAACGAAAGAAAGCACAGAGCCCCAGATTTTATGTTGTCCTGGAGAGCTTGCAGAGCACTGGGGAAAGGCAGGCAGAGAATTCCCTGCTAGCACCTTCTCTGTGCCTGGGAAGCAGAAGTGTTCACATTGCTTCGCAGAATCGTTTTGTGCAGAAAACAATAACACCTGTTCAGAACGAAAGAAAGCACAGAGCCCCAGATTTTATGTTGTGCTGGAGAGCTTGCAGAGCACTGGGGAAAAGCAGGCAGAGAATTCCCTGCTAGCACCTTCTCTGTGCCTGGGAAACAAAAGTGTTCACATTTCTTCGCAGAATCGCTTTTGTGCAGAAAACAGTAACACTTGTTCAGAACGAAAGAAAGCACAGAGCCCCAGATTTTATGTTGTCCTGGAGAGCTTGCAGAGCACTGGGGAAAGGCAGGCAGAGAATTCCCTGCTAGCACCTTCTCTGTGCCTGGGAAGCAGAAGTCTTCACATTGCTTCGCAGAATCGCTTTTGTGCAGAAAACAATAACACTTGTTCAGAACGAAAGAAAGCACAGAGCCCCAGATTTTATGTTGTCCTGGAGAGCTTGCAGAGCACTGGGGAAAGGCAGGCAGAGAATTCCCTGCTAGCACCTTCTCTGTGCCTGGGAAACAGAAGTGTTCACATTGCTTCGCAGAATCGCTTTTGTGCAGAAAACAGTAACACTTGTTCAGAAGGAAAGAAAGCACAGAGCCCCATATTTTATGTTGTGCTGGAGATCTTGCAGAGCACTGGGGAAAGGCAGGCAGAGAATTCCCTGCTAGCACCTTCCCTGTGCCTGGGAAAGAGAAGTGTTCCCATTGCTTCGCAGAATCGCTTTTGTGCAGATAACAGTAACACTTGTTCAGAAGGAAAGAAAGCACAGAGCCCCAGATTTTATGTTGTCCTGGAGAGCTTGCAGAGCACTGGGGAAAAGCAGGCAGAGAATTCCCTGCTAGCACCTTCTCTGTGCCTGGGAAACAGAAGGGTTAACATTTCTTAGCAGTATCGCTTTTGTGCAGAAAATAGTAACACTTGTTCAGAAGGAAAGAAAGCACAGAGCCCCATATTTTATGTTGTGCTGGAGAGCTTGCAGAGTACTGGGGAAAAGCAGGCAGAGAATTCCCTGCTAGCACCTTCTCTGTGCCTGGGAAACAGAAGTGTTCACATTGCTTCGCAGAATCGCTTTTGTGCAGAAAACAGTAACACTTGTTCAGACGAAAGAAAGCACAGAGCCCCAGATTTTATGTTGTGCTGGAGAGCTTGCAGAGCACTGGGGAAAGGCAGGCAGAGAATTCCCTGCTAGCACCTTCTCTGTGCCTGGGAAGCAGAAGTGTTCACATTGCTTCGCAGAATCGCTTTTGTGCAGAAAACAATAACACCTGTTCAGAACGAAAGAAAGCACAGAGCCCCAGATTTTATGTTGTCCTGGAGAGCTTGCAGAGTACTGGGGAAAAGCAGGCAGAGAATTCCCTGCTAGCACCTTCTCTGTGCCTGGGAAACAGAAGTGTTCACATTTCTTCGCAGAATCGCTTTTGTGCAGAAAACAGTAACACTTGTTCAGAACGAAAGAAAGCACAGAGCCCCAGATTTTATGTTGTCCTGGAGAGCTTGCAGAGCACTGGGGAAAGGCAGGCAGAGAATTCCCTGCTAGCACCTTCTCTGTGCCTGTTCACATTGCTTCGCAGAATCGCTTTTGTGCAGAAAACAGTAACACTTGTTCAGACGAAAGAAAGCACAGAGCCCCAGATTTTATGTTGTCCTGGAGAGCTTGCAGAGCACTGGGGAAAGGCAGGCAGAGAATTCCCTGCTAGCACCTTCTCTGTGCCTGGGAAGCAGAAGTGTTCACATTGCTTCGCAGAATCGTTTTGTGCAGAAAACAATAACACCTGTTCAGAACGAAAGAAAGCACAGAGCCCCAGATTTTATGTTGTGCTGGAGAGCTTGCAGAGTACTGGGGAAAAGCAGGCAGAGAATTCCCTGCTAGCACCTTCTCTGTGCCTGGGAAACAGAAGTGTTCAAATTTCTTCGCAGAATCGCTTTTGCGCAGATAACAGTAACACTTGTTCAGACGAAAGAAAGCACAGAGCCCCAGATTTTATGTTGTCCTGGAGAGCTTGCAGAGCACTGGGGAAAGGCAGGCAGAGAATTCCCTGCTAGCACCTTCTCTGTGCCTGGGAAGCAGAAGTCTTCACATTGCTTCGCAGAATCGCCTTTGTGCAGAAAACAATAACACTTGTTCAGAACGAAAGAAAGCACAGAGCCCCAGATTTTATGTTGTCCTGGAGAGCTTGCAGAGCACTGGGGAAAAGCAGGCAGAGAATTCCCTGCTAGCACCTTCTCTGTGCCTGGGAAACAGAAGTGTTCACATTGCTTCGCAGAATCGCTTTTGTGCAGAAAACAGTAACACTTGTTCAGAACGAAAGAAAGCACAGAGCCCCAGATTTTATGTTGTCCTGGAGAGCTTGCAGAGCACTGGGGAAAGGCAGGCAGAGAATTCCCTGCTAGCACCTTCTCGGTGCCTGGGAAGCAGAAGTGTTCACATTGCTTCGCAGAATCGCTTTTGTGCAGAAAACAGTAACACTTGTTCAGAAGGAAAGAAAGCACAGAGCCCCATATTTTATGTTGTGCTGGAGAGCTTGCAGAGTACTGGGGAAAAGCAGGCAGAGAATTCCCTGCTAGCACCTTCTCTGTGCCTGGGAAACAGAAGTGTTCACATTGCTTCGCAGAATCGCTTTTGTGCAGAAAACAGTAACACTTGTTCAGACGAAAGAAAGCACAGAGCCCCAGATTTTATGTTGTCCTGGAGAGCTTGCAGAGCACTGGGGAAAGGCAGGCAGAGAATTCCGTGCTAGCACCTTCTCTGTGCCTGGGAAGCAGAAGTCTTCACATTGCTTCGCAGAATCGCTTTTGTGCAGAAAACAGTAACACTTGTTCAGAACGAAAGAAAGCACAGAGCCCCAGATTTTATGTTGTCCTGGAGAGCTTGCAGAGCACTGGGGAAACGCAGGCAGAGAATTCCCTGCTAGCACCTTCTCTGTGCCTGGGAAACAGAAGTGTTCACATTGCTTCGCAGAATCGTTTTGTGCAGAAAACAATAACACCTGTTCAGAACGAAAGAAAGCACAGAGCCCCAGATTTTATGTTGTCCTGGAGAGCTTACAGAGCACTGGGGAAAAGCAGGCAGAGAATTCCCTGCTAGCACCTTCTCTGTGCCTGGGAAACAGAAGTGTTCACATTGCTTCGCAGAATCGCTTTTGTGCAGAAAACAGTAACACTTGTTCAGAACGAAAGAAAGCACAGAGCCCCAGATTTTATGTTGTCCTGGAGAGCTTGCAGAGCACTGGGGAAAGGCAGGCAGAGAATTCCCTGCTAGCACCTTCTCTGTGCCTGGGAAGCAGAAGTGTTCACATTTCTTAGCAGTATCGCTTTTGTGCAGAAAACAGTAACACTTGTTCAGAAGGAAAGAAAGCACAGAGCCCCATATTTTATGTTGTGCTGGAGAGCTTGCAGAGTACTGGGGAAAAGCAGGCAGAGAATTCCCTGCTAGCACCTTCTCTGTGCCTGGGAAACAGAAGTGTTCACATTGCTTCGCAGAATCGCTTTTGTGCAGAAAACAGTAACACTTGTTCAGACGAAAGAAAGCACAGAGCCCCAGATTTTATGTTGTGCTGGAGAGCTTGCAGAGCACTGGGGAAAGGCAGGCAGAGAATTCCCTGCTAGCACCTTCTCTGTGCCTGGGAAGCAGAAGTGTTCACATTGCTTCGCAGAATCGCTTTTGTGCAGAAAACAATAACACCTGTTCAGAACGAAAGAAAGCACAGAGCCCCAGATTTTATGTTGTCCTGGAGAGCTTGCAGAGTACTGGGGAAAAGCAGGCAGAGAATTCCCTGCTAGCACCTTCTCTGTGCCTGTTCACATTGCTTCGCAGAATCGCTTTTGTGCAGAAAACAGTAACACTTGTTCAGACGAAAGAAAGCACAGAGCCCCAGATTTTATGTTGTCCTGGAGAGCTTGCAGAGCACTGGGGAAAGGCAGGCAGAGAATTCCCTGCTAGCACCTTCTCTGTGCCTGGGAAACAGAAGTGTTCACATTGCTTCGCAGAATCGCTTTTGTGCAGAAAACAGTAACACTTGTTCAGAAGGAAAGAAAGCACAGAGCCCCATATTTTATGTTGTGCTGGAGAGCTTGCAGAGTACTGGGGAAAAGCAGGCAGAGAATTCCCTGCTAGCACCTTCTCTGTGCCTGGGAAGCAGAAGTGTTCAGATTGCTTGGCAGAATCGCTTTTGTGCAGAAAACAGTAACACTTGTTCAGAACAAAAGAAAGCACAGAGCCCCAGATTTTATGTTGTCCTGGAGAGCTTGCAGAGCACTGGGGAAAAGCAGGCAGAGAATTCCCTGCTAGCACCTTCTCTGTGCCTGGGAAGCAGAAGTCTTCACATTGCTTCGCAGAATCGCTTTTGTGCAGACAACAGTAACACTTTTTCAGAACAAAAGAAAGCACAGAGCCTCAGATTTTATGTTGTCCTGGAGAGCTTGCAGAGCACTGGGGAAAAGCAAGCAGAGAATTCCCTGCTAGCACCTTCTCTGTGCCTGGGAAACAGAAGTGTTCACATTGCTTCGCAGAATCGCTTTTGTGCAGAAAACAGTAACACTTGTTCAGAACGAAAGAAAGCACAGAGCCCCAGATTTTATGTTGTCCTGGAGAGCTTGCAGAGCACTGGGGAAAGGCAGGCAGAGAATTCCCTGCTAGCACCTTCTCTGTGCCTGGGAAGCAGAAGTGTTCACATTGCTTCGCAGAATCGCTTTTGTGCAGAAAACAGTAACACTTGTTCAGAACGAAAGAAAGCACAGAGCCCCAGATTTTATGTTGTCCTGGAGAGCTTACAGAGCACTGGGGAGAAGCAGGCAGAGAATTCCCTGCTAGCACCTTCTCTGTGCCTGGGAAACAGAAGTGTTCACATTGCTTCGCACAATCGCTTTTGTGCAGAAAACAGTAACACTTGTTCAGAACGAAAGAAAGCACAGAGCCCCAGATTTTATGTTGTCCTGAAGAGCTTGCAGAGCACTGGGGAAAGGCAGGCAGAGAATTCCCTGCTAGCACCTTCCCTGTGCCTGGGAAACAGAAGTGTTCCCATTGCTTCGCAGAATCGCTTTTGTGCAGAAAACAGTAACACTTGTTCAGAAGGAAAGAAAGCACAGAGCCCCAGATTTTATGTTGTCCTGGAGAGCTTGCAGAGCACTGGGGAAAAGCAGGCAGAGAATTCCCTGCTAGCACCTTCTCTGTGCCTGGGAAACAGAAGGGTTAACATTTCTTAGCAGTATCGCTTTTGTGCAGAAAACAGTAACACTTGTTCAGAAGGAAAGAAAGCACAGAGCCCCATATTTTATGTTGTGCTGGAGAGCTTGCAGAGTACTGGGGAAAAGCAGGCAGAGAATTCCCTGCTAGCACCTTCTCTGTGCCTGGGAAACAGAAGTGTTCACATTGCTTCGCAGAATCGTTTTGTGCAGAAAACAATAACACCTGTTCAGAACGAAAGAAAGCACAGAGCCCCAGATTTTATGTTGTGCTGGAGAGCTTGCAGAGTACTGGGGAAAAGCAGGCAGAGAATTCCCTGCTAGCACCTTCTCTGTGCCTGGGTAACAGAAGTGTTCACATTTCTTCGCAGAATCGCTTTTGCGCAGATAACAGTAACACTTGTTCAGACGAAAGAAAGCACAGAGCCCCAGATTTTATGTTGTCCTGGAGAGCTTGCAGAGCACTGGGGAAAGGCAGGCAGAGAATTCCCTGCTAGCACCTTCTCTGTGCCTGGGAAGCAGAAGTCTTCACATTGCTTCGCAGAATCGCCTTTGTGCAGAAAACAATAACACTTGTTCAGAACGAAAGAAAGCACAGAGCCCCAGATTTTATGTTGTCCTGGAGAGCTTGCAGAGCACTGGGGAAAAGCAGGCAGAGAATTCCCTGCTAGCACCTTCTCTGTGCCTGGGAAACAGAAGTGTTCACATTGCTTCGCAGAATCGCTTTTGTGCAGAAAACAGTAACACTTGTTCAGAACGAAAGAAAGCACAGAGCCCCAGATTTTATGTTGTCCTGGAGAGCTTGCAGAGCACTGGGGAAAGGCAGGCAGAGAATTCCCTGCTAGCACCTTCTCTGTGCCTGGGAAGCAGAAGTGTTCACATTGCTTCGCAGAATCGTTTTGTGCAGAAAACAATAACACCTGTTCAGAACAAAAGAAAGCACAGAGCCCCAGATTTTATGTTGTGCTGGAGAGCTTGCAGAGCACTGGGGAAAAGCAGGCAGAGAATTCCCTGCTAGCACCTTCTCTGTGCCTGGGAAACAGAAGTGTTCACATTTCTTCGCAGAATCGCTTTTGTGCAGAAAACAGTAACACTTGTTCAGAACGAAAGAAAGCACAGAGCCCCAGATTTTATGTTGTCCTGGAGAGCTTGCAGAGCACTGGGGAAAGGCAGGCAGAGAATTCCCTGCTAGCACCTTCTCTGTGCCTGGGAAGCAGAAGTCTTCACATTGCTTCGCAGAATCGCTTTTGTGCAGAAAACAATAACACTTGTTCAGAACGAAAGAAAGCACAGAGCCCCAGATTTTATGTTGTCCTGGAGAGCTTGCAGAGCACTGGGGAAAAGCAGGCAGAGAATTCCCTGCTAGCACCTTCTCTGTGCCTGGGAAACAGAAGTGTTCACATTGCTTCGCAGAATCGCTTTTGTGCAGAAAACAATAACACCTGTTCAGAACGAAAGAAAGCACAGAGCCCCAGATTTTATGTTGTCCTGGAGAGCTTGCAGAGTACTGGGGAAAAGCAGGCAGAGAATTCCCTGCTAGCACCTTCTCTGTGCCTGGGAAACAGAAGTGTTCACATTTCTTCGCAGAATCGCTTTTGTGCAGAAAACAGTAACACTTGTTCAGAACGAAAGAAAGCACAGAGCCCCAGATTTTATGTTGTCCTGGAGAGCTTGCAGAGCACTGGGGAAAGGCAGGCAGAGAATCCCCTGCTAGCACCTTCTCTGTGCCTGGGAAACAGAAGTGTTCACATTTCTTCGCAGAATCGCTTTTGTGCAGAAAACAGTAACACTTGTTCAGAACGAAAGAAAGCACAGAGCCCCAGATTTTATGTTGTCCTGGAGAGCTTGCAGAGCACTGGGGAAAGGCAGGCAGAGAATTCCCTGCTAGCACCTTCTCTGTGCCTGTTCACATTCCTTCGCAGAATCGCTTTTGTGCAGAAAACTGTAACACTTGTTCAGAACGAAAGAAAGCACAGAGCCCCAGATTTTATGTTGTCCTGGAGAGCTTGCAGAGCACTGGGGAAAGGCAGGCAGAGAATTCCCTGCTAGCACCTTCTCGGTGCCTGGGAAGCAGAAGTGTTCACATTTCTTAGCAGTATCGATTTTGTGCAGAAAACAGTAACACTTGTTCAGAAGGAAAGAAAGCACAGAGCCCCATATTTTATGTTGTGCTGGAGAGCTTGCAGAGTACTGGGGAAAAGCAGGCAGAGAATTCCCTGCTAGCACCTTCTCTGTGCCTGGGAAGCAGAAGTGTTCACATTGCTTCGCAGAATCGCTTTTGTGCAGATAACAGTAACACTTGTTCAGAACGAAAGAAAGCACAGAGCCCCAGATTTTATGTTGTCCTGGAGAGCTTGCAGAGCACTGGGGAAAGGCAGGCAGAGAATTCCCTGCTAGCACCTTCTCTGTGCCTGTTCACATTCCTTCGCAGAATCGCTTTTGTGCAGAAAACTGTAACACTTGTTCAGAACGAAAGAAAGCACAGAGCCCCAGATTTTATGTTGTCCTGGAGAGCTTGCAGAGCACTGGGGAAAGGCAGGCAGAGAATTCCCTGCTAGCACCTTCTCGGTGCCTGGGAAGCAGAAGTGTTCACATTTCTTAGCAGTATCGCTTTTGTGCAGAAAACAGTAACACTTGTTCAGAAGGAAAGAAAGCACAGAGCCCCATATTTTATGTTGTGCTGGAGAGCTTGCAGAGTACTGGGGAAAAGCAGGCAGAGAATTCCCTGCTAGCACCTTCTCTGTGCCTGGGAAACAGAAGTGTTCACATTGCTTCGCAGAATCGCTTTTGTGCAGAAAACAGTAACACTTGTTCAGACGAAAGAAAGCACAGAGCCCCAGATTTTATGTTGTCCTGGAGAGCTTGCAGAGCACTGGGGAAAGGCAGGCAGAGAATTCCCTGCTAGCACCTTCTCTGTGCCTGTTCACATTCCTTCGCAGAATCGCTTTTGTGCAGAAAACTGTAACACTTGTTCAGAACGAAAGAAAGCACAGAGCCCCAGATTTTATGTTGTCCTGGAGAGCTTGCAGAGCACTGGGGAAAGGCAGGCAGAGAATTCCCTGCTAGCACCTTCTCGGTGCCTGGGAAGCAGAAGTGTTCACATTTCTTAGCAGTATCGCTTTTGTGCAGAAAACAGTAACACTTGTTCAGAAGGAAAGAAAGCACAGAGCCCCATATTTTATGTTGTGCTGGAGAGCTTGCAGAGTACTGGGGAAAAGCAGGCAGAGAATTCCCTGCTAGCACCTTCTCTGTGCCTGGGAAACAGAAGTGTTCACATTGCTTCGCAGAATCGCTTTTGTGCAGAAAACAGTAACACTTGTTCAGACGAAAGAAAGCACAGAGCCCCAGATTTTATGTTGTGCTGGAGAGCTTGCAGAGCACTGGGGAAAGGCAGGCAGAGAATTCCCTGCTAGCACCTTCTCTGTGCCTGGGAAGCAGAAGTGTTCACATTGCTTCGCAGAATCGCTTTTGTGCAGAAAACAGTAACACTTGTTCAGAACGAAAGAAAGCACAGAGCCCCAGATTTTATGTTGTCCTGGAGAGCTTGCAGAGCACTGGGGAAAGGCAGGCAGAGAATTCCCTGCTAGCACCTTCTCTGTGCCTGGGAAGCAGAAGTGTTCACATTGCTTCGCAGAATCGCTTTTGTGCAGAAAACAGTAACACTTGTTCAGAACGAAAGAAAGCACAGAGCCCCAGATTTTATGTTGTCCTGGAGAGCTTGCAGAGCACTGGGGAAAGGCAGGCAGAGAATTCCCTGCTAGCACCTTCTCTGTGCCTGTTCACATTGCTTCGCAGAATCGCTTTTGTGCAGAAAACAGTAACACTTGTTCAGACGAAAGAAAGCACAGAGCCCCAGATTTTATGTTGTCCTGGAGAGCTTGCAGAGCACTGGGGAAAGGCAGGCAGAGAATTCCCTGCTAGCACCTTCTCTGTGCCTGGGAAACAGAAGTGTTCACATTGCTTCGCAGAATCGCTTTTGTGCAGAAAACAGTAACACTTGTTCAGAAGGAAAGAAAGCACAGAGCCCCATATTTTATGTTGTGCTGGAGAGCTTGCAGAGTACTGGGGAAAAGCAGGCAGAGAATTCCCTGCTAGCACCTTCTCTGTGCCTGGGAAGCAGAAGTGTTCACATTGCTTGGCAGAATCGCTTTTGTGCAGAAAACAGTAACACTTGTTCAGAACAAAAGAAAGCACAGAGCCCCAGATTTTATGTTGTCCTGGAGAGCTTGCAGAGCACTGGGGAAAAGCAGGCAGAGAATTCCCTGCTAGCACCTTCTCTGTGCCTGGGGAAGCAGAAGTCTTCACATTGCTTCGCAGAATCGCTTTTGTGCAGACAACATTAACACTTTTTCAGAACAAAAGAAAGCACAGAGCCTCAGATTTTATGTTGTCCTGGAGAGCTTGCAGAGCACTGGGGAAAAGCAAGCAGAGAATTCCCTGCTAGCACCTTCTCTGTGCCTGGGAAACAGAAGTGTTCACATTGCTTCGCAGAATCGCTTTTGTGCAGAAAACAGTAACACTTGTTCAGAACGAAAGAAAGCACAGAGCCCCAGATTTTATGTTGTCCTGGAGAGCTTGCAGAGCACTGGGGAAAGGCAGGCAGAGAATTCCCTGCTAGCACCTTCCCTGTGCCTGGGAAAGAGAAGTGTTCCCATTCCTTCGCAGAATCGCTTTTGTGCAGAAAACAGTAACACTTGTTCAGAACGAAAGAAAGCACAGAGCCCCAGATTTTATGTTGTCCTGGAGAGCTTGCAGAGCACTGGGGAAAAGCAGGCAGAGAATTCCCTGCTAGCACCTTCTCTGTGCCTGGGAAACAGAAGTGTTCACATTGCTTCGCAGAATCGCTTTTGTGCAGAAAACAGTAACACTTGTTCAGAAGGAAAGAAAGCACAGAGCCCCATATTTTATGTTGTGCTGGAGAGCTTGCAGAGTACTGGGGAAAAGCAGGCAGAGAATTCCCTGCTAGCACCTTCTCTGTGCCTGGGAAACAGAAGTGTTCACATTGCTTCGCAGAATCGCTTTTGTGCAGAAAACAGTAACACTTGTTCAGACGAAAGAAAGCACAGAGCCCCAGATTTTATGTTGTCCTGGAGAGCTTGCAGAGCACTGGGGAAAGGCAGGCAGAGAATTCCCTGCTAGCACCTTCTCTGTGCCTGGGAAGCAGAAGTCTTCACATTGCTTCGCAGAATCGCTTTTGTGCAGAAAACAATAACACTTGTTCAGAACGAAAGAAAGCACAGAGCCCCAGATTTTATGTTGTCCTGGAGAGCTTGCAGAGCACTGGGGAAAAGCAGGCAGAGAATTCCCTGCTAGCACCTTCTCTGTGCCTGGGAAACAGAAGTGTTCACATTGCTTCGCAGAATCGCTTTTGTGCAGAAAACAGTAACACTTGTTCAGAACGAAAGAAAGCACAGAGCCCCAGATTTTATGTTGTCCTGGAGAGCTTGCAGAGCACTGGGGAAAGGCAGGCAGAGAATTCCCTGCTAGCACCTTCTCTGTGCCTGGGAAGCAGAAGTGTTCACATTGCTTCGCAGAATCGTTTTGTGCAGAAAACAATAACACCTGTTCAGAACGAAAGAAAGCACAGAGCCCCAGATTTTATGTTGTCCTAGAGAGCTTACAGAGCACTGGGGAAAAGCAGGCAGAGAATTCCCTGCTAGCACCTTCTCGGTGCCTGGGAAGCAGAAGTGTTCACATTTCTTAGCAGTATCGCTTTTGTGCAGAAAACAGTAACACTTGTTCAGAAGGAAAGAAAGCACAGAGCCCCAGATTTTATGTTGTGCTGGAGAGCTTGCAGAGTACTGGGGAAAAGCAGGCAGAGAATTCCCTGCTAGCACCTTCTCTGTGCCTGGGAAACAGAAGTGTTCACATTGCTTCGCAGAATCGCTTTTGTGCAGATAACAGTAACACTTGTTCAGAACGAAAGAAAGCACAGAGCCCCAGATTTTATGTTGTCCTGGAGAGCTTGCAGAGCACTGGGGAAAGGCAGGCAGAGAATTCCCTGCTAGCACCTTCTCTGTGCCTGTTCACATTCCTTCGCAGAATCGCTTTTGTGCAGAAAACTGTAACACTTGTTCAGAACGAAAGAAAGCACAGAGCCCCAGATTTTATGTTGTCCTGGAGAGCTTGCAGAGCACTGGGGAAAGGCAGGCAGAGAATTCCCTGCTAGCACCTTCTCGGTGCCTGGGAAGCAGAAGTGTTCACATTTCTTAGCAGTATCGCTTTTGTGCAGAAAACAGTAACACTTGTTCAGAAGGAAAGAAAGCACAGAGCCCCATATTTTATGTTGTGCTGGAGAGCTTGCAGAGTACTGGGGAAAAGCAGGCAGAGAATTCCCTGCTAGCACCTTCTCTGTGCCTGGGAAACAGAAGTGTTCACATTGCTTCGCAGAATCGCTTTTGTGCAGATAACAGTAACACTTGTTCAGAACAAAAGAAAGCACAGAGCCCCAGATTTTATGTTGTCCTGGAGAGCTTGCAGAGCACTGGGGAAAAGCAGGCAGAGAATTCCCTGCTAGCACCTTCTCTGTGCCTGGGAAGCAGAAGTGTTCACATTGCTTCGCAGAATCGCTTTTGTGCAGAAAACAGTAACACTTGTTCAGAAGGAAAGAAAGCACAGAGCCCCATATTTTATGTTGTGCTGGAGAGCTTGCAGAGTACTGGGGAAAAGCAGGCAGAGAATTCCCTGCTAGCACCTTCTCTGTGCCTGGGAAACAGAAGTGTTCACATTGCTTCGCAGAATCGCTTTTGTGCAGAAAACAGTAACACTTGTTCAGACGAAAGAAAGCACAGAGCCCCAGATTTTATGTTGTCCTGGAGAGCTTGCAGAGCACTGGGGAAAGGCAGGCAGAGAATTCCCTGCTAGCACCTTCTCTGTGCCTGGGAAGCAGAAGTCTTCACATTGCTTCGCAGAATCGCTTTTGTGCAGAAAACAATAACACTTGTTCAGAACGAAAGAAAGCACAGAGCCCCAGATTTTATGTTGTCCTGGAGAGCTTGCAGAGCACTGGGGAAAAGCAGGCAGAGAATTCCCTGCTAGCACCTTCTCTGTGCCTGGGAAACAGAAGTGTTCACATTGCTTCGCAGAATCGCTTTTGTGCAGAAAACAGTAACACTTGTTCAGAACGAAAGAAAGCACAGAGCCCCAGATTTTATGTTGTCCTGGAGAGCTTGCAGAGCACTGGGGAAAGGCAGGCAGAGAATTCCCTGCTAGCACCTTCTCTGTGCCTGGGAAGCAGAAGTGTTCACATTGCTTCGCAGAATCGTTTTGTGCAGAAAACAATAACACCTGTTCAGAACGAAAGAAAGCACAGAGCCCCAGATTTTATGTTGTCCTAGAGAGCTTACAGAGCACTGGGGAAAAGCAGGCAGAGAATTCCCTGCTAGCACCTTCTCTGTGCCTGGGAAACAGAAGTGTTCACATTGCTTCGCAGAATCGCTTTTGTGCAGAAAACAGTAACACTTGTTCAGAACGAAAGAAAGCACAGAGCCCCAGATTTTATGTTGTCCTGGAGAGCTTGCAGAGCACTGGGGAAAGGCAGGCAGAGAATTCCCTGCTAGCACCTTCTCTGTGCCTGTTCACATTCCTTCGCAGAATCGCTTTTGTGCAGAAAACTGTAACACTTGTTCAGAACGAAAGAAAGCACAGAGCCCCAGATTTTATGTTGTCCTGGAGAGCTTGCAGAGCACTGGGGAAAGGCAGGCAGAGAATTCCCTGCTAGCACGTTCTCGGTGCCTGGGAAGCAGAAGTGTTCACATTTCTTAGCAGTATCGCTTTTGTGCAGAAAACAGTAACACTTGTTCAGAAGGAAAGAAAGCACAGAGCCCCATATTTTATGTTGTGCTGGAGAGCTTGCAGAGTACTGGGGAAAAGCAGGCAGAGAATTCCCTGCTAGCACCTTCTCTGTGCCTGGGAAACAGAAGTGTTCACATTGCTTCGCAGAATCGCTTTTGTGCAGAAAACAGTAACACTTGTTCAGACGAAAGAAAGCACAGAGCCCCAGATTTTATGTTGTGCTGGAGAGCTTGCAGAGCACTGGGGAAAGGCAGGCAGAGAATTCCCTGCTAGCACCTTCTCTGTGCCTGGGAAGCAGAAGTGTTCACATTGCTTCGCAGAATCGCTTTTGTGCAGAAAACAATAACACCTGTTCAGAACGAAAGAAAGCACAGAGCCCCAGATTTTATGTTGTCCTGGAGAGCTTGCAGAGTACTGGGGAAAAGCAGGCAGAGAATTCCCTGCTAGCACCTTCTCTGTGCCTGGGAAACAGAAGTGTCCACATTTCTTCGCAGAATCGCTTTTGTGCAGAAAACAGTAACACTTGTTCAGACGAAAGAAAGCACAGAGCCCCAGATTTTATGTTGTCCTGGAGAGCTTGCAGAGCACTGGGGAAAGGCAGGCAGAGAATTCCCTGCTAGCACCTTCTCTGTGCCTGGGAAACAGAAGTGTTCACATTGCTTCGCAGAATCGCTTTTGTGCAGAAAACAGTAACACTTGTTCAGAAGGAAAGAAAGCACAGAGCCCCAGATTTTATGTTGTGCTGGAGAGCTTGCAGAGTACTGGGGAAAAGCAGGCAGAGAATTCCCTGCTAGCACCTTCTCTGTGCCTGGGAAGCAGAAGTGTTCAGATTGCTTGGCAGAATCGCTTTTGTGCAGAAAACAGTAACACTTGTTCAGAACGAAAGAAAGCACAGAGCCCCAGATTTTATGTTGTCCTGGAGAGCTTGCAGAGCACTGGGGAAAAGCAGGCAGAGAATTCCCTGCTAGCACCTTCTCTGTGCCTGGGAAGCAGAAGTCTTCACATTGCTTCGCAGAATCGCTTTTGTGCAGACAACAGTAACACTTTTTCAGAACAAAAGAAAGCACAGAGCCTCAGATTTTATGTTGTCCTGGAGAGCTTGCAGAGCACTGGGGAAAAGCAAGCAGAGAATTCCCTGCTAGCACCTTCTCTGTGCCTGGGAAACAGAAGTGTTCACATTGCTTCGCAGAATCGCTTTTGTGCAGAAAACAGTAACACTTGTACAGAACGAAAGAAAGCACAGAGCCCCAGATTTTATGTTGTCCTGGAGAGCTTGCAGAGCACTGGGGAAAGGCAGGCAGAGAATTCCCTGCTAGCACCTTCCCTGTGCCTGGGAAAGAGAAGTGTTCCCATTCCTTCGCAGAATCGCTTTTGTGCAGAAAACAGTAACACTTGTTCAGAAGGAAAGAAAGCACAGAGCCCCAGATTTTATGTTGTCCTGGAGAGCTTGCAGAGCACTGGGGAAAAGCAGGCAGAGAATTCCCTGCTAGCACCTTCTCTGTGCCTGGGAAGCAGAATTGTTCACATTGCTTGGCAGAATCGCTTTTGTGCACATAACAGTAACACTTTTTCAGAACAAAAGAAAGCACAGAGCCCCAGATTTTATGTTGTCCTGGAGAGCTTGCAGAGCACTGGGGAAAAGCAGGCAGAGAATTCCCTGCTAGCACCTTCTCTGTGCCTGGGAAACAGAAGGGTTAACATTTCTTAGCAGTATCGCTTTTGTGCAGAAAACATTAACACTTGTTCAGAAGAAAAGAAAGCACAGAGCCCCATATTTTATGTTGTGCTGGAGAGCTTGCAGAGTACTGGGGAAAAGCAGGCAGAGAATTCCCTGCTAGCACCTTCTCTGTGCCTGGGAAACAGAAGTGTTCACATTGCTTCGCAGAATCGCTTTTGTGCAGAAAACAGTAACACTTGTTCAGAACGAAAGAAAGCACAGAGCCCCAGATTTGCTGTTGTCCTGGAGAGCTTGCAGAGCACTGGGGAAAGGCAGGCAGAGAATTCCCTGCTAGCACCTTCTCTGTGCCTGGGAAACAGAAGTGTTCACATTGCTTCGCAGAATCGCTTTTGTGCAGAAAACAGTAACACTTGTTCAGAACGAAAGAAAGCACAGAGCCCCAGATTTTATGTTGTCCTGGAGAGCTTACAGAGCACTGGGGAAAAGCAGGCAGAGACTTCCCTGCTAGCACCTTCTCTGTGCCTGGGAAACAGAAGTGTTCACATTGCTTCGCACAATCGCTTTTGTGCAGAAAACAGTAACACTTGTTCAGACGAAAGAAAGCACAGAGCCCCAGATTTTATGTTGTCCTGGAGAGCTTGCAGAGCACTGGGGAAAGGCAGGCAGAGAATTCCCTGCTAGCACCTTCTCTGTGCCTGGGAAACAGAAGTGTTCACATTGCTTCGCAGAATCGCTTTTGTGCAGAAAACAGTAACACTTGTTCAGAAGGAAAGAAAGCACAGAGCCCCATATTTTATGTTGTGCTGGAGAGCTTGCAGAGTACTGGGGAAAAGCAGGCAGAGAATTCCCTGCTAGCACCTTCTCTGTGCCTGGGAAGCAGAAGTGTTCAGATTGCTTGGCAGAATCGCTTTTGTGCAGAAAACAGTAACACTTGTTCAGAACAAAAGAAAGCACAGAGCCCCAGATTTTATGTTGTCCTGGAGAGCTTGCAGAGCACTGGGGAAAAGCAGGCAGAGAATTCCCTGCTAGCACCTTCTCTGTGCCTGGGAAACAGAAGTGTTCACATTGCTTCGCTGAATCGCTTTTGTCCAGAAAACAGTAACACTTGTTCAGACGAAAGAAAGCACAGAGCCTCAGATTTTATGTTGTCCTGGAGAGCTTGCAGAGCACTGGGGAAAGGCAGGCAGAGAATTCCCTGCTAGCACCTTCTCTGTGCCTGGGAAGCAGAAGTCTTCACATTGCTTCGCAGAATCGCTTTTGTGCAGAAAACAATAACACTTGTTCAGAACGAAAGAAAGCGCAGAGCCCCAGATTTTATGTTGTCCTGGAGAGCTTGCAGAGCACTGGGGAAAAGCAGGCAGAGAATTCCCTGCTAGCACCTTCTCTGTGCCTGGGAAACAGAAGTGTTCACATTGCTTCGCAGAATCGCTTTTGTGCAGAAAACAGTAACACTTGTTCAGAACGAAAGAAAGCACAGAGCCCCAGATTTTATGTTGTCCTGGAGAGCTTGCAGAGCACTGGGGAAAGGCAGGCAGAGAATTCCCTGCTAGCACCTTCTCTGTGCCTGGGAAGCAGAAGTGTTCACATTGGTTCGCAGAATCGCTTTTGTGCAGAAAACAGTAACACTTGTTCAGAACGAAAGAAAGCACAGAGCCCCAGATTTTATGTTGTCCTGGAGAGCTTGCAGAGCACTGGGGAAAGGCAGGCAGAGAATTCCCTGCTAGCACCTTCTCTGTGCCTGTTCACATTGCTTCGCAGAATCGCTTTTGTGCAGAAAACTGTAACACTTGTTCAGAACGAAAGAAAGCACAGAGCCCCAGATTTTATGTTGTCCTGGAGAGCTTGCAGAGCACTGGGGAAAAGCAGGCAGAGAATTCCCTGCTAGCACCTTCTCTGTGCCTGGGAAACAGAAGTCTTCACATTGCTTCACAGAATCGCTTTTGTGCAGAAAACAGTAACACTTGTTCAGACGAAAGAAAGCACAGAGCCCCAGATTTTATGTTGTGCTGGAGAGCTTGCAGAGCACTGGGGAAAGGCAGGCAGAGAATTCCCTGCTAGCACCTTCTCTGTGCCTGGGAAGCAGAAGTCTTCACATTGCTTCGCAGAATCGCTTTTGTGCAGAAAACAGTAACACTTGTTCAGAACGAAAGAAAGCACAGAGCCCCAGATTTTATGTTGTCCTGGAGAGCTTGCAGAGCACTGGGGAAAAGCAGGCAGAGAATTCCCTGCTAGCACCTTCTCTGTGCCTGGGAAGCAGAAGTGTTCACATTGCTTCGCAGAATCGCTTTTGTGCAGAAAACAATAACACTTGTTCAGAACGAAAGAAAGCACAGAGCCCCAGATTTTATGTTGTCCTGGAGAGCTTGCAGAGCACTGGGGAAAGGCAGGCAGAGAATTCCCTGCTAGCACCTTCTCTGTGCCTGTTCACATTGCTTCGCAGAATCGTTTTTGTGCAGAAAACAGTAACACTTGTTCAGAACGAAAGAAAGCACAGAGCCCCAGATTCTATGTTGTCCTGGAGAGCTTGCAGAGCACTGGGGAAAGGCAGGCAGAGAATTTCCTGCTAGCACCTTCTCTGTGCCTGGGAAACAGAAGTGTTCACATTGCTTCGCAGAATCGCTTTTGTGCAGAAAACAGTAACACTTGTTCAGAAAGAAAGAAAGCACAGAGCCCCAGATTTTATGTTATCCTGGAGAGCTTGCAGAGCACTGGGGAAAAGCAGGCAGAGAATTCCCTGCTAGCACCTTCTCTGTGCCTGGGAAACAGAAGTCTTCACATTGCTTCGCAGAATCGCTTTTGTGCAGAAAACAGTAACACTTGTTCAGAACGAAAGAAAGCACAGAGCCCCAGATTTTATGTTGTCCTGGAGAGCTTGCAGAGCACTGGGGAAAGGCAGGCAGAGAATTCCCTGCTAGCACCTTCTCTGTGCCTGGGAAGCAGAAGTGTTCACATTGCTTCGCAGAATCGCTTTTGTGCAGAAAACAGTAACACTTGTTCAGAACGAAAGAAAG
The DNA here is from genome assembly GCF_047716275.1 of Strix uralensis. Lineage (NCBI taxonomy): Eukaryota > Metazoa > Chordata > Aves > Strigiformes > Strigidae > Strix > Strix uralensis. The sequence continues at coordinate 26,170,474 of NC_133981.1, read as the reverse complement.
CACAGAGCCCCAGATTTTATGTTGTCCTGGAGAGCTTACAGAGCACTGGGGAAAAGCAGGCAGAGAATTCCCTGCTAGCACCTTCTCTGTGCCTGGGAAACAGAAGTGTTCACATTGCTTCGCAGAATCGCTTTTGTGCAGAAAACAGTAACACTTGTTCAGAACGAAAGAAAGCACAGAGCCCCAGATTTTATGTTGTCCTGGAGAGCTTGCAGAGCACTGGGGAAAGGCAGGCAGAGAATTCCCTGCTAGCACCTTCCCTGTGCCTGGGAAAGTGAAGTGTTCCCATTGCTTCGCAGAATCGCTTTTGTGCAGAAAACAGTAACACTTGTTCAGAACGAAAGAAAGCACAGAGCCCCAGATTTTATGTTGTCCTGGAGAGCTTGCAGAGCACTGGGGAAAGGCAGGCAGAGAATTCCCTGCTAGCACCTTCTCTGTGCCTGGGAAGCAGAAGTGTTCACATTGCTTCGCAGAATCGCTTTTGTGCAGAAAACAATAACACCTGTTCAGAACGAAAGAAAGCACAGAGCCCCAGATTTTATGTTGTCCTGGAGAGCTTGCAGAGTACTGGGGAAAAGCAGGCAGAGAATTCCCTGCTAGCACCTTCTCTGTGCCTGGGAAACAGAAGTGTTCACATTTCTTCGCAGAATCGCTTTTGTGCAGAAAACAGTAACACTTGTTCAGAACGAAAGAAAGCACAGAGCCCCAGATTTTATGTTGTCCTGGAGAGCTTGCAGAGCACTGGGGAAAGGCAGGCAGAGAATTCCCTGCTAGCACCTTCTCTGTGCCTGTTCACATTGCTTCGCAGAATCGCTTTTGTGCAGAAAACAGTAACACTTGTTCAGACGAAAGAAAGCACAGAGCCCCAGATTTTATGTTGTCCTGGAGAGCTTGCAGAGCACTGGGGAAAGGCAGGCAGAGAATTTCCTGCTAGCACCTTCTCTGTGCCTGGGAAGCAGAAGTCTTCACATTGCTTCGCAGAATCGCTTTTGTGCAGAAAACAATAACACTTGTTCAGAACGAAAGAAAGCACAGAGCCCCAGATTTTATGTTGTCCTGGAGAGCTTGCAGAGCACTGGGGAAAGGCAGGCAGAGAATTCCCTGCTAGCACCTTCTCTGTGCCTGGGAAGCAGAAGTGTTCACATTGCTTCGCATAATCGTTTTGTGCAGAAAACAATAACACCTGTTCAGAAGGAAAGAAAGCACAGAGCCCCAGATTTTATGTTGTCCTGGAGAGCTTGCAGAGTACTGGGGAAAAGCAGGCAGAGAATTCCCTGCTAGCACCTTCTCTGTGCCTGGGAAACAGAAGTGTTCACATTTCTTCGCAGAATCGCTTTTGTGCAGAAAACAGTAACACTTGTTCAGAACGAAAGAAAGCACAGAGCCCCAGATTTTATGTTGTCCTGGAGAGCTTGCAGAGCACTGGGGAAAGGCAGGCAGAGAATCCCCTGCTAGCACCTTCTCTGTGCCTGGGAAACAGAAGTGTTCACATTTCTTCGCAGAATCGCTTTTGTGCAGAAAACAGTAACACTTGTTCAGAACGAAAGAAAGCGCAGAGCCCCAGATTTTATGTTGTCCTGGAGAGCTTGCAGAGCACTGGGGAAAGGCAGGCAGAGAATTCCCTGCTAGCACCTTCTCTGTGCCTGTTCACATTCCTTCGCAGAATCGCTTTTGTGCAGAAAACTGTAACACTTGTTCAGAACGAAAGAAAGCACAGAGCCCCAGATTTTATGTTGTCCTGGAGAGCTTGCAGAGCACTGGGGAAAGGCAGGCAGAGAATTCCCTGCTAGCACCTTCTCGGTGCCTGGGAAGCAGAAGTGTTCACATTTCTTAGCAGTATCGCTTTTGTGCAGAAAACAGTAACACTTGTTCAGAAGGAAAGAAAGCACAGAGCCCCAGATTTTATGTTGTGCTGGAGAGCTTGCAGAGTACTGGGGAAAAGCAGGCAGAGAATTCCCTGCTAGCACCTTCTCTGTGCCTGGGAAACAGAAGTGTTCACATTTCTTCGCAGAATCGCTTTTGCGCAGATAACAGTAACACTTGTTCAGACGAAAGAAAGCACAGAGCCCCAGATTTTATGTTGTCCTGGAGAGCTTGCAGAGCACTGGGGAAAGGCAGGCAGAGAATTCCCTGCTAGCACCTTCTCTGTGCCTGGGAAGCAGAAGTCTTCACATTTCTTCGCAGAATCGCCTTTGTGCAGAAAACAATAACACTTGTTCAGAACGAAAGAAAGCACAGAGCCCCAGATTTTATGTTGTCCTGGAGAGCTTGCAGAGCACTGGGGAAAAGCAGGCAGAGAATTCCCTGCTAGCACCTTCTCTGTGCCTGGGAAACAGAAGTGTTCACATTGCTTCGCAGAATCGCTTTTGTGCAGAAAACAGTAACACTTGTTCAGAACGAAAGAAAGCACAGAGCCCCAGATTTTATGTTGTCCTGGAGAGCTTGCAGAGCACTGGGGAAAGGCAGGCAGAGAATTCCCTGCTAGCACCTTCTCTGTGCCTGGGAAGCAGAAGTCTTCACATTGCTTCGCAGAATCGCTTTTGTGCAGAAAACAATAACACTTGTTCAGAACGAAAGAAAGCGCAGAGCCCCAGATTTTATGTTGTCCTGGAGAGCTTGCAGAGCACTGGGGAAAAGCAGGCAGAGAATTCCCTGCTAGCACCTTCTCTGTGCCTGGGAAACAGAAGTGTTCACATTGCTTCGCAGAATCGCTTTTGTGCAGAAAACAGTAACACTTGTTCAGAACGAAAGAAAGCACAGAGCCCCAGATTTTATGTTGTCCTGGAGAGCTTGCAGAGCACTGGGGAAAGGCAGGCAGAGAATTCCCTGCTAGCACCTTCTCTGTGCCTGGGAAGCAGAAGTGTTCACATTGGTTCGCAGAATCGCTTTTGTGCAGAAAACAGTAACACTTGTTCAGAACGAAAGAAAGCACAGAGCCCCAGATTTTATGTTGTCCTGGAGAGCTTGCAGAGCACTGGGGAAAGGCAGGCAGAGAATTCCCTGCTAGCACCTTCTCTGTGCCTGTTCACATTGCTTCGCAGAATCGCTTTTGTGCAGAAAACTGTAACACTTGTTCAGAACGAAAGAAAGCACAGAGCCCCAGATTTTATGTTGTCCTGGAGAGCTTGCAGAGCACTGGGGAAAAGCAGGCAGAGAATTCCCTGCTAGCACCTTCTCTGTGCCTGGGAAACAGAAGTGTTCCCATTGCTTCGCAGAATCGCTTTTGTGCAGAAAACAGTAACACTTGTTCAGACGAAAGAAAGCACAGAGCCCCAGATTTTATGTTGTGCTGGAGAGCTTGCAGAGCACTGGGGAAAGGCAGGCAGAGAATTCCCTGCTAGCACCTTCTCTGTGCCTGGGAAGCAGAAGTGTTCACATTGCTTCGCAGAATCGCTTTTGTGCAGAAAACAGTAACACTTGTTCAGAACGAAAGAAAGCACAGAGCCCCAGATTTTATGTTGTCCTGGAGAGCTTGCAGAGCACTGGGGAAAAGCAGGCAGAGAATTCCCTGCTAGCACCTTCTCTGTGCCTGGGAAGCAGAAGTGTTCACATTGCTTCACAGAATCGCTTTTGTGCAGAAAACAATAACACTTGTTCAGAACGAAAGAAAGCACAGAGCCCCAGATTTTATGTTGTCCTGGAGAGCTTGCAGAGCACTGGGGAAAGGCAGGCAGAGAATTCCCTGCTAGCACCTTCTCTGTGCCTGTTCACATTGCTTCGCAGAATCGTTTTTGTGCAGAAAACAGTAACACTTGTTCAGAACGAAAGAAAGCACAGAGCCCCAGATTCTATGTTGTCCTGGAGAGCTTGCAGAGCACTGGGGAAAGGCAGGCAGAGAATTTCCTGCTAGCACCTTCTCTGTGCCTGGGAAACAGAAGTGTTCACATTGCTTCGCAGAATCGCTTTTGTGCAGAAAACAGTAACACTTGTTCAGAAAGAAAGAAAGCACAGAGCCCCAGATTTTATGTTATCCTGGAGAGCTTGCAGAGCACTGGGGAAAAGCAGGCAGAGAATTCCCTGCTAGCACCTTCTCTGTGCCTGGGAAACAGAAGTGTTCACATTGCTTCGCAGAATCGCTTTTGTGCAGAAAACAGTAACACTTGTTCAGAACGAAAGAAAGCACAGAGCCCCAGATTTTATGTTGTCCTGGAGAGCTTGCAGAGCACTGGGGAAAGGCAGGCAGAGAATTCCCTGCTAGCACCTTCTCTGTGCCTGGGAAGCAGAAGTGTTCACATTGCTTCGCAGAATCGCTTTTGTGCAGAAAACAGTAACACTTGTTCAGAACGAAAGAAAGCACAGAGCCCCAGATTTTATGTTGTCCTGGAGAGCTTGCAGAGCACTGGGGAAAGGCAGGCAGAGAATTCCCTGCTAGCACCTTCCCTGTGCCTGGGAAAGTGAAGTGTTCCCATTGCTTCGCAGAATCGCTTTTGTGCAGAAAACAGTAACACTTGTTCAGAACGAAAGAAAGCACAGAGCCCCAGATTTTATGTTGTCCTGGAGAGCTTGCAGAGCACTGGGGAAAGGCAGGCAGAGAATTCCCTGCTAGCACCTTCTCTGTGCCTGGGAAGCAGAAGTGTTCACATTGCTTCGCAGAATCGCTTTTGTGCAGAAAACAATAACACCTGTTCAGAACGAAAGAAAGCACAGAGCCCCAGATTTTATGTTGTCCTGGAGAGCTTGCAGAGTACTGGGGAAAAGCAGGCAGAGAATTCCCTGCTAGCACCTTCTCTGTGCCTGGGAAACAGAAGTGTTCACATTTCTTCGCAGAATCGCTTTTGTGCAGAAAACAGTAACACTTGTTCAGAACGAAAGAAAGCACAGAGCCCCAGATTTTATGTTGTCCTGGAGAGCTTGCAGAGCACTGGGGAAAGGCAGGCAGAGAATTCCCTGCTAGCACCTTCTCTGTGCCTGTTCACATTGCTTCGCAGAATCGCTTTTGTGCAGAAAACAGTAACACTTGTTCAGACGAAAGAAAGCACAGAGCCCCAGATTTTATGTTGTCCTGGAGAGCTTGCAGAGCACTGGGGAAAGGCAGGCAGAGAATTTCCTGCTAGCACCTTCTCTGTGCCTGGGAAGCAGAAGTCTTCACATTGCTTCGCAGAATCGCTTTTGTGCAGAAAACAATAACACTTGTTCAGAACGAAAGAAAGCACAGAGCCCCAGATTTTATGTTGTCCTGGAGAGCTTGCAGAGCACTGGGGAAAGGCAGGCAGAGAATTCCCTGCTAGCACCTTCTCTGTGCCTGGGAAGCAGAAGTGTTCACATTGCTTCGCATAATCGTTTTGTGCAGAAAACAATAACACCTGTTCAGAACGAAAGAAAGCACAGAGCCCCAGATTTTATGTTGTCCTGGAGAGCTTGCAGAGTACTGGGGAAAAGCAGGCAGAGAATTCCCTGCTAGCACCTTCTCTGTGCCTGGGAAACAGAAGTGTTCACATTTCTTCGCAGAATCGCTTTTGTGCAGAAAACAGTAACACTTGTTCAGAACGAAAGAAAGCACAGAGCCCCAGATTTTATGTTGTCCTGGAGAGCTTGCAGAGCACTGGGGAAAGGCAGGCAGAGAATCCCCTGCTAGCACCTTCTCTGTGCCTGGGAAACAGAAGTGTTCACATTTCTTCGCAGAATCGCTTTTGTGCAGAAAACAGTAACACTTGTTCAGAACGAAAGAAAGCGCAGAGCCCCAGATTTTATGTTGTCCTGGAGAGCTTGCAGAGCACTGGGGAAAGGCAGGCAGAGAATTCCCTGCTAGCACCTTCTCTGTGCCTGTTCACATTCCTTCGCAGAATCGCTTTTGTGCAGAAAACAGTAACACTTGTTCAGAACGAAAGAAAGCACAGAGCCCCAGATTTTATGTTGTCCTGGAGAGCTTGCAGAGCACTGGGGAAAGGCAGGCAGAGAATTCCCTGCTAGCACCTTCTCGGTGCCTGGGAAGCAGAAGTGTTCACATTTCTTAGCAGTATCGCTTTTGTGCAGAAAACAGTAACACTTGTTCAGAAGGAAAGAAAGCACAGAGCCCCAGATTTTATGTTGTGCTGGAGAGCTTGCAGAGTACTGGGGAAAAGCAGGCAGAGAATTCCCTGCTAGCACCTTCTCTGTGCCTGGGAAACAGAAGTGTTCACATTGCTTCGCAGAATCGCTTTTGCGCAGATAACAGTAACACTTGTTCAGACGAAAGAAAGCACAGAGCCCCAGATTTTATGTTGTCCTGGAGAGCTTGCAGAGCACTGGGGAAAGGCAGGCAGAGAATTCCCTGCTAGCACCTTCTCTGTGCCTGGGAAGCAGAAGTCTTCACATTGCTTCGCAGAATCGCCTTTGTGCAGAAAACAATAACACTTGTTCAGAACGAAAGAAAGCACAGAGCCCCAGATTTTATGTTGTCCTGGAGAGCTTGCAGAGCACTGGGGAAAAGCAGGCAGAGAATTCCCTGCTAGCACCTTCTCTGTGCCTGGGAAACAGAAGTGTTCACATTGCTTCGCAGAATCGCTTTTGTGCAGAAAACAGTAACACTTGTTCAGAACGAAAGAAAGCACAGAGCCCCAGATTTTATGTTGTCCTGGAGAGCTTGCAGAGCACTGGGGAAAGGCAGGCAGAGAATTCCCTGCTAGCACCTTCTCTGTGCCTGGGAAGCAGAAGTGTTCACATTGCTTCGCAGAATCGCTTTTGTGCAGAAAACAGTAACACTTGTTCAGAACGAAAGAAAGCACAGAGCCCCAGATTTTATGTTGTCCTGGAGAGCTTGCAGAGCACTGGGGAAAGGCAGGCAGAGAATTCCCTGCTAGCACCTTCCCTGTGCCTGGGAAAGTGAAGTGTTCCCATTGCTTCGCAGAATCGCTTTTGTGCAGAAAACAGTAACACTTGTTCAGAACGAAAGAAAGCACAGAGCCCCAGATTTTATGTTGTCCTGGAGAGCTTGCAGAGCACTGGGGAAAAGCAGGCAGAAAATTCCCTGCTAGCACCTTCTCTGTGCCTGGGAAACAGAAGTGTTCCCATTGCTTCGCAGAATCGCTTTTGTGCAGAAAACAGTAACACTTGTTCAGACGAAAGAAAGCACAGAGCCCCAGATTTTATGTTGTGCTGGAGAGCTTGCAGAGCACTGGGGAAAGGCAGGCAGAGAATTCCCTGCTAGCACCTTCTCTGTGCCTGGGAAGCAGAAGTGTTCACATTGCTTCGCAGAATCGCTTTTGTGCAGAAAACAGTAACACTTGTTCAGAACGAAAGAAAGCACAGAGCCCCAGATTTTATGTTGTCCTGGAGAGCTTGCAGAGCACTGGGGAAAAGCAGGCAGAGAATTCCCTGCTAGCACCTTCTCTGTGCCTGGGAAGCAGAAGTGTTCACATTGCTTCGCAGAATCGCTTTTGTGCAGAAAACAATAACACTTGTTCAGAACGAAAGAAAGCACAGAGCCCCAGATTTTATGTTGTCCTGGAGAGCTTGCAGAGCACTGGGGAAAGGCAGGCAGAGAATTCCCTGCTAGCACCTTCTCTGTGCCTGTTCACATTGCTTCGCAGAATCGTTTTTGTGCAGAAAACAGTAACACTTGTTCAGAACGAAAGAAAGCACAGAGCCCCAGATTCTATGTTGTCCTGGAGAGCTTGCAGAGCACTGGGGAAAGGCAGGCAGAGAATTTCCTGCTAGCACCTTCTCTGTGCCTGGGAAACAGAAGTGTTCACATTGCTTCGCATAATCGTTTTGTGCAGAAAACAATAACACCTGTTCAGAACGAAAGAAAGCACAGAGCCCCAGATTTTATGTTGTCCTGGAGAGCTTGCAGAGTACTGGGGAAAAGCAGGCAGAGAATTCCCTGCTAGCACCTTCTCTGTGCCTGGGAAACAGAAGTGTTCACATTTCTTCGCAGAATCGCTTTTGTGCAGAAAACAGTAACACTTGTTCAGAACGAAAGAAAGCACAGAGCCCCAGATTTTATGTTGTCCTGGAGAGCTTGCAGAGCACTGGGGAAAGGCAGGCAGAGAATCCCCTGCTAGCACCTTCTCTGTGCCTGGGAAACAGAAGTGTTCACATTTCTTCGCAGAATCGCTTTTGTGCAGAAAACAGTAACACTTGTTCAGAACGAAAGAAAGCGCAGAGCCCCAGATTTTATGTTGTCCTGGAGAGCTTGCAGAGCACTGGGGAAAGGCAGGCAGAGAATTCCCTGCTAGCACCTTCTCTGTGCCTGTTCACATTCCTTCGCAGAATCGCTTTTGTGCAGAAAACTGTAACACTTGTTCAGAACGAAAGAAAGCACAGAGCCCCAGATTTTATGTTGTCCTGGAGAGCTTGCAGAGCACTGGGGAAAGGCAGGCAGAGAATTCCCTGCTAGCACCTTCTCGGTGCCTGGGAAGCAGAAGTGTTCACATTTCTTAGCAGTATCGCTTTTGTGCAGAAAACAGTAACACTTGTTCAGAAGGAAAGAAAGCACAGAGCCCCAGATTTTATGTTGTGCTGGAGAGCTTGCAGAGTACTGGGGAAAAGCAGGCAGAGAATTCCCTGCTAGCACCTTCTCTGTGCCTGGGAAACAGAAGTGTTCACATTTCTTCGCAGAATCGCTTTTGCGCAGATAACAGTAACACTTGTTCAGACAAAAGAAAGCACAGAGCCCCAGATTTTATGTTGTCCTGGAGAGCTTGCAGAGCACTGGGGAAAGGCAGGCAGAGAATTCCCTGCTAGCACCTTCTCTGTGCCTGGGAAGCAGAAGTCTTCACATTGCTTCGCAGAATCGCCTTTGTGCAGAAAACAATAACACTTGTTCAGAACGAAAGAAAGCACAGAGCCCCAGATTTTATGTTGTCCTGGAGAGCTTGCAGAGCACTGGGGAAAAGCAGGCAGAGAATTCCCTGCTAGCACCTTCTCTGTGCCTGGGAAACAGAAGTGTTCACATTGCTTCGCAGAATCGCTTTTGTGCAGAAAACAGTAACACTTGTTCAGAACGAAAGAAAGCACAGAGCCCCAGATTTTATGTTGTCCTGGAGAGCTTGCAGAGCACTGGGGAAAGGCAGGCAGAGAATTCCCTGCTAGCACCTTCTCTGTGCCTGGGAAGCAGAAGTGTTCACATTGCTTCGCAGAATCGTTTTGTGCAGAAAACAATAACACCTGTTCAGAACGAAAGAAAGCACAGAGCCCCAGATTTTATGTTGTGCTGGAGAGCTTGCAGAGCACTGGGGAAAAGCAGGCAGAGAATTCCCTGCTAGCACCTTCTCTGTGCCTGGGAAGCAGAAGTGTTCACATTGCTTCGCAGAATCGCTTTTGTGCAGAAAACAGTAACACTTGTTCAGAACGAAAGAAAGCACAGAGCCCCAGATTTTATGTTGTCCTGGAGAGCTTGCAGAGCACTGGGGAAAGGCAGGCAGAGAATTCCCTGCTAGCACCTTCTCTGTGCCTGGGAAGCAGAAGTCTTCACATTGCTTCGCAGAATCGCTTTTGTGCAGAAAACAATAACACTTGTTCAGAACGAAAGAAAGCACAGAGCCCCAGATTTTATGTTGTCCTGGAGAGCTTGCAGAGCACTGGGGAAAGGCAGGCAGAGAATTCCCTGCTAGCACCTTCTCTGTGCCTGGGAAGCAGAAGTGTTCACATTGCTTCGCAGAATCGTTTTGTGCAGAAAACAATAACACCTGTTCAGAACGAAAGAAAGCACAGAGCCCCAGATTTTATGTTGTCCTGGAGAGCTTGCAGAGTACTGGGGAAAAGCAGGCAGAGAATTCCCTGCTAGCACCTTCTCTGTGCCTGTTCACATTCCTTCGCAGAATCGCTTTTGTGCAGAAAACTGTAACACTTGTTCAGAACGAAAGAAAGCACAGAGCCCCAGATTTTATGTTGTCCTGGAGAGCTTGCAGAGCACTGGGGAAAGGCAGGCAGAGAATTCCCTGCTAGCACCTTCTCGGTGCCTGGGAAGCAGAAGTGTTCACATTTCTTAGCAGTATCGCTTTTGTGCAGAAAACAGTAACACTTGTTCAGAAGGAAAGAAAGCACAGAGCCCCATATTTTATGTTGTGCTGGAGAGCTTGCAGAGTACTGGGGAAAAGCAGGCAGAGAATTCCCTGCTAGCACCTTCTCTGTGCCTGGGAAACAGAAGTGTTCACATTGCTTCGCAGAATCGCTTTTGTGCAGATAACAGTAACACTTGTTCAGAACAAAAGAAAGCACAGAGCCCCAGATTTTATGTTGTCCTGGAGAGCTTGCAGAGCACTGGGGAAAAGCAGGCAGAGAATTCCCTGCTAGCACCTTCTCTGTGCCTGGGAAACAGAAGTGTTCACATTGCTTCGCAGAATCGCTTTTGTGCAGAAAACAGTAACACTTGTTCAGAAGGAAAGAAAGCACAGAGCCCCATATTTTATGTTGTGCTGGAGAGCTTGCAGAGTACTGGGGAAAAGCAGGCAGAGAATTCCCTGCTAGCACCTTCTCTGTGCCTGGGAAGCAGAAGTCTTCACATTGCTTCGCAGAATCGCTTTTGTGCAGAAAACAATAACACTTGTTCAGAACGAAAGAAAGCACAGAGCCCCAGATTTTATGTTGTCCTGGAGAGCTTGCAGAGCACTGGGGAAAAGCAGGCAGAGAATTCCCTGCTAGCACCTTCTCTGTGCCTGGGAAACAGAAGTGTTCACATTGCTTCGCAGAATCGCTTTTGTGCAGAAAACAGTAACACTTGTTCAGAACGAAAGAAAGCACAGAGCCCCAGATTTTATGTTGTCCTGGAGAGCTTGCAGAGCACTGGGGAAAGGCAGGCAGAGAATTCCCTGCTAGCACCTTCTCTGTGCCTGGGAAGCAGAAGTGTTCACATTGCTTCGCAGAATCGTTTTGTGCAGAAAACAATAACACCTGTTCAGAACGAAAGAAAGCACAGAGCCCCAGATTTTATGTTGTCCTGGAGAGCTTACAGAGCACTGGGGAAAAGCAGGCAGAGAATTCCCTGCTAGCACCTTCTCTGTGCCTGGGAAACAGAAGTGTTCACATTGCTTCGCAGAATCGCTTTTGTGCAGAAAACAGTAACACTTGTTCAGAACGAAAGAAAGCACAGAGCCCCAGATTTTATGTTGTCCTGGAGAGCTTGCAGAGCACTGGGGAAAGGCAGGCAGAGAATTCCCTGCTAGCACCTTCTCTGTGCCTGTTCACATTCCTTCGCAGAATCGCTTTTGTGCAGAAAACTGTAACACTTGTTCAGAACGAAAGAAAGCACAGAGCCCCAGATTTTATGTTGTCCTGGAGAGCTTGCAGAGCACTGGGGAAAGGCAGGCAGAGAATTCCCTGCTAGCACGTTCTCGGTGCCTGGGAAGCAGAAGTGTTCACATTTCTTAGCAGTATCGCTTTTGTGCAGAAAACAGTAACACTTGTTCAGAAGGAAAGAAAGCACAGAGCCCCAGATTTTATGTTGTGCTGGAGAGCTTGCAGAGTACTGGGGAAAAGCAGGCAGAGAATTCCCTGCTAGCACCTTCTCTGTGCCTGGGAAACAGAAGTGTTCACATTGCTTCGCAGAATCGCTTTTGTGCAGAAAACAGTAACACTTGTTCAGAAGGAAAGAAAGCACAGAGCCCCAGATTTTATGTTGTGCTGGAGAGCTTGCAGAGCACTGGGGAAAGGCAGGCAGAGAATTCCCTGCTAGCACCTTCTCTGTGCCTGGGAAGCAGAAGTGTTCACATTGCTTCGCAGAATCGCTTTTGTGCAGAAAACAATAACACCTGTTCAGAACGAAAGAAAGCACAGAGCCCCAGATTTTATGTTGTCCTGGAGAGCTTGCAGAGTACTGGGGAAAAGCAGGCAGAGAATTCCCTGCTAGCACCTTCTCTGTGCCTGGGAAACAGAAGTGTCCACATTTCTTCGCAGAATCGCTTTTGTGCAGAAAACATTAACACTTGTTCAGAACGAAAGAAAGCACAGAGCCCCAGATTTTATGTTGTCCTGGAGAGCTTGCAGAGCACTGGGGAAAGGCAGGCAGAGAATTCCCTGCTAGCACCTTCTCTGTGCCTGTTCACATTCCTTCGCAGAATCGCTTTTGTGCAGAAAACAGTAACACTTGTTCAGACGAAAGAAAGCACAGAGCCCCAGATTTTATGTTGTCCTGGAGAGCTTGCAGAGCACTGGGGAAAGGCAGGCAGAGAATTCCCTGCTAGCACCTTCTCTGTGCCTGGGAAACAGAAGTGTTCACATTGCTTCGCAGAATCGCTTTTGTGCAGAAAACAGTAACACTTGTTCAGAAGGAAAGAAAGCACAGAGCCCCATATTTTATGTTGTGCTGGAGAGCTTGCAGAGTACTGGGGAAAAGCAGGCAGAGAATTCCCTGCTAGCACCTTCTCTGTGCCTGGGAATCAGAAGTGTTCAGATTGCTTGGCAGAATCGCTTTTGTGCAGAAAACAGTAACACTTGTTCAGAACAAAAGAAAGCACAGAGCCCCAGATTTTATGTTGTCCTGGAGAGCTTGCAGAGCACTGGGGAAAAGCAGGCAGAGAATTCCCTGCTAGCACCTTCTCTGTGCCTGGGAAGCAGAAGTCTTCACATTGCTTCGCAGAATCGCTTTTGTGCAGACAACAGTAACACTTTTTCAGAACAAAAGAAAGCACAGAGCCTCAGATTTTATGTTGTCCTGGAGAGCTTGCAGAGCACTGGGGAAAAGCAAGCAGAGAATTCCCTGCTAGCACCTTCTCTGTGCCTGGGAAACAGAAGTGTTCACATTGCTTCGCAGAATCGCTTTTGTGCAGAAAACAGTAACACTTGTTCAGAACGAAAGAAAGCACAGAGCCCCAGATTTTATGTTGTCCTGGAGAGCTTGCAGAGCACTGGGGAAAGGCAGGCAGAGAATTCCCTGCTAGCACCTTCCCTGTGCCTGGGAAAGAGAAGTGTTCCCATTCCTTCGCAGAATCGCTTTTGTGCAGAAAACAGTAACACTTGTTCAGAAGGAAAGAAAGCACAGAGCCCCAGATTTTATGTTGTCCTGGAGAGCTTGCAGAGCACTGGGGAAAAGCAGGCAGAGAATTCCCTGCTAGCACCTTCTCTGTGCCTGGGAAGCAGAATTGTTCACATTGCTTGGCAGAATCGCTTTTGTGCACATAACAGTAACACTTTTTCAGAACAAAAGAAAGCACAGAGCCCCAGATTTTATGTTGTCCTGGAGAGCTTGCAGAGCACTGGGGAAAAGCAGGCAGAGAATTCCCTGCTAGCACCTTCTCTGTGCCTGGGAAGCAGAAGTCTTCACATTGCTTCGCAGAATCGCTTTTGTGCAGAAAACAGTAACACTTGTTCAGAACGAAAGAAAGCACAGAGCCCCAGATTTTATGTTGTCCTGGAGAGCTTGCAGAGCACTGGGGAAAAGCAGGCAGAGAATTCCCTGCTAGCACCTTCTCTGTGCCTGGGAAGCAGAAGTGTTCACATTGCTTCGCAGAATCGCTTTTGTGCAGAAAACAATAACACTTGTTCAGAACGAAAGAAAGCACAGAGCCCCAGATTTTATGTTGTCCTGGAGAGCTTGCAGAGCACTGGGGAAAGGCAGGCAGAGAATTCCCTGCTAGCACCTTCTCTGTGCCTGTTCACATTGCTTCGCAGAATCGCTTTTGTGCAGAAAACTGTAACACTTGTTCAGAACGAAAGAAAGCACAGAGCCCCAGATTTTATGTTGTCCTGGAGAGCTTGCAGAGCACTGGGGAAAAGCAGGCAGAGAATTCCCTGCTAGCACCTTCTCTGTGCCTGGGAAGCAGAAGTCTTCACATTGCTTCGCAGAATCGCTTTTGTGCAGAAAACAGTAACACTTGTTCAGAACGAAAGAAAGCACAGAGCCCCAGATTTTATGTTGTCCTGGAGAGCTTGCAGAGCACTGGGGAAAAGCAGGCAGAGAATTCCCTGCTAGCACCTTCTCTGTGCCTGGGAAGCAGAAGTGTTCACATTGCTTCGCAGAATCGCTTTTGTGCAGAAAACAATAACACTTGTTCAGAACGAAAGAAAGCACAGAGCCCCAGATTTTATGTTGTCCTGGAGAGCTTGCAGAGCACTGGGGAAAGGCAGGCAGAGAATTCCCTGCTAGCACCTTCTCTGTGCCTGGGAAACAGAAGTGTTCACATTGCTTCGCAGAATCGCTTTTGTGCAGAAAACAGTAACACTTGTTCAGAACGAAAGAAAGCACAGAGCCCCAGATTTTATGTTGTCCTGGAGAGCTTGCAGAGCACTGGGGAAAGGCAGGCAGAGAATTTCCTGCTAGCACCTTCTCTGTGCCTGGGAAGCAGAAGTGTTCACATTGCTTCGCAGAATCGCTTTTGTGCAGAAAACAGTAACACTTGTTCAGAACGAAAGAAAGCACAGAGCCCCAGATTTTATGTTGTCCTGGAGAGCTTACAGAGCACTGGGGAAAAGCAGGCAGAGAATTCCCTGCTAGCACCTTCTCTGTGCCTGGGAAACAGAAGTGTTCACATTGCTTCGCAGAATCGCTTTTGTGCAGAAAACAGTAACACTTGTTCAGAACGAAAGAAAGCACAGAGCCCCAGATTTTATGTTGTCCTGGAGAGCTTGCAGAGCACTGGGGAAAAGCAGGCAGAGAATTCCCTGCTAGCACCTTCTCTGTGCCTGTTCACATTCCTTCGCAGAATCGCTTTTGTGCAGAAAACTGTAACACTTGTTCAGAACGAAAGAAAGCACAGAGCCCCAGATTTTATGTTGTCCTGGAGAGCTTGCAGAGCACTGGGGAAAGGCAGGCAGAGAATTCCCTGCTAGCACGTTCTCGGTGCCTGGGAAGCAGAAGTGTTCACATTTCTTAGCAGTATCGCTTTTGTGCAGAAAACAGTAACACTTGTTCAGAAGGAAAGAAAGCACAGAGCCCCATATTTTATTTTGTGCTGGAGAGCTTGCAGAGTACTGGGGAAAAGCAGGCAGAGAATTCCCTGCTAGCACCTTCTCTGTGCCTGGGAAACAGAAGTGTTCACATTGCTTCGCAGAATCGCTTTTGTGCAGAAAACAGTAACACTTGTTCAGACGAAAGAAAGCACAGAGCCCCAGATTTTATGTTGTGCTGGAGAGCTTGCAGAGCACTGGGGAAAGGCAGGCAGAGAATTCCCTGCTAGCACCTTCTCTGTGCCTGGGAAGCAGAAGTGTTCACATTGCTTCGCAGAATCGCTTTTGTGCAGAAAACAATAACACCTGTTCAGAACGAAAGAAAGCACAGAGCCCCAGATTTTATGTTGTCCTGGAGAGCTTGCAGAGTACTGGGGAAAAGCAGGCAGAGAATTCCCTGCTAGCACCTTCTCTGTGCCTGGGAAACAGAAGTGTCCACATTTCTTCGCAGAATCGCTTTTGTGCAGAAAACATTAACACTTGTTCAGAACGAAAGAAAGCACAGAGCCCCAGATTTTATGTTGTCCTGGAGAGCTTGCAGAGCACTGGGGAAAGGAAGGCAGAGAATTCCCTGCTAGCACCTTCTCTGTGCCTGTTCACATTGCTTCGCAGAATCGCTTTTGTGCAGAAAACAGTAACACTTGTTCAGACGAAAGAAAGCACAGAGCCCCAGATTTTATGTTGTCCTGGAGAGCTTGCAGAGCACTGGGGAAAGGCAGGCAGAGAATTCCCTGCTAGCACCTTCTCTGTGCCTGGGAAACAGAAGTGTTCACATTGCTTCGCAGAATCGCTTTTGTGCAGACAACAGTAACACTTTTTCAGAACAAAAGAAAGCACAGAGCCCCAGATTTTATGTTGTCCTGGAGAGCTTGCAGAGCACTGGGGAAAAGCAAGCAGAGAATTCCCTGCTAGCACCTTCTCTGTGCCTGGGAAACAGAAGTGTTCACATTGCTTGGCAGAATCGCTTTTGTGCAGAAAACAGTAACACTTGTTCAGAACGAAAGAAAGCACAGAGCCCCAGATTTTATGTTGTCCTGGAGAGCTTGCAGAGCACTGGGGAAAGGCAGGCAGAGAATTCCCTGCTAGCACCTTCCCTGTGCCTGGGAAAGAGAAGTGTTCCCATTCCTTCGCAGAATCGCTTTTGTGCAGAAAACAGTAACACTTGTTCAGAAGGAAAGAAAGCACAGAGCCCCAGATTTTATGTTGTCCTGGAGAGCTTGCAGAGCACTGGGGAAAAGCAGGCAGAGAATTCCCTGCTAGCACCTTCTCTGTGCCTGGGAAGCAGAATTGTTCACATTGCTTGGCAGAATCGCTTTTGTGCACATAACAGTAACACTTTTTCAGAACAAAAGAAAGCACAGAGCCCCAGATTTTATGTTGTCCTGGAGAGCTTGCAGAGCACTGGGGAAAAGCAGGCAGAGAATTCCCTGCTAGCACCTTCTCTGTGCCTGGGAAACAGAAGGGTTAACATTTCTTAGCAGTATCGCTTTTGTGCAGAAAACATTAACACTTGTTCAGAAGAAAAGAAAGCACAGAGCCCCAGATTTTATGTTGTCCTGGAGAGCTTGCAGAGCACTGGGGAAAAGCAGGCAGAGAATTCCCTGCTAGCACCTTCTCTGTGCCTGGGAAGCAGAAGTGTTCACATTGCTTCGCAGAATCGCTTTTGTGCAGAAAACAGTAACACTTGTTCAGAACGAAAGAAAGCACAGAGCCCCAGATTTTATGTTGTCCTGGAGAGCTTACAGAGCACTGGGGAAAAGCAGGCAGAGAATTCCCTGCTAGCACCTTCTCTGTGCCTGGGAAACAGAAGTGTTCACATTGCTTCGCAGAATCGCTTTTGTGCAGAAAACAGTAACACTTGTTCAGAAGGAAAGAAAGCACAGAGCCCCAGATTTTATGTTGTCCTGGAGAGCTTGCAGAGCACTGGGGAAAAGCAGGCAGAGAATTCCCTGCTAGCACCTTCTCTGTGCCTGGGAAACAGAAGGGTTAACATTTCTTAGCAGTATCGCTTTTGTGCAGAAAACAGTAACACTTGTTCAGAAGGAAAGAAAGCACAGAGCCCCATATTTTATGTTGTGCTGGAGAGCTTGCAGAGTACTGGGGAAAAGCAGGCAGAGAATTCCCTGCTAGCACCTTCTCTGTGCCTGGGAAACAGAAGTGTTCACATTGCTTCGCAGAATCGCTTTTGTGCAGATAACAGTAACACTTGTTCAGAACAAAAGAAAGCACAGAGCCCCAGATTTTATGTTGTCCTGGAGAGCTTGCAGAGCACTGGGGAAAAGCAGGCAGAGAATTCCCTGCTAGCACCTTCTCTGTGCCTGGGAAACAGAAGTGTTCACATTGCTTCGCAGAATCGCTTTTGTGCAGAAAACAGTAACACTTGTTCAGAACGAAAGAAAGCACAGAGCCCCAGATTTTATGTTGTCCTGGAGAGCTTGCAGAGCACTGGGGAAAGGCAGGCAGAGAATTCCCTGCTAGCACCTTCTCTGTGCCTGGGAAGCAGAAGTGTTCACATTGCTTCGCAGAATCGCTTTTGTGCAGAAAACAGTAACACTTGTTCAGAACGAAAGAAAGCACAGAGCCCCAGATTTTATGTTGTCCTGGAGAGCTTGCAGAGCACTGGGGAAAGGCAGGCAGAGAATTCCCTGCTAGCACCTTCTCTGTGCCTGTTCACATTGCTTCGCAGAATCGCTTTTGTGCAGAAAACAGTAACACTTGTTCAGAACGAAAGAAAGCACAGAGCCCCAGATTTTATGTTGTCCTGGAGAGCTTGCAGAGCACTGGGGAAAAGCAGGCAGAGAATTCCCTGCTAGCACCTTCTCTGTGCCTGGGAAACAGAAGTGTTCCCATTGCTTCGCAGAATCGCTTTTGTGCAGAAAACAGTAACACTTGTTCAGACGAAAGAAAGCACAGAGCCCCAGATTTTATGTTGTGCTGGAGAGCTTGCAGAGCACTGGGGAAAGGCAGGCAGAGAATTCCCTGCTAGCACCTTCTCTGTGCCTGGGAAGCAGAAGTCTTCACATTGCTTCGCAGAATCGCTTTTGTGCAGAAAACAGTAACACTTGTTCAGAACGAAAGAAAGCACAGAGCCCCAGATTTTATGTTGTCCTGGAGAGCTTGCAGAGCACTGGGGAAAAGCAGGCAGAGAATTCCCTGCTAGCACCTTCTCTGTGCCTGGGAAGCAGAAGTGTTCACATTGCTTCGCAGAATCGCTTTTGTGCAGAAAACAATAACACTTGTTCAGAACGAAAGAAAGCACAGAGCCCCAGATTTTATGTTGTCCTGGAGAGCTTGCAGAGCACTGGGGAAAGGCAGGCAGAGAATTCCCTGCTAGCACCTTCTCTGTGCCTGGGAAACAGAAGTGTTCACATTGCTTCGCAGAATCGCTTTTGTGCAGAAAACAGTAACACTTGTTCAGAACGAAAGAAAGCACAGAGCCCCAGATTTTATGTTGTCCTGGAGAGCTTGCAGAGCACTGGGGAAAGGCAGGCAGAGAATTTCCTGCTAGCACCTTCTCTGTGCCTGGGAAGCAGAAGTGTTCACATTGCTTCGCAGAATCGCTTTTGTGCAGAAAACAGTAACACTTGTTCAGAACGAAAGAAAGCACAGAGCCCCAGATTTTATGTTGTCCTGGAGAGCTTACAGAGCACTGGGGAAAAGCAGGCAGAGAATTCCCTGCTAGCACCTTCTCTGTGCCTGGGAAACAGAAGTGTTCACATTGCTTCGCAGAATCGCTTTTGTGCAGAAAACAGTAACACTTGTTCAGAACGAAAGAAAGCACAGAGCCCCAGATTTTATGTTGTCCTGGAGAGCTTGCAGAGCACTGGGGAAAGGCAGGCAGACAATTCCCTGCTAGCACCTTCCCTGTGCCTGGGAAAGAGAAGTGTTCCCATTGCTTCGCAGAATCGCTTTTGTGCAGAAAACAGTAACACTTGTTCAGAACGAAAGAAAGCACAGAGCCCCAGATTTTATGTTGTCCTGGAGAGCTTGCAGAGCACTGGGGAAAGGCAGGCAGAGAATTCCCTGCTAGCACCTTCTCTGTGCCTGGGAAGCAGAAGTGTTCACATTGCTTCGCAGAATCGTTTTGTGCAGAAAACAATAACACCTGTTCAGAACGAAAGAAAGCACAGAGCCCCAGATTTTATGTTGTCCTGGAGAGCTTGCAGAGCACTGGGGAAAAGCAGGCAGAGAATTCCCTGCTAGCACCTTCTCTGTGCCTGGGAAACAGAAGTGTTCACATTTCTTCGCAGAATCGCTTTTGTGCAGAAAACAGTAACACTTGTTCAGAACGAAAGAAAGCACAGAGCCCCAGATTTTATGTTGTCCTGGAGAGCTTGCAGAGCACTGGGGAAAGGCAGGCAGAGAATTCCCTGCTAGCACCTTCTCTGTGCCTGTTCACATTCCTTCGCAGAATCGCTTTTGTGCAGAAAACTGTAACACTTGTTCAGAACGAAAGAAAGCACAGAGCCCCAGATTTTATGTTGTCCTGGAGAGCTTGCAGAGCACTGGGGAAAGACAGGCAGAGAATTCCCTGCTAGCACGTTCTCGGTGCCTGGGAAACAGAAGTGTTCACATTTCTTAGCAGTATCGCTTTTGTGCAGAAAACAGTAACACTTGTTCAGAAGGAAAGAAAGCACAGAGCCCCATATTTTATGTTGTCCTGGAGAGCTTGCATAGTACTGGGGAAAAGCAGGCAGAGAATTCCCTGCTAGCACCTTCTCTGTGCCTGGGAAACAGAAGTGTTCACATTGCTTCGCAGAATCGCTTTTGTGCAGATAACAGTAACACTTGTTCAGAACAAAAGAAAGCACAGAGCCCCAGATTTTATGTTGTCCTGGAGAGCTTGCAGAGCACTGGGGAAAGGCAGGCAGAGAATTCCCTGCTAGCACCTTCTCTGTGCCTGGGAAGCAGAAGTCTTCACATTGCTTCGCAGAATCGCTTTTGTGCAGAAAACAATAACACTTGTTCAGAACGAAAGAAAGCACAGAGCCCCAGATTTTATGTTGTCCTGGAGAGCTTGTAGAGCACTGGGGAAAAGCAGGCAGAGAATTCCCTGCTAGCACCTTCTCTGTGCCTGGGAAACAGAAGTGTTCACATTGCTTCGCAGAATCGCTTTTGTGCAGATAACAGTAACACTTGTTCAGAACAAAAGAAAGCACTTAGCCCCAGATTTTATGTTGTCCTGGAGAGCTTGCAGAGCACTGGGGAAAAGCAGGCAGAGAATTCCCTGCTAGCACCTTCTCTGTGCCTGGGAAACAGAAGTGTTCACATTGCTTCGCAGAATCGCTTTTGTGCAGAAAACAGTAACACTTGTTCAGAACGAAAGAAAGCACAGAGCCCCAGATTTTATGTTGTCCTGGAGAGCTTACAGAGCACTGGGGAAAAGCAGGCAGAGAATTCCCTGCTAGCACCTTCTCTGTGCCTGGGAAACAGAAGTGTTCACATTGCTTCGCAGAATCGCTTTTGTGCAGAAAACAGTAACACTTGTTCAGAACGAAAGAAAGCACAGAGCCCCAGATTTTATGTTGTCCTGGAGAGCTTGCAGAGCACTGGGGAAAGGCAGGCAGAGAATTCCCTGCTAGCACCTTCTCTGTGCCTGTTCACATTCCTTCGCAGAATCGCTTTTGTGCAGAAAACTGTAACACTTGTTCAGAACGAAAGAAAGCACAGAGCCCCAGATTTTATGTTGTCCTGGAGAGCTTGCAGAGCACTGGGGAAAGGCAGGCAGAGAATTCCCTGCTAGCACGTTCTCGGTGCCTGGGAAGCAGAAGTGTTCACATTTCTTAGCAGTATCGCTTTTGTGCAGAAAACAGTAACACTTGTTCAGAAGGAAAGAAAGCACAGAGCCCCATATTTTATGTTGTGCTGGAGAGCTTGCAGAGTACTGGGGAAAAGCAGGCAGAGAATTCCCTGCTAGCACCTTCTCTGTGCCTGGGAAACAGAAGTGTTCACATTGCTTCGCAGAATCGCTTTTGTGCAGAAAACAGTAACACTTGTTCAGACGAAAGAAAGCACAGAGCCCCAGATTTTATGTTGTGCTGGAGAGCTTGCAGAGCACTGGGGAAAGGCAGGCAGAGAATTCCCTGCTAGCACCTTCTCTGTGCCTGGGAAGCAGAAGTGTTCACATTGCTTCGCAGAATCGCTTTTGTGCAGAAAACAATAACACCTGTTCAGAACGAAAGAAAGCACAGAGCCCCAGATTTTATGTTGTCCTGGAGAGCTTGCAGAGTACTGGGGAAAAGCAGGCAGAGAATTCCCTGCTAGCACCTTCTCTGTGCCTGGGAAACAGAAGTGTCCACATTTCTTCGCAGAATCGCTTTTGTGCAGAAAACATTAACACTTGTTCAGAACGAAAGAAAGCACAGAGCCCCAGATTTTATGTTGTCCTGGAGAGCTTGCAGAGCACTGGGGAAAGGAAGGCAGAGAATTCCCTGCTAGCACCTTCTCTGTGCCTGTTCACATTGCTTCGCAGAATCGCTTTTGTGCAGAAAACAGTAACACTTGTTCAGACGAAAGAAAGCACAGAGCCCCAGATTTTATGTTGTCCTGGAGAGCTTGCAGAGCACTGGGGAAAGGCAGGCAGAGAATTCCCTGCTAGCACCTTCTCTGTGCCTGGGAAACAGAAGTGTTCACATTGCTTCGCAGAATCGCTTTTGTGCAGACAACAGTAACACTTTTTCAGAACAAAAGAAAGCACAGAGCCCCAGATTTTATGTTGTCCTGGAGAGCTTGCAGAGCACTGGGGAAAAGCAAGCAGAGAATTCCCTGCTAGCACCTTCTCTGTGCCTGGGAAACAGAAGTGTTCACATTGCTTGGCAGAATCGCTTTTGTGCAGAAAACAGTAACACTTGTTCAGAACGAAAGAAAGCACAGAGCCCCAGATTTTATGTTGTCCTGGAGAGCTTGCAGAGCACTGGGGAAAGGCAGGCAGAGAATTCCCTGCTAGCACCTTCCCTGTGCCTGGGAAAGAGAAGTGTTCCCATTCCTTCGCAGAATCGCTTTTGTGCAGAAAACAGTAACACTTGTTCAGAAGGAAAGAAAGCACAGAGCCCCAGATTTTATGTTGTCCTGGAGAGCTTGCAGAGCACTGGGGAAAAGCAGGCAGAGAATTCCCTGCTAGCACCTTCTCTGTGCCTGGGAAGCAGAATTGTTCACATTGCTTGGCAGAATCGCTTTTGTGCACATAACAGTAACACTTTTTCAGAACAAAAGAAAGCACAGAGCCCCAGATTTTATGTTGTCCTGGAGAGCTTGCAGAGCACTGGGGAAAAGCAGGCAGAGAATTCCCTGCTAGCACCTTCTCTGTGCCTGGGAAACAGAAGGGTTAACATTTCTTAGCAGTATCGCTTTTGTGCAGAAAACATTAACACTTGTTCAGAAGAAAAGAAAGCACAGAGCCCCAGATTTTATGTTGTCCTGGAGAGCTTGCAGAGCACTGGGGAAAAGCAGGCAGAGAATTCCCTGCTAGCACCTTCTCTGTGCCTGGGAAGCAGAAGTGTTCACATTGCTTCGCAGAATCGCTTTTGTGCAGAAAACAGTAACACTTGTTCAGAACGAAAGAAAGCACAGAGCCCCAGATTTTATGTTGTCCTGGAGAGCTTACAGAGCACTGGGGAAAAGCAGGCAGAGAATTCCCTGCTAGCACCTTCTCTGTGCCTGGGAAACAGAAGTGTTCACATTGCTTCGCAGAATCGCTTTTGTGCAGAAAACAGTAACACTTGTTCAGAAGGAAAGAAAGCACAGAGCCCCAGATTTTATGTTGTCCTGGAGAGCTTGCAGAGCACTGGGGAAAAGCAGGCAGAGAATTCCCTGCTAGCACCTTCTCTGTGCCTGGGAAACAGAAGGGTTAACATTTCTTAGCAGTATCGCTTTTGTGCAGAAAACAGTAACACTTGTTCAGAAGGAAAGAAAGCACAGAGCCCCATATTTTATGTTGTGCTGGAGAGCTTGCAGAGTACTGGGGAAAAGCAGGCAGAGAATTCCCTGCTAGCACCTTCTCTGTGCCTGGGAAACAGAAGTGTTCACATTGCTTCGCAGAATCGCTTTTGTGCAGATAACAGTAACACTTGTTCAGAACAAAAGAAAGCACAGAGCCCCAGATTTTATGTTGTCCTGGAGAGCTTGCAGAGCACTGGGGAAAAGCAGGCAGAGAATTCCCTGCTAGCACCTTCTCTGTGCCTGGGAAACAGAAGTGTTCACATTGCTTCGCAGAATCGCTTTTGTGCAGAAAACAGTAACACTTGTTCAGAACGAAAGAAAGCACAGAGCCCCAGATTTTATGTTGTCCTGGAGAGCTTGCAGAGCACTGGGGAAAGGCAGGCAGAGAATTCCCTGCTAGCACCTTCTCTGTGCCTGGGAAGCAGAAGTGTTCACATTGCTTCGCAGAATCGCTTTTGTGCAGAAAACAGTAACACTTGTTCAGAACGAAAGAAAGCACAGAGCCCCAGATTTTATGTTGTCCTGGAGAGCTTGCAGAGCACTGGGGAAAGGCAGGCAGAGAATTCCCTGCTAGCACCTTCTCTGTGCCTGGGAAGCAGAAGTGTTCACATTGCTTCGCAGAATCGTTTTGTGCAGAAAACAATAACACCTGTTCAGAACGAAAGAAAGCACAGAGCCCCAGATTTTATGTTGTCCTGGAGAGCTTGCAGAGCACTGGGGAAAAGCAGGCAGAGAATTCCCTGCTAGCACCTTCTCTGTGCCTGGGAAACAGAAGTGTTCACATTTCTTCGCAGAATCGCTTTTGTGCAGAAAACAGTAACACTTGTTCAGAACGAAAGAAAGCACAGAGCCCCAGATTTTATGTTGTCCTGGAGAGCTTGCAGAGCACTGGGGAAAGGCAGGCAGAGAATTCCCTGCTAGCACCTTCTCTGTGCCTGTTCACATTCCTTCGCAGAATCGCTTTTGTGCAGAAAACTGTAACACTTGTTCAGAACGAAAGAAAGCACAGAGCCCCAGATTTTATGTTGTCCTGGAGAGCTTGCAGAGCACTGGGGAAAGACAGGCAGAGAATTCCCTGCTAGCACGTTCTCGGTGCCTGGGAAACAGAAGTGTTCACATTTCTTAGCAGTATCGCTTTTGTGCAGAAAACAGTAACACTTGTTCAGAAGGAAAGAAAGCACAGAGCCCCATATTTTATGTTGTCCTGGAGAGCTTGCATAGTACTGGGGAAAAGCAGGCAGAGAATTCCCTGCTAGCACCTTCTCTGTGCCTGGGAAACAGAAGTGTTCACATTGCTTCGCAGAATCGCTTTTGTGCAGATAACAGTAACACTTGTTCAGAACAAAAGAAAGCACAGAGCCCCAGATTTTATGTTGTCCTGGAGAGCTTGCAGAGCACTGGGGAAAGGCAGGCAGAGAATTCCCTGCTAGCACCTTCTCTGTGCCTGGGAAGCAGAAGTCTTCACATTGCCTCGCAGAATCGCTTTTGTGCAGAAAACAATAACACTTGTTCAGAACGAAAGAAAGCACAGAGCCCCAGATTTTATGTTGTCCTGGAGAGCTTGCAGAGCACTGGGGAAAAGCAGGCAGAGAATTCCCTGCTAGCACCTTCTCTGTGCCTGGGAAACAGAAGTGTTCACATTGCTTCGCAGAATCGCTTTTGTGCAGAAAACAGTAACACTTGTTCAGAACGAAAGAAAGCACAGAGCCCCAGATTTTATGTTGTCCTGGAGAGCTTGCAGAGCACTGGGGAAAAGCAGGCAGAGAATTCCCTGCTAGCACCTTCTCTGTGCCTGGGAAACAGAAGTGTTCACATTGCTTCGCAGAATCGCTTTTGTCCAGAAAACAGTAACACTTGTTCAGACGAAAGAAAGCACAGAGCCCCAGATTTTATGTTGTCCTGGAGAGCTTGCAGAGCACTGGGGAAAGGCAGGCAGAGAATTCCCTGCTAGCACCTTCTCTGTGCCTGGGAAGCAGAAGTCTTCACATTGCTTCGCAGAATCGCTTTTGTGCAGAAAACAATAACACTTGTTCAGAACGAAAGAAAGCACAGAGCCCCAGATTTTATGTTGTCTTGGAGAGCTTGCAGAGCACTGGGGAAAAGCAGGCAGAGAATTCCCTGCTAGCACCTTCTCTGTGCCTGGGAAACAGAAGTGTTCACATTGCTTCGCAGAATCGCTTTTGTGCAGAAAACAGTAACACTTGTTCAGAACGAAAGAAAGCACAGAGCCCCAGATTTTATGTTGTCCTGGAGAGCTTGCAGAGCACTGGGGAAAGGCAGGCAGAGAATTCCCTGCTAGCACCTTCTCTGTGCCTGTTCACATTGCTTCGCAGAATCGCTTTTGTGCAGAAAACTGTAACACTTGTTCAGAACGAAAGAAAGCACAGAGCCCCAGATTTTATGTTGTCCTGGAGAGCTTGCAGAGCACTGGGGAAAAGCAGGCAGAGAATTCCCTGCTAGCACCTTCTCTGTGCCTGGGAAACAGAAGTGTTCCCATTGCTTCGCAGAATCGCTTTTGTGCAGAAAACAGTAACACTTGTTCAGACGAAAGAAAGCACAGAGCCCCAGATTTTATGTTGTGCTGGAGAGCTTGCAGAGCACTGGGGAAAGGCAGGCAGAGAATTCCCTGCTAGCACCTTCTCTGTGCCTGGGAAGCAGAAGTCTTCACATTGCTTCGCAGAATCGCTTTTGTGCAGAAAACAGTAACACTTGTTCAGAACGAAAGAAAGCACAGAGCCCCAGATTTTATGTTGTCCTGGAGAGCTTGCAGAGCACTGGGGAAAAGCAGGCAGAGAATTCCCTGCTAGCACCTTCTCTGTGCCTGGGAAGCAGAAGTGTTCACATTGCTTCGCAGAATCGCTTTTGTGCAGAAAACAATAACACTTGTTCAGAACGAAAGAAAGCACAGAGCCCCAGATTTTATGTTGTCCTGGAGAGCTTGCAGAGCACTGGGGAAAGGCAGGCAGAGAATTCCCTGCTAGCACCTTCTCTGTGCCTGTTCACATTGCTTCGCAGAATCGTTTTTGTGCAGAAAACAGTAACACTTGTTCAGAACGAAAGAAAGCACAGAGCCCCCGGATTCTATGTTGTCCTGGAGAGCTTGCAGAGCACTGGGGAAAGGCAGGCAGAGAATTTCCTGCTAGCACCTTCTCTGTGCCTGGGAAGCAGAAGTGTTCACATTGCTTCGCAGAATCGCTTTTGTGCAGAAAACAGTAACACTTGTTCAGTACGAAAGAAAGCACAGAGCCCCAGATTTTATGTTGTCCTGGAGAGCTTGCAGAGCACTGGGGAAAAGCAGGCAGAGAATTCCCTGCTAGCACCTTCTCTGTGCCTGGGAAACAGAAGTGTTCACATTGCTTCGCAGAATCGCTTTTGTGCAGAAAACAGTAACACTTGTTCAGAACGAAAGAAAGCACAGAGCCCCAGATTTTATGTTATCCTGGAGAGCTTGCAGAGCACTGGGGAAAAGCAGGCAGAGAATTCCCTGCTAGCACCTTCTCTGTGCCTGGGAAACAGAAGTGTTCACATTGCTTCGCAGAATCGCTTTTGTGCAGAAAACAGTAACACTTGTTCAGAACGAAAGAAAGCACAGAGCCCCAGATTTTATGTTGTCCTGGAGAGCTTACAGAGCACTGGGGAAAAGCAGGCAGAGAATTCCCTGCTAGCACCTTCTCTGTGCCTGGGAAACAGAAGTGTTCACATTGCTTCGCAGAATCGCTTTTGTGCAGAAAACAGTAACACTTGTTCAGAACGAAAGAAAGCACAGAGCCCCAGATTTTATGTTGTCCTGGAGAGCTTGCAGAGCACTGGGGAAAGGCAGGCAGAGAATTCCCTGCTAGCACCTTCCCTGTGCCTGGGAAAGAGAAGTGTTCCCATTGCTTCGCAGAATCGCTTTTGTGCAGAAAACAGTAACACTTGTTCAGAACGAAAGAAAGCACAGAGCCCCAGATTTTATGTTGTCCTGGAGAGCTTGCAGAGCACTGGGGAAAGGCAGGCAGAGAATTCCCTGCTAGCACCTTCTCTGTGCCTGGGAAGCAGAAGTGTTCACATTGCTTCGCAGAATCGTTTTGTGCAGAAAACAATAACACCTGTTCAGAACGAAAGAAAGCACAGAGCCCCAGATTTTATGTTGTCCTGGAGAGCTTGCAGAGCACTGGGGAAAAGCAGGCAGAGAATTCCCTGCTAGCACCTTCTCTGTGCCTGGGAAACAGAAGTTTTCACATTGCTTCGCAGAATCGCTTTTGTCCAGAAAACAGTAACACTTGTTCAGACGACAGAAAGCACAGAGCCCCAGATTTTATGTTGTCCTGGAGAGCTTGCAGAGCACTGGGGAAAGGCAGGCAGAGAATTCCCTGCTAGCACCTTCTCTGTGCCTGGGAAGCAGAAGTCTTCACATTGCTTCGCAGAATCGCTTTTGTGCAGAAAACAATAACACTTGTTCAGAACGAAAGAAAGCACAGAGCCCCAGATTTTATGTTGTCCTGGAGAGCTTGCAGAGCACTGGGGAAAAGCAGGCAGAGAATTCCCTGCTAGCACCTTCTCTGTGCCTGGGAAACAGAAGTGTTCACATTGCTTCGCAGAATCGCTTTTGTGCAGAAAACAGTAACACTTGTTCAGAACGAAAGAAAGCACAGAGCCCCAGATTTTATGTTGTCCTGGAGAGCTTGCAGAGCACTGGGGAAAGGCAGGCAGAGAATTCCCTGCTAGCACCTTCTCTGTGCCTGGGAAACAGAAGGGTTAACATTTCTTAGCAGTATCGCTTTTGTGCAGAAAACATTAACACTTGTTCAGAAGAAAAGAAAGCACAGAGCCCCATATTTTATGTTGTGCTGGAGAGCTTGCAGAGTACTGGGGAAAAGCAGGCAGAGAATTCCCTGCTAGCACCTTCTCTGTGCCTGGGAAACAGAAGTGTTCACATTGCTTCGCAGAATCGCTTTTGTGCAGAAAACAGTAACACTTGTTCAGAACGAAAGAAAGCACAGAGCCCCAGATTTGCTGTTGTCCTGGAGAGCTTGCAGAGCACTGGGGAAAGGCAGGCAGAGAATTCCCTGCTAGCACCTTCTCTGTGCCTGGGAAGCAGAAGTGTTCACATTGCTTCGCAGAATCGCTTTTGTGCAGAAAACAGTAACACTTGTTCAGAACGAAAGAAAGCACAGAGCCCCAGATTTTATGTTGTCCTGGAGAGCTTACAGAGCACTGGGGAAAAGCAGGCAGAGAATTCCCTGCTAGCACCTTCTCTGTGCCTGGGAAACAGAAGTGTTCACATTGCTTCGCACAATCGCTTTTGTGCAGAAAACAGTAACACTTGTTCAGAAGGAAAGAAAGCACAGAGCCCCAGATTTTATGTTGTCCTGGAGAGCTTGCAGAGCACTGGGGAAAAGCAGGCAGAGAATTCCCTGCTAGCACCTTCTCTGTGCCTGGGAAACAGAAGGGTTAACATTTCTTAGCAGTATCGCTTTTGTGCAGAAAACAGTAACACTTGTTCAGAAGGAAAGAAAGCACAGAGCCCCATATTTTATGTTGTGCTGGAGAGCTTGCAGAGTACTGGGGAAAAGCAGGCAGAGAATTCCCTGCTAGCACCTTCTCTGTGCCTGGGAAGCAGAAGTGTTCACATTGCTTCGCAGAATCGCTTTTGTGCAGATAACAGTAACACTTGTTCAGAACAAAAGAAAGCACAGAGCCCCAGATTTTATGTTGTCCTGGAGAGCTTGCAGAGCACTGGGGAAAAGCAGGCAGAGAATTCCCTGCTAGCACCTTCTCTGTGCCTGGGAAACAGAAGTGTTCACATTGCTTCGCAGAATCGCTTTTGTCCAGAAAACAGTAACACTTGTTCAGACGAAAGAAAGCACAGAGCCCCAGATTTTATGTTGTCCTGGAGAGCTTGCAGAGCACTGGGGAAAGGCAGGCAGAGAATTCCCTGCTAGCACCTTCTCTGTGCCTGGGAAGCAGAAGTCTTCACATTGCTTCGCAGAATCGCTTTTGTGCAGAAAACAATAACACTTGTTCAGAACGAAAGAAAGCACAGAGCCCCAGATTTTATGTTGTCCTGGAGAGCTTGCAGAGCACTGGGGAAAAGCAGGCAGAGAATTCCCTGCTAGCACCTTCTCTGTGCCTGGGAAACAGAAGTGTTCACATTGCTTCGCAGAATCGCTTTTGTGCAGAAAACAGTAACACTTGTTCAGAACGAAAGAAAGCACAGAGCCCCAGATTTTATGTTGTCCTGGAGAGCTTGCAGAGCACTGGGGAAAGGCAGGCAGAGAATTCCCTGCTAGCACCTTCTCTGTGCCTGGGAAGCAGAAGTGTTCACATTGCTTCGCAGAATCGCTTTTGTGCAGAAAACAGTAACACTTGTTCAGAACGAAAGAAAGCACAGAGCCCCAGATTTTATGTTGTCCTGGAGAGCTTGCAGAGCACTGGGGAAAGGCAGGCAGAGAATTCCCTGCTAGCACCTTCTCTGTGCCTGTTCACATTGCTTCGCAGAATCGCTTTTGTGCAGAAAACTGTAACACTTGTTCAGACGAAAGAAAGCACAGAGCCCCAGATTTTATGTTGTGCTGGAGAGCTTGCAGAGCACTGGGGAAAGGCAGGCAGAGAATTCCCTGCTAGCACCTTCTCTGTGCCTGGGAAGCAGAAGTCTTCACATTGCTTCGCAGAATCGCTTTTGTGCAGAAAACAGTAACACTTGTTCAGAACGAAAGAAAGCACAGAGCCCCAGATTTTATGTTGTCCTGGAGAGCTTGCAGAGCACTGGGGAAAAGCAGGCAGAGAATTCCCTGCTAGCACCTTCTCTGTGCCTGGGAAGCAGAAGTGTTCACATTGCTTCGCAGAATCGCTTTTGTGCAGAAAACAGTAACACTTGTTCAGAACGAAAGAAAGCACAGAGCCCCAGATTTTATGTTGTCCTGGAGAGCTTGCAGAGCACTGGGGAAAGGCAGGCAGAGAATTTCCTGCTAGCACCTTCTCTGTGCCTGGGAAGCAGAAGTGTTCACATTGCTTCGCAGAATCGCTTTTGTGCAGAAAACAGTAACACTTGTTCAGAACGAAAGAAAGCACAGAGCCCCAGATTTTATGTTGTCCTGGAGAGCTTACAGAGCACTGGGGAAAAGCAGGCAGAGAATTCCCTGCTAGCACCTTCTCTGTGCCTGGGAAACAGAAGTGTTCACATTGCTTCGCAGAATCGCTTTTGTGCAGAAAACAGTAACACTTGTTCAGAACGAAAGAAAGCACAGAGCCCCAGATTTTATGTTGTCCTGGAGAGCTTGCAGAGCACTGGGGAAAGGCAGGCAGAGAATTCCCTGCTAGCACCTTCTCTGTGCCTGTTCACATTGCTTCGCAGAATCGCTTTTGTGCAGAAAACTGTAACACTTGTTCAGAACGAAAGAAAGCACAGAGCCCCAGATTTTATGTTGTCCTGGAGAGCTTGCAGAGCACTGGGGAAAGGCAGGCAGAGAATTCCCTGCTAGGACGTTCTCGGTGCCTGGGAAGCAGAAGTGTTCACATTTCTTAGCAGTATCGCTTTTGTGCAGAAAACAGTAACACTTGTTCAGAAGGAAAGAAAGCACAGAGCCCCATATTTTATGTTGTGCTGGAGAGCTTGCAGAGTACTGGGGAAAAGCAGGCAGAGAATTCCCTGCTAGCACCTTCTCTGTGCCTGGGAAACAGAAGTGTTCACATTGCTTCGCAGAATCGCTTTTGTGCAGAAAACAGTAACACTTGTTCAGACGAAAGAAAGCACAGAGCCCCAGATTTTATGTTGTGCTGGAGAGCTTGCAGAGCACTGGGGAAAGGCAGGCAGAGAATTCCCTGCTAGCACCTTCTCTGTGCCTGGGAAGCAGAAGTGTTCACATTGCTTCGCAGAATCGCTTTTGTGCAGAAAACAATAACACCTGTTCAGAACGAAAGAAAGCACAGAGCCCCAGATTTTATGTTGTCCTGGAGAGCTTGCAGAGTACTGGGGAAAAGCAGGCAGAGAATTCCCTGCTAGCACCTTCTCTGTGCCTGGGAAACAGAAGTGTCCACATTTCTTCGCAGAATCGCTTTTGTGCAGAAAACATTAACACTTGTTCAGAACGAAAGAAAGCACAGAGCCCCAGATTTTATGTTGTCCTGGAGAGCTTGCAGAGCACTGGGGAAAGGCAGGCAGAGAATTCCCTGCTAGCACCTTCTCTGTGCCTGTTCACAATGCTTCGCAGAATCGCTTTTGTGCAGAAAACAGTAACACTTGTTCAGACGAAAGAAAGCACAGAGCCCCAGATTTTATGTTGTCCTGGAGAGCTTGCAGAGCACTGGGGAAAGGCAGGCAGAGAATTCCCTGCTAGCACCTTCTCTGTGCCTGGGAAACAGAAGTGTTCACATTGCTTCGCAGAATCGCTTTTGTGCAGAAAACAGTAACACTTGTTCAGAAGGAAAGAAAGCACAGAGCCCCATATTTTATGTTGTGCTGGAGAGCTTGCAGAGTACTGGGGAAAAGCAGGCAGAGAATTCCCTGCTAGCACCTTCTCTGTGCCTGGGAAGCAGAAGTGTTCAGATTGCTTGGCAGAATCGCTTTTGTGCAGAAAACAGTAACACTTGTTCAGAACAAAAGAAAGCACAGAGCCCCAGATTTTATGTTGTCCTGGAGAGCTTGCAGAGCACTGGGGAAAAGCAGGCAGAGAATTCCCTGCTAGCACCTTCTCTGTGCCTGGGAAGCAGAAGTCTTCACATTGCTTCGCAGAATCGCTTTTGTGCAGACAACAGTAACACTTTTTCAGAACAAAAGAAAGCACAGAGCCCCAGATTTTATGTTGTCCTGGAGAGCTTGCAGAGCACTGGGGAAAAGCAAGCAGAGAATTCCCTGCTAGCACCTTCTCTGTGCCTGGGAAACAGAAGTGTTCACATTGCTTCGCAGAATCGCTTTTGTGCAGAAAACAGTAACACTTGTTCAGAACGAAAGAAAGCACAGAGCCCCAGATTTTATGTTGTGCTGGAGAGCTTGCAGAGCACTGGGGAAAGGCAGGCAGAGAATTCCCTGCTAGCACCTTCCCTGTGCCTGGGAAAGAGAAGTGTTCCCATTCCTTCGCAGAATCGCTTTTGTGCAGAAAACAGTAACACTTGTTCAGAAGGAAAGAAAGCACAGAGCCCCAGATTTTATGTTGTCCTGGAGAGCTTGCAGAGCACTGGGGAAAAGCAGGCAGAGAATTCCCTGCTAGCACCTTCTCTGTGCCTGGGAAGCAGAATTGTTCACATTGCTTGGCAGAATCGCTTTTGTGCACATAACAGTAACACTTTTTCAGAACAAAAGAAAGCACAGAGCCCCAGATTTTATGTTGTCCTGGAGAGCTTGCAGAGCACTGGGGAAAAGCAGGCAGAGAATTCCCTGCTAGCACCTTCTCTGTGCCTGGGAAACAGAAGGGTTAACATTTCTTAGCAGTATCGCTTTTGTGCAGAAAACATTAACACTTGTTCAGAAGAAAAGAAAGCACAGAGCCCCAGATTTTATGTTGTCCTGGAGAGCTTGCAGAGTACTGGGGAAAAGCAGGCAGAGAATTCCCTGCTAGCACCTTCTCTGTGCCTGGGAAACAGAAGTGTTCACATTGCTTCGCAGAATCGCTTTTGTGCAGAAAACAGTAACACTTGTTCAGAACGAAAGAAAGCACAGAGCCCCAGATTTGCTGTTGTCCTGGAGAGCTTGCAGAGCACTGTGGAAAGGCAGGCAGAGAATTCTCTGCTAGCACCTTCTCTGTGCCTGGGAAGCAGAAGTGTTCACATTGCTTCGCAGAATCGCTTTTGTGCAGAAAACAGTAACACTTGTTCAGAACGAAAGAAAGCACAGAGCCCCAGATTTTATGTTGTCCTGGAGAGCTTACAGAGCACTGGGGAAAAGCAGGCAGAGAATTCCCTGCTAGCACCTTCTCTGTGCCTGGGAAACAGAAGTGTTCACATTGCTTCGCAGAATCGCTTTTGTGCAGAAAACAGTAACACTTGTTCAGAAGGAAAGAAAGCACAGAGCCCCAGATTTTATGTTGTCCTGGAGAGCTTGCAGAGCACTGGGGAAAAGCAGGCAGAGAATTCCCTGCTAGCACCTTCTCTGTGCCTGGGAAACAGAAGGGTTAACATTTCTTAGCAGTATCGCTTTTGTGCAGAAAACAGTAACACTTGTTCAGAAGGAAAGAAAGCACAGAGCCCCATATTTTATGTTGTGCTGGAGAGCTTGCAGAGTACTGGGGAAAAGCAGGCAGAGAATTCCCTGCTAGCACCTTCTCTGTGCCTGGGAAACAGAAGTGTTCACATTGCTTCGCAGAATCGCTTTTGTGCAGATAACAGTAACACTTGTTCAGAACAAAAGAAAGCACAGAGCCCCAGATTTTATGTTGTGCTGGAGAGCTTGCAGAGCACTGGGGAAAAGCAGGCAGAGAATTCCCTGCTAGCACCTTCTCTGTGCCTGGGAAACAGAAGTGTTCACATTGCTTCGCAGAATCGCTTTTGTGCAGAAAACAGTAACACTTGTTCAGACGAAAGAAAGCACAGAGCCCCAGATTTTATGTTGTCCTGGAGAGCTTGCAGAGCACTGGGGAAAGGCAGGCAGAGAATTCCCTGCTAGCACCTTCTCTGTGCCTGGGAAGCAGAAGTCTTCACATTGCTTCGCAGAATCGCTTTTGTGCAGAAAACAATAACACTTGTTCAGAACGAAAGAAAGCACAGAGCCCCAGATTTTATGTTGTCCTGGAGAGCTTGCAGAGCACTGGGGAAAGGCAGGCAGAGAATTCCCTGCTAGCACCTTCTCTGTGCCTGGGAAGCAGAAGTGTTCACATTGCTTCGCAGAATCGCTTTTGTGCAGAAAACAGTAACACTTGTTCAGAACGAAAGAAAGCACAGAGCCCCAGATTTTATGTTGTCCTGGAGAGCTTGCAGAGCACTGGGGAAAGGCAGGCAGAGAATTCCCTGCTAGCACCTTCTCTGTGCCTGTTCACATTGCTTCGCAGAATCGCTTTTGTGCAGAAAACAGTAACACTTGTTCAGAACGAAAGAAAGCACAGAGCCCCAGATTTTATGTTGTCCTGGAGAGCTTGCAGAGCACTGGGGAAAGGCAGGCAGAGAATTCCCTGCTAGCACCTTCTCTGTGCCTGGGAAGCAGAAGTGTTCACATTGCTTCGCAGAATCGCTTTTGTGCAGAAAACAGTAACACTTGTTCAGAACGAAAGAAAGCACAGAGCCCCAGATTTTATGTTGTCCTGGAGAGCTTGCAGAGCACTGGGGAAAGGCAGGCAGAGAATTTCCTGCTAGCACCTTCTCTGTGCCTGGGAAGCAGAAG
The DNA here is from genome assembly GCF_047716275.1 of Strix uralensis. Classification (NCBI taxonomy): domain Eukaryota; kingdom Metazoa; phylum Chordata; class Aves; order Strigiformes; family Strigidae; genus Strix; species Strix uralensis. Next base: position 26,136,444 of record NC_133981.1, on the reverse strand, counting down.
TGTTCACATTGCTTCGCAGAATCGCTTTTGTGCAGAAAACAGTAACACTTGTTCAGAACGAAAGAAAGCACAGAGCCCCAGATTTTATGTTGTCCTGGAGAGCTTACAGAGCACTGGGGAAAAGCAGGCAGAGAATTCCCTGCTAGCACCTTCTCTGTGCCTGGGAAACAGAAGTGTTCACATTGCTTCGCAGAATCGCTTTTGTGCAGAAAACAGTAACACTTGTTCAGAACGAAAGAAAGCACAGAGCCCCAGATTTTATGTTGTCCTGGAGAGCTTGCAGAGCACTGGGGAAAGGCAGGCAGACAATTCCCTGCTAGCACCTTCCCTGTGCCTGGGAAAGAGAAGTGTTCCCATTGCTTCGCAGAATCGCTTTTGTGCAGAAAACAGTAACACTTGTTCAGAACGAAAGAAAGCACAGAGCCCCAGATTTTATGTTGTCCTGGAGAGCTTGCAGAGCACTGGGGAAAGGCAGGCAGAGAATTCCCTGCTAGCACCTTCTCTGTGCCTGGGAAGCAGAAGTGTTCACATTGCTTCGCAGAATCGTTTTGTGCAGAAAACAATAACACCTGTTCAGAACGAAAGAAAGCACAGAGCCCCAGATTTTATGTTGTCCTGGAGAGCTTGCAGAGCACTGGGGAAAAGCAGGCAGAGAATTCCCTGCTAGCACCTTCTCTGTGCCTGGGAAACAGAAGTGTTCACATTTCTTCGCAGAATCGCTTTTGTGCAGAAAACAGTAACACTTGTTCAGAACGAAAGAAAGCACAGAGCCCCAGATTTTATGTTGTCCTGGAGAGCTTGCAGAGCACTGGGGAAAGGCAGGCAGAGAATTCCCTGCTAGCACCTTCTCTGTGCCTGTTCACATTCCTTCGCAGAATCGCTTTTGTGCAGAAAACTGTAACACTTGTTCAGAACGAAAGAAAGCACAGAGCCCCAGATTTTATGTTGTCCTGGAGAGCTTGCAGAGCACTGGGGAAAGAGAGGCAGAGAATTCCCTGCTAGCACGTTCTCGGTGCCTGGGAAACAGAAGTGTTCACATTTCTTAGCAGTATCGCTTTTGTGCAGAAAACAGTAACACTTGTTCAGTACGAAAGAAAGCACAGAGCCCCATATTTTATGTTGTCCTGGAGAGCTTGCATAGTACTGGGGAAAAGCAGGCAGAGAATTCCCTGCTAGCACCTTCTCTGTGCCTGGGAAACAGAAGTGTTCACATTGCTTCGCAGAATCGCTTTTGTGCAGATAACAGTAACACTTGTTCAGAACAAAAGAAAGCACAGAGCCCCAGATTTTATGTTGTCCTGGAGAGCTTGCAGAGCACTGGGGAAAGGCAGGCAGAGAATTCCCTGCTAGCACCTTCTCTGTGCCTGGGAAGCAGAAGTTTTCACATTGCTTCGCAGAATCGCTTTTGTCCAGAAAACAGTAACACTTGTTCAGACGACAGAAAGCACAGAGCCCCAGATTTTATGTTGTCCTGGAGAGCTTGCAGAGCACTGGGGAAAGGCAGGCAGAAAATTCCCTGCTAGCACCTTCTCTGTGCCTGGGAAGCAGAAGTGTTCACATTGCTTCGCAGAATCGCTTTTGTGCAGAAAACAATAACACTTGTTCAGAACGAAAGAAAGCACAGAGCCCCAGATTTTATGTTGTCCTGGAGAGCTTGCAGAGCACTGGGGAAAAGCAGGCAGAGAATTCCCTGCTAGCACCTTCTCTGTGCCTGGGAAACAGAAGTGTTCACATTGCTTCGCAGAATCGCTTTTGTGCAGATAACAGTAACACTTGTTCAGAACAAAAGAAAGCACAGAGCCCCAGATTTTATGTTGTCCTGGAGAGCTTGCAGAGCACTGGGGAAAAGCAGGCAGAGAATTCCCTGCTAGCACCTTCTCTGTGCCTGGGAAACAGAAGTGTTCACATTGCTTCGCAGAATCGCTTTTGTCCAGAAAACAGTAACACTTGTTCAGACGAAAGAAAGCACAGAGCCCCAGATTTTATGTTGTCCTGGAGAGCTTGCAGAGCACTGGGGAAAGGCAGGCAGAGAATTCCCTGCTAGCACCTGCTCTGTGCCTGGGAAGCAGAAGTCTTCACATTGCTTCGCAGAATCGCTTTTGTGCAGAAAACAATAACACTTGTTCAGAACGAAAGAAAGCACAGAGCCCCAGATTTTATGTTGTCCTGGAGAGCTTGCAGAGCACTGGGGAAAAGCAGGCAGAGAATTCCCTGCTAGCACCTTCTCTGTGCCTGGGAAACAGAAGTGTTCACATTGCTTCGCAGAATCGCTTTTGTGCAGAAAACAGTAACACTTGTTCAGAACGAAAGAAAGCACAGAGCCCCAGATTTTATGTTGTCCTGGAGAGCTTGCAGAGCACTGGGGAAAGGCAGGCAGAGAATTCCCTGCTAGCACCTTCTCTGTGCCTGTTCACATTGCTTCGCAGAATCGCTTTTGTGCAGAAAACTGTAACACTTGTTCAAAACGAAAGAAAGCACAGAGCCCCAGATTTTATGTTGTCCTGGAGAGCTTGCAGAGCACTGGGGAAAAGCAGGCAGAGAATTCCCTGCTAGCACCTTCACTGTGCCTGGGAAACAGAAGTGTTCCCATTGCTTCGCAGAATCGCTTTTGTGCAGAAAACAGTAACACTTGTTCAGACGAAAGAAAGCACAGAGCCCCAGATTTTATGTTGTGCTGGAGAGCTTGCAGAGCACTGGGGAAAGGCAGGCAGAGAATTCCCTGCTAGCACCTTCTCTGTGCCTGGGAAGCAGAAGTCTTCACATTGCTTCGCAGAATCGCTTTTGTGCAGAAAACAATAACACTTGTTCAGAACGAAAGAAAGCACAGAGCCCCAGATTTTATGTTGTCCTGGAGAGCTTGCAGAGCACTGGGGAAAGGCAGGCAGAGAATTCCCTGCTAGCACCTTCTCTGTGCCTGTTCACATTGCTTCGCAGAATCGTTTTTGTGCAGAAAACAGTAACACTTGTTCAGAACGAAAGAAAGCACAGAGCCCCAGATTCTATGTTGTCCTGGAGAGCTTGCAGAGCACTGGGGAAAGGCAGGCAGAGAATTTCCTGCTAGCACCTTCTCTGTGCCTGGGAAGCAGAAGTGTTCACATTGCTTCGCAGAATCGCTTTTGTGCAGAAAACAGTAACACTTGTTCAGTACGAAAGAAAGCACAGAGCCCCAGATTTTATGTTGTCCTGGAGAGCTTGCAGAGAACTGGGGAAAAGCAGGCAGAGAATTCCCTGCTAGCACCTTCTCTGTGCCTGGGAAACAGAAGTGTTCACATTGCTTCGCAGAATCGCTTTTGTGCAGAAAACAGTAACACTTGTTCAGAACGAAAGAAAGCACAGAGCCCCAGATTTTATGTTATCCTGGAGAGCTTGCAGAGCACTGGGGAAAAGCAGGCAGAGAATTCCCTGCTAGCACCTTCTCTGTGCCTGGGAAACAGAAGTGTTCACATTGCTTCGCAGAATCGCTTTTGTGCAGAAAACAGTAACACTTGTTCAGAACGAAAGAAAGCACAGAGCCCCAGATTTTATGTTGTCCTGGAGAGCTTACAGAGCACTGGGGAAAAGCAGGCAGAGAATTCCCTGCTAGCACCTTCTCTGTGCCTGGGAAACAGAAGTGTTCACATTGCTTCGCAGAATCGCTTTTGTGCAGAAAACAGTAACACTTGTTCAGAACGAAAGAAAGCACAGAGCCCCAGATTTTATGTTGTCCTGGAGAGCTTGCAGAGCACTGGGGAAAGGCAGGCAGAGAATTCCCTGCTAGCACCTTCCCTGTGCCTGGGAAAGAGAAGTGTTCCCATTGCTTCGCAGAATCGCTTTTGTGCAGAAAACAGTAACACTTGTTCAGAACGAAAGAAAGCACAGAGCCCCAGATTTTATGTTGTCCTGGAGAGCTTGCAGAGCACTGGGGAAAGGCAGGCAGAGAATTCCCTGCTAGCACCTTCTCTGTGCCTGGGAAGCAGAAGTGTTCACATTGCTTCGCAGAATCGTTTTGTGCAGAAAACAATAACACCTGTTCAGAACGAAAGAAAGCACAGAGCCCCAGATTTTATGTTGTCCTGGAGAGCTTGCAGAGCACTGGGAAAAAGCAGGCAGAGAATTCCCTGCTAGCACCTTCTCTGTGCCTGGGAAACAGAAGTTTTCACATTGCTTCGCAGAATCGCTTTTGTCCAGAAAACAGTAACACTTGTTCAGACGACAGAAAGCACAGAGCCCCAGATTTTATGTTGTCCTGGAGAGCTTGCAGAGCACTGGGGAAAGGCAGGCAGAGAATTCCCTGCTAGCACCTTCTCTGTGCCTGGGAAGCAGAAGTCTTCACATTGCTTCGCAGAATCGCTTTTGTGCAGAAAACAATAACACTTGTTCAGAACGAAAGAAAGCACAGAGCCCCAGATTTTATGTTGTCCTGGAGAGCTTGCAGAGCACTGGGGAAAAGCAGGCAGAGAATTCCCTGCTAGCACCTTCTCTGTGCCTGGGAAACAGAAGTGTTCACATTGCTTCGCAGAATCGCTTTTGTGCAGAAAACAGTAACACTTGTTCAGAACGAAAGAAAGCACAGAGCCCCAGATTTTATGTTGTCCTGGAGAGCTTGCAGAGCACTGGGGAAAGGCAGGCAGAGAATTCCCTGCTAGCACCTTCTCTGTGCCTGTTCACATTGCTTCGCAGAATCGCTTTTGTGCAGAAAACTGTAACACTTGTTCAGAACGAAAGAAAGCACAGAGCCCCAGATTTTATGTTGTCCTGGAGAGCTTGCAGAGCACTGGGGAAAAGCAGGCAGAGAATTCCCTGCTAGCACCTTCTCTGTGCCTGGGAAACAGAAGTGTTCCCATTGCTTCGCAGAATCGCTTTTGTGCAGAAAACAGTAACACTTGTTCAGACGAAAGAAAGCACAGAGCCCCAGATTTTATGTTGTGCTGGAGAGCTTGCAGAGCACTGGGGAAAGGCAGGCAGAGAATTCCCTGCTAGCACCTTCTCTGTGCCTGGGAAGCAGAAGTCTTCACATTGCTTCGCAGAATCGCTTTTGTGCAGAAAACAGTAACACTTGTTCAGAACGAAAGAAAGCACAGAGCCCCAGATTTTATGTTGTCCTGGAGAGCTTGCAGAGCACTGGGGAAAAGCAGGCAGAGAATTCCCTGCTAGCACCTTCTCTGTGCCTGGGAAGCAGAAGTGTTCACATTGCTTCGCAGAATCGCTTTTGTGCAGAAAACAATAACACTTGTTCAGAACGAAAGAAAGCACAGAGCCCCAGATTTTATGTTGTCCTGGAGAGCTTGCAGAGCACTGGGGAAAAGCAGGCAGAGAATTCCCTGCTAGCACCTTCTCTGTGCCTGGGAAGCAGAAGTGTTCACATTGCTTCGCAGAATCGCTTTTGTGCAGAAAACAATAACACTTGTTCAGAACGAAAGAAAGCACAGAGCCCCAGATTTTATGTTGTCCTGGAGAGCTTGCAGAGCACTGGGGAAAGGCAGGCAGAGAATTCCCTGCTAGCACCTTCTCTGTGCCTGTTCACATTGCTTCGCAGAATCGTTTTTGTGCAGAAAACAGTAACACTTGTTCAGAACGAAAGAAAGCACAGAGCCCCAGATTCTATGTTGTCCTGGAGAGCTTGCAGAGCACTGGGGAAAGGCAGGCAGAGAATTTCCTGCTAGCACCTTCTCTGTGCCTGGGAAGCAGAAGTGTTCACATTGCTTCGCAGAATCGCTTTTGTGCAGAAAACAGTAACACTTGTTCAGTACGAAAGAAAGCACAGAGCCCCAGATTTTATGTTGTCCTGGAGAGCTTGCAGAGCACTGGGGAAAAGCAGGCAGAGAATTCCCTGCTAGCACCTTCTCTGTGCCTGGGAAACAGAAGTGTTCACATTGCTTCGCAGAATCGCTTTTGTGCAGAAAACAGTAACACTTGTTCAGAACGAAAGAAAGCACAGAGCCCCAGATTTTATGTTATCCTGGAGAGCTTGCAGAGCACTGGGGAAAAGCAGGCAGAGAATTCCCTGCTAGCACCTTCTCTGTGCCTGGGAAACAGAAGTGTTCACATTGCTTCGCAGAATCGCTTTTGTGCAGAAAACAGTAACACTTGTTCAGAACGAAAGAAAGCACAGAGCCCCAGATTTTATGTTGTCCTGGAGAGCTTGCAGAGCACTGGGGAAAGGCAGGCAGAGAATTCCCTGCTAGCACCTTCCCTGTGCCTGGGAAAGAGAAGTGTTCCCATTGCTTCGCAGAATCGCTTTTGTGCAGAAAACAGTAACACTTGTTCAGAACGAAAGAAAGCACAGAGCCCCAGATTTTATGTTGTCCTGGAGAGCTTGCAGAGCACTGGGGAAAGGCAGGCAGAGAATTCCCTGCTAGCACCTTCTCTGTGCCTGGGAAGCAGAAGTGTTCACATTGCTTCGCAGAATCGTTTTGTGCAGAAAACAATAACACCTGTTCAGAACGAAAGAAAGCACAGAGCCCCAGATTTTATGTTGTCCTGGAGAGCTTGCAGAGCACTGGGGAAAAGCAGGCAGAGAATTCCCTGCTAGCACCTTCTCTGTGCCTGGGAAACAGAAGTGTTCACATTTCTTCGCAGAATCGCTTTTGTGCAGAAAACAGTAACACTTGTTCAGAACGAAAGAAAGCACAGAGCCCCAGATTTTATGTTGTCCTGGAGAGCTTGCAGAGCACTGGGGAAAGGCAGGCAGAGAATTCCCTGCTAGCACCTTCTCTGTGCCTGTTCACATTCCTTCGCAGAATCGCTTTTGTGCAGAAAACTGTAACACTTGTTCAGAACGAAAGAAAGCACAGAGCCCCAGATTTTATGTTGTCCTGGAGAGCTTGCAGAGCACTGGGGAAAGACAGGCAGAGAATTCCCTGCTAGCACGTTCTCGGTGCCTGGGAAGCAGAAGTGTTCACATTTCTTAGCAGTATCGCTTTTGTGCAGAAAACAGTAACACTTGTTCAGAAGGAAAGAAAGCACAGAGCCCCATATTTTATGTTGTCCTGGAGAGCTTGCAGAGTACTGGGGAAAAGCAGGCAGAGAATTCCCTGCTAGCACCTTCTCTGTGCCTGGGAAACAGAAGTGTTCACATTGCTTCGCAGAATCGCTTTTGTGCAGATAACAGTAACACTTGTTCAGAACAAAAGAAAGCACAGAGCCCCAGATTTTATGTTGTCCTGGAGAGCTTGCAGAGCACTGGGGAAAAGCAGGCAGAGAATTCCCTGCTAGCACCTTCTCTGTGCCTGGGAAACAGAAGTGTTCACATTGCTTCGCAGAATCGCTTTTGTGCAGAAAACAGTAACAGTTGTTCAGACGAAAGAAAGCACAGAGCCCCAGATTTTATGTTGTGCTGGAGAGCTTGCAGAGCACTGGGGAAAGGCAGGCAGAGAATTCCCTGCTAGCACCTTCTCTGTGCCTGGGAAACAGAAGTGTTCCCATTGCTTCGCAGAATCGCTTTTGTGCAGAATACAGTAACACTTGTTCAGAACGAAAGAAAGCACAGAGCCCCAGATTCTATGTTGTCCTGGAGAGCTTGCAGAGCACTGGGGAAAGGCAGGCAGAGAATTTCCTGCTAGCACCTTCTCTGTGCCTGGGAAGCAGAAGTGTTCACATTGCTTCGCAGAATCGCTTTTGTGCAGAAAACAGTAACACTTGTTCAGAACGAAAGAAAGCACAGAGCCCCAGATTTTATGTTGTCCTGGAGAGCTTGCAGAGCACTGGGGAAAGGCAGGCAGAGAATTCCCTGCTAGCACCTTCTCTGTGCCTGTTCACATTGCTTCGCAGAATCGCTTTTGTGCAGAAAACAGTAACACTTGTTCAGAACGAAAGAAAGCACAGAGCCCCAGATTTTATGTTGTCCTGGAGAGCTTGCAGAGCACTGGGGAAAGGCAGGCAGAGAATTCCCTGCTAGCACCTTCTCTGTGCCTGGGAAGCAGAAGTCTTCACATTGCTTCGCAGAATCGCTTTTGTGCAGAAAACACTAACACTTGTTCAGAACAAAAGAAAGCACAGAGCCCCAGATTCTATGTTGTCCTGGAGAGCTTGCAGAGCACTGGGGAAAGGCAGGCAGAGAATTTCCTGCTAGCACCCTCTCTGTGCCTGGGAAGCAGAAGTGTTCACATTCCTTCGCAGAATCGCTTTTGTGCAGAAAACAGTAACACTTGTTCAGTACGAAAGAAAGCACAGCGCCCCAGATTTTATGTTGTCCTGGAGAGCTTGCAGAGCACTGGGGAAAAGCAGGCAGAGAATTCCCTGCTAGCACCTTCTCTGTGCCTGGGAAACAGAAGTGTTCACATTGCTTCGCAGAATAGCTTTTGTGCAGAAAACAGTAACACTTGTTCAGAAAGAAAGAAAGCACAGAGCCCCAGATTTTATGTTGTCCTGGAGAGCTTGCAGAGCACTGGGGAAAAGCAGGCAGAGAATTCCCTGCTAGCACCTTCTCTGTGCCTGGGAAACAGAAGTGTTCACATTGCTTCGCAGAATCGCTTTTGTGCAGAAAACAGTAACACTTGTTCAGAACGAAAGAAAGCACAGAGCCCCAGATTTTATGTTGTCCTGGAGAGCTTGCAGAGCACTGGGGAAAGGCAGGCAGAGAATTCCCTGCTAGCACCTTCTCTGTGCCTGGGAAGCAGAAGTCTTCACATTGCTTCGCAGAATCGCTTTTGTGCAGAAAACAGTAACACTTGTTCAGAACGAAAGAAAGCACAGAGCCCCAGATTTGCTGTTGTCCTGGAGAGCTTGCAGAGCACTGGGGAAAGGCAGGCAGAGAATTCCCTGCTAGCACCTTCTCTGTGCCTGGGAAGCAGAAGTGTTCACATTGCTTCGCAGAATCGCTTTTGTGCAGAAAACAGTAACACTTGTTCAGAACGAAAGAAAGCACAGAGTCCCAGATTTTATGTTGTCCTGGAGAGCTTGCAGAGCGCTGGGGAAAGGCAGGCAGAGAATTCCCTGCTAGCACCTTCTCTGTGCCTGGGAAGCAGAAGTCTTCACATTGCTTCGCAGAATCGCTTTTGTGCAGAAAACAGTAACACTTGTTCAGAACGAAAGAAAGCACAGAGCCCCAGATTTGCTGTTGTCCTGGAGAGCTTGCAGAGCACTGGGGAAAGGCAGGCAGAGAATTCCCTGCTAGCACCTTCTCTGTGCCTGGGAAGCAGAAGTGTTCACATTGCTTCGCAGAATCGCTTTTGTGCAGAAAACAGTAACACTTGTTCAGAACGAAAGAAAGCACAGAGCCCCAGATTTTATGTTGTCCTGGAGAGCTTACAGAGCACTGGGGAAAAGCAGGCAGAGAATTCCCTGCTAGCACCTTCTCTGTGCCTGGGAAACAGAAGTGTTCACATTGCTTCGCAGAATCGCTTTTGTGCAGAAAACAGTAACACTTGTTCAGAACGAAAGAAAGCACAGAGCCCCAGATTCTATGTTGTCCTGGAGAGCTTGCAGAGCACTGGGGAAAGGCAGGCAGAGAATTCCCTGCTAGCACCTTCCCTGTGCCTGGGAAACAGAAGTGTTCCCATTGCTTCGCAGAATCGCTTTTGTGCAGAAAACAGTAACACTTGTTCAGAAGGAAAGAAAGCACAGAGCCCCAGATTTTATGTTGTCCTGGAGAGCTTGCAGAGCACTGGGGAAAAGCAGGCAGAGATTTCCCTGCTAGCACCTTCTCTGTGCCTGGGAAGCAGAAGTGTTCACATTGCTTGGCAGAATCGCTTTTGTGCAGATAACAGTAACATTTTTCAGAACAAAAGAAAGCACAGAGCCCCAGATTTTATGTTGTCCTGGAGAGCTTGCAGAGCACTGGGGAAAAGCAGGCAGAGAATTCCCTGCTAGCACCTTCTCTGTGCCTGGGAAACAGAAGTTTTCACATTGCTTCGCAGAATCGCTTTTGTCCAGAAAACAGTACCACTTGTTCAGACGACAGAAAGCACAGAGCCCCAGATTTTATGTTGTCCTGGAGAGCTTGCAGAGCACTGGGGAAAGGCAGGCAGAGAATTCCCTGCTAGCACCTTCTCTGTGCCTGGGAAGCAGAAGTCTTCACATTGCTTCGCAGAATCGCTTTTGTGCAGAAAACAATAACACTTGTTCAGAACGAAAGAAAGCACAGAGCCCCAGATTTTATGTTGTCCTGGAGAGCTTGCAGAGCACTGGGGAAAAGCAGGCAGAGAATTCCCTGCTAGCACCTTCTCTGTGCCTGGGAAACAGAAGTGTTCACATTGCTTCGCAGAATCGCTTTTGTGCAGAAAACAGTAACACTTGTTCAGAACGAAAGAAAGCACAGAGCCCCAGATTTTATGTTGTCCTGGAGAGCTTGCAGAGCACTGGGGAAAGGCAGGCAGAGAATTCCCTGCTAGCACCTTCTCTGTGCCTGTTCACATTGCTTCGCAGAATCGCTTTTGTGCAGAAAACTGTAACACTTGTTCAGAACGAAAGAAAGCACAGAGCCCCAGATTTTATGTTGTCCTGGAGAGCTTGCAGAGTACTGGGGAAAAGCAGGCAGAGAATTCCCTGCTAGCACCTTCTCTGTGCCTGGGAAACAGAAGTGTTCACATTGCTTCGCAGAATCGCTTTTGTGCAGATAACAGTAACACTTGTTCAGAACAAAAGAAAGCACAGAGCCCCAGATTTTATGTTGTCCTGGAGAGCTTGCAGAGCACTGGGGAAAAGCAGGCAGAGAATTCCCTGCTAGCACCTTCTCTGTGCCTGGGAAACAGAAGTTTTCACATTGCTTCGCAGAATCGCTTTTGTCCAGAAAACAGTAACACTTGTTCAGACGACAGAAAGCACAGAGCCCCAGATTTTATGTTGTCCTGGAGAGCTTGCAGAGCACTGGGGAAAGGCAGGCAGAGAATTCCCTGCTAGCACCTTCTCTGTGCCTGGGAAGCAGAAGTCTTCACATTGCTTCGCAGAATCGCTTTTGTGCAGAAAACAATAACACTTGTTCAGAACGAAAGAAAGCACAGAGCCCCAGATTTTATGTTGTCCTGGAGAGCTTGCAGAGCACTGGGGAAAAGCAGGCAGAGAATTCCCTGCTAGCACCTTCTCTGTGCCTGGGAAACAGAAGTGTTCACATTGCTTCGCAGAATCGCTTTTGTGCAGAAAACAGTAACACTTGTTCAGAACGAAAGAAAGCACAGAGCCCCAGATTTTATGTTGTCCTGGAGAGCTTGCAGAGCACTGGGGAAAGGCAGGCAGAGAATTCCCTGCTAGCACCTTCTCTGTGCCTGTTCACATTGCTTCGCAGAATCGCTTTTGTGCAGAAAACTGTAACACTTGTTCAGAACGAAAGAAAGCACAGAGCCCCAGATTTTATGTTGTCCTGGAGAGCTTGCAGAGCACTGGGGAAAAGCAGGCAGAGAATTCCCTGCTAGCACCTTCTCTGTGCCTGGGAAACAGAAGTGTTCCCATTGCTTCGCAGAATCGCTTTTGTGCAGAAAACAATAACACTTGTTCAGAACGAAAGAAAGCACAGAGCCCCAGATTTTATGTTGTCCTGGAGAGCTTGCAGAGCACTGGGGAAAGACAGGCAGAGAATTCCCTGCTAGCACCTTCTCTGTGCCTGTTCACATTGCTTCGCAGAATCGTTTTTGTGCAGAAAACAGTAACACTTGTTCAGAACGAAAGAAAGCACAGAGCCCCAGATTCTATGTTGTCCTGGAGAGCTTGCAGAGCACTGGGGAAAGGCAGGCAGAGAATTTCCTGCTAGCACCTTCTCTGTGCCTGGGAAACAGAAGTGTTCACATTGCTTCGCAGAATCGCTTTTGTGCAGAAAACAGTAACACTTGTTCAGAAAGAAAGAAAGCACAGAGCCCCAGATTTTATGTTATCCTGGAGAGCTTGCAGAGCACTGGGGAAAAGCAGGCAGAGAATTCCCTGCTAGCACCTTCTCTGTGCCTGGGAAACAGAAGTGTTCACATTGCTTCGCAGAATCGCTTTTGTGCAGAAAACAGTAACACTTGTTCAGAACGAAAGAAAGCACAGAGCCCCAGATTTTATGTTGTCCTGGAGAGCTTGCAGAGCACTGGGGAAAGGCAGGCAGAGAATTCCCTGCTAGCACCTTCTCTGTGCCTGGGAAGCAGAAGTGTTCACATTGCTTCGCAGAATCGCTTTTGTGCAGAAAACAGTAACACTTGTTCAGAACGAAAGAAAGCACAGAGCCCCAGATTTTATGTTGTCCTGGAGAGCTTACAGAGCACTGGGGAAAAGCAGGCAGAGAATTCCCTGCTAGCACCTTCTCTGTGCCTGGGAAACAGAAGTGTTCACATTGCTTCGCAGAATCGCTTTTGTGCAGAAAACAGTAACACTTGTTCAGAACGAAAGAAAGCACAGAGCCCCAGATTTTATGTTGTCCTGGAGAGCTTGCAGAGCACTGGGGAAAGGCAGGCAGAGAATTCCCTGCTAGCACCTTCCCTGTGCCTGGGAAAGAGAAGTGTTCCCATTGCTTCGCAGAATCGCTTTTGTGCAGAAAACAGTAACACTTGTTCAGAACGAAAGAAAGCACAGAGCCCCAGATTTTATGTTGTCCTGGAGAGCTTGCAGAGCACTGGGGAAAGGCAGGCAGAGAATTCCCTGCTAGCACCTTCTCTGTGCCTGGGAAGCAGAAGTGTTCACATTGCTTCGCAGAATCGTTTTGTGCAGAAAACAATAACACCTGTTCAGAACGAAAGAAAGCACAGAGCCCCAGATTTTATGTTGTCCTGGAGAGCTTGCAGAGCACTGGGGAAAAGCAGGCAGAGAATTCCCTGCTAGCACCTTCTCTGTGCCTGGGAAACAGAAGTGTTCACATTTCTTCGCAGAATCGCTTTTGTGCAGAAAACAGTAACACTTGTTCAGAACGAAAGAAAGCACAGAGCCCCAGATTTTATGTTGTCCTGGAGAGCTTGCAGAGCACTGGGGAAAGGCAGGCAGAGAATTCCCTGCTAGCACCTTCTCTGTGCCTGTTCACATTCCTTCGCAGAATCGCTTTTGTGCAGAAAACTGTAACACTTGTTCAGAACGAAAGAAAGCACAGAGCCCCAGATTTTATGTTGTCCTGGAGAGCTTGCAGAGCACTGGGGAAAGGCAGGCAGAGAATTCCCTGCTAGCACGTTCTCGGTGCCTGGGAAGCAGAAGTGTTCACATTTCTTAGCAGTATCGCTTTTGTGCAGAAAACAGTAACACTTGTTCAGAACGAAAGAAAGCACAGAGCCCCAGATTTTATGTTGTCCTGGAGAGCTTGCAGAGCACTGGGGAAAAGCAGGCAGAGAATTCCCTGCTAGCACCTTCTCTGTGCCTGGGAAACAGAAGTGTTCACATTGCTTCGCAGAATCGCTTTTGTGCAGAAAACAGTAACAGTTGTTCAGACGAAAGAAAGCACAGAGCCCCAGATTTTATGTTGTGCTGGAGAGCTTGCAGAGCACTGGGGAAAGGCAGGCAGAGAATTCCCTGCTAGCACCTTCTCTGTGCCTGGGAAACAGAAGTCTTCACATTGCTTCGCAGAATCGCTTTTGTGCAGAAAACAGTAACACTTGTTCAGAACGAAAGAAAGCACAGAGCCCCAGATTTTATGTTGTCCTGGAGAGCTTGCAGAGCACTGGGGAAAAGCAGGCAGAGAATTCCCTGCTAGCACCTTCTCTGTGCCTGGGAAGCAGAAGTGTTCACATTGCTTCGCAGAATCGCTTTTGTGCAGAAAACAATAACACTTGTTCAGAACGAAAGAAAGCACAGAGCCCCAGATTTTATGTTGTCCTGGAGAGCTTGCAGAGCACTGGGGAAAAGCAGGCAGAGAATTCCCTGCTAGCACCTTCTCTGTGCCTGGGAAACAGAAGTGTTCCCATTGCTTCGCAGAATCGCTTTTGTGCAGAATACAGTAACACTTGTTCAGAACGAAAGAAAGCACAGAGCCCCAGATTCTATGTTGTCCTGGAGAGCTTGCAGAGCACTGGGGAAAGGCAGGCAGAGAATTTCCTGCTAGCACCTTCTCTGTGCCTGGGAAGCAGAAGTGTTCACATTGCTTCGCAGAATCGCTTTTGTGCAGATAACAGTAACACTTGTTCAGAACAAAAGAAAGCACAGAGCCCCAGATTTTATGTTGTCCTGGAGAGCTTGCAGAGCACTGGGGAAAAGCAGGCACAGAATTCCCTGCTAGCACCTTCTCTGTGCCTGGGAAACAGAAGTTTTCACATTGCTTCGCAGAATCGCTTTTGTCCAGAAAACAGTAACACTTGTTCAGACGACAGAAAGCACAGAGCCCCAGATTTTATGTTGTCCTGGAGAGCTTGCAGAGCACTGGGGAAAGGCAGGCAGAGAATTCCCTGCTAGCACCTTCTCTGTGCCTGGGAAGCAGAAGTCTTCACATTGCTTCGCAGAATCGCTTTTGTGCAGAAAACAATAACACTTGTTCAGAACGAAAGAAAGCACAGAGCCCCAGATTTTATGTTGTCCTGGAGAGCTTGCAGAGCACTGGGGAAAAGCAGGCAGAGAATTCCCTGCTAGCACCTTCTCTGTGCCTGGGAAACAGAAGTGTTCACATTGCTTCGCAGAATCGCTTTTGTGCAGAAAACAGTAACACTTGTTCAGAACGAAAGAAAGCACAGAGCCCCAGATTTTATGTTGTCCTGGAGAGCTTGCAGAGCACTGGGGAAAGGCAGGCAGAGAATTCCCTGCTAGCACCTTCTCTGTGCCTGTTCACATTGCTTCGCAGAATCGCTTTTGTGCAGAAAACTGTAACACTTGTTCAGAACGAAAGAAAGCACAGAGCCCCAGATTTTATGTTGTCCTGGAGAGCTTGCAGAGCACTGGGGAAAAGCAGGCAGAGAATTCCCTGCTAGCACCTTCTCTGTGCCTGGGAAACAGAAGTGTTCCCATTGCTTCGCAGAATCGCTTTTGTGCAGAAAACAGTAACACTTGTTCAGACGAAAGAAAGCACAGAGCCCCAGATTTTATGTTGTGCTGGAGAGCTTGCAGAGCACTGGGGAAAGGCAGGCAGAGAATTCCCTGCTAGCACCTTCTCTGTGCCTGGGAAGCAGAAGTCTTCACATTGCTTCGCAGAATCGCTTTTGTGCAGAAAACAGTAACACTTGTTCAGAACGAAAGAAAGCACAGAGCCCCAGATTTTATGTTGTCCTGGAGAGCTTGCAGAGCACTGGGGAAAAGCAGGCAGAGAATTCCCTGCTAGCACCTTCTCTGTGCCTGGGAAGCAGAAGTGTTCACATTGCTTCGCAGAATCGCTTTTGTGCAGAAAACAATAACACTTGTTCAGAACGAAAGAAAGCACAGAGCCCCAGATTTTATGTTGTCCTGGAGAGCTTGCAGAGCACTGGGGAAAGGCAGGCAGAGAATTCCCTGCTAGCACCTTCTCTGTGCCTGTTCACATTGCTTCGCAGAATCGTTTTTGTGCAGAAAACAGTAACACTTGTTCAGAACGAAAGAAAGCACAGAGCCCCAGATTCTATGTTGTCCTGGAGAGCTTGCAGAGCACTGGGGAAAGGCAGGCAGAGAATTTCCTGCTAGCACCTTCTCTGTGCCTGGGAAGCAGAAGTGTTCCCATTGCTTCGCAGAATCGCTTTTGTGCAGAAAACAGTAACACTTGTTCAGTACGAAAGAAAGCACAGAGCCCCAGATTTTATGTTGTCCTGGAGAGCTTGCAGAGCACTGGGGAAAAGCAGGCAGAGAATTCCCTGCTAGCACCTTCTCTGTGCCTGGGAAACAGAAGTGTTCACATTGCTTCGCAGAATCGCTTTTGTGCAGAAAACAGTAACACTTGTTCAGAAAGAAAGAAAGCACAGAGCCCCAGATTTTATGTTATCCTGGAGAGCTTGCAGAGCACTGGGGAAAAGCAGGCAGAGAATTCCCTGCTAGCACCTTCTCTGTGCCTGGGAAACAGAAGTGTTCACATTGCTTCGCAGAATCGCTTTTGTGCAGAAAACAGTAACACTTGTTCAGAACGAAAGAAAGCACAGAGCCCCAGATTTTATGTTGTCCTGGAGAGCTTGCAGAGCACTGGGGAAAGGCAGGCAGAGAATTCCCTGCTAGCACCTTCTCTGTGCCTGGGAAGCAGAAGTGTTCACATTGCTTCGCAGAATCGCTTTTGTGCAGAAAACAGTAACACTTGTTCAGAACGAAAGAAAGCACAGAGCCCCAGATTTTATGTTGTCCTGGAGAGCTTACAGAGCACTGGGGAAAAGCAGGCAGAGAATTCCCTGCTAGCACCTTCTCTGTGCCTGGGAAACAGAAGTGTTCACATTGCTTCGCAGAATCGCTTTTGTGCAGAAAACAGTAACACTTGTTCAGAACGAAAGAAAGCACAGAGCCCCAGATTTTATGTTGTCCTGGAGAGCTTGCAGAGCACTGGGGAAAGGCAGGCAGAGAATTCCCTGCTAGCACCTTCCCTGTGCCTGGGAAAGAGAAGTGTTCCCATTGCTTCGCAGAATCGCTTTTGTGCAGAAAACAGTAACACTTGTTCAGAACGAAAGAAAGCACAGAGCCCCAGATTTTATGTTGTCCTGGAGAGCTTGCAGAGCACTGGGGAAAGGCAGGCAGAGAATTCCCTGCTAGCACGTTCTCGGTGCCTGGGAAGCAGAAGTGTTCACATTTCTTAGCAGTATCGCTTTTGTGCAGAAAACAGTAACACTTGTTCAGAAGGAAAGAAAGCACAGAGCCCCATATTTTATGTTGTCCTGGAGAGCTTGCAGAGTACTGGGGAAAAGCAGGCAGAGAATTCCCTGCTAGCACCTTCTCTGTGCCTGGGAAACAGAAGTGTTCACATTGCTTCGCAGAATCGCTTTTGTGCAGATAACAGTAACACTTGTTCAGAACAAAAGAAAGCACAGAGCCCCAGATTTTATGTTGTCCTGGAGAGCTTGCAGAGCACTGGGGAAAGGCAGGCAGAGAATTTCCTGCTAGCACCTTCTCTGTGCCTGGGAAGCAGAAGTGTTCACATTGCTTCGCAGAATCGCTTTTGTGCAGAAAACAGTAACACTTGTTCAGAACGAAAGAAAGCACAGAGCCCCAGATTTTATGTTGTCCTGGAGAGCTTGCAGAGCACTGGGGAAAGGCAGGCAGAGAATTCCCTGCTAGCACCTTCTCTGTGCCTGTTCACATTGCTTCGCAGAATCGCTTTTGTGCAGAAAACAGTAACACTTGTTCAGAACGAAAGAAAGCACAGAGCCCCAGATTTTATGTTGTCCTGGAGAGCTTGCAGAGCACTGGGGAAAGGCAGGCAGAGAATTCCCTGCTAGCACCTTCTCTGTGCCTGGGAAGCAGAAGTCTTCACATTGCTTCGCAGAATCGCTTTTGTGCAGAAAACACTAACACTTGTTCAGAACAAAAGAAAGCACAGAGCCCCAGATTCTATGTTGTCCTGGAGAGCTTGCAGAGCACTGGGGAAAGGCAGGCAGAGAATTTCCTGCTAGCACCCTCTCTGTGCCTGGGAAGCAGAAGTGTTCACATTCCTTCGCAGAATCGCTTTTGTGCAGAAAACAGTAACACTTGTTCAGTACGAAAGAAAGCACAGAGCCCCAGATTTTATGTTGTCCTGGAGAGCTTGCAGAGCACTGGGGAAAAGCAGGCAGAGAATTCCCTGCTAGCACCTTCTCTGTGCCTGGGAAACAGAAGTGTTCACATTGCTTCGCAGAATAGCTTTTGTGCAGAAAACAGTAACACTTGTTCAGAAAGAAAGAAAGCACAGAGCCCCAGATTTTATGTTGTCCTGGAGAGCTTGCAGAGCACTGGGGAAAAGCAGGCAGAGAATTCCCTGCTAGCACCTTCTCTGTGCCTGGGAAACAGAAGTGTTCACATTGCTTCGCAGAATCGCTTTTGTGCAGAAAACAGTAACACTTGTTCAGAACGAAAGAAAGCACAGAGCCCCAGATTTTATGTTGTCCTGGAGAGCTTGCAGAGCACTGGGGAAAGGCAGGCAGAGAATTCCCTGCTAGCACCTTCTCTGTGCCTGGGAAGCAGAAGTCTTCACATTGCTTCGCAGAATCGCTTTTGTGCAGAAAACAGTAACACTTGTTCAGAACGAAAGAAAGCACAGAGCCCCAGATTTGCTGTTGTCCTGGAGAGCTTGCAGAGCACTGGGGAAAGGCAGGCAGAGAATTCCCTGCTAGCACCTTCTCTGTGCCTGGGAAGCAGAAGTGTTCACATTGCTTCGCAGAATCGCTTTTGTGCAGAAAACAGTAACACTTGTTCAGAACGAAAGAAAGCACAGAGCCCCAGATTTTATGTTGTCCTGGAGAGCTTGCAGAGCGCTGGGGAAAGGCAGGCAGAGAATTCCCTGCTAGCACCTTCTCTGTGCCTGGGAAGCAGAAGTCTTCACATTGCTTCGCAGAATCGCTTTTGTGCAGAAAACAGTAACACTTGTTCAGAACGAAAGAAAGCACAGAGCCCCAGATTTGCTGTTGTCCTGGAGAGCTTGCAGAGCACTGGGGAAAGGCAGGCAGAGAATTCCCTGCTAGCACCTTCTCTGTGCCTGGGAAGCAGAAGTGTTCACATTGCTTCGCAGAATCGCTTTTGTGCAGAAAACAGTAACACTTGTTCAGAACGAAAGAAAGCACAGAGCCCCAGATTTTATGTTGTCCTGGAGAGCTTACAGAGCACTGGGGAAAAGCAGGCAGAGAATTCCCTGCTAGCACCTTCTCTGTGCCTGGGAAACAGAAGTGTTCACATTGCTTCGCAGAATCGCTTTTGTGCAGAAAACAGTAACACTTGTTCAGAACGAAAGAAAGCACAGAGCCCCAGATTCTATGTTGTCCTGGAGAGCTTGCAGAGCACTGGGGAAAGGCAGGCAGAGAATTCCCTGCTAGCACCTTCCCTGTGCCTGGGAAACAGAAGTGTTCCCATTGCTTCGCAGAATCGCTTTTGTGCAGAAAACAGTAACACTTGTTCAGAAGGAAAGAAAGCACAGAGCCCCAGATTTTATGTTGTCCTGGAGAGCTTGCAGAGCACTGGGGAAAAGCAGGCAGAGATTTCCCTGCTAGCACCTTCTCTGTGCCTGGGAAGCAGAAGTGTTCACATTGCTTGGCAGAATCGCTTTTGTGCAGATAACAGTAACATTTTTCAGAACAAAAGAAAGCACAGAGCCCCAGATTTTATGTTGTCCTGGAGAGCTTGCAGAGCACTGGGGAAAAGCAGGCAGAGAATTCCCTGCTAGCACCTTCTCTGTGCCTGGGAAACAGAAGGGTTAACATTTCTTAGCAGTATCGCTTTTGTGCAGAAAACAGTAACACTTGTTCAGAAGGAAAGAAAGCACAGAGCCCCATATTTTATGTTGTCCTGGAGAGCTTGCAGAGCACTGGGGAAAGGCAGGCAGAGAATTCCCTGCTAGCACGTTCTCGGTGCCTGGGAAGCAGAAGTGTTCACATTGCTTCGCAGAATCGCTTTTGTGCAGAAAACAGTAACACTTGTTCAGAAGGAAAGAAAGCACAGAGCCCCATATTTTATGTTGTCCTGGAGAGCTTGCAGAGTACTGGGGAAAAGCAGGCAGAGAATTCCCTGCTAGCACCTTCTCTGTGCCTGGGAAACAGAAGTGTTCACATTGCTTCGCAGAATCGCTTTTGTGCAGAAAACTGTAACACTTGTTCAGAACGAAAGAAAGCACAGAGCCCCAGATTTTATGTTGTCCTGGAGAGCTTGCAGAGCACTGGGGAAAGACAGGCAGAGAATTCCCTGCTAGCACGTTCTCGGTGCCTGGGAAGCAGAAGTGTTCACATTTCTTAGCAGTATCGCTTTTGTGCAGAAAACAGTAACACTTGTTCAGAAGGAAAGAAAGCACAGAGCCCCATATTTTATGTTGTCCTGGAGAGCTTGCAGAGTACTGGGGAAAAGCAGGCAGAGAATTCCCTGCTAGCACCTTCTCTGTGCCTGGGAAACAGAAGTGTTCACATTGCTTCGCAGAATCGCTTTTGTGCAGATAACAGTAACACTTGTTCAGAACAAAAGAAAGCACAGAGCCCCAGATTTTATGTTGTCCTGGAGAGCTTGCAGAGCACTGGGGAAAAGCAGGCAGAGAATTCCCTGCTAGCACCTTCTCTGTGCCTGGGAAACAGAAGTTTTCACATTGCTTCGCAGAATCGCTTTTGTCCAGAAAACAGTAACACTTGTTCAGACGACAGAAAGCACAGAGCCCCAGATTTTATGTTGTCCTGGAGAGCTTGCAGAGCACTGGGGAAAGGCAGGCAGAGAATTCCCTGCTAGCACCTTCTCTGTGCCTGGGAAGCAGAAGTCTTCACATTGCTTCGCAGAATCGCTTTTGTGCAGAAAACAATAACACTTGTTCAGAACGAAAGAAAGCACAGAGCCCCAGATTTTATGTTGTCCTGGAGAGCTTGCAGAGCACTGGGGAAAAGCAGGCAGAGAATTCCCTGCTAGCACCTTCTCTGTGCCTGGGAAACAGAAGTGTTCACATTGCTTCGCAGAATCGCTTTTGTGCAGAAAACAGTAACACTTGTTCAGAACGAAAGAAAGCACAGAGCCCCAGATTTTATGTTGTCCTGGAGAGCTTGCAGAGCACTGGGGAAAGGCAGGCAGAGAATTCCCTGCTAGCACCTTCTCTGTGCCTGTTCACATTGCTTCGCAGAATCGCTTTTGTGCAGAAAACTGTAACACTTGTTCAGAACGAAAGAAAGCACAGAGCCCCAGATTTTATGTTGTCCTGGAGAGCTTGCAGAGCACTGGGGAAAAGCAGGCAGAGAATTCCCTGCTAGCACCTTCTCTGTGCCTGGGAAACAGAAGTGTTCCCATTGCTTCGCAGAATCGCTTTTGTGCAGAAAACAGTAACACTTGTTCAGACGAAAGAAAGCACAGAGCCCCAGATTTTATGTTGTGCTGGAGAGCTTGCAGAGCACTGGGGAAAGGCAGGCAGAGAATTCCCTGCTAGCACCTTCTCTGTGCCTGGGAAGCAGAAGTCTTCACATTGCTTCGCAGAATCGCTTTTGTGCAGAAAACAGTAACACTTGTTCAGAATGAAAGAAAGCACAGAGCCCCAGATTTTATGTTGTCCTGGAGAGCTTGCAGAGCACTGGGGAAAAGCAGGCACAGAATTCCCTGCTAGCACCTTCTCTGTGCCTGGGAAGCAGAAGTGTTCACATTGCTTCGCAGAATCGCTTTTGTGCAGAAAACAATAACACTTGTTCAGAACGAAAGAAAGCACAGAGCCCCAGATTTTATGTTGTCCTGGAGAGCTTGCAGAGCACTGGGGAAAGACAGGCAGAGAATTCCCTGCTAGCACCTTCTCTGTGCCTGTTCACATTGCTTCGCAGAATCGTTTTTGTGCAGAAAACAGTAACACTTGTTCAGAACGAAAGAAAGCACAGAGCCCCAGATTCTATGTTGTCCTGGAGAGCTTGCAGAGCACTGGGGAAAGGCAGGCAGAGAATTTCCTGCTAGCACCTTCTCTGTGCCTGGGAAGCAGAAGTGTTCCCATTGCTTCGCAGAATCGCTTTTGTGCAGAAAACAGTAACACTTGTTCAGTACGAAAGAAAGCACAGAGCCCCAGATTTTATGTTGTCCTGGAGAGCTTGCAGAGCACTGGGGAAAAGCAGGCAGAGAATTCCCTGCTAGCACCTTCTCTGTGCCTGGGAAACAGAAGTGTTCACATTGCTTCGCAGAATCGCTTTTGTGCAGAAAACAGTAACACTTGTTCAGAAAGAAAGAAAGCACAGAGCCCCAGATTTTATGTTATCCTGGAGAGCTTGCAGAGCACTGGGGAAAAGCAGGCAGAGAATTCCCTGCTAGCACCTTCTCTGTGCCTGGGAAACAGAAGTGTTCACATTGCTTCGCAGAATCGCTTTTGTGCAGAAAACAGTAACACTTGTTCAGAACGAAAGAAAGCACAGAGCCCCAGATTTTATGTTGTCCTGGAGAGCTTGCAGAGCACTGGGGAAAGGCAGGCAGAGAATTCCCTGCTAGCACCTTCTCTGTGCCTGGGAAGCAGAAGTCTTCACATTGCTTCGCAGAATCGCTTTTGTGCAGAAAACAGTAACACTTGTTCAGAACGAAAGAAAGCACAGAGCCCCAGATTTGCTGTTGTCCTGGAGAGCTTGCAGAGCACTGGGGAAAGGCAGGCAGAGAATTCCCTGCTAGCACCTTCTCTGTGCCTGGGAAGCAGAAGTGTTCACATTGCTTCGCAGAATCGCTTTTGTGCAGAAAACATTAACACTTGTTCAGAACGAAAGAAAGCACAGAGCCCCAGATTTTATGTTGTCCTGGAGAGCTTGCAGAGCGCTGGGGAAAGGCAGGCAGAGAATTCCCTGCTAGCACCTTCTCTGTGCCTGGGAAGCAGAAGTCTTCACATTGCTTCGCAGAATCGCTTTTGTGCAGAAAACAGTAACACTTGTTCAGAACGAAAGAAAGCACAGAGCCCCAGATTTGCTGTTGTCCTGGAGAGCTTGCAGAGCACTGGGGAAAGGCAGGCAGAGAATTCCCTGCTAGCACCTTCTCTGTGCCTGGGAAGCAGAAGTGTTCACATTGCTTCGCAGAATCGCTTTTGTGCAGAAAACAGTAACACTTGTTCAGAACGAAAGAAAGCACAGAGCCCCAGATTTTATGTTGTCCTGGAGAGCTTACAGAGCACTGGGGAAAAGCAGGCAGAGAATTCCCTGCTAGCACCTTCTCTGTGCCTGGGAAACAGAAGTGTTCACATTGCTTCGCAGAATCGCTTTTGTGCAGAAAACAGTAACACTTGTTCAGAACGAAAGAAAGCACAGAGCCCCAGATTCTATGTTGTCCTGGAGAGCTTGCAGAGCACTGGGGAAAGGCAGGCAGAGAATTCCCTGCTAGCACCTTCCCTGTGCCTGGGAAACAGAAGTGTTCCCATTGCTTCGCAGAATCGCTTTTGTGCAGAAAACAGTAACACTTGTTCAGAAGGAAAGAAAGCACAGAGCCCCAGATTTTATGTTGTCCTGGAGAGCTTGCAGAGCACTGGGGAAAAGCAGGCAGAGATTTCCCTGCTAGCACCTTCTCTGTGCCTGGGAAGCAGAAGTGTTCACATTGCTTGGCAGAATCGCTTTTGTGCAGATAACAGTAACATTTTTCAGAACAAAAGAAAGCACAGAGCCCCAGATTTTATGTTGTCCTGGAGAGCTTGCAGAGCACTGGGGAAAAGCAGGCAGAGAATTCCCTGCTAGCACCTTCTCTGTGCCTGGGAAACAGAAGGGTTAACATTTCTTAGCAGTATCGCTTTTGTGCAGAAAACAGTAACACTTGTTCAGAAGGAAAGAAAGCACAGAGCCCCAGATTTTATGTTGTCCTGGAGAGCTTGCAGAGCACTGGGGAAAGGCAGGCAGAGAATTCCCTGCTAGCACGTTCTCGGTGCCTGGGAAGCAGAAGTGTTCACATTGCTTCGCAGAATCGCTTTTGTGCAGAAAACAGTAACACTTGTTCAGAAGGAAAGAAAGCACAGAGCCCCATATTTTATGTTGTCCTGGAGAGCTTGCAGAGTACTGGGGAAAAGCAGGCAGAGAATTCCCTGCTAGCACCTTCTCTGTGCCTGGGAAACAGAAGTGTTCACATTGCTTCGCAGAATCGCTTTTGTGCAGAAAACTGTAACACTTGTTCAGAACGAAAGAAAGCACAGAGCCCCAGATTTTATGTTGTCCTGGAGAGCTTGCAGAGCACTGGGGAAAGACAGGCAGAGAATTCCCTGCTAGCACGTTCTCGGTGCCTGGGAAGCAGAAGTGTTCACATTTCTTAGCAGTATCGCTTTTGTGCAGAAAACAGTAACACTTGTTCAGAAGGAAAGAAAGCACAGAGCCCCATATTTTATGTTGTCCTGGAGAGCTTGCAGAGTACTGGGGAAAAGCAGGCAGAGAATTCCCTGCTAGCACCTTCTCTGTGCCTGGGAAACAGAAGTGTTCACATTGCTTCGCAGAATCGCTTTTGTGCAGATAACAGTAACACTTGTTCAGAACAAAAGAAAGCACAGAGCCCCAGATTTTATGTTGTCCTGGAGAGCTTGCAGAGCACTGGGGAAAAGCAGGCAGAGAATTCCCTGCTAGCACCTTCTCTGTGCCTGGGAAACAGAAGTTTTCACATTGCTTCGCAGAATCGCTTTTGTCCAGAAAACAGTAACACTTGTTCAGACGACAGAAAGCACAGAGCCCCAGATTTTATGTTGTCCTGGAGAGCTTGCAGAGCACTGGGGAAAGGCAGGCAGAGAATTCCCTGCTAGCACCTTCTCTGTGCCTGGGAAGCAGAAGTCTTCACATTGCTTCGCAGAATCGCTTTTGTGCAGAAAACAATAACACTTGTTCAGAACGAAAGAAAGCACAGAGCCCCAGATTTTATGTTGTCCTGGAGAGCTTGCAGAGCACTGGGGAAAAGCAGGCAGAGAATTCCCTGCTAGCACCTTCTCTGTGCCTGGGAAACAGAAGTGTTCACATTGCTTCGCAGAATCGCTTTTGTGCAGAAAACAGTAACACTTGTTCAGAACGAAAGAAAGCACAGAGCCCCAGATTTTATGTTGTCCTGGAGAGCTTGCAGAGCACTGGGGAAAGGCAGGCAGAGAATTCCCTGCTAGCACCTTCTCTGTGCCTGTTCACATTGCTTCGCAGAATCGCTTTTGTGCAGAAAACTGTAACACTTGTTCAGAACGAAAGAAAGCACAGAGCCCCAGATTTTATGTTGTCCTGGAGAGCTTGCAGAGCACTGGGGAAAAGCAGGCAGAGAATTCCCTGCTAGCACCTTCTCTGTGCCTGGGAAACAGAAGTGTTCCCATTGCTTCGCAGAATCGCTTTTGTGCAGAAAACAGTAACACTTGTTCAGACGAAAGAAAGCACAGAGCCCCAGATTTTATGTTGTGCTGGAGAGCTTGCAGAGCACTGGGGAAAGGCAGGCAGAGAATTCCCTGCTAGCACCTTCTCTGTGCCTGGGAAGCAGAAGTCTTCACATTGCTTCGCAGAATCGCTTTTGTGCAGAAAACAGTAACACTTGTTCAGAACGAAAGAAAGCACAGAGCCCCAGATTTTATGTTGTCCTGGAGAGCTTGCAGAGCACTGGGGAAAAGCAGGCACAGAATTCCCTGCTAGCACCTTCTCTGTGCCTGGGAAGCAGAAGTGTTCACATTGCTTCGCAGAATCGCTTTTGTGCAGAAAACAATAACACTTGTTCAGAACGAAAGAAAGCACAGAGCCCCAGATTTTATGTTGTCCTGGAGAGCTTGCAGAGCACTGGGGAAAGACAGGCAGAGAATTCCCTGCTAGCACCTTCTCTGTGCCTGTTCACATTGCTTCGCAGAATCGTTTTTGTGCAGAAAACAGTAACACTTGTTCAGAACGAAAGAAAGCACAGAGCCCCAGATTCTATGTTGTCCTGGAGAGCTTGCAGAGCACTGGGGAAAGGCAGGCAGAGAATTTCCTGCTAGCACCTTCTCTGTGCCTGGGAAGCAGAAGTGTTCCCATTGCTTCGCAGAATCGCTTTTGTGCAGAAAACAGTAACACTTGTTCAGTACGAAAGAAAGCACAGAGCCCCAGATTTTATGTTGTCCTGGAGAGCTTGCAGAGCACTGGGGAAAAGCAGGCAGAGAATTCCCTGCTAGCACCTTCTCTGTGCCTGGGAAACAGAAGTGTTCACATTGCTTCGCAGAATCGCTTTTGTGCAGAAAACAGTAACACTTGTTCAGAAAGAAAGAAAGCACAGAGCCCCAGATTTTATGTTATCCTGGAGAGCTTGCAGAGCACTGGGGAAAAGCAGGCAGAGAATTCCCTGCTAGCACCTTCTCTGTGCCTGGGAAACAGAAGTGTTCACATTGCTTCGCAGAATCGCTTTTGTGCAGAAAACAGTAACACTTGTTCAGAACGAAAGAAAGCACAGAGCCCCAGATTTTATGTTGTCCTGGAGAGCTTGCAGAGCACTGGGGAAAGGCAGGCAGAGAATTCCCTGCTAGCACCTTCTCTGTGCCTGGGAAGCAGAAGTGTTCACATTGCTTCGCAGAATCGCTTTTGTGCAGAAAACAGTAACACTTGTTCAGAACGAAAGAAAGCACAGAGCCCCAGATTTTATGTTGTCCTGGAGAGCTTACAGAGCACTGGGGAAAAGCAGGCAGAGAATTCCCTGCTAGCACCTTCTCTGTGCCTGGGAAACAGAAGTGTTCACATTGCTTCGCAGAATCGCTTTTGTGCAGAAAACAGTAACACTTGTTCAGAACGAAAGAAAGCACAGAGCCCCAGATTTTATGTTGTCCTGGAGAGCTTGCAGAGCACTGGGGAAAGGCAGGCAGAGAATTCCCTGCTAGCACCTTCCCTGTGCCTGGGAAAGAGAAGTGTTCCCATTGCTTCGCAGAATCGCTTTTGTCCAGAAAACAGTAACACTTGTTCAGACGACAGAAAGCACAGAGCCCCAGATTTTATGTTGTCCTGGAGAGCTTGCAGAGCACTGGGGAAAGGCAGGCAGAGAATTCCCTGCTAGCACCTTCTCTGTGCCTGGGAAGCAGAAGTCTTCACATTGCTTCGCAGAATCGCTTTTGTGCAGAAAACAATAACACTTGTTCAGAACGAAAGAAAGCACAGAGCCCCAGATTTTATGTTGTCCTGGAGAGCTTGCAGAGCACTGGGGAAAAGCAGGCAGAGAATTCCCTGCTAGCACCTTCTCTGTGCCTGGGAAACAGAAGTGTTCACATTGCTTCGCAGAATCGCTTTTGTGCAGAAAACAGTAACACTTGTTCAGAACGAAAGAAAGCACAGAGCCCCAGATTTTATGTTGTCCTGGAGAGCTTGCAGAGCACTGGGGAAAGGCAGGCAGAGAATTCCCTGCTAGCACCTTCTCTGTGCCTGTTCACATTGCTTCGCAGAATCGCTTTTGTGCAGAAAACTGTAACACTTGTTCAGAACGAAAGAAAGCACAGAGCCCCAGATTTTATGTTGTCCTGGAGAGCTTGCAGAGCACTGGGGAAAAGCAGGCAGAGAATTCCCTGCTAGCACCTTCTCTGTGCCTGGGAAACAGAAGTGTTCCCATTGCTTCGCAGAATCGCTTTTGTGCAGAAAACAGTAACACTTGTTCAGACGAAAGAAAGCACAGAGCCCCAGATTTTATGTTGTGCTGGAGAGCTTGCAGAGCACTGGGGAAAGGCAGGCAGAGAATTCCCTGCTAGCACCTTCTCTGTGCCTGGGAAGCAGAAGTCTTCACATTGCTTCGCAGAATCGCTTTTGTGCAGAAAACAGTAACACTTGTTCAGAACGAAAGAAAGCACAGAGCCCCAGATTTTATGTTGTCCTGGAGAGCTTGCAGAGCACTGGGGAAAAGCAGGCAGAGAATTCCCTGCTAGCACCTTCTCTGTGCCTGGGAAGCAGAAGTGTTCACATTGCTTCGCAGAATCGCTTTTGTGCAGAAAACAATAACACTTGTTCAGAACGAAAGAAAGCACAGAGCCCCAGATTTTATGTTGTCCTGGAGAGCTTGCAGAGCACTGGGGAAAGGCAGGCAGAGAATTCCCTGCTAGCACCTTCTCTGTGCCTGTTCACATTGCTTCGCAGAATCGTTTTTGTGCAGAAAACAGTAACACTTGTTCAGAACGAAAGAAAGCACAGAGCCCCAGATTCTATGTTGTCCTGGAGAGCTTGCAGAGCACTGGGGAAAGGCAGGCAGAGAATTTCCTGCTAGCACCTTCTCTGTGCCTGGGAAGCAGAAGTGTTCCCATTGCTTCGCAGAATCGCTTTTGTGCAGAAAACAGTAACACTTGTTCAGTACGAAAGAAAGCACAGAGCCCCAGATTTTATGTTGTCCTGGAGAGCTTGCAGAGCACTGGGGAAAAGCAGGCAGAGAATTCCCTGCTAGCACCTTCTCTGTGCCTGGGAAACAGAAGTGTTCACATTGCTTCGCAGAATCGCTTTTGTGCAGAAAACAGTAACACTTGTTCAGAAAGAAAGAAAGCACAGAGCCCCAGATTTTATGTTATCCTGGAGAGCTTGCAGAGCACTGGGGAAAAGCAGGCAGAGAATTCCCTGCTAGCACCTTCTCTGTGCCTGGGAAACAGAAGTGTTCACATTGCTTCGCAGAATCGCTTTTGTGCAGAAAACAGTAACACTTGTTCAGAACGAAAGAAAGCACAGAGCCCCAGATTTTATGTTGTCCTGGAGAGCTTGCAGAGCACTGGGGAAAGGCAGGCAGAGAATTCCCTGCTAGCACCTTCTCTGTGCCTGGGAAGCAGAAGTGTTCACATTGCTTCGCAGAATCGCTTTTGTGCAGAAAACAGTAACACTTGTTCAGAACGAAAGAAAGCACAGAGCCCCAGATTTTATGTTGTCCTGGAGAGCTTACAGAGCACTGGGGAAAAGCAGGCAGAGAATTCCCTGCTAGCACCTTCTCTGTGCCTGGGAAACAGAAGTGTTCACATTGCTTCGCAGAATCGCTTTTGTGCAGAAAACAGTAACACTTGTTCAGAACGAAAGAAAGCACAGAGCCCCAGATTTTATGTTGTCCTGGAGAGCTTGCAGAGCACTGGGGAAAGGCAGGCAGAGAATTCCCTGCTAGCACCTTCCCTGTGCCTGGGAAAGAGAAGTGTTCCCATTGCTTCGCAGAATCGCTTTTGTGCAGAAAACAATAACACTTGTTCAGAACGAAAGAAAGCACAGAGCCCCAGATTTTATGTTGTCCTGGAGAGCTTGCAGAGCACTGGGGAAAGGCAGGCAGAGAATTCCCTGCTAGCACCTTCTCTGTGCCTGGGAAGCAGAAGTGTTCACATTGCTTCGCAGAATCGTTTTGTGCAGAAAACAATAACACCTGTTCAGAACGAAAGAAAGCACAGAGCCCCAGATTTTATGTTGTCCTGGAGAGCTTGCAGAGCACTGGGGAAAAGCAGGCAGAGAATTCCCTGCTAGCACCTTCTCTGTGCCTGGGAAACAGAAGTGTTCACATTTCTTCGCAGAATCGCTTTTGTGCAGAAAACAGTAACACTTGTTCAGAACGAAAGAAAGCACAGAGCCCCAGATTTTATGTTGTCCTGGAGAGCTTGCAGAGCACTGGGGAAAGGCAGGCAGAGAATTCCCTGCTAGCACCTTCTCTGTGCCTGTTCACATTCCTTCGCAGAATCGCTTTTGTGCAGAAAACTGTAACACTTGTTCAGAACGAAAGAAAGCACAGAGCCCCAGATTTTATGTTGTCCTGGAGAGCTTGCAGAGCACTGGGGAAAGGCAGGCAGAGAATTCCCTGCTAGCACGTTCTCGGTGCCTGGGAAGCAGAAGTGTTCACATTTCTTAGCAGTATCGCTTTTGTGCAGAAAACAGTAACACTTGTTCAGAAGGAAAGAAAGCACAGAGCCCCATATTTTATGTTGTCCTGGAGAGCTTGCAGAGTACTGGGGAAAAGCAGGCAGAGAATTCCCTGCTAGCACCTTCTCTGTGCCTGGGAAACAGAAGTGTTCACATTGCTTCGCAGAATCGCTTTTGTGCAGATAACAGTAACACTTGTTCAGAACAAAAGAAAGCACAGAGCCCCAGATTTTATGTTGTCCTGGAGAGCTTGCAGAGCACTGGGGAAAGGCAGGCAGAGAATTCCCTGCTAGCACCTTCTCTGTGCCTGGGAAGCAGAAGTGTTCACATTGCTTCGCAGAATCGCTTTTGTGCAGAAAACAGTAACACTTGTTCAGAACGAAAGAAAGCACAGAGCCCCAGATTTTATGTTGTCCTGGAGAGCTTGCAGAGCACTGGGGAAAGGCAGGCAGAGAATTCCCTGCTAGCACCTTCTCTGTGCCTGTTCACATTGCTTCGCAGAATCGCTTTTGTGCAGAAAACAGTAACACTTGTTCAGAACGAAAGAAAGCACAGAGCCCCAGATTTTATGTTGTCCTGGAGAGCTTGCAGAGCACTGGGGAAAGGCAGGCAGAGAATTCCCTGCTAGCACCTTCTCTGTGCCTGGGAAGCAGAAGTCTTCACATTGCTTCGCAGAATCGCTTTTGTGCAGAAAACACTAACACTTGTTCAGAACAAAAGAAAGCACAGAGCCCCAGATTCTATGTTGTCCTGGAGAGCTTGCAGAGCACTGGGGAAAGGCAGGCAGAGAATTTCCTGCTAGCACCCTCTCTGTGCCTGGGAAGCAGAAGTGTTCACATTCCTTCGCAGAATCGCTTTTGTGCAGAAAACAGTAACACTTGTTCAGTACGAAAGAAAGCACAGAGCCCCAGATTTTATGTTGTCCTGGAGAGCTTGCAGAGCACTGGGGAAAAGCAGGCAGAGAATTCCCTGCTAGCACCTTCTCTGTGCCTGGGAAACAGAAGTGTTCACATTGCTTCGCAGAATAGCTTTTGTGCAGAAAACAGTAACACTTGTTCAGAAAGAAAGAAAGCACAGAGCCCCAGATTTTATGTTGTCCTGGAGAGCTTGCAGAGCACTGGGGAAAAGCAGGCAGAGAATTCCCTGCTAGCACCTTCTCTGTGCCTGGGAAACAGAAGTGTTCACATTGCTTCGCAGAATCGCTTTTGTGCAGAAAACAGTAACACTTGTTCAGAACGAAAGAAAGCACAGAGCCCCAGATTTTATGTTGTCCTGGAGAGCTTGCAGAGCACTGGGGAAAGGCAGGCAGAGAATTCCCTGCTAGCACCTTCTCTGTGCCTGGGAAGCAGAAGTCTTCACATTGCTTCGCAGAATCGCTTTTGTGCAGAAAACAGTAACACTTGTTCAGAACGAAAGAAAGCACAGAGCCCCAGATTTGCTGTTGTCCTGGAGAGCTTGCAGAGCACTGGGGAAAGGCAGGCAGAGAATTCCCTGCTAGCACCTTCTCTGTGCCTGGGAAGCAGAAGTGTTCACATTGCTTCGCAGAATCGCTTTTGTGCAGAAAACAGTAACACTTGTTCAGAACGAAAGAAAGCACAGAGCCCCAGATTTTATGTTGTCCTGGAGAGCTTGCAGAGCGCTGGGGAAAGGCAGGCAGAGAATTCCCTGCTAGCACCTTCTCTGTGCCTGGGAAGCAGAAGTCTTCACATTGCTTCGCAGAATCGCTTTTGTGCAGAAAACAGTAACACTTGTTCAGAACGAAAGAAAGCACAGAGCCCCAGATTTGCTGTTGTCCTGGAGAGCTTGCAGAGCACTGGGGAAAGGCAGGCAGAGAATTCCCTGCTAGCACCTTCTCTGTGCCTGGGAAGCAGAAGTGTTCACATTGCTTCGCAGAATCGCTTTTGTGCAGAAAACAGTAACACTTGTTCAGAACGAAAGAAAGCACAGAGCCCCAGATTTTATGTTGTCCTGGAGAGCTTACAGAGCACTGGGGAAAAGCAGGCAGAGAATTCCCTGCTAGCACCTTCTCTGTGCCTGGGAAACAGAAGTGTTCACATTGCTTCGCAGAATCGCTTTTGTGCAGAAAACAGTAACACTTGTTCAGAACGAAAGAAAGCACAGAGCCCCAGATTCTATGTTGTCCTGGAGAGCTTGCAGAGCACTGGGGAAAGGCAGGCAGAGAATTCCCTGCTAGCACCTTCCCTGTGCCTGGGAAACAGAAGTGTTCCCATTGCTTCGCAGAATCGCTTTTGTGCAGAAAACAGTAACACTTGTTCAGAAGGAAAGAAAGCACAGAGCCCCAGATTTTATGTTGTCCTGGAGAGCTTGCAGAGCACTGGGGAAAAGCAGGCAGAGATTTCCCTGCTAGCACCTTCTCTGTGCCTGGGAAGCAGAAGTGTTCACATTGCTTGGCAGAATCGCTTTTGTGCAGATAACAGTAACATTTTTCAGAACAAAAGAAAGCACAGAGCCCCAGATTTTATGTTGTCCTGGAGAGCTTGCAGAGCACTGGGGAAAAGCAGGCAGAGAATTCCCTGCTAGCACCTTCTCTGTGCCTGGGAAACAGAAGGGTTAACATTTCTTAGCAGTATCGCTTTTGTGCAGAAAACAGTAACACTTGTTCAGAAGGAAAGAAAGCACAGAGCCCCATATTTTATGTTGTCCTGGAGAGCTTGCAGAGCACTGGGGAAAGGCAGGCAGAGAATTCCCTGCTAGCACGTTCTCGGTGCCTGGGAAGCAGAAGTGTTCACATTGCTTCGCAGAATCGCTTTTGTGCAGAAAACAGTAACACTTGTTCAGAAGGAAAGAAAGCACAGAGCCCCATATTTTATGTTGTCCTGGAGAGCTTGCAGAGTACTGGGGAAAAGCAGGCAGAGAATTCCCTGCTAGCACCTTCTCTGTGCCTGGGAAACAGAAGTGTTCACATTGCTTCGCAGAATCGCTTTTGTGCAGAAAACTGTAACACTTGTTCAGAACGAAAGAAAGCACAGAGCCCCAGATTTTATGTTGTCCTGGAGAGCTTGCAGAGCACTGGGGAAAGACAGGCAGAGAATTCCCTGCTAGCACGTTCTCGGTGCCTGGGAAGCAGAAGTGTTCACATTTCTTAGCAGTATCGCTTTTGTGCAGAAAACAGTAACACTTGTTCAGAAGGAAAGAAAGCACAGAGCCCCATATTTTATGTTGTCCTGGAGAGCTTGCAGAGTACTGGGGAAAAGCAGGCAGAGAATTCCCTGCTAGCACCTTCTCTGTGCCTGGGAAACAGAAGTGTTCACATTGCTTCGCAGAATCGCTTTTGTGCAGATAACAGTAACACTTGTTCAGAACAAAAGAAAGCACAGAGCCCCAGATTTTATGTTGTCCTGGAGAGCTTGCAGAGCACTGGGGAAAAGCAGGCAGAGAATTCCCTGCTAGCACCTTCTCTGTGCCTGGGAAACAGAAGTTTTCACATTGCTTCGCAGAATCGCTTTTGTCCAGAAAACAGTAACACTTGTTCAGACGACAGAAAGCACAGAGCCCCAGATTTTATGTTGTCCTGGAGAGCTTGCAGAGCACTGGGGAAAGGCAGGCAGAGAATTCCCTGCTAGCACCTTCTCTGTGCCTGGGAAGCAGAAGTCTTCACATTGCTTCGCAGAATCGCTTTTGTGCAGAAAACAATAACACTTGTTCAGAACGAAAGAAAGCACAGAGCCCCAGATTTTATGTTGTCCTGGAGAGCTTGCAGAGCACTGGGGAAAAGCAGGCAGAGAATTCCCTGCTAGCACCTTCTCTGTGCCTGGGAAACAGAAGTGTTCACATTGCTTCGCAGAATCGCTTTTGTGCAGAAAACAGTAACACTTGTTCAGAACGAAAGAAAGCACAGAGCCCCAGATTTTATGTTGTCCTGGAGAGCTTGCAGAGCACTGGGGAAAGGCAGGCAGAGAATTCCCTGCTAGCACCTTCTCTGTGCCTGTTCCCATTGCTTCGCAGAATCGCTTTTGTGCAGAAAACAGTAACACTTGTTCAGAAGGAAAGAAAGCACAGAGCCCCATATTTTATGTTGTCCTGGAGAGCTTGCAGAGCACTGGGGAAAGGCAGGCAGAGAATTCCCTGCTAGCACGTTCTCGGTGCCTGGGAAGCAGAAGTGTTCACATTGCTTCGCAGAATCGCTTTTGTGCAGAAAACAGTAACACTTGTTCAGAAGGAAAGAAAGCACAGAGCCCCATATTTTATGTTGTCCTGGAGAGCTTGCAGAGTACTGGGGAAAAGCAGGCAGAGAATTCCCTGCTAGCACCTTCTCTGTGCCTGGGAAACAGAAGTGTTCACATTGCTTCGCAGAATCGCTTTTGTGCAGAAAACTGTAACACTTGTTCAGAACGAAAGAAAGCACAGAGCCCCAGATTTTATGTTGTCCTGGAGAGCTTGCAGAGCACTGGGGAAAGACAGGCAGAGAATTCCCTGCTAGCACGTTCTCGGTGCCTGGGAAGCAGAAGTGTTCACATTTCTTAGCAGTATCGCTTTTGTGCAGAAAACAGTAACACTTGTTCAGAAGGAAAGAAAGCACAGAGCCCCATATTTTATGTTGTCCTGGAGAGCTTGCAGAGTACTGGGGAAAAGCAGGCAGAGAATTCCCTGCTAGCACCTTCTCTGTGCCTGGGAAACAGAAGTGTTCACATTGCTTCGCAGAATCGCTTTTGTGCAGATAACAGTAACACTTGTTCAGAACAAAAGAAAGCACAGAGCCCCAGATTTTATGTTGTCCTGGAGAGCTTGCAGAGCACTGGGGAAAAGCAGGCAGAGAATTCCCTGCTAGCACCTTCTCTGTGCCTGGGAAACAGAAGTTTTCACATTGCTTCGCAGAATCGCTTTTGTCCAGAAAACAGTAACACTTGTTCAGACGACAGAAAGCACAGAGCCCCAGATTTTATGTTGTCCTGGAGAGCTTGCAGAGCACTGGGGAAAGGCAGGCAGAGAATTCCCTGCTAGCACCTTCTCTGTGCCTGGGAAGCAGAAGTCTTCACATTGCTTCGCAGAATCGCTTTTGTGCAGAAAACAATAACACTTGTTCAGAACGAAAGAAAGCACAGAGCCCCAGATTTTATGTTGTCCTGGAGAGCTTGCAGAGCACTGGGGAAAAGCAGGCAGAGAATTCCCTGCTAGCACCTTCTCTGTGCCTGGGAAACAGAAGTGTTCACATTGCTTCGCAGAATCGCTTTTGTGCAGAAAACAGTAACACTTGTTCAGAACGAAAGAAAGCACAGAGCCCCAGATTTTATGTTGTCCTGGAGAGCTTGCAGAGCACTGGGGAAAGGCAGGCAGAGAATTCCCTGCTAGCACCTTCTCTGTGCCTGTTCACATTGCTTCGCAGAATCGCTTTTGTGCAGAAAACTGTAACACTTGTTCAGAACGAAAGAAAGCACAGAGCCCCAGATTTTATGTTGTCCTGGAGAGCTTGCAGAGCACTGGGGAAAAGCAGGCAGAGAATTCCCTGCTAGCACCTTCTCTGTGCCTGGGAAACAGAAGTGTTCCCATTGCTTCGCAGAATCGCTTTTGTGCAGAAAACAGTAACACTTGTTCAGACGAAAGAAAGCACAGAGCCCCAGATTTTATGTTGTGCTGGAGAGCTTGCAGAGCACTGGGGAAAGGCAGGCAGAGAATTCCCTGCTAGCACCTTCTCTGTGCCTGGGAAGCAGAAGTCTTCACATTGCTTCGCAGAATCGCTTTTGTGCAGAAAACAGTAACACTTGTTCAGAACGAAAGAAAGCACAGAGCCCCAGATTTTATGTTGTCCTGGAGAGCTTGCAGAGCACTGGGGAAAAGCAGGCACAGAATTCCCTGCTAGCACCTTCTCTGTGCCTGGGAAGCAGAAGTGTTCACATTGCTTCGCAGAATCGCTTTTGTGCAGAAAACAATAACACTTGTTCAGAACGAAAGAAAGCACAGAGCCCCAGATTTTATGTTGTCCTGGAGAGCTTGCAGAGCACTGGGGAAAGACAGGCAGAGAATTCCCTGCTAGCACCTTCTCTGTGCCTGTTCACATTGCTTCGCAGAATCGTTTTTGTGCAGAAAACAGTAACACTTGTTCAGAACGAAAGAAAGCACAGAGCCCCAGATTCTATGTTGTCCTGGAGAGCTTGCAGAGCACTGGGGAAAGGCAGGCAGAGAATTTCCTGCTAGCACCTTCTCTGTGCCTGGGAAGCAGAAGTGTTCCCATTGCTTCGCAGAATCGCTTTTGTGCAGAAAACAGTAACACTTGTTCAGTACGAAAGAAAGCACAGAGCCCCAGATTTTATGTTGTCCTGGAGAGCTTGCAGAGCACTGGGGAAAAGCAGGCAGAGAATTCCCTGCTAGCACCTTCTCTGTGCCTGGGAAACAGAAGTGTTCACATTGCTTCGCAGAATCGCTTTTGTGCAGAAAACAGTAACACTTGTTCAGAAAGAAAGAAAGCACAGAGCCCCAGATTTTATGTTATCCTGGAGAGCTTGCAGAGCACTGGGGAAAAGCAGGCAGAGAATTCCCTGCTAGCACCTTCTCTGTGCCTGGGAAACAGAAGTGTTCACATTGCTTCGCAGAATCGCTTTTGTGCAGAAAACAGTAACACTTGTTCAGAACGAAAGAAAGCACAGAGCCCCAGATTTTATGTTGTCCTGGAGAGCTTGCAGAGCACTGGGGAAAGGCAGGCAGAGAATTCCCTGCTAGCACCTTCTCTGTGCCTGGGAAGCAGAAGTGTTCACATTGCTTCGCAGAATCGCTTTTGTGCAGAAAACAGTAACACTTGTTCAGAACGAAAGAAAGCACAGAGCCCCAGATTTTATGTTGTCCTGGAGAGCTTACAGAGCACTGGGGAAAAGCAGGCAGAGAATTCCCTGCTAGCACCTTCTCTGTGCCTGGGAAACAGAAGTGTTCACATTGCTTCGCAGAATCGCTTTTGTGCAGAAAACAGTAACACTTGTTCAGAACGAAAGAAAGCACAGAGCCCCAGATTTTATGTTGTCCTGGAGAGCTTGCAGAGCACTGGGGAAAGGCAGGCAGAGAATTCCCTGCTAGCACCTTCCCTGTGCCTGGGAAAGAGAAGTGTTCCCATTGCTTCGCAGAATCGCTTTTGTGCAGAAAACAGTAACACTTGTTCAGAACGAAAGAAAGCACAGAGCCCCAGATTTTATGTTGTCCTGGAGAGCTTGCAGAGCACTGGGGAAAGGCAGGCAGAGAATTCCCTGCTAGCACCTTCTCTGTGCCTGGGAAGCAGAAGTGTTCACATTGCTTCGCAGAATCGTTTTGTGCAGAAAACAATAACACCTGTTCAGAACGAAAGAAAGCACAGAGCCCCAGATTTTATGTTGTCCTGGAGAGCTTGCAGAGCACTGGGGAAAAGCAGGCAGAGAATTCCCTGCTAGCACCTTCTCTGTGCCTGGGAAACAGAAGTGTTCACATTTCTTCGCAGAATCGCTTTTGTGCAGAAAACAGTAACACTTGTTCAGAACGAAAGAAAGCACAGAGCCCCAGATTTTATGTTGTCCTGGAGAGCTTGCAGAGCACTGGGGAAAGGCAGGCAGAGAATTCCCTGCTAGCACCTTCTCTGTGCCTGTTCACATTCCTTCGCAGAATCGCTTTTGTGCAGAAAACTGTAACACTTGTTCAGAACGAAAGAAAGCACAGAGCCCCAGATTTTATGTTGTCCTGGAGAGCTTGCAGAGCACTGGGGAAAGGCAGGCAGAGAATTCCCTGCTAGCACGTTCTCGGTGCCTGGGAAGCAGAAGTGTTCACATTTCTTAGCAGTATCGCTTTTGTGCAGAAAACAGTAACACTTGTTCAGAACGAAAGAAAGCACAGAGCCCCATATTTTATGTTGTCCTGGAGAGCTTGCAGAGTACTGGGGAAAAGCAGGCAGAGAATTCCCTGCTAGCACCTTCTCTGTGCCTGGGAAACAGAAGTGTTCACATTGCTTCGCAGAATCGCTTTTGTGCAGAAAACAGTAACACTTGTTCAGAACGAAAGAAAGCACAGAGCCCCAGATTTTATGTTGTCCTGGAGAGCTTGCAGAGCACTGGGGAAAGGCAGGCAGAGAATTCCCTGCTAGCACCTTCTCTGTGCCTGGGAAGCAGAAGTGTTCACATTGCTTCGCAGAATCGCTTTTGTGCAGAAAACAGTAACACTTGTTCAGAACGAAAGAAAGCACAGAGCCCCAGATTTTATGTTGTCCTGGAGAGCTTACAGAGCACTGGGGAAAAGCAGGCAGAGAATTCCCTGCTAGCACCTTCTCTGTGCCTGGGAAACAGAAGTGTTCACATTGCTTCGCAGAATCGCTTTTGTGCAGAAAACAGTAACACTTGTTCAGAACGAAAGAAAGCACAGAGCCCCAGATTTTATGTTGTCCTGGAGAGCTTGCAGAGCACTGGGGAAAGGCAGGCAGAGAATTCCCTGCTAGCACCTTCCCTGTGCCTGGGAAAGAGAAGTGTTCCCATTGCTTCGCAGAATCGCTTTTGTGCAGAAAACAGTAACACTTGTTCAGAACGAAAGAAAGCACAGAGCCCCAGATTTTATGTTGTCCTGGAGAGCTTGCAGAGCACTGGGGAAAGGCAGGCAGAGAATTCCCTGCTAGCACCTTCTCTGTGCCTGGGAAGCAGAAGTGTTCACATTGCTTCGCAGAATCGTTTTGTGCAGAAAACAATAACACCTGTTCAGAACGAAAGAAAGCACAGAGCCCCAGATTTTATGTTGTCCTGGAGAGCTTGCAGAGCACTGGGGAAAAGCAGGCAGAGAATTCCCTGCTAGCACCTTCTCTGTGCCTGGGAAACAGAAGTGTTCACATTTCTTCGCAGAATCGCTTTTGTGCAGAAAACAGTAACACTTGTTCAGAACGAAAGAAAGCACAGAGCCCCAGATTTTATGTTGTCCTGGAGAGCTTGCAGAGCACTGGGGAAAGGCAGGCAGAGAATTCCCTGCTAGCACCTTCTCTGTGCCTGTTCACATTCCTTCGCAGAATCGCTTTTGTGCAGAAAACTGTAACACTTGTTCAGAACGAAAGAAAGCACAGAGCCCCAGATTTTATGTTGTCCTGGAGAGCTTGCAGAGCACTGGGGAAAGGCAGGCAGAGAATTCCCTGCTAGCACGTTCTCGGTGCCTGGGAAGCAGAAGTGTTCACATTTCTTAGCAGTATCGCTTTTGTGCAGAAAACAGTAACACTTGTTCAGAACGAAAGAAAGCACAGAGCCCCATATTTTATGTTGTCCTGGAGAGCTTGCAGAGTACTGGGGAAAAGCAGGCAGAGAATTCCCTGCTAGCACCTTCTCTGTGCCTGTTCACATTGCTTCGCAGAATCGTTTTTGTGCAGAAAACAGTAACACTTGTTCAGAACGAAAGAAAGCACAGAGCCCCAGATTCTATGTTGTCCTGGAGAGCTTGCAGAGCACTGGGGAAAGGCAGGCAGAGAATTTCCTGCTAGCACCTTCTCTGTGCCTGGGAAGCAGAAGTGTTCCCATTGCTTCGCAGAATCGCTTTTGTGCAGAAAACAGTAACACTTGTTCAGTACGAAAGAAAGCACAGAGCCCCAGATTTTATGTTGTCCTGGAGAGCTTGCAGAGCACTGGGGAAAAGCAGGCAGAGAATTCCCTGCTAGCACCTTCTCTGTGCCTGGGAAACAGAAGTGTTCACATTGCTTCGCAGAATCGCTTTTGTGCAGAAAACAGTAACACTTGTTCAGAAAGAAAGAAAGCACAGAGCCCCAGATTTTATGTTATCCTGGAGAGCTTGCAGAGCACTGGGGAAAAGCAGGCAGAGAATTCCCTGCTAGCACCTTCTCTGTGCCTGGGAAACAGAAGTGTTCACATTGCTTCGCAGAATCGCTTTTGTGCAGAAAACAGTAACACTTGTTCAGAACGAAAGAAAGCACAGAGCCCCAGATTTTATGTTGTCCTGGAGAGCTTGCAGAGCACTGGGGAAAGGCAGGCAGAGAATTCCCTGCTAGCACCTTCTCTGTGCCTGGGAAGCAGAAGTGTTCACATTGCTTCGCAGAATCGCTTTTGTGCAGAAAACAGTAACACTTGTTCAGAACGAAAGAAAGCACAGAGCCCCAGATTTTATGTTGTCCTGGAGAGCTTACAGAGCACTGGGGAAAGCAGGCAGAGAATTCCCTGCTAGCACCTTCTCTGTGCCTGGGAAACAGAAGTGTTCACATTGCTTCGCAGAATCGCTTTTGTGCAGAAAACAGTAACACTTGTTCAGAACGAAAGAAAGCACAGAGCCCCAGATTTTATGTTGTCCTGGAGAGCTTGCAGAGCACTGGGGAAAGGCAGGCAGAGAATTCCCTGCTAGCACCTTCCCTGTGCCTGGGAAAGAGAAGTGTTCCCATTGCTTCGCAGAATCGCTTTTGTCCAGAAAA
This sequence comes from Strix uralensis, assembly GCF_047716275.1. Classification (NCBI taxonomy): domain Eukaryota; kingdom Metazoa; phylum Chordata; class Aves; order Strigiformes; family Strigidae; genus Strix; species Strix uralensis. The sequence goes on along the minus strand of NC_133981.1, from coordinate 26,096,955 downwards.
CAGTAACACTTGTTCAGACGACAGAAAGCACAGAGCCCCAGATTTTATGTTGTCCTGGAGAGCTTGCAGAGCACTGGGGAAAGGCAGGCAGAGAATTCCCTGCTAGCACCTTCTCTGTGCCTGGGAAGCAGAAGTCTTCACATTGCTTCGCAGAATCGCTTTTGTGCAGAAAACAATAACACTTGTTCAGAACGAAAGAAAGCACAGAGCCCCAGATTTTATGTTGTCCTGGAGAGCTTGCAGAGCACTGGGGAAAAGCAGGCAGAGAATTCCCTGCTAGCACCTTCTCTGTGCCTGGGAAACAGAAGTGTTCACATTGCTTCGCAGAATCGCTTTTGTGCAGAAAACAGTAACACTTGTTCAGAACGAAAGAAAGCACAGAGCCCCAGATTTTATGTTGTCCTGGAGAGCTTGCAGAGCACTGGGGAAAGGCAGGCAGAGAATTCCCTGCTAGCACCTTCTCTGTGCCTGTTCACATTGCTTCGCAGAATCGCTTTTGTGCAGAAAACTGTAACACTTGTTCAGAACGAAAGAAAGCACAGAGCCCCAGATTTTATGTTGTCCTGGAGAGCTTGCAGAGCACTGGGGAAAAGCAGGCAGAGAATTCCCTGCTAGCACCTTCTCTGTGCCTGGGAAACAGAAGTGTTCCCATTGCTTCGCAGAATCGCTTTTGTGCAGAAAACAGTAACACTTGTTCAGACGAAAGAAAGCACAGAGCCCCAGATTTTATGTTGTGCTGGAGAGCTTGCAGAGCACTGGGGAAAGGCAGGCAGAGAATTCCCTGCTAGCACCTTCTCTGTGCCTGGGAAGCAGAAGTCTTCACATTGCTTCGCAGAATCGCTTTTGTGCAGAAAACAGTAACACTTGTTCAGAACGAAAGAAAGCACAGAGCCCCAGATTTTATGTTGTCCTGGAGAGCTTGCAGAGCACTGGGGAAAAGCAGGCAGAGAATTCCCTGCTAGCACCTTCTCTGTGCCTGGGAAGCAGAAGTGTTCACATTGCTTCGCAGAATCGCTTTTGTGCAGAAAACAATAACACTTGTTCAGAACGAAAGAAAGCACAGAGCCCCAGATTTTATGTTGTCCTGGAGAGCTTGCAGAGCACTGGGGAAAGGCAGGCAGAGAATTCCCTGCTAGCACCTTCTCTGTGCCTGTTCACATTGCTTCGCAGAATCGTTTTTGTGCAGAAAACAGTAACACTTGTTCAGAACGAAAGAAAGCACAGAGCCCCAGATTCTATGTTGTCCTGGAGAGCTTGCAGAGCACTGGGGAAAGGCAGGCAGAGAATTTCCTGCTAGCACCTTCTCTGTGCCTGGGAAGCAGAAGTGTTCCCATTGCTTCGCAGAATCGCTTTTGTGCAGAAAACAGTAACACTTGTTCAGTACGAAAGAAAGCACAGAGCCCCAGATTTTATGTTGTCCTGGAGAGCTTGCAGAGCACTGGGGAAAAGCAGGCAGAGAATTCCCTGCTAGCACCTTCTCTGTGCCTGGGAAACAGAAGTGTTCACATTGCTTCGCAGAATCGCTTTTGTGCAGAAAACAGTAACACTTGTTCAGAAAGAAAGAAAGCACAGAGCCCCAGATTTTATGTTATCCTGGAGAGCTTGCAGAGCACTGGGGAAAAGCAGGCAGAGAATTCCCTGCTAGCACCTTCTCTGTGCCTGGGAAACAGAAGTGTTCACATTGCTTCGCAGAATCGCTTTTGTGCAGAAAACAGTAACACTTGTTCAGAACGAAAGAAAGCACAGAGCCCCAGATTTTATGTTGTCCTGGAGAGCTTGCAGAGCACTGGGGAAAGGCAGGCAGAGAATTCCCTGCTAGCACCTTCTCTGTGCCTGGGAAGCAGAAGTGTTCACATTGCTTCGCAGAATCGCTTTTGTGCAGAAAACAGTAACACTTGTTCAGAACGAAAGAAAGCACAGAGCCCCAGATTTTATGTTGTCCTGGAGAGCTTACAGAGCACTGGGGAAAAGCAGGCAGAGAATTCCCTGCTAGCACCTTCTCTGTGCCTGGGAAACAGAAGTGTTCACATTGCTTCGCAGAATCGCTTTTGTGCAGAAAACAGTAACACTTGTTCAGAACGAAAGAAAGCACAGAGCCCCAGATTTTATGTTGTCCTGGAGAGCTTGCAGAGCACTGGGGAAAGGCAGGCAGAGAATTCCCTGCTAGCACCTTCCCTGTGCCTGGGAAAGAGAAGTGTTCCCATTGCTTCGCAGAATCGCTTTTGTGCAGAAAACAGTAACACTTGTTCAGAACGAAAGAAAGCACAGAGCCCCAGATTTTATGTTGTCCTGGAGAGCTTGCAGAGCACTGGGGAAAGGCAGGCAGAGAATTCCCTGCTAGCACCTTCTCTGTGCCTGGGAAGCAGAAGTGTTCACATTGCTTCGCAGAATCGTTTTGTGCAGAAAACAATAACACCTGTTCAGAACGAAAGAAAGCACAGAGCCCCAGATTTTATGTTGTCCTGGAGAGCTTGCAGAGCACTGGGGAAAAGCAGGCAGAGAATTCCCTGCTAGCACCTTCTCTGTGCCTGGGAAACAGAAGTGTTCACATTTCTTCGCAGAATCGCTTTTGTGCAGAAAACAGTAACACTTGTTCAGAACGAAAGAAAGCACAGAGCCCCAGATTTTATGTTGTCCTGGAGAGCTTGCAGAGCACTGGGGAAAGGCAGGCAGAGAATTCCCTGCTAGCACCTTCTCTGTGCCTGTTCACATTCCTTCGCAGAATCGCTTTTGTGCAGAAAACTGTAACACTTGTTCAGAACGAAAGAAAGCACAGAGCCCCAGATTTTATGTTGTCCTGGAGAGCTTGCAGAGCACTGGGGAAAGGCAGGCAGAGAATTCCCTGCTAGCACGTTCTCGGTGCCTGGGAAGCAGAAGTGTTCACATTTCTTAGCAGTATCGCTTTTGTGCAGAAAACAGTAACACTTGTTCAGAAGGAAAGAAAGCACAGAGCCCCATATTTTATGTTGTCCTGGAGAGCTTGCAGAGTACTGGGGAAAAGCAGGCAGAGAATTCCCTGCTAGCACCTTCTCTGTGCCTGGGAAACAGAAGTGTTCACATTGCTTCGCAGAATCGCTTTTGTGCAGATAACAGTAACACTTGTTCAGAACAAAAGAAAGCACAGAGCCCCAGATTTTATGTTGTCCTGGAGAGCTTGCAGAGCACTGGGGAAAGGCAGGCAGAGAATTTCCTGCTAGCACCTTCTCTGTGCCTGGGAAGCAGAAGTGTTCACATTGCTTCGCAGAATCGCTTTTGTGCAGAAAACAGTAACACTTGTTCAGAACGAAAGAAAGCACAGAGCCCCAGATTTTATGTTGTCCTGGAGAGCTTGCAGAGCACTGGGGAAAGGCAGGCAGAGAATTCCCTGCTAGCACCTTCTCTGTGCCTGTTCACATTGCTTCGCAGAATCGCTTTTGTGCAGAAAACAGTAACACTTGTTCAGAACGAAAGAAAGCACAGAGCCCCAGATTTTATGTTGTCCTGGAGAGCTTGCAGAGCACTGGGGAAAGGCAGGCAGAGAATTCCCTGCTAGCACCTTCTCTGTGCCTGGGAAGCAGAAGTCTTCACATTGCTTCGCAGAATCGCTTTTGTGCAGAAAACACTAACACTTGTTCAGAACAAAAGAAAGCACAGAGCCCCAGATTCTATGTTGTCCTGGAGAGCTTGCAGAGCACTGGGGAAAGGCAGGCAGAGAATTTCCTGCTAGCACCCTCTCTGTGCCTGGGAAGCAGAAGTGTTCACATTCCTTCGCAGAATCGCTTTTGTGCAGAAAACAGTAACACTTGTTCAGTACGAAAGAAAGCACAGAGCCCCAGATTTTATGTTGTCCTGGAGAGCTTGCAGAGCACTGGGGAAAAGCAGGCAGAGAATTCCCTGCTAGCACCTTCTCTGTGCCTGGGAAACAGAAGTGTTCACATTGCTTCGCAGAATAGCTTTTGTGCAGAAAACAGTAACACTTGTTCAGAAAGAAAGAAAGCACAGAGCCCCAGATTTTATGTTGTCCTGGAGAGCTTGCAGAGCACTGGGGAAAAGCAGGCAGAGAATTCCCTGCTAGCACCTTCTCTGTGCCTGGGAAACAGAAGTGTTCACATTGCTTCGCAGAATCGCTTTTGTGCAGAAAACAGTAACACTTGTTCAGAACGAAAGAAAGCACAGAGCCCCAGATTTTATGTTGTCCTGGAGAGCTTGCAGAGCACTGGGGAAAGGCAGGCAGAGAATTCCCTGCTAGCACCTTCTCTGTGCCTGGGAAGCAGAAGTCTTCACATTGCTTCGCAGAATCGCTTTTGTGCAGAAAACAGTAACACTTGTTCAGAACGAAAGAAAGCACAGAGCCCCAGATTTGCTGTTGTCCTGGAGAGCTTGCAGAGCACTGGGGAAAGGCAGGCAGAGAATTCCCTGCTAGCACCTTCTCTGTGCCTGGGAAGCAGAAGTGTTCACATTGCTTCGCAGAATCGCTTTTGTGCAGAAAACAGTAACACTTGTTCAGAACGAAAGAAAGCACAGAGCCCCAGATTTTATGTTGTCCTGGAGAGCTTGCAGAGCGCTGGGGAAAGGCAGGCAGAGAATTCCCTGCTAGCACCTTCTCTGTGCCTGGGAAGCAGAAGTCTTCACATTGCTTCGCAGAATCGCTTTTGTGCAGATAACAGTAACACTTGTTCAGAACGAAAGAAAGCACAGAGCCCCAGATTTGCTGTTGTCCTGGAGAGCTTGCAGAGCACTGGGGAAAGGCAGGCAGAGAATTCCCTGCTAGCACCTTCTCTGTGCCTGGGAAGCAGAAGTGTTCACATTGCTTCGCAGAATCGCTTTTGTGCAGAAAACAGTAACACTTGTTCAGAACGAAAGAAAGCACAGAGCCCCAGATTTTATGTTGTCCTGGAGAGCTTACAGAGCACTGGGGAAAAGCAGGCAGAGAATTCCCTGCTAGCACCTTCTCTGTGCCTGGGAAACAGAAGTGTTCACATTGCTTCGCAGAATCGCTTTTGTGCAGAAAACAGTAACACTTGTTCAGAACGAAAGAAAGCACAGAGCCCCAGATTCTATGTTGTCCTGGAGAGCTTGCAGAGCACTGGGGAAAGGCAGGCAGAGAATTCCCTGCTAGCACCTTCCCTGTGCCTGGGAAACAGAAGTGTTCCCATTGCTTCGCAGAATCGCTTTTGTGCAGAAAACAGTAACACTTGTTCAGAAGGAAAGAAAGCACAGAGCCCCAGATTTTATGTTGTCCTGGAGAGCTTGCAGAGCACTGGGGAAAAGCAGGCAGAGATTTCCCTGCTAGCACCTTCTCTGTGCCTGGGAAGCAGAAGTGTTCACATTGCTTGGCAGAATCGCTTTTGTGCAGATAACAGTAACATTTTTCAGAACAAAAGAAAGCACAGAGCCCCAGATTTTATGTTGTCCTGGAGAGCTTGCAGAGCACTGGGGAAAAGCAGGCAGAGAATTCCCTGCTAGCACCTTCTCTGTGCCTGGGAAACAGAAGGGTTAACATTTCTTAGCAGTATCGCTTTTGTGCAGAAAACAGTAACACTTGTTCAGAAGGAAAGAAAGCACAGAGCCCCATATTTTATGTTGTCCTGGAGAGCTTGCAGAGCACTGGGGAAAGGCAGGCAGAGAATTCCCTGCTAGCACGTTCTCGGTGCCTGGGAAGCAGAAGTGTTCACATTGCTTCGCAGAATCGCTTTTGTGCAGAAAACAGTAACACTTGTTCAGAAGGAAAGAAAGCACAGAGCCCCATATTTTATGTTGTCCTGGAGAGCTTGCAGAGTACTGGGGAAAAGCAGGCAGAGAATTCCCTGCTAGCACCTTCTCTGTGCCTGGGAAACAGAAGTGTTCACATTGCTTCGCAGAATCGCTTTTGTGCAGAAAACTGTAACACTTGTTCAGAACGAAAGAAAGCACAGAGCCCCAGATTTTATGTTGTCCTGGAGAGCTTGCAGAGCACTGGGGAAAGACAGGCAGAGAATTCCCTGCTAGCACGTTATCGGTGCCTGGGAAGCAGAAGTGTTCACATTTCTTAGCAGTATCGCTTTTGTGCAGAAAACAGTAACACTTGTTCAGAAGGAAAGAAAGCACAGAGCCCCATATTTTATGTTGTCCTGGAGAGCTTGCAGAGTACTGGGGAAAAGCAGGCAGAGAATTCCCTGCTAGCACCTTCTCTGTGCCTGGGAAACAGAAGTGTTCACATTGCTTCGCAGAATCGCTTTTGTGCAGATAACAGTAACACTTGTTCAGAACAAAAGAAAGCACAGAGCCCCAGATTTTATGTTGTCCTGGAGAGCTTGCAGAGCACTGGGGAAAAGCAGGCAGAGAATTCCCTGCTAGCACCTTCTCTGTGCCTGGGAAACAGAAGTTTTCACATTGCTTCGCAGAATCGCTTTTGTCCAGAAAACAGTAACACTTGTTCAGACGACAGAAAGCACAGAGCCCCAGATTTTATGTTGTCCTGGAGAGCTTGCAGAGCACTGGGGAAAGGCAGGCAGAGAATTCCCTGCTAGCACCTTCTCTGTGCCTGGGAAGCAGAAGTCTTCACATTGCTTCGCAGAATCGCTTTTGTGCAGAAAACAATAACACTTGTTCAGAACGAAAGAAAGCACAGAGCCCCAGATTTTATGTTGTCCTGGAGAGCTTGCAGAGCACTGGGGAAAAGCAGGCAGAGAATTCCCTGCTAGCACCTTCTCTGTGCCTGGGAAACAGAAGTGTTCACATTGCTTCGCAGAATCGCTTTTGTGCAGAAAACAGTAACACTTGTTCAGAACGAAAGAAAGCACAGAGCCCCAGATTTTATGTTGTCCTGGAGAGCTTGCAGAGCACTGGGGAAAGGCAGGCAGAGAATTCCCTGCTAGCACCTTCTCTGTGCCTGTTCACATTGCTTCGCAGAATCGCTTTTGTGCAGAAAACTGTAACACTTGTTCAGAACGAAAGAAAGCACAGAGCCCCAGATTTTATGTTGTCCTGGAGAGCTTGCAGAGCACTGGGGAAAAGCAGGCAGAGAATTCCCTGCTAGCACCTTCTCTGTGCCTGGGAAACAGAAGTGTTCCCATTGCTTCGCAGAATCGCTTTTGTGCAGAAAACAGTAACACTTGTTCAGACGAAAGAAAGCACAGAGCCCCAGATTTTATGTTGTGCTGGAGAGCTTGCAGAGCACTGGGGAAAGGCAGGCAGAGAATTCCCTGCTAGCACCTTCTCTGTGCCTGGGAAGCAGAAGTCTTCACATTGCTTCGCAGAATCGCTTTTGTGCAGAAAACAGTAACACTTGTTCAGAACGAAAGAAAGCACAGAGCCCCAGATTTTATGTTGTCCTGGAGAGCTTGCAGAGCACTGGGGAAAAGCAGGCACAGAATTCCCTGCTAGCACCTTCTCTGTGCCTGGGAAGCAGAAGTGTTCACATTGCTTCGCAGAATCGCTTTTGTGCAGAAAACAATAACACTTGTTCAGAACGAAAGAAAGCACAGAGCCCCAGATTTTATGTTGTCCTGGAGAGCTTGCAGAGCACTGGGGAAAGACAGGCAGAGAATTCCCTGCTAGCACCTTCTCTGTGCCTGTTCACATTGCTTCGCAGAATCGTTTTTGTGCAGAAAACAGTAACACTTGTTCAGAACGAAAGAAAGCACAGAGCCCCAGATTCTATGTTGTCCTGGAGAGCTTGCAGAGCACTGGGGAAAGGCAGGCAGAGAATTTCCTGCTAGCACCTTCTCTGTGCCTGGGAAGCAGAAGTGTTCCCATTGCTTCGCAGAATCGCTTTTGTGCAGAAAACAGTAACACTTGTTCAGTACGAAAGAAAGCACAGAGCCCCAGATTTTATGTTGTCCTGGAGAGCTTGCAGAGCACTGGGGAAAAGCAGGCAGAGAATTCCCTGCTAGCACCTTCTCTGTGCCTGGGAAACAGAAGTGTTCACATTGCTTCGCAGAATCGCTTTTGTGCAGAAAACAGTAACACTTGTTCAGAAAGAAAGAAAGCACAGAGCCCCAGATTTTATGTTATCCTGGAGAGCTTGCAGAGCACTGGGGAAAAGCAGGCAGAGAATTCCCTGCTAGCACCTTCTCTGTGCCTGGGAAACAGAAGTGTTCACATTGCTTCGCAGAATCGCTTTTGTGCAGAAAACAGTAACACTTGTTCAGAACGAAAGAAAGCACAGAGCCCCAGATTTTATGTTGTCCTGGAGAGCTTGCAGAGCACTGGGGAAAGGCAGGCAGAGAATTCCCTGCTAGCACCTTCTCTGTGCCTGGGAAGCAGAAGTGTTCACATTGCTTCGCAGAATCGCTTTTGTGCAGAAAACAGTAACACTTGTTCAGAACGAAAGAAAGCACAGAGCCCCAGATTTTATGTTGTCCTGGAGAGCTTACAGAGCACTGGGGAAAAGCAGGCAGAGAATTCCCTGCTAGCACCTTCTCTGTGCCTGGGAAACAGAAGTGTTCACATTGCTTCGCAGAATCGCTTTTGTGCAGAAAACAGTAACACTTGTTCAGAACGAAAGAAAGCACAGAGCCCCAGATTTTATGTTGTCCTGGAGAGCTTGCAGAGCACTGGGGAAAGGCAGGCAGAGAATTCCCTGCTAGCACCTTCCCTGTGCCTGGGAAAGAGAAGTGTTCCCATTGCTTCGCAGAATCGCTTTTGTGCAGAAAACAGTAACACTTGTTCAGAACGAAAGAAAGCACAGAGCCCCAGATTTTATGTTGTCCTGGAGAGCTTGCAGAGCACTGGGGAAAGGCAGGCAGAGAATTCCCTGCTAGCACCTTCTCTGTGCCTGGGAAGCAGAAGTGTTCACATTGCTTCGCAGAATCGTTTTGTGCAGAAAACAATAACACCTGTTCAGAACGAAAGAAAGCACAGAGCCCCAGATTTTATGTTGTCCTGGAGAGCTTGCAGAGCACTGGGGAAAAGCAGGCAGAGAATTCCCTGCTAGCACCTTCTCTGTGCCTGGGAAACAGAAGTGTTCACATTTCTTCGCAGAATCGCTTTTGTGCAGAAAACAGTAACACTTGTTCAGAACGAAAGAAAGCACAGAGCCCCAGATTTTATGTTGTCCTGGAGAGCTTGCAGAGCACTGGGGAAAGGCAGGCAGAGAATTCCCTGCTAGCACCTTCTCTGTGCCTGTTCACATTGCTTCGCAGAATCGCTTTTGTGCAGAAAACAGTAACACTTGTTCAGAACGAAAGAAAGCACAGAGCCCCAGATTTTATGTTGTCCTGGAGAGCTTGCAGAGCACTGGGGAAAGGCAGGCAGAGAATTCCCTGCTAGCACGTTCTCGGTGCCTGGGAAGCAGAAGTGTTCACATTTCTTAGCAGTATCGCTTTTGTGCAGAAAACAGTAACACTTGTTCAGAACGAAAGAAAGCACAGAGCCCCATATTTTATGTTGTCCTGGAGAGCTTGCAGAGTACTGGGGAAAAGCAGGCAGAGAATTCCCTGCTAGCACCTTCTCTGTGCCTGGGAAACAGAAGTGTTCACATTGCTTCGCAGAATCGCTTTTGTGCAGATAACAGTAACACTTGTTCAGAACAAAAGAAAGCACAGAGCCCCAGATTTTATGTTGTCCTGGAGAGCTTGCAGAGCACTGGGGAAAAGCAGGCAGAGAATTCCCTGCTAGCACCTTCTCTGTGCCTGGGAAACAGAAGTGTTCACATTGCTTCGCAGAATCGCTTTTGTGCAGAAAACAGTAACAGTTGTTCAGACGAAAGAAAGCACAGAGCCCCAGATTTTATGTTGTGCTGGAGAGCTTGCAGAGCACTGGGGAAAGGCAGGCAGAGAATTCCCTGCTAGCACCTTCTCTGTGCCTGGGAAACAGAAGTCTTCACATTGCTTCGCAGAATCGCTTTTGTGCAGAAAACAGTAACACTTGTTCAGAACGAAAGAAAGCACAGAGCCCCAGATTTTATGTTGTCCTGGAGAGCTTGCAGAGCACTGGGGAAAAGCAGGCAGAGAATTCCCTGCTAGCACCTTCTCTGTGCCTGGGAAGCAGAAGTGTTCACATTGCTTCGCAGAATCGCTTTTGTGCAGAAAACAATAACACTTGTTCAGAACGAAAGAAAGCACAGAGCCCCAGATTTTATGTTGTCCTGGAGAGCTTGCAGAGCACTGGGGAAAAGCAGGCAGAGAATTCCCTGCTAGCACCTTCTCTGTGCCTGGGAAACAGAAGTGTTCCCATTGCTTCGCAGAATCGCTTTTGTGCAGAATACAGTAACACTTGTTCAGAACGAAAGAAAGCACAGAGCCCCAGATTCTATGTTGTCCTGGAGAGCTTGCAGAGCACTGGGGAAAGGCAGGCAGAGAATTTCCTGCTAGCACCTTCTCTGTGCCTGGGAAGCAGAAGTGTTCACATTGCTTCGCAGAATCGCTTTTGTGCAGATAACAGTAACACTTGTTCAGAACAAAAGAAAGCACAGAGCCCCAGATTTTATGTTGTCCTGGAGAGCTTGCAGAGCACTGGGGAAAAGCAGGCACAGAATTCCCTGCTAGCACCTTCTCTGTGCCTGGGAAACAGAAGTTTTCACATTGCTTCGCAGAATCGCTTTTGTCCAGAAAACAGTAACACTTGTTCAGACGACAGAAAGCACAGAGCCCCAGATTTTATGTTGTCCTGGAGAGCTTGCAGAGCACTGGGGAAAGGCAGGCAGAGAATTCCCTGCTAGCACCTTCTCTGTGCCTGGGAAGCAGAAGTCTTCACATTGCTTCGCAGAATCGCTTTTGTGCAGAAAACAATAACACTTGTTCAGAACGAAAGAAAGCACAGAGCCCCAGATTTTATGTTGTCCTGGAGAGCTTGCAGAGCACTGGGGAAAAGCAGGCAGAGAATTCCCTGCTAGCACCTTCTCTGTGCCTGGGAAACAGAAGTGTTCACATTGCTTCGCAGAATCGCTTTTGTGCAGAAAACAGTAACACTTGTTCAGAACGAAAGAAAGCACAGAGCCCCAGATTTTATGTTGTCCTGGAGAGCTTGCAGAGCACTGGGGAAAGGCAGGCAGAGAATTCCCTGCTAGCACCTTCTCTGTGCCTGTTCACATTGCTTCGCAGAATCGCTTTTGTGCAGAAAACTGTAACACTTGTTCAGAACGAAAGAAAGCACAGAGCCCCAGATTTTATGTTGTCCTGGAGAGCTTGCAGAGCACTGGGGAAAAGCAGGCAGAGAATTCCCTGCTAGCACCTTCTCTGTGCCTGGGAAACAGAAGTGTTCCCATTGCTTCGCAGAATCGCTTTTGTGCAGAAAACAGTAACACTTGTTCAGAACGAAAGAAAGCACAGAGCCCCAGATTTTATGTTGTCCTGGAGAGCTTGCAGAGCACTGGGGAAAGGCAGGCAGAGAATTCCCTGCTAGCACCTTCCCTGTGCCTGGGAAAGAGAAGTGTTCACATTGCTTCGCAGAATCGCTTTTGTGCAGAAAACAGTAACACTTGTTCAGAACGAAAGAAAGCACAGAGCCCCAGATTTTATGTTGTCCTGGAGAGCTTGCAGAGCACTGGGGAAAGGCAGGCAGAGAATTCCCTGCTAGCACCTTCTCTGTGCCTGGGAAGCAGAAGTGTTCACATTGCTTCGCAGAATCGTTTTGTGCAGAAAACAATAACACCTGTTCAGAACGAAAGAAAGCACAGAGCCCCAGATTTTATGTTGTCCTGGAGAGCTTGCAGAGCACTGGGGAAAAGCAGGCAGAGAATTCCCTGCTAGCACCTTCTCTGTGCCTGGGAAACAGAAGTGTTCACATTTCTTCGCAGAATCGCTTTTGTGCAGAAAACAGTAACACTTGTTCAGAACGAAAGAAAGCACAGAGCCCCAGATTTTATGTTGTCCTGGAGAGCTTGCAGAGCACTGGGGAAAGGCAGGCAGAGAATTCCCTGCTAGCACCTTCTCTGTGCCTGTTCACATTCCTTCGCAGAATCGCTTTTGTGCAGAAAACTGTAACACTTGTTCAGAACGAAAGAAAGCACAGAGCCCCAGATTTTATGTTGTCCTGGAGAGCTTGCAGAGCACTGGGGAAAGGCAGGCAGAGAATTCCCTGCTAGCACGTTCTCGGTGCCTGGGAAGCAGAAGTGTTCACATTTCTTAGCAGTATCGCTTTTGTGCAGAAAACAGTAACACTTGTTCAGAAGGAAAGAAAGCACAGAGCCCCATATTTTATGTTGTCCTGGAGAGCTTGCAGAGCACTGGGGAAAAGCAGGCAGAGAATTCCCTGCTAGCACCTTCTCTGTGCCTGGGAAACAGAAGTGTTCACATTGCTTCGCAGAATCGCTTTTGTGCAGATAACAGTAACACTTGTTCAGAACAAAAGAAAGCACAGAGCCCCAGATTTTATGTTGTCCTGGAGAGCTTGCAGAGCACTGGGGAAAAGCAGGCAGAGAATTCCCTGCTAGCACCTTCTCTGTGCCTGGGAAACAGAAGTGTTCACATTGCTTCGCAGAATCGCTTTTGTGCAGAAAACAGTAACAGTTGTTCAGACGAAAGAAAGCACAGAGCCCCAGATTTTATGTTGTGCTGGAGAGCTTGCAGAGCACTGGGGAAAGGCAGGCAGAGAATTCCCTGCTAGCACCTTCTCTGTGCCTGGGAAACAGAAGTCTTCACATTGCTTCGCAGAATCGCTTTTGTGCAGAAAACAGTAACACTTGTTCAGAACGAAAGAAAGCACAGAGCCCCAGATTTTATGTTGTCCTGGAGAGCTTGCAGAGCACTGGGGAAAAGCAGGCAGAGAATTCCCTGCTAGCACCTTCTCTGTGCCTGGGAAGCAGAAGTGTTCACATTGCTTCGCAGAATCGCTTTTGTGCAGAAAACAATAACACTTGTTCAGAACGAAAGAAAGCACAGAGCCCCAGATTTTATGTTGTCCTGGAGAGCTTGCAGAGCACTGGGGAAAAGCAGGCAGAGAATTCCCTGCTAGCACCTTCTCTGTGCCTGGGAAACAGAAGTGTTCCCATTGCTTCGCAGAATCGCTTTTGTGCAGAATACAGTAACACTTGTTCAGAACGAAAGAAAGCACAGAGCCCCAGATTCTATGTTGTCCTGGAGAGCTTGCAGAGCACTGGGGAAAGGCAGGCAGAGAATTCCCTGCTAGCACCTTCTCTGTGCCTGTTCACATTGCTTCGCAGAATCGCTTTTGTGCAGAAAACAGTAACACTTGTTCAGAACGAAAGAAAGCACAGAGCCCCAGATTTTATGTTGTCCTGGAGAGCTTGCAGAGCACTGGGGAAAGGCAGGCAGAGAATTCCCTGCTAGCACCTTCTCTGTGCCTGGGAAGCAGAAGTCTTCACATTGCTTCGCAGAATCGCTTTTGTGCAGAAAACACTAACACTTGTTCAGAACAAAAGAAAGCACAGAGCCCCAGATTCTATGTTGTCCTGGAGAGCTTGCAGAGCACTGGGGAAAGGCAGGCAGAGAATTTCCTGCTAGCACCCTCTCTGTGCCTGGGAAGCAGAAGTGTTCACATTCCTTCGCAGAATCGCTTTTGTGCAGAAAACAGTAACACTTGTTCAGTACGAAAGAAAGCACAGAGCCCCAGATTTTATGTTGTCCTGGAGAGCTTGCAGAGCACTGGGGAAAAGCAGGCAGAGAATTCCCTGCTAGCACCTTCTCTGTGCCTGGGAAACAGAAGTGTTCACATTGCTTCGCAGAATAGCTTTTGTGCAGAAAACAGTAACACTTGTTCAGAAAGAAAGAAAGCACAGAGCCCCAGATTTTATGTTGTCCTGGAGAGCTTGCAGAGCACTGGGGAAAAGCAGGCAGAGAATTCCCTGCTAGCACCTTCTCTGTGCCTGGGAAACAGAAGTGTTCACATTGCTTCGCAGAATCGCTTTTGTGCAGAAAACAGTAACACTTGTTCAGAACGAAAGAAAGCACAGAGCCCCAGATTTTATGTTGTCCTGGAGAGCTTGCAGAGCACTGGGGAAAGGCAGGCAGAGAATTCCCTGCTAGCACCTTCTCTGTGCCTGGGAAGCAGAAGTCTTCACATTGCTTCGCAGAATCGCTTTTGTGCAGAAAACAGTAACACTTGTTCAGAACGAAAGAAAGCACAGAGCCCCAGATTTGCTGTTGACCTGGAGAGCTTGCAGACCACTGGGGAAAGGCAGGCAGAGAATTCCCTGCTAGCACCTTCTCTGTGCCTGGGAAGCAGAAGTGTTCACATTGCTTCGCAGAATCGCTTTTGTGCAGAAAACAGTAACACTTGTTCAGAACGAAAGAAAGCACAGAGCCCCAGATTTTATGTTGTCCTGGAGAGCTTGCAGAGCGCTGGGGAAAGGCAGGCAGAGAATTCCCTGCTAGCACCTTCTCTGTGCCTGGGAAGCAGAAGTCTTCACATTGCTTCGCAGAATCGCTTTTGTGCAGAAAACAGTAACACTTGTTCAGAACGAAAGAAAGCACAGAGCCCCAGATTTTATGTTGTCCTGGAGAGCTTGCAGAGCACTGGGGAAAGGCAGGCAGAGAATTCCCTGCTAGCACCTTCTCTGTGCCTGGGAAGCAGAAGTCTTCACATTGCTTCGCAGAATCGCTTTTGTGCAGAAAACAGTAACACTTGTTCAGAACGAAAGAAAGCACAGAGCCCCAGATTTGCTGTTGTCCTGGAGAGCTTGCAGAGCACTGGGGAAAGGCAGGCAGAGAATTCCCTGCTAGCACCTTCTCTGTGCCTGGGAAGCAGAAGTGTTCACATTGCTTCGCAGAATCGCTTTTGTGCAGAAAACAGTAACACTTGTTCAGAACGAAAGAAAGCACAGAGCCCCAGATTTTATGTTGTCCTGGAGAGCTTGCAGAGCGCTGGGGAAAGGCAGGCAGAGAATTCCCTGCTAGCACCTTCTCTGTGCCTGGGAAGCAGAAGTCTTCACATTGCTTCGCAGAATCGCTTTTGTGCAGAAAACAGTAACACTTGTTCAGAACGAAAGAAAGCACAGAGCCCCAGATTTGCTGTTGTCCTGGAGAGCTTGCAGAGCACTGGGGAAAGGCAGGCAGAGAATTCCCTGCTAGCACCTTCTCTGTGCCTGGGAAGCAGAAGTGTTCACATTGCTTCGCAGAATCGCTTTTGTGCAGAAAACAGTAACACTTGTTCAGAACGAAAGAAAGCACAGAGCCCCAGATTTTATGTTGTCCTGGAGAGCTTACAGAGCACTGGGGAAAAGCAGGCATAGAATTCCCTGCTAGCACCTTCTCTGTGCCTGGGAAACAGAAGTGTTCACATTGCTTCGCAGAATCGCTTTTGTGCAGAAAACAGTAACACTTGTTCAGAACGAAAGAAAGCACAGAGCCCCAGATTCTATGTTGTCCTGGAGAGCTTGCAGAGCACTGGGGAAAGGCAGGCAGAGAATTCCCTGCTAGCACCTTCCCTGTGCCTGGGAAACAGAAGTGTTCCCATTGCTTCGCAGAATCGCTTTTGTGCAGAAAACAGTAACACTTGTTCAGAAGGAAAGAAAGCACAGAGCCCCAGATTTTATGTTGTCCTGGAGAGCTTGCAGAGCACTGGGGAAAAGCAGGCAGAGATTTCCCTGCTAGCACCTTCTCTGTGCCTGGGAAGCAGAAGTGTTCACATTGCTTGGCAGAATCGCTTTTGTGCAGATAACAGTAACATTTTTCAGAACAAAAGAAAGCACAGAGCCCCAGATTTTATGTTGTCCTGGAGAGCTTGCAGAGCACTGGGGAAAAGCAGGCAGAGAATTCCCTGCTAGCACCTTCTCTGTGCCTGGGAAACAGAAGGGTTAACATTTCTTAGCAGTATCGCTTTTGTGCAGAAAACAGTAACACTTGTTCAGAAGGAAAGAAAGCACAGAGCCCCATATTTTATGTTGTCCTGGAGAGCTTGCAGAGCACTGGGGAAAGGCAGGCAGAGAATTCCCTGCTAGCACCTTCTCTGTGCCTGGGAAGCAGAAGTGTTCACATTGCTTCGCAGAATCGCTTTTGTGCAGAAAACAGTAACACTTGTTCAGAACGAAAGAAAGCACAGAGCCCCAGATTTTATGTTGTCCTGGAGAGCTTACAGAGCACTGGGGAAAAGCAGGCAGAGAATTCCCTGCTAGCACCTTCTCTGTGCCTGGGAAACAGAAGTGTTCACATTGCTTCGCAGAATCGCTTTTGTGCAGAAAACAGTAACACTTGTTCAGAACGAAAGAAAGCACAGAGCCCCAGATTTTATGTTGTCCTGGAGAGCTTGCAGAGCACTGGGGAAAGGCAGGCAGAGAATTCCCTGCTAGCACCTTCCCTGTGCCTGGGAAAGAGAAGTGTTCCCATTGCTTCGCAGAATCGCTTTTGTGCAGAAAACAGTAACACTTGTTCAGAACGAAAGAAAGCACAGAGCCCCAGATTTTATGTTGTCCTGGAGAGCTTGCAGAGCACTGGGGAAAGGCAGGCAGAGAATTCCCTGCTAGCACCTTCTCTGTGCCTGGGAAGCAGAAGTGTTCACATTGCTTCGCAGAATCGTTTTGTGCAGAAAACAATAACACCTGTTCAGAACGAAAGAAAGCACAGAGCCCCAGATTTTATGTTGTCCTGGAGAGCTTGCAGAGCACTGGGGAAAAGCAGGCAGAGAATTCCCTGCTAGCACCTTCTCTGTGCCTGGGAAACAGAAGTGTTCACATTTCTTCGCAGAATCGCTTTTGTGCAGAAAACAGTAACACTTGTTCAGAACGAAAGAAAGCACAGAGCCCCAGATTTTATGTTGTCCTGGAGAGCTTGCAGAGCACTGGGGAAAGGCAGGCAGAGAATTCCCTGCTAGCACCTTCTCTGTGCCTGTTCACATTCCTTCGCAGAATCGCTTTTGTGCAGAAAACTGTAACACTTGTTCAGAACGAAAGAAAGCACAGAGCCCCAGATTTTATGTTGTCCTGGAGAGCTTGCAGAGCACTGGGGAAAGGCAGGCAGAGAATTCCCTGCTAGCACGTTCTCGGTGCCTGGGAAGCAGAAGTGTTCACATTGCTTCGCAGAATCGCTTTTGTGCAGAAAACAATAACACTTGTTCAGAACGAAAGAAAGCACAGAGCCCCAGATTTTATGTTGTCCTGGAGAGCTTGCAGAGCACTGGGGAAAAGCAGGCAGAGAATTCCCTGCTAGCACCTTCTCTGTGCCTGGGAAACAGAAGTGTTCCCATTGCTTCGCAGAATCGCTTTTGTGCAGAATACAGTAACACTTGTTCAGAACGAAAGAAAGCACAGAGCCCCAGATTCTATGTTGTCCTGGAGAGCTTGCAGAGCACTGGGGAAAGGCAGGCAGAGAATTTCCTGCTAGCACCTTCCCTGTGCCTGGGAAAGAGAAGTGTTCCCATTGCTTCGCAGAATCGCTTTTGTGCAGAAAACAGTAACACTTGTTCAGAACGAAAGAAAGCACAGAGCCCCAGATTTTATGTTGTCCTGGAGAGCTTGCAGAGCACTGGGGAAAGGCAGGCAGAGAATTCCCTGCTAGCACCTTCTCTGTGCCTGTTCACATTGCTTCGCAGAATCGCTTTTGTGCAGAAAACAGTAACACTTGTTCAGAACGAAAGAAAGCACAGAGCCCCAGATTTTATGTTGTCCTGGAGAGCTTGCAGAGCACTGGGGAAAGGCAGGCAGAGAATTCCCTGCTAGCACCTTCTCTGTGCCTGTTCACATTGCTTCGCAGAATCGCTTTTGTGCAGAAAACAGTAACACTTGTTCAGAACGAAAGAAAGCACAGAGCCCCAGATTTTATGTTGTCCTGGAGAGCTTGCAGAGCACTGGGGAAAGGCAGGCAGAGAATTCCCTGCTAGCACCTTCTCTGTGCCTGGGAAGCAGAAGTCTTCACATTGCTTCGCAGAATCGCTTTTGTGCAGAAAACACTAACACTTGTTCAGAACAAAAGAAAGCACAGAGCCCCAGATTCTATGTTGTCCTGGAGAGCTTGCAGAGCACTGGGGAAAGGCAGGCAGAGAATTTCCTGCTAGCACCCTCTCTGTGCCTGGGAAGCAGAAGTGTTCACATTCCTTCGCAGAATCGCTTTTGTGCAGAAAACAGTAACACTTGTTCAGTACGAAAGAAAGCACAGAGCCCCAGATTTTATGTTGTCCTGGAGAGCTTGCAGAGCACTGGGGAAAAGCAGGCAGAGAATTCCCTGCTAGCACCTTCTCTGTGCCTGGGAAACAGAAGTGTTCACATTGCTTCGCAGAATAGCTTTTGTGCAGAAAACAGTAACACTTGTTCAGAAAGAAAGAAAGCACAGAGCCCCAGATTTTATGTTGTCCTGGAGAGCTTGCAGAGCACTGGGGAAAAGCAGGCAGAGAATTCCCTGCTAGCACCTTCTCTGTGCCTGGGAAACAGAAGTGTTCACATTGCTTCGCAGAATCGCTTTTGTGCAGAAAACAGTAACACTTGTTCAGAACGAAAGAAAGCACAGAGCCCCAGATTTTATGTTGTCCTGGAGAGCTTGCAGAGCACTGGGGAAAGGCAGGCAGAGAATTCCCTGCTAGCACCTTCTCTGTGCCTGGGAAGCAGAAGTCTTCACATTGCTTCGCAGAATCGCTTTTGTGCAGAAAACAGTAACACTTGTTCAGAACGAAAGAAAGCACAGAGCCCCAGATTTGCTGTTGTCCTGGAGAGCTTGCAGAGCACTGGGGAAAGGCAGGCAGAGAATTCCCTGCTAGCACCTTCTCTGTGCCTGGGAAGCAGAAGTGTTCACATTGCTTCGCAGAATCGCTTTTGTGCAGAAAACAGTAACACTTGTTCAGAACGAAAGAAAGCACAGAGCCCCAGATTTTATGTTGTCCTGGAGAGCTTGCAGAGCGCTGGGGAAAGGCAGGCAGAGAATTCCCTGCTAGCACCTTCTCTGTGCCTGGGAAGCAGAAGTCTTCACATTGCTTCGCAGAATCGCTTTTGTGCAGAAAACAGTAACACTTGTTCAGAACGAAAGAAAGCACAGAGCCCCAGATTTTATGTTGTCCTGGAGAGCTTGCAGAGCACTGGGGAAAGGCAGGCAGAGAATTCCCTGCTAGCACCTTCTCTGTGCCTGGGAAGCAGAAGTCTTCACATTGCTTCGCAGAATCGCTTTTGTGCAGAAAACAGTAACACTTGTTCAGAACGAAAGAAAGCACAGAGCCCCAGATTTGCTGTTGTCCTGGAGAGCTTGCAGAGCACTGGGGAAAGGCAGGCAGAGAATTCCCTGCTAGCACCTTCTCTGTGCCTGGGAAGCAGAAGTGTTCACATTGCTTCGCAGAATCGCTTTTGTGCAGAAAACAGTAACACTTGTTCAGAACGAAAGAAAGCACAGAGCCCCAGATTTTATGTTGTCCTGGAGAGCTTGCAGAGCGCTGGGGAAAGGCAGGCAGAGAATTCCCTGCTAGCACCTTCTCTGTGCCTGGGAAGCAGAAGTCTTCACATTGCTTCGCAGAATCGCTTTTGTGCAGAAAACAGTAACACTTGTTCAGAACGAAAGAAAGCACAGAGCCCCAGATTTGCTGTTGTCCTGGAGAGCTTGCAGAGCACTGGGGAAAGGCAGGCAGAGAATTCCCTGCTAGCACCTTCTCTGTGCCTGGGAAGCAGAAGTGTTCACATTGCTTCGCAGAATCGCTTTTGTGCAGAAAACAGTAACACTTGTTCAGAACGAAAGAAAGCACAGAGCCCCAGATTTTATGTTGTCCTGGAGAGCTTACAGAGCACTGGGGAAAAGCAGGCAGAGAATTCCCTGCTAGCACCTTCTCTGTGCCTGGGAAACAGAAGTGTTCACATTGCTTCGCAGAATCGCTTTTGTGCAGAAAACAGTAACACTTGTTCAGAACGAAAGAAAGCACAGAGCCCCAGATTCTATGTTGTCCTGGAGAGCTTGCAGAGCACTGGGGAAAGGCAGGCAGAGAATTCCCTGCTAGCACCTTCCCTGTGCCTGGGAAACAGAAGTGTTCCCATTGCTTCGCAGAATCGCTTTTGTGCAGAAAACAGTAACACTTGTTCAGAAGGAAAGAAAGCACAGAGCCCCAGATTTTATGTTGTCCTGGAGAGCTTGCAGAGCACTGGGGAAAAGCAGGCAGAGATTTCCCTGCTAGCACCTTCTCTGTGCCTGGGAAGCAGAAGTGTTCACATTGCTTGGCAGAATCGCTTTTGTGCAGATAACAGTAACATTTTTCAGAACAAAAGAAAGCACAGAGCCCCAGATTTTATGTTGTCCTGGAGAGCTTGCAGAGCACTGGGGAAAAGCAGGCAGAGAATTCCCTGCTAGCACCTTCTCTGTGCCTGGGAAACAGAAGGGTTAACATTTCTTAGCAGTATCGCTTTTGTGCAGAAAACAGTAACACTTGTTCAGAAGGAAAGAAAGCACAGAGCCCCATATTTTATGTTGTCCTGGAGAGCTTGCAGAGCACTGGGGAAAGGCAGGCAGAGAATTCCCTGCTAGCACCTTCTCTGTGCCTGGGAAACAGAAGTGTTCACATTGCTTCGCAGAATCGCTTTTGTGCAGAAAACTGTAACACTTGTTCAGAACGAAAGAAAGCACAGAGCCCCAGATTTTATGTTGTCCTGGAGAGCTTGCAGAGCACTGGGGAAAGACAGGCAGAGAATTCCCTGCTAGCACGTTCTCGGTGCCTGGGAAGCAGAAGTGTTCACATTTCTTAGCAGTATCGCTTTTGTGCAGAAAACAGTAACACTTGTTCAGAAGGAAAGAAAGCACAGAGCCCCATATTTTATGTTGTCCTGGAGAGCTTGCAGAGTACTGGGGAAAAGCAGGCAGAGAATTCCCTGCTAGCACCTTCTCTGTGCCTGGGAAACAGAAGTGTTCACATTGCTTCGCAGAATCGCTTTTGTGCAGATAACAGTAACACTTGTTCAGAACAAAAGAAAGCACAGAGCCCCAGATTTTATGTTGTCCTGGAGAGCTTGCAGAGCACTGGGGAAAAGCAGGCAGAGAATTCCCTGCTAGCACCTTCTCTGTGCCTGGGAAACAGAAGTTTTCACATTGCTTCGCAGAATCGCTTTTGTCCAGAAAACAGTAACACTTGTTCAGACGACAGAAAGCACAGAGCCCCAGATTTTATGTTGTCCTGGAGAGCTTGCAGAGCACTGGGGAAAGGCAGGCAGAGAATTCCCTGCTAGCACCTTCTCTGTGCCTGGGAAGCAGAAGTCTTCACATTGCTTCGCAGAATCGCTTTTGTGCAGAAAACAATAACACTTGTTCAGAACGAAAGAAAGCACAGAGCCCCAGATTTTATGTTGTCCTGGAGAGCTTGCAGAGGACTGGGGAAAAGCAGGCAGAGAATTCCCTGCTAGCACCTTCTCTGTGCCTGGGAAACAGAAGTGTTCACATTGCTTCGCAGAATCGCTTTTGTGCAGAAAACAGTAACACTTGTTCAGAACGAAAGAAAGCACAGAGCCCCAGATTTTATGTTGTCCTGGAGAGCTTGCAGAGCACTGGGGAAAGGCAGGCAGAGAATTCCCTGCTAGCACCTTCTCTGTGCCTGTTCACATTGCTTCGCAGAATCGCTTTTGTGCAGAAAACTGTAACACTTGTTCAGAACGAAAGAAAGCACAGAGCCCCAGATTTTATGTTGTCCTGGAGAGCTTGCAGAGCACTGGGGAAAAGCAGGCAGAGAATTCCCTGCTAGCACCTTCTCTGTGCCTGGGAAACAGAAGTGTTCCCATTGCTTCGCAGAATCGCTTTTGTGCAGAAAACAGTAACACTTGTTCAGACGAAAGAAAGCACAGAGCCCCAGATTTTATGTTGTGCTGGAGAGCTTGCAGAGCACTGGGGAAAGGCAGGCAGAGAATTCCCTGCTAGCACCTTCTCTGTGCCTGGGAAGCAGAAGTCTTCACATTGCTTCGCAGAATCGCTTTTGTGCAGAAAACAGTAACACTTGTTCAGAACGAAAGAAAGCACAGACCCCAGATTTTATGTTGTCCTGGAGAGCTTGCAGAGCACTGGGGAAAAGCAGGCACAGAATTCCCTGCTAGCACCTTCTCTGTGCCTGGGAAGCAGAAGTGTTCACATTGCTTCGCAGAATCGCTTTTGTGCAGAAAACAATAACACTTGTTCAGAACGAAAGAAAGCACAGAGCCCCAGATTTTATGTTGTCCTGGAGAGCTTGCAGAGCACTGGGGAAAGACAGGCAGAGAATTCCCTGCTAGCACCTTCTCTGTGCCTGTTCACATTGCTTCGCAGAATCGTTTTTGTGCAGAAAACAGTAACACTTGTTCAGAACGAAAGAAAGCACAGAGCCCCAGATTCTATGTTGTCCTGGAGAGCTTGCAGAGCACTGGGGAAAGGCAGGCAGAGAATTTCCTGCTAGCACCTTCTCTGTGCCTGGGAAGCAGAAGTGTTCCCATTGCTTCGCAGAATCGCTTTTGTGCAGAAAACAGTAACACTTGTTCAGTACGAAAGAAAGCACAGAGCCCCAGATTTTATGTTGTCCTGGAGAGCTTGCAGAGCACTGGGGAAAAGCAGGCAGAGAATTCCCTGCTAGCACCTTCTCTGTGCCTGGGAAACAGAAGTGTTCACATTGCTTCGCAGAATCGCTTTTGTGCAGAAAACAGTAACACTTGTTCAGAAAGAAAGAAAGCACAGAGCCCCAGATTTTATGTTATCCTGGAGAGCTTGCAGAGCACTGGGGAAAAGCAGGCAGAGAATTCCCTGCTAGCACCTTCTCTGTGCCTGGGAAACAGAAGTGTTCACATTGCTTCGCAGAATCGCTTTTGTGCAGAAAACAGTAACACTTGTTCAGAACGAAAGAAAGCACAGAGCCCCAGATTTTATGTTGTCCTGGAGAGCTTGCAGAGCACTGGGGAAAGGCAGGCAGAGAATTCCCTGCTAGCACCTTCTCTGTGCCTGGGAAGCAGAAGTGTTCACATTGCTTCGCAGAATCGCTTTTGTGCAGAAAACAGTAACACTTGTTCAGAACGAAAGAAAGCACAGAGCCCCAGATTTTATGTTGTCCTGGAGAGCTTACAGAGCACTGGGGAAAAGCAGGCAGAGAATTCCCTGCTAGCACCTTCTCTGTGCCTGGGAAACAGAAGTGTTCACATTGCTTCGCAGAATCGCTTTTGTGCAGAAAACAGTAACACTTGTTCAGAACGAAAGAAAGCACAGAGCCCCAGATTTTATGTTGTCCTGGAGAGCTTGCAGAGCACTGGGGAAAGGCAGGCAGAGAATTCCCTGCTAGCACCTTCCCTGTGCCTGGGAAAGAGAAGTGTTCCCATTGCTTCGCAGAATCGCTTTTGTGCAGAAAACAGTAACACTTGTTCAGAACGAAAGAAAGCACAGAGCCCCAGATTTTATGTTGTCCTGGAGAGCTTGCAGAGCACTGGGGAAAGGCAGGCAGAGAATTCCCTGCTAGCACCTTCTCTGTGCCTGGGAAGCAGAAGTGTTCACATTGCTTCGCAGAATCGTTTTGTGCAGAAAACAATAACACCTGTTCAGAACGAAAGAAAGCACAGAGCCCCAGATTTTATGTTGTCCTGGAGAGCTTGCAGAGCACTGGGGAAAAGCAGGCAGAGAATTCCCTGCTAGCACCTTCTCTGTGCCTGGGAAACAGAAGTGTTCACATTTCTTCGCAGAATCGCTTTTGTGCAGAAAACAGTAACACTTGTTCAGAACGAAAGAAAGCACAGAGCCCCAGATTTTATGTTGTCCTGGAGAGCTTGCAGAGCACTGGGGAAAGGCAGGCAGAGAATTCCCTGCTAGCACCTTCTCTGTGCCTGTTCACATTCCTTCGCAGAATCGCTTTTGTGCAGAAAACTGTAACACTTGTTCAGAACGAAAGAAAGCACAGAGCCCCAGATTTTATGTTGTCCTGGAGAGCTTGCAGAGCACTGGGGAAAGGCAGGCAGAGAATTCCCTGCTAGCACGTTCTCGGTGCCTGGGAAGCAGAAGTGTTCACATTTCTTAGCAGTATCGCTTTTGTGCAGAAAACAGTAACACTTGTTCAGAACGAAAGAAAGCACAGAGCCCCATATTTTATGTTGTCCTGGAGAGCTTGCAGAGTACTGGGGAAAAGCAGGCAGAGAATTCCCTGCTAGCACCTTCTCTGTGCCTGGGAAACAGAAGTGTTCACATTGCTTCGCAGAATCGCTTTTGTGCAGATAACAGTAACACTTGTTCAGAACAAAAGAAAGCACAGAGCCCCAGATTTTATGTTGTCCTGGAGAGCTTGCAGAGCACTGGGGAAAAGCAGGCAGAGAATTCCCTGCTAGCACCTTCTCTGTGCCTGGGAAACAGAAGTGTTCACATTGCTTCGCAGAATCGCTTTTGTGCAGAAAACAGTAACAGTTGTTCAGACGAAAGAAAGCACAGAGCCCCAGATTTTATGTTGTGCTGGAGAGCTTGCAGAGCACTGGGGAAAGGCAGGCAGAGAATTCCCTGCTAGCACCTTCTCTGTGCCTGGGAAACAGAAGTCTTCACATTGCTTCGCAGAATCGCTTTTGTGCAGAAAACAGTAACACTTGTTCAGAACGAAAGAAAGCACAGAGCCCCAGATTTTATGTTGTCCTGGAGAGCTTGCAGAGCACTGGGGAAAAGCAGGCAGAGAATTCCCTGCTAGCACCTTCTCTGTGCCTGGGAAGCAGAAGTGTTCACATTGCTTCGCAGAATCGCTTTTGTGCAGAAAACAATAACACTTGTTCAGAACGAAAGAAAGCACAGAGCCCCAGATTCTATGTTGTCCTGGAGAGCTTGCAGAGCACTGGGGAAAGGCAGGCAGAGAATTTCCTGCTAGCACCTTCTCTGTGCCTGGGAAGCAGAAGTGTTCACATTGCTTCGCAGAATCGCTTTTGTGCAGATAACAGTAACACTTGTTCAGAACAAAAGAAAGCACAGAGCCCCAGATTTTATGTTGTCCTGGAGAGCTTGCAGAGCACTGGGGAAAAGCAGGCACAGAATTCCCTGCTAGCACCTTCTCTGTGCCTGGGAAACAGAAGTTTTCACATTGCTTCGCAGAATCGCTTTTGTCCAGAAAACAGTAACACTTGTTCAGACGACAGAAAGCACAGAGCCCCAGATTTTATGTTGTCCTGGAGAGCTTGCAGAGCACTGGGGAAAGGCAGGCAGAGAATTCCCTGCTAGCACCTTCTCTGTGCCTGGGAAGCAGAAGTCTTCACATTGCTTCGCAGAATCGCTTTTGTGCAGAAAACAATAACACTTGTTCAGAACGAAAGAAAGCACAGAGCCCCAGATTTTATGTTGTCCTGGAGAGCTTGCAGAGCACTGGGGAAAAGCAGGCAGAGAATTCCCTGCTAGCACCTTCTCTGTGCCTGGGAAACAGAAGTGTTCACATTGCTTCGCAGAATCGCTTTTGTGCAGAAAACAGTAACACTTGTTCAGAACGAAAGAAAGCACAGAGCCCCAGATTTTATGTTGTCCTGGAGAGCTTGCAGAGCACTGGGGAAAGGCAGGCAGAGAATTCCCTGCTAGCACCTTCTCTGTGCCTGTTCACATTGCTTCGCAGAATCGCTTTTGTGCAGAAAACTGTAACACTTGTTCAGAACGAAAGAAAGCACAGAGCCCCAGATTTTATGTTGTCCTGGAGAGCTTGCAGAGCACTGGGGAAAAGCAGGCAGAGAATTCCCTGCTAGCACCTTCTCTGTGCCTGGGAAACAGAAGTGTTCCCATTGCTTCGCAGAATCGCTTTTGTGCAGAAAACAGTAACACTTGTTCAGACGAAAGAAAGCACAGAGCCCCAGATTTTATGTTGTGCTGGAGAGCTTGCAGAGCACTGGGGAAAGGCAGGCAGAGAATTCCCTGCTAGCACCTTCTCTGTGCCTGGGAAGCAGAAGTCTTCACATTGCTTCGCAGAATCGCTTTTGTGCAGAAAACAGTAACACTTGTTCAGAACGAAAGAAAGCACAGAGCCCCAGATTTTATGTTGTCCTGGAGAGCTTGCAGAGCACTGGGGAAAAGCAGGCAGAGAATTCCCTGCTAGCACCTTCTCTGTGCCTGGGAAGCAGAAGTGTTCACATTGCTTCGCAGAATCGCTTTTGTGCAGAAAACAATAACACTTGTTCAGAACGAAAGAAAGCACAGAGCCCCAGATTTTATGTTGTCCTGGAGAGCTTGCAGAGCACTGGGGAAAGGCAGGCAGAGAATTCCCTGCTAGCACCTTCTCTGTGCCTGTTCACATTGCTTCGCAGAATCGTTTTTGTGCAGAAAACAGTAACACTTGTTCAGAACGAAAGAAAGCACAGAGCCCCAGATTCTATGTTGTCCTGGAGAGCTTGCAGAGCACTGGGGAAAGGCAGGCAGAGAATTCCCTGCTAGCACCTTCTCTGTGCCTGGGAAGCAGAAGTGTTCCCATTGCTTCGCAGAATCGCTTTTGTGCAGAAAACAGTAACACTTGTTCAGAAAGAAAGAAAGCACAGAGCCCCAGATTTTATGTTATCCTGGAGAGCTTGCAGAGCACTGGGGAAAAGCAGGCAGAGAATTCCCTGCTAGCACCTTCTCTGTGCCTGGGAAACAGAAGTGTTCACATTGCTTCGCAGAATCGCTTTTGTGCAGAAAACAGTAACACTTGTTCAGAACGAAAGAAAGCACAGAGCCCCAGATTTTATGTTGTCCTGGAGAGCTTGCAGAGCACTGGGGAAAGGCAGGCAGAGAATTCCCTGCTAGCACCTTCTCTGTGCCTGGGAAGCAGAAGTGTTCACATTGCTTCGCAGAATCGCTTTTGTGCAGAAAACAGTAACACTTGTTCAGAACGAAAGAAAGCACAGAGCCCCAGATTTTATGTTGTCCTGGAGAGCTTACAGAGCACTGGGGAAAAGCAGGCAGAGAATTCCCTGCTAGCACCTTCTCTGTGCCTGGGAAACAGAAGTGTTCACATTGCTTCGCAGAATCGCTTTTGTGCAGAAAACAGTAACACTTGTTCAGAACGAAAGAAAGCACAGAGCCCCAGATTTTATGTTGTCCTGGAGAGCTTGCAGAGCACTGGGGAAAGGCAGGCAGAGAATTCCCTGCTAGCACCTTCCCTGTGCCTGGGAAAGAGAAGTGTTCACATTGCTTCGCAGAATCGCTTTTGTGCAGAAAACAGTAACACTTGTTCAGAACGAAAGAAAGCACAGAGCCCCAGATTTTATGTTGTCCTGGAGAGCTTGCAGAGCACTGGGGAAAGGCAGGCAGAGAATTCCCTGCTAGCACCTTCTCTGTGCCTGGGAAGCAGAAGTGTTCACATTGCTTCGCAGAATCGTTTTGTGCAGAAAACAATAACACCTGTTCAGAACGAAAGAAAGCACAGAGCCCCAGATTTTATGTTGTCCTGGAGAGCTTGCAGAGCACTGGGGAAAAGCAGGCAGAGAATTCCCTGCTAGCACCTTCTCTGTGCCTGGGAAACAGAAGTGTTCACATTTCTTCGCAGAATCGCTTTTGTGCAGAAAACAGTAACACTTGTTCAGAACGAAAGAAAGCACAGAGCCCCAGATTTTATGTTGTCCTGGAGAGCTTGCAGAGCACTGGGGAAAGGCAGGCAGAGAATTCCCTGCTAGCACCTTCTCTGTGCCTGTTCACATTCCTTCGCAGAATCGCTTTTGTGCAGAAAACTGTAACACTTGTTCAGAACGAAAGAAAGCACAGAGCCCCAGATTTTATGTTGTCCTGGAGAGCTTGCAGAGCACTGGGGAAAGGCAGGCAGAGAATTCCCTGCTAGCACGTTCTCGGTGCCTGGGAAGCAGAAGTGTTCACATTTCTTAGCAGTATCGCTTTTGTGCAGAAAACAGTAACACTTTTTCAGAAGGAAAGAAAGCACAGAGCCCCATATTTTATGTTGTCCTGGAGAGCTTGCAGAGCACTGGGGAAAAGCAGGCAGAGAATTCCCTGCTAGCACCTTCTCTGTGCCTGGGAAACAGAAGTGTTCACATTGCTTCGCAGAATCGCTTTTGTGCAGATAACAGTAACACTTGTTCAGAACAAAAGAAAGCACAGAGCCCCAGATTTTATGTTGTCCTGGAGAGCTTGCAGAGCACTGGGGAAAAGCAGGCAGAGAATTCCCTGCTAGCACCTTCTCTGTGCCTGGGAAACAGAAGTGTTCACATTGCTTCGCAGAATCGCTTTTGTGCAGAAAACAGTAACAGTTGTTCAGACGAAAGAAAGCACAGAGCCCCAGATTTTATGTTGTGCTGGAGAGCTTGCAGAGCACTGGGGAAAGGCAGGCAGAGAATTCCCTGCTAGCACCTTCTCTGTGCCTGGGAAACAGAAGTCTTCACATTGCTTCGCAGAATCGCTTTTGTGCAGAAAACAGTAACACTTGTTCAGAACGAAAGAAAGCACAGAGCCCCAGATTTTATGTTGTCCTGGAGAGCTTGCAGAGCACTGGGGAAAAGCAGGCAGAGAATTCCCTGCTAGCACCTTCTCTGTGCCTGGGAAGCAGAAGTGTTCACATTGCTTCGCAGAATCGCTTTTGTGCAGAAAACAATAACACTTGTTCAGAACGAAAGAAAGCACAGAGCCCCAGATTTTATGTTGTCCTGGAGAGCTTGCAGAGCACTGGGGAAAAGCAGGCAGAGAATTCCCTGCTAGCACCTTCTCTGTGCCTGGGAAACAGAAGTGTTCCCATTGCTTCGCAGAATCGCTTTTGTGCAGAATACAGTAACACTTGTTCAGAACGAAAGAAAGCACAGAGCCCCAGATTCTATGTTGTCCTGGAGAGCTTGCAGAGCACTGGGGAAAGGCAGGCAGAGAATTTCCTGCTAGCACCTTCCCTGTGCCTGGGAAAGAGAAGTGTTCCCATTGCTTCGCAGAATCGCTTTTGTGCAGAAAACAGTAACACTTGTTCAGAACGAAAGAAAGCACAGAGCCCCAGATTTTATGTTGTCCTGGAGAGCTTGCAGAGCACTGGGGAAAGGCAGGCAGAGAATTCCCTGCTAGCACCTTCTCTGTGCCTGTTCACATTGCTTCGCAGAATCGCTTTTGTGCAGAAAACAGTAACACTTGTTCAGAACGAAAGAAAGCACAGAGCCCCAGATTTTATGTTGTCCTGGAGAGCTTGCAGAGCACTGGGGAAAGGCAGGCAGAGAATTCCCTGCTAGCACCTTCTCTGTGCCTGGGAAGCAGAAGTCTTCACATTGCTTCGCAGAATCGCTTTTGTGCAGAAAACACTAACACTTGTTCAGAACAAAAGAAAGCACAGAGCCCCAGATTCTATGTTGTCCTGGAGAGCTTGCAGAGCACTGGGGAAAGGCAGGCAGAGAATTTCCTGCTAGCACCCTCTCTGTGCCTGGGAAGCAGAAGTGTTCACATTCCTTCGCAGAATCGCTTTTGTGCAGAAAACAGTAACACTTGTTCAGTACGAAAGAAAGCACAGAGCCCCAGATTTTATGTTGTCCTGGAGAGCTTGCAGAGCACTGGGGAAAAGCAGGCAGAGAATTCCCTGCTAGCACCTTCTCTGTGCCTGGGAAACAGAAGTGTTCACATTGCTTCGCAGAATAGCTTTTGTGCAGAAAACAGTAACACTTGTTCAGAAAGAAAGAAAGCACAGAGCCCCAGATTTTATGTTGTCCTGGAGAGCTTGCAGAGCACTGGGGAAAAGCAGGCAGAGAATTCCCTGCTAGCACCTTCTCTGTGCCTGGGAAACAGAAGTGTTCACATTGCTTCGCAGAATAGCTTTTGTGCAGAAAACAGTAACACTTGTTCAGAACGAAAGAAAGCACAGAGCCCCAGATTTTATGTTGTCCTGGAGAGCTTGCAGAGCACTGGGGAAAGGCAGGCAGAGAATTCCCTGCTAGCACCTTCTCTGTGCCTGGGAAGCAGAAGTCTTCACATTGCTTCGCAGAATCGCTTTTGTGCAGAAAACAGTAACACTTGTTCAGAACGAAAGAAAGCACAGAGCCCCAGATTTGCTGTTGTCCTGGAGAGCTTGCAGAGCGCTGGGGAAAGGCAGGCAGAGAATTCCCTGCTAGCACCTTCTCTGTGCCTGGGAAGCAGAAGTGTTCACATTGCTTCGCAGAATCGCTTTTGTGCAGAAAACAGTAACACTTGTTCAGAACGAAAGAAAGCACAGAGCCCCAGATTTTATGTTGTCCTGGAGAGCTTACAGAGCACTGGGGAAAAGCAGGCAGAGAATTCCCTGCTAGCACCTTCTCTGTGCCTGGGAAACAGAAGTGTTCACATTGCTTCGCAGAATCGCTTTTGTGCAGAAAACAGTAACACTTGTTCAGAACGAAAGAAAGCACAGAGCCCCAGATTCTATGTTGTCCTGGAGAGCTTGCAGAGCACTGGGGAAAGGCAGGCAGAGAATTCCCTGCTAGCACCTTCCCTGTGCCTGGGAAACAGAAGTGTTCCCATGGCTTCGCAGAATCGCTTTTGTGCAGAAAACAGTAACACTTGTTCAGAAGGAAAGAAAGCACAGAGCCCCAGATTTTATGTTGTCCTGGAGAGCTTGCAGAGCACTGGGGAAAAGCAGGCAGAGATTTCCCTGCTAGCACCTTCTCTGTGCCTGGGAAGCAGAAGTGTTCACATTGCTTGGCAGAATCGCTTTTGTGCAGAAAACAGTAACACTTGTTCAGAAGGAAAGAAAGCACAGAGCCCCAGATTTTATGTTGTCCTGGAGAGCTTGCAGAGCACTGGGGAAAAGCAGGCAGAGAATTCCCTGCTAGCACCTTCTCTGTGCCTGGGAAACAGAAGTGTTCACATTGCTTCGCAGAATCGCTTTTGTGCAGAAAACAGTAACACTTGTTCAGAAAGAAAGAAAGCACAGAGCCCCAGATTTTATGTTATCCTGGAGAGCTTGCAGAGCACTGGGGAAAAGCAGGCAGAGAATTCCCTGCTAGCACCTTCTCTGTGCCTGGGAAACAGAAGTGTTCACATTGCTTCGCAGAATCGCTTTTGTGCAGAAAACAGTAACACTTGTTCAGAACGAAAGAAAGCACAGAGCCCCAGATTTTATGTTGTCCTAGAGAGCTTGCAGAGCACTGGGGAAAGGCAGGCAGAGAATTCCCTGCTAGCACCTTCTCTGTGCCTGGGAAGCAGAAGTGTTCACATTGCTTCGCAGAATCGCTTTTGTGCAGAAAACAGTAACACTTGTTCAGAACGAAAGAAAGCACAGAGCCCCAGATTTTATGTTGTCCTGGAGAGCTTACAGAGCACTGGGGAAAAGCAGGCAGAGAATTCCCTGCTAGCACCTTCTCTGTGCCTGGGAAACAGAAGTGTTCACATTGCTTCGCAGAATCGCTTTTGTGCAGAAAACAGTAACACTTGTTCAGAACGAAAGAAAGCACAGAGCCCCAGATTTTATGTTGTCCTGGAGAGCTTGCAGAGCACTGGGGAAAGGCAGGCAGAGAATTCCCTGCTAGCACCTTCTCTGTGCCTGGGAAGCAGAAGTGTTCACATTGCTTCGCAGAATCGTTTTGTGCAGAAAACAATAACACCTGTTCAGAACGAAAGAAAGCACAGAGCCCCAGATTTTATGTTGTCCTGGAGAGCTTGCAGAGCACTGGGGAAAGGCAGGCAGAGAATTTCCTGCTAGCACCTTCTCTGTGCCTGGGAAGCAGAAGTGTTCACATTGCTTCGCAGAATCGCTTTTGTGCAGAAAACAGTAACACTTGTTCAGAACGAAAGAAAGCACAGAGCCCCAGATTTTATGTTGTCCTGGAGAGCTTGCAGAGCACTGGGGAAAGGCAGGCAGAGAATTCCCTGCTAGCACCTTCTCTGTGCCTGTTCACATTGCTTCGCAGAATCGCTTTTGTGCAGAAAACAGTAACACTTGTTCAGAACGAAAGAAAGCACAGAGCCCCAGATTTTATGTTGTCCTGGAGAGCTTGCAGAGCACTGGGGAAAGGCAGGCAGAGAATTCCCTGCTAGCACCTTCTCTGTGCCTGGGAAGCAGAAGTCTTCACATTGCTTCGCAGAATCGCTTTTGTGCAGAAAACACTAACACTTGTTCAGAACAAAAGAAAGCACAGAGCCCCAGATTCTATGTTGTCCTGGAGAGCTTGCAGAGCACTGGGGAAAGGCAGGCAGAGAATTTCCTGCTAGCACCCTCTCTGTGCCTGGGAAGCAGAAGTGTTCACATTCCTTCGCAGAATCGCTTTTGTGCAGAAAACAGTAACACTTGTTCAGTACGAAAGAAAGCACAGAGCCCCAGATTTTATGTTGTCCTGGAGAGCTTGCAGAGCACTGGGGAAAAGCAGGCAGAGAATTCCCTGCTAGCACCTTCTCTGTGCCTGGGAAACAGAAGTGTTCACATTGCTTCGCAGAATAGCTTTTGTGCAGAAAACAGTAACACTTGTTCAGAAAGAAAGAAAGCACAGAGCCCCAGATTTTATGTTGTCCTGGAGAGCTTGCAGAGCACTGGGGAAAAGCAGGCAGAGAATTCCCTGCTAGCACCTTCTCTGTGCCTGGGAAACAGAAGTGTTCACATTGCTTCGCAGAATCGCTTTTGTGCAGAAAACAGTAACACTTGTTCAGAACGAAAGAAAGCACAGAGCCCCAGATTTTATGTTGTCCTGGAGAGCTTGCAGAGCACTGGGGAAAGGCAGGCAGAGAATTCCCTGCTAGCACCTTCTCTGTGCCTGGGAAGCAGAAGTCTTCACATTGCTTCGCAGAATCGCTTTTGTGCAGAAAACAGTAACACTTGTTCAGAACGAAAGAAAGCACAGAGCCCCAGATTTTATGTTGTCCTGGAGAGCTTACAGAGCACTGGGGAAAAGCAGGCAGAGAATTCCCTGCTAGCACCTTCTCTGTGCCTGGGAAACAGAAGTGTTCACATTGCTTCGCAGAATCGCTTTTGTGCAGAAAACAGTAACACTTGTTCAGAACGAAAGAAAGCACAGAGCCCCAGATTTTATGTTGTCCTGGAGAGCTTGCAGAGCACTGGGGAAAGGCAGGCAGAGAATTCCCTGCTAGCACCTTCCCTGTGCCTGGGAAAGAGAAGTGTTCCCATTGCTTCGCAGAATCGCTTTTGTGCAGAAAACAGTAACACTTGTTCAGAACGAAAGAAAGCACAGAGCCCCAGATTTTATGTTGTCCTGGAGAGCTTGCAGAGCACTGGGGAAAGGCAGGCAGAGAATTCCCTGCTAGCACCTTCTCTGTGCCTGGGAAGCAGAAGTGTTCACATTGCTTCGCAGAATCGTTTTGTGCAGAAAACAATAACACCTGTTCAGAACGAAAGAAAGCACAGAGCCCCAGATTTTATGTTGTCCTGGAGAGCTTGCAGAGCACTGGGGAAAAGCAGGCAGAGAATTCCCTGCTAGCACCTTCTCTGTGCCTGGGAAACAGAAGTGTTCACATTTCTTCGCAGAATCGCTTTTGTGCAGAAAACAGTAACACTTGTTCAGAACGAAAGAAAGCACAGAGCCCCAGATTTTATGTTGTCCTGGAGAGCTTGCAGAGCACTGGGGAAAGGCAGGCAGAGAATTCCCTGCTAGCACCTTCTCTGTGCCTGTTCACATTCCTTCGCAGAATCGCTTTTGTGCAGAAAACTGTAACACTTGTTCAGAACGAAAGAAAGCACAGAGCCCCAGATTTTATGTTGTCCTGGAGAGCTTGCAGAGCACTGGGGAAAGGCAGGCAGAGAATTCCCTGCTAGCACGTTCTCGGTGCCTGGGAAGCAGAAGTGTTCACATTTCTTAGCAGTATCGCTTTTGTGCAGAAAACAGTAACACTTGTTCAGAACGAAAGAAAGCACAGAGCCCCATATTTTATGTTGTCCTGGAGAGCTTGCAGAGTACTGGGGAAAAGCAGGCAGAGAATTCCCTGCTAGCACCTTCTCTGTGCCTGGGAAACAGAAGTGTTCACATTGCTTCGCAGAATCGCTTTTGTGCAGATAACAGTAACACTTGTTCAGAACAAAAGAAAGCACAGAGCCCCAGATTTTATGTTGTCCTGGAGAGCTTGCAGAGCACTGGGGAAAAGCAGGCAGAGAATTCCCTGCTAGCACCTTCTCTGTGCCTGGGAAACAGAAGTGTTCACATTGCTTCGCAGAATCGCTTTTGTGCAGAAAACAGTAACAGTTGTTCAGACGAAAGAAAGCACAGAGCCCCAGATTTTATGTTGTGCTGGAGAGCTTGCAGAGCACTGGGGAAAGGCAGGCAGAGAATTCCCTGCTAGCACCTTCTCTGTGCCTGGGAAACAGAAGTCTTCACATTGCTTCGCAGAATCGCTTTTGTGCAGAAAACAGTAACACTTGTTCAGAACGAAAGAAAGCACAGAGCCCCAGATTTTATGTTGTCCTGGAGAGCTTGCAGAGCACTGGGGAAAAGCAGGCAGAGAATTCCCTGCTAGCACCTTCTCTGTGCCTGGGAAGCAGAAGTGTTCACATTGCTTCGCAGAATCGCTTTTGTGCAGAAAACAATAACACTTGTTCAGAACGAAAGAAAGCACAGAGCCCCAGATTCTATGTTGTCCTGGAGAGCTTGCAGAGCACTGGGGAAAGGCAGGCAGAGAATTTCCTGCTAGCACCTTCTCTGTGCCTGGGAAGCAGAAGTGTTCACATTGCTTCGCAGAATCGCTTTTGTGCAGATAACAGTAACACTTGTTCAGAACAAAAGAAAGCACAGAGCCCCAGATTTTATGTTGTCCTGGAGAGCTTGCAGAGCACTGGGGAAAAGCAGGCACAGAATTCCCTGCTAGCACCTTCTCTGTGCCTGGGAAACAGAAGTTTTCACATTGCTTCGCAGAATCGCTTTTGTCCAGAAAACAGTAACACTTGTTCAGACGACAGAAAGCACAGAGCCCCAGATTTTATGTTGTCCTGGAGAGCTTGCAGAGCACTGGGGAAAGGCAGGCAGAGAATTCCCTGCTAGCACCTTCTCTGTGCCTGGGAAGCAGAAGTCTTCACATTGCTTCGCAGAATCGCTTTTGTGCAGAAAACAATAACACTTGTTCAGAACGAAAGAAAGCACAGAGCCCCAGATTTTATGTTGTCCTGGAGAGCTTGCAGAGCACTGGGGAAAAGCAGGCAGAGAATTCCCTGCTAGCACCTTCTCTGTGCCTGGGAAACAGAAGTGTTCACATTGCTTCGCAGAATCGCTTTTGTGCAGAAAACAGTAACACTTGTTCAGAACGAAAGAAAGCACAGAGCCCCAGATTTTATGTTGTCCTGGAGAGCTTGCAGAGCACTGGGGAAAGGCAGGCAGAGAATTCCCTGCTAGCACCTTCTCTGTGCCTGTTCACATTGCTTCGCAGAATCGCTTTTGTGCAGAAAACTGTAACACTTGTTCAGAACGAAAGAAAGCACAGAGCCCCAGATTTTATGTTGTCCTGGAGAGCTTGCAGAGCACTGGGGAAAAGCAGGCAGAGAATTCCCTGCTAGCACCTTCTCTGTGCCTGGGAAACAGAAGTGTTCCCATTGCTTCGCAGAATCGCTTTTGTGCAGAAAACAGTAACACTTGTTCAGACGAAAGAAAGCACAGAGCCCCAGATTTTATGTTGTGCTGGAGAGCTTGCAGAGCACTGGGGAAAGGCAGGCAGAGAATTCCCTGCTAGCACCTTCTCTGTGCCTGGGAAGCAGAAGTCTTCACATTGCTTCGCAGAATCGCTTTTGTGCAGAAAACAGTAACACTTGTTCAGAACGAAAGAAAGCACAGAGCCCCAGATTTTATGTTGTCCTGGAGAGCTTGCAGAGCACTGGGGAAAAGCAGGCAGAGAATTCCCTGCTAGCACCTTCTCTGTGCCTGGGAAGCAGAAGTGTTCACATTGCTTCGCAGAATCGCTTTTGTGCAGAAAACAATAACACTTGTTCAGAACGAAAGAAAGCACAGAGCCCCAGATTTTATGTTGTCCTGGAGAGCTTGCAGAGCACTGGGGAAAGGCAGGCAGAGAATTCCCTGCTAGCACCTTCTCTGTGCCTGTTCACATTGCTTCGCAGAATCGTTTTTGTGCAGAAAACAGTAACACTTGTTCAGAACGAAAGAAAGCACAGAGCCCCAGATTCTATGTTGTCCTGGAGAGCTTGCAGAGCACTGGGGAAAGGCAGGCAGAGAATTCCCTGCTAGCACCTTCTCTGTGCCTGGGAAGCAGAAGTGTTCCCATTGCTTCGCAGAATCGCTTTTGTGCAGAAAACAGTAACACTTGTTCAGAAAGAAAGAAAGCACAGAGCCCCAGATTTTATGTTATCCTGGAGAGCTTGCAGAGCACTGGGGAAAAGCAGGCAGAGAATTCCCTGCTAGCACCTTCTCTGTGCCTGGGAAACAGAAGTGTTCACATTGCTTCGCAGAATCGCTTTTGTGCAGAAAACAGTAACACTTGTTCAGAACGAAAGAAAGCACAGAGCCCCAGATTTTATGTTGTCCTGGAGAGCTTGCAGAGCACTGGGGAAAGGCAGGCAGAGAATTCCCTGCTAGCACCTTCTCTGTGCCTGGGAAGCAGAAGTGTTCACATTGCTTCGCAGAATCGCTTTTGTGCAGAAAACAGTAACACTTGTTCAGAACGAAAGAAAGCACAGAGCCCCAGATTTTATGTTGTCCTGGAGAGCTTACAGAGCACTGGGGAAAAGCAGGCAGAGAATTCCCTGCTAGCACCTTCTCTGTGCCTGGGAAACAGAAGTGTTCACATTGCTTCGCAGAATCGCTTTTGTGCAGAAAACAGTAACACTTGTTCAGAACGAAAGAAAGCACAGAGCCCCAGATTTTATGTTGTCCTGGAGAGCTTGCAGAGCACTGGGGAAAGGCAGGCAGAGAATTCCCTGCTAGCACCTTCCCTGTGCCTGGGAAAGAGAAGTGTTCACATTGCTTCGCAGAATCGCTTTTGTGCAGAAAACAGTAACACTTGTTCAGAACGAAAGAAAGCACAGAGCCCCAGATTTTATGTTGTCCTGGAGAGCTTGCAGAGCACTGGGGAAAGGCAGGCAGAGAATTCCCTGCTAGCACCTTCTCTGTGCCTGGGAAGCAGAAGTGTTCACATTGCTTCGCAGAATCGTTTTGTGCAGAAAACAATAACACCTGTTCAGAACGAAAGAAAGCACAGAGCCCCAGATTTTATGTTGTCCTGGAGAGCTTGCAGAGCACTGGGGAAAAGCAGGCAGAGAATTCCCTGCTAGCACCTTCTCTGTGCCTGGGAAACAGAAGTGTTCACATTTCTTCGCAGAATCGCTTTTGTGCAGAAAACAGTAACACTTGTTCAGAACGAAAGAAAGCACAGAGCCCCAGATTTTATGTTGTCCTGGAGAGCTTGCAGAGCACTGGGGAAAGGCAGGCAGAGAATTCCCTGCTAGCACCTTCTCTGTGCCTGTTCACATTCCTTCGCAGAATCGCTTTTGTGCAGAAAACTGTAACACTTGTTCAGAACGAAAGAAAGCACAGAGCCCCAGATTTTATGTTGTCCTGGAGAGCTTGCAGAGCACTGGGGAAAGGCAGGCAGAGAATTCCCTGCTAGCACGTTCTCGGTGCCTGGGAAGCAGAAGTGTTCACATTTCTTAGCAGTATCGCTTTTGTGCAGAAAACAGTAACACTTGTTCAGAAGGAAAGAAAGCACAGAGCCCCATATTTTATGTTGTCCTGGAGAGCTTGCAGAGCACTGGGGAAAAGCAGGCAGAGAATTCCCTGCTAGCACCTTCTCTGTGCCTGGGAAACAGAAGTGTTCACATTGCTTCGCAGAATCGCTTTTGTGCAGATAACAGTAACACTTGTTCAGAACAAAAGAAAGCACAGAGCCCCAGATTTTATGTTGTCCTGGAGAGCTTGCAGAGCACTGGGGAAAAGCAGGCAGAGAATTCCCTGCTAGCACCTTCTCTGTGCCTGGGAAACAGAAGTGTTCACATTGCTTCGCAGAATCGCTTTTGTGCAGAAAACAGTAACAGTTGTTCAGACGAAAGAAAGCACAGAGCCCCAGATTTTATGTTGTGCTGGAGAGCTTGCAGAGCACTGGGGAAAGGCAGGCAGAGAATTCCCTGCTAGCACCTTCTCTGTGCCTGGGAAACAGAAGTCTTCACATTGCTTCGCAGAATCGCTTTTGTGCAGAAAACAGTAACACTTGTTCAGAACGAAAGAAAGCACAGAGCCCCAGATTTTATGTTGTCCTGGAGAGCTTGCAGAGCACTGGGGAAAAGCAGGCAGAGAATTCCCTGCTAGCACCTTCTCTGTGCCTGGGAAGCAGAAGTGTTCACATTGCTTCGCAGAATCGCTTTTGTGCAGAAAACAATAACACTTGTTCAGAACGAAAGAAAGCACAGAGCCCCAGATTTTATGTTGTCCTGGAGAGCTTGCAGAGCACTGGGGAAAAGCAGGCAGAGAATTCCCTGCTAGCACCTTCTCTGTGCCTGGGAAACAGAAGTGTTCCCATTGCTTCGCAGAATCGCTTTTGTGCAGAATACAGTAACACTTGTTCAGAACGAAAGAAAGCACAGAGCCCCAGATTCTATGTTGTCCTGGAGAGCTTGCAGAGCACTGGGGAAAGGCAGGCAGAGAATTTCCTGCTAGCACCTTCCCTGTGCCTGGGAAAGAGAAGTGTTCCCATTGCTTCGCAGAATCGCTTTTGTGCAGAAAACAGTAACACTTGTTCAGAACGAAAGAAAGCACAGAGCCCCAGATTTTATGTTGTCCTGGAGAGCTTGCAGAGCACTGGGGAAAGGCAGGCAGAGAATTCCCTGCTAGCACCTTCTCTGTGCCTGTTCACATTGCTTCGCAGAATCGCTTTTGTGCAGAAAACAGTAACACTTGTTCAGAACGAAAGAAAGCACAGAGCCCCAGATTTTATGTTGTCCTGGAGAGCTTGCAGAGCACTGGGGAAAGGCAGGCAGAGAATTCCCTGCTAGCACCTTCTCTGTGCCTGGGAAGCAGAAGTCTTCACATTGCTTCGCAGAATCGCTTTTGTGCAGAAAACACTAACACTTGTTCAGAACAAAAGAAAGCACAGAGCCCCAGATTCTATGTTGTCCTGGAGAGCTTGCAGAGCACTGGGGAAAGGCAGGCAGAGAATTTCCTGCTAGCACCCTCTCTGTGCCTGGGAAGCAGAAGTGTTCACATTCCTTCGCAGAATCGCTTTTGTGCAGAAAACAGTAACACTTGTTCAGTACGAAAGAAAGCACAGAGCCCCAGATTTTATGTTGTCCTGGAGAGCTTGCAGAGCACTGGGGAAAAGCAGGCAGAGAATTCCCTGCTAGCACCTTCTCTGTGCCTGGGAAACAGAAGTGTTCACATTGCTTCGCAGAATAGCTTTTGTGCAGAAAACAGTAACACTTGTTCAGAAAGAAAGAAAGCACAGAGCCCCAGATTTTATGTTGTCCTGGAGAGCTTGCAGAGCACTGGGGAAAAGCAGGCAGAGAATTCCCTGCTAGCACCTTCTCTGTGCCTGGGAAACAGAAGTGTTCACATTGCTTCGCAGAATAGCTTTTGTGCAGAAAACAGTAACACTTGTTCAGAACGAAAGAAAGCACAGAGCCCCAGATTTTATGTTGTCCTGGAGAGCTTGCAGAGCACTGGGGAAAGGCAGGCAGAGAATTCCCTGCTAGCACCTTCTCTGTGCCTGGGAAGCAGAAGTCTTCACATTGCTTCGCAGAATCGCTTTTGTGCAGAAAACAGTAACACTTGTTCAGAACGAAAGAAAGCACAGAGCCCCAGATTTGCTGTTGTCCTGGAGAGCTTGCAGAGCGCTGGGGAAAGGCAGGCAGAGAATTCCCTGCTAGCACCTTCTCTGTGCCTGGGAAGCAGAAGTGTTCACATTGCTTCGCAGAATCGCTTTTGTGCAGAAAACAGTAACACTTGTTCAGAACGAAAGAAAGCACAGAGCCCCAGATTTTATGTTGTCCTGGAGAGCTTACAGAGCACTGGGGAAAAGCAGGCAGAGAATTCCCTGCTAGCACCTTCTCTGTGCCTGGGAAACAGAAGTGTTCACATTGCTTCGCAGAATCGCTTTTGTGCAGAAAACAGTAACACTTGTTCAGAACGAAAGAAAGCACAGAGCCCCAGATTCTATGTTGTCCTGGAGAGCTTGCAGAGCACTGGGGAAAGGCAGGCAGAGAATTCCCTGCTAGCACCTTCCCTGTGCCTGGGAAACAGAAGTGTTCCCATGGCTTCGCAGAATCGCTTTTGTGCAGAAAACAGTAACACTTGTTCAGAAGGAAAGAAAGCACAGAGCCCCAGATTTTATGTTGTCCTGGAGAGCTTGCAGAGCACTGGGGAAAAGCAGGCAGAGATTTCCCTGCTAGCACCTTCTCTGTGCCTGGGAAGCAGAAGTGTTCACATTGCTTGGCAGAATCGCTTTTGTGCAGAAAACAGTAACACTTGTTCAGAAGGAAAGAAAGCACAGAGCCCCAGATTTTATGTTGTCCTGGAGAGCTTGCAGAGCACTGGGGAAAAGCAGGCAGAGAATTCCCTGCTAGCACCTTCTCTGTGCCTGGGAAACAGAAGTGTTCACATTGCTTCGCAGAATCGCTTTTGTGCAGAAAACAGTAACACTTGTTCAGAAAGAAAGAAAGCACAGAGCCCCAGATTTTATGTTATCCTGGAGAGCTTGCAGAGCACTGGGGAAAAGCAGGCAGAGAATTCCCTGCTAGCACCTTCTCTGTGCCTGGGAAACAGAAGTGTTCACATTGCTTCGCAGAATCGCTTTTGTGCAGAAAACAGTAACACTTGTTCAGAACGAAAGAAAGCACAGAGCCCCAGATTTTATGTTGTCCTAGAGAGCTTGCAGAGCACTGGGGAAAGGCAGGCAGAGAATTCCCTGCTAGCACCTTCTCTGTGCCTGGGAAGCAGAAGTGTTCACATTGCTTCGCAGAATCGCTTTTGTGCAGAAAACAGTAACACTTGTTCAGAACGAAAGAAAGCACAGAGCCCCAGATTTTATGTTGTCCTGGAGAGCTTACAGAGCACTGGGGAAAAGCAGGCAGAGAATTCCCTGCTAGCACCTTCTCTGTGCCTGGGAAACAGAAGTGTTCACATTGCTTCGCAGAATCGCTTTTGTGCAGAAAACAGTAACACTTGTTCAGAACGAAAGAAAGCACAGAGCCCCAGATTTTATGTTGTCCTGGAGAGCTTGCAGAGCACTGGGGAAAGGCAGGCAGAGAATTCCCTGCTAGCACCTTCTCTGTGCCTGGGAAGCAGAAGTGTTCACATTGCTTCGCAGAATCGTTTTGTGCAGAAAACAATAACACCTGTTCAGAACGAAAGAAAGCACAGAGCCCCAGATTTTATGTTGTCCTGGAGAGCTTGCAGAGCACTGGGGAAAGGCAGGCAGAGAATTTCCTGCTAGCACCTTCTCTGTGCCTGGGAAGCAGAAGTGTTCACATTGCTTCGCAGAATCGCTTTTGTGCAGAAAACAGTAACACTTGTTCAGAACGAAAGAAAGCACAGAGCCCCAGATTTTATGTTGTCCTGGAGAGCTTGCAGAGCACTGGGGAAAGGCAGGCAGAGAATTCCCTGCTAGCACCTTCTCTGTGCCTGTTCACATTGCTTCGCAGAATCGCTTTTGTGCAGAAAACAGTAACACTTGTTCAGAACGAAAGAAAGCACAGAGCCCCAGATTTTATGTTGTCCTGGAGAGCTTGCAGAGCACTGGGGAAAGGCAGGCAGAGAATTCCCTGCTAGCACCTTCTCTGTGCCTGGGAAGCAGAAGTCTTCACATTGCTTCGCAGAATCGCTTTTGTGCAGAAAACACTAACACTTGTTCAGAACAAAAGAAAGCACAGAGCCCCAGATTCTATGTTGTCCTGGAGAGCTTGCAGAGCACTGGGGAAAGGCAGGCAGAGAATTTCCTGCTAGCACCCTCTCTGTGCCTGGGAAGCAGAAGTGTTCACATTCCTTCGCAGAATCGCTTTTGTGCAGAAAACAGTAACACTTGTTCAGTACGAAAGAAAGCACAGAGCCCCAGATTTTATGTTGTCCTGGAGAGCTTGCAGAGCACTGGGGAAAAGCAGGCAGAGAATTCCCTGCTAGCACCTTCTCTGTGCCTGGGAAACAGAAGTGTTCACATTGCTTCGCAGAATAGCTTTTGTGCAGAAAACAGTAACACTTGTTCAGAAAGAAAGAAAGCACAGAGCCCCAGATTTTATGTTGTCCTGGAGAGCTTGCAGAGCACTGGGGAAAAGCAGGCAGAGAATTCCCTGCTAGCACCTTCTCTGTGCCTGGGAAACAGAAGTGTTCACATTGCTTCGCAGAATCGCTTTTGTGCAGAAAACAGTAACACTTGTTCAGAACGAAAGAAAGCACAGAGCCCCAGATTTTATGTTGTCCTGGAGAGCTTGCAGAGCACTGGGGAAAGGCAGGCAGAGAATTCCCTGCTAGCACCTTCTCTGTGCCTGGGAAGCAGAAGTCTTCACATTGCTTCGCAGAATCGCTTTTGTGCAGAAAACAGTAACACTTGTTCAGAACGAAAGAAAGCACAGAACCCCAGATTTGCTGTTGTCCTGGAGAGCTTGCAGAGCACTGGGGAAAGGCAGGCAGAGAATTCCCTGCTAGCACCTTCTCTGTGCCTGGGAAGCAGAAGTGTTCACATTGCTTCGCAGAATCGCTTTTGTGCAGAAAACAGTAACACTTGTTCAGAACGAAAGAAAGCACAGAGCCCCAGATTTTATGTTGTCCTGGAGAGCTTGCAGAGCGCTGGGGAAAGGCAGGCAGAGAATTCCCTGCTAGCACCTTCTCTGTGCCTGGGAAGCAGAAGTCTTCACATTGCTTCGCAGAATCGCTTTTGTGCAGAAAACAGTAACACTTGTTCAGAACGAAAGAAAGCACAGAGCCCCAGATTTGCTGTTGTCCTGGAGAGCTTGCAGAGCACTGGGGAAAGGCAGGCAGAGAATTCCCTGCTAGCACCTTCTCTGTGCCTGGGAAGCAGAAGTGTTCACATTGCTTCGCAGAATCGCTTTTGTGCAGAAAACAGTAACACTTGTTCAGAACGAAAGAAAGCACAGAGCCCCAGATTTTATGTTGTCCTGGAGAGCTTACAGAGCACTGGGGAAAAGCAGGCAGAGAATTCCCTGCTAGCACCTTCTCTGTGCCTGGGAAACAGAAGTGTTCACATTGCTTCGCAGAATCGCTTTTGTGCAGAAAACAGTAACACTTGTTCAGAACGAAAGAAAGCACAGAGCCCCAGATTCTATGTTGTCCTGGAGAGCTTGCAGA
This sequence comes from Strix uralensis, assembly GCF_047716275.1. Taxonomy (NCBI): domain Eukaryota; kingdom Metazoa; phylum Chordata; class Aves; order Strigiformes; family Strigidae; genus Strix; species Strix uralensis. The sequence goes on along the minus strand of NC_133981.1, from coordinate 26,054,114 downwards.
GCACTGGGGAAAGGCAGGCAGAGAATTCCCTGCTAGCACCTTCCCTGTGCCTGGGAAACAGAAGTGTTCCCATTGCTTCGCAGAATCGCTTTTGTGCAGAAAACAGTAACACTTGTTCAGAAGGAAAGAAAGCACAGAGCCCCAGATTTTATGTTGTCCTGGAGAGCTTGCAGAGCACTGGGGAAAAGCAGGCAGAGATTTCCCTGCTAGCACCTTCTCTGTGCCTGGGAAGCAGAAGTGTTCACATTGCTTGGCAGAATCGCTTTTGTGCAGATAACAGTAACATTTTTCAGAACAAAAGAAAGCACAGAGCCCCAGATTTTATGTTGTCCTGGAGAGCTTGCAGAGCACTGGGGAAAAGCAGGCAGAGAATTCCCTGCTAGCACCTTCTCTGTGCCTGGGAAACAGAAGGGTTAACATTTCTTAGCAGTATCGCTTTTGTGCAGAAAACAGTAACACTTGTTCAGAAGGAAAGAAAGCACAGAGCCCCATATTTTATGTTGTGCTGGAGAGCTTGCAGAGCACTGGGGAAAGGCAGGCAGAGAATTCCCTGCTAGCACGTTCTCGGTGCCTGGGAAGCAGAAGTGTTCACATTTCTTCGCAGAATCGCTTTTGTGCAGAAAACAGTAACACTTGTTCAGAAGGAAAGAAAGCACAGAGCGCCATATTTTATGTTGTCCTGGAGAGCTTGCAGAGTACTGGGGAAAAGCAGGCAGAGAATTCCCTGCTAGCACCTTCTCTGTGCCTGGGAAACAGAAGTGTTCACATTGCTTCGCAGAATCGCTTTTGTGCAGATAACAGTAACACTTGTTCAGAACAAAAGAAAGCACAGAGCCCCAGATTTTATGTTGTCCTGGAGAGCTTGCAGAGCACTGGGGAAAAGCAGGCAGAGAATTCCCTGCTAGCACCTTCTCTGTGCCTGGGAAACAGAAGTGTTCACATTGCTTCGCAGAATCGCTTTTGTGCAGAAAACAGTAACAGTTGTTCAGACGAAAGAAAGCACAGAGCCCCAGATTTTATGTTGTGCTGGAGAGCTTGCAGAGCACTGGGGAAAGGCAGGCAGAGAATTCCCTGCTAGCACCTTCTCTGTGCCTGGGAAGCAGAAGTCTTCACATTGCTTCGCAGAATCGCTTTTGTGCAGAAAACAGTAACACTTGTTCAGAACGAAAGAAAGCACAGAGCCCCATATTTTATGTTGTCCTGGAGAGCTTGCAGAGCACTGGGGAAAAGCAGGCAGAGAATTCCCTGCTAGCACCTTCTCTGTGCCTGGGAAACAGAAGTGTTCCCATTGCTTCGCAGAATCGCTTTTGTGCAGAAAACAATAACACTTGTTCAGAACGAAAGAAAGCACAGAGCCCCAGATTCTATGTTGTCCTGGAGAGCTTGCAGAGCACTGGGGAAAGGCAGGCAGAGAATTTCCTGCTAGCACCTTCTCTGTGCCTGGGAAGCAGAAGTGTTCACATTGCTTCGCAGAATCGCTTTTGTGCAGAAAACAGTAACACTTGTTCAGAACGAAAGAAAGCACAGAGCCCCAGATTTGCTGTTGTCCTGGAGAGCTTGCAGAGCACTGGGGAAAGGCAGGCAGAGAATTCCCTGCTAGCACCTTCTCTGTGCCTGTTCACATTGCTTCGCAGAATCGCTTTTGTGCAGAAAACAGTAACACTTGTTCAGAAGGAAAGAAAGCACAGAGCCCCAGATTTTATGTTGTCCTGGAGAGCTTGCAGAGCACTGGGGAAAGGCAGGCAGAGAATTCCCTGCTAGCACCTTCTCTGTGCCTGGGAAGCAGAAGTGTTCACATTGCTTCGCAGAATCGCTTTTGTGCAGAAAACACTAACACTTGTTCAGAACAAAAGAAAGCACAGAGCCCCAGATTCTATGTTGTCCTGGAGAGCTTGCAGAGCACTGGGGAAAGGCAGGCAGAGAATTTCCTGCTAGCACCTTCTCTGTGCCTGGGAAGCAGAAGTGTTCACATTCCTTCGCAGAATCGCTTTTGTGCAGAAAACAGTAACACTTGTTCAGTACGAAAGAAAGCACAGAGCCCCAGATTTTATGTTGTCCTGGAGAGCTTGCAGAGCACTGGGGAAAAGCAGGCAGAGAATTCCCTGCTAGCACCTTCTCTGTGCCTGGGAAACAGAAGTGTTCACATTGCTTCGCAGAATCGCTTTTGTGCAGAAAACAGTAACACTTGTTCAGAAAGAAAGAAAGCACAGAGCCCCAGATTTTATGTTGTCCTGGAGAGCTTGCAGAGCACTGGGGAAAAGCAGGCAGAGAATTCCCTGCTAGCACCTTCTCTGTGCCTGGGAAGCAGAAGTCTTCACATTGCTTCGCAGAATCGCTTTTGTGCAGAAAACAGTAACACTTGTTCAGAACGAAAGAAAGCACAGAGCCCCAGATTTGCTGTTGTCCTGGAGAGCTTGCAGAGCACTGGGGAAAGGCAGGCAGAGAATTCCCTGCTAGCACCTTCTCTGTGCCTGGGAAGCAGAAGTGTTCACATTGCTTCGCAGAATCGCTTTTGTGCAGAAAACAGTAACACTTGTTCAGAACGAAAGAAAGCACAGAGCCCCAGATTTTATGTTGTCCTGGAGAGCTTGCAGAGCGCTGGGGAAAGGCAGGCAGAGAATTCCCTGCTAGCACCTTCTCTGTGCCTGGGAAGCAGAAGTCTTCACATTGCTTCGCAGAATCGCTTTTGTGCAGAAAACAGTAACACTTGTTCAGAACGAAAGAAAGCACAGAGCCCCAGATTTGCTGTTGTCCTGGAGAGCTTGCAGAGCACTGGGGAAAGGCAGGCAGAGAATTCCCTGCTAGCACCTTCTCTGTGCCTGGGAAGCAGAAGTGTTCACATTGCTTCGCAGAATCGCTTTTGTGCAGAAAACAGTAACACTTGTTCAGAACGAAAGAAAGCACAGAGCCCCAGATTTTATGTTGTCCTGGAGAGCTTACAGAGCACTGGGGAAAAGCAGGCAGAGAATTCCCTGCTAGCACCTTCTCTGTGCCTGGGAAACAGAAGTGTTCACATTGCTTCGCAGAATCGCTTTTGTGCAGAAAACAGTAACACTTGTTCAGAACGAAAGAAAGCACAGAGCCCCAGATTTTATGTTGTCCTGGAGAGCTTGCAGAGCACTGGGGAAAGGCAGGCAGAGAATTCCCTGCTAGCACCTTCCCTGTGCCTGGGAAACAGAAGTGTTCCCATTGCTTCGCAGAATCGCTTTTGTGCAGAAAACAGTAACACTTGTTCAGAAGGAAAGAAAGCACAGAGCCCCAGATTTTATGTTGTCCTGGAGAGCTTGCAGAGCACTGGGGAAAAGCAGGCAGAGATTTCCCTGCTAGCACCTTCTCTGTGCCTGGGAAGCAGAAGTGTTCACATTGCTTGGCAGAATCGCTTTTGTGCAGATAACAGTAACACTTTTTCAGAACAAAAGAAAGCACAGAGCCCCAGATTTTATGTTGTCCTGGAGAGCTTGCAGAGCACTGGGGAAAAGCAGGCAGAGAATTCCCTGCTAGCACCTTCTCTGTGCCTGGGAAACAGAAGGGTTAACATTTCTTAGCAGTATCGCTTTTGTGCAGAAAACAGTAACACTTGTTCAGAAGGAAAGAAAGCACAGAGCCCCATATTTTATGTTGTGCTGGAGAGCTTGCAGAGCACTGGGGAAAGGCAGGCAGAGAATTCCCTGCTAGCACCTTCTCTGTGCCTGGGAAACAGAAGTGTTCACATTGCTTCGCAGAATCGCTTTTGTGCAGATAACAGTAACACTTGTTCAGACGAAAGAAAGCACAGAGCCCCAGATTTTATGTTGTCCTGGAGAGCTTGCAGAGCACTGGGGAAAGGCAGGCAGAGAATTCCCTGCTAGCACCTTCTCTGTGCCTGGGAAACAGAAGTGTTCCCATTGCTTCGCAGAATCGCTTTTGTGCAGAATACAGTAACACTTGTTCAGAACAAAAGAAAGCACAGAGCCCCAGATTTTATGTTGTCCTGGAGAGCTTGCAGAGCACTGGGGAAAGGCAGGCAGAGAATTCCCTGCTAGCACCTTCTCTGTGCCTGTTCACATTGCTTCGCAGAATCGCTTTTGTGCAGAAAACAGTAACACTTGTTCAGAAAGAAAGAAAGCACAGAGCCCCAGATTTGCTGTTGTCCTGGAGAGCTTGCAGAGCACTGGGGAAAGGCAGGCAGAGAATTCCCTGCTAGCACCTTCTCTGTGCCTGGGAAGCAGAAGTCTTCACATTGCTTCGCAGAATCGCTTTTGTGCAGAAAACAGTAACACTTGTTCAGAACGAAAGAAAGCACAGAGCCCCAGATTTGCTGTTGTCCTGGAGAGCTTGCAGAGCACTGGGGAAAGGCAGGCAGAGAATTCCCTGCTAGCACCTTCTCTGTGCCTGGGAAGCAGAAGTGTTCACATTGCTTCGCAGAATCGCTTTTGTGCAGAAAACAGTAACACTTGTTCAGAACGAAAGAAAGCACAGAGCCCCAGATTTTATGTTGTCCTGGAGAGCTTGCAGAGCGCTGGGGAAAGGCAGGCAGAGAATTCCCTGCTAGCACCTTCTCTGTGCCTGGGAAGCAGAAGTCTTCACATTGCTTCGCAGAATCGCTTTTGTGCAGAAAACAGTAACACTTGTTCAGAACGAAAGAAAGCACAGAGCCCCAGATTTGCTGTTGTCCTGGAGAGCTTGCAGAGCACTGGGGAAAGGCAGGCAGAGAATTCCCTGCTAGCACCTTCTCTGTGCCTGGGAAGCAGAAGTGTTCACATTGCTTCGCAGAATCGCTTTTGTGCAGAAAACAGTAACACTTGTTCAGAACGAAAGAAAGCACAGAGCCCCAGATTTTATGTTGTCCTGGAGAGCTTACAGAGCACTGGGGAAAAGCAGGCAGAGAATTCCCTGCTAGCACCTTCTCTGTGCCTGGGAAACAGAAGTGTTCACATTGCTTCGCAGAATCGCTTTTGTGCAGAAAACAGTAACACTTGTTCAGAACGAAAGAAAGCACAGAGCCCCAGATTTTATGTTGTCCTGGAGAGCTTGCAGAGCACTGGGGAAAGGCAGGCAGAGAATTCCCTGCTAGCACCTTCCCTGTGCCTGGGAAACAGAAGTGTTCCCATTGCTTCGCAGAATCGCTTTTGTGCAGAAAACAGTAACACTTGTTCAGAAGGAAAGAAAGCACAGAGCCCCAGATTTTATGTTGTCCTGGAGAGCTTGCAGAGCACTGGGGAAAGGCAGGCAGAGAATTCCCTGCTAGCACCTTCTCTGTGCCTGTTCACATTGCTTCGCAGAATCGCTTTTGTGCAGAAAACTGTAACACTTGTTCAGAACGAAAGAAAGCACAGAGCCCCAGATTTTATGTTGTCCTGGAGAGCTTGCAGAGCACTGGGGAAAAGCAGGCAGAGAATTCCCTGCTAGCACCTTCTCTGTGCCTGGGAAACAGAAGTGTTCCCATTGCTTCGCAGAATCGCTTTTGTGCAGAATACAGTAACACTTGTTCAGAACGAAAGAAAGCACAGAGCCCCAGATTTTATGTTGTCCTGGAGAGCTTGCAGAGCACTGGGGAAAAGCAGGCAGAGAATTCCCTGCTAGCACCTTCTCTGTGCCTGGGAAACAGAAGTGTTCCCATTGCTTCGCAGAATCGCTTTTGTGCAGAATACAGTAACACTTGTTCAGACGAAAGAAAGCACAGAGCCCCAGATTTTATGTTGTCCTGGAGAGCTTGCAGAGCACTGGGGAAAGGCAGGCAGAGAATTCCCTGCTAGCACCTTCTCTGTGCCTGTTCACATTGCTTCGCAGAATCGCTTTTGTGCAGAAAACAGTAACACTTGTTCAGAACGAAAGAAAGCACAGAGCCCCAGATTCTATGTTGTCCTGGAGAGCTTGCAGAGCACTGGGGAAAGGCAGGCAGAGAATTTCCTGCTAGCACCTTCTCTGTGCCTGGGAAGCAGAAGTGTTCACATTGCTTCGCAGAATCGCTTTTGTGCAGAAAACAGTAACACTTGTTCAGAAAGAAAGAAAGCACAGAGCCCCAGATTTTATGTTGTCCTGGAGAGCTTGCAGAGCACTGGGGAAAAGCAGGCAGAGAATTCCCTGCTAGCACCTTCTCTGTGCCTGGGAAACAGAAGTGTTCACATTGCTTCGCAGAATCGCTTTTGTGCAGAAAACAGTAACACTTGTTCAGAACGAAAGAAAGCACAGAGCCCCAGATTTTATGTTGTCCTGGAGAGCTTGCAGAGCACTGGGGAAAGGCAGGCAGAGAATTCCCTGCTAGCACCTTCTCTGTGCCTGGGAAACAGAAGTGTTCACATTGCTTCGCAGTACCGCTTTTGTGCAGAAAACAGTAACACTTGTTCAGAACGAAAGAAAGCACAGAGCCCCAGATTTTATGTTGTCCTGGAGAGCTTGCAGAGCACTGGGGAAAGGCAGGCAGAGAATTCCCTGCTAGCACCTTCCCTGTGCCTGGGAAAGAGAAGTGTTCCCATTGCTTCGCAGAATCGCTTTTGTGCAGAAAACAGTAACACTTGTTCAGAACGAAAGAAAGCACAGAGCCCCAGATTTTATGTTGTCCTGGAGAGCTTGCAGAGCACTGGGGAAAGGCAGGCAGAGAATTCCCTGCTAGCACCTTCTCTGTGCCTGGGAAGCAGAAGTGTTCACATTGCTTCGCAGAATCGTTTTGTGCAGAAAACAGTAACACTTGTTCAGAAGGAAAGAAAGCACAGAGCCCCATATTTTATGTTGTCCTGGAGAGCTTGCAGAGTACTGGGGAAAAGCAGGCAGAGAATTCCCTGCTAGCACCTTCTCTGTGCCTGGGAAACAGAAGTGTTCCCATTGCTTCGCAGAATCGCTTTTGTGCAGAATACAGTAACACTTGTTCAGAACAAAAGAAAGCACAGAGCCCCAGATTTTATGTTGTCCTGGAGAGCTTGCAGAGCACTGGGGAAAGGCAGGCAGAGAATTCCCTGCTAGCACCTTCTCTGTGCCTGTTCACATTGCTTCGCAGAATCGCTTTTGTGCAGAAAACAGTAACACTTGTTCAGAAAGAAAGAAAGCACAGAGCCCCAGATTTTATGTTGTCCTGGAGAGCTTGCAGAGCACTGGGGAAAAGCAGGCAGAGAATTCCCTGCTAGCACCTTCTCTGTGCCTGGGAAACAGAAGTGTTCACATTGCTTCGCAGAATCGCTTTTGTGCAGAAAACAGTAACACTTGTTCAGAACGAAAGAAAGCACAGAGCCCCAGATTTTATGTTGTCCTGGAGAGCTTGCAGAGCACTGGGGAAAGGCAGGCAGAGAATTCCCTGCTAGCACCTTCTCTGTGCCTGGGAAGCAGAAGTCTTCACATTGCTTCGCAGAATCGCTTTTGTGCAGAAAACAGTAACACTTGTTCAGAACGAAAGAAAGCACAGAGCCCCAGATTTGCTGTTGTCCTGGAGAGCTTGCAGAGCACTGGGGAAAGGCAGGCAGAGAATTCCCTGCTAGCACCTTCTCTGTGCCTGGGAAGCAGAAGTGTTCACATTGCTTCGCAGAATCGCTTTTGTGCAGAAAACAGTAACACTTGTTCAGAACGAAAGAAAGCACAGAGCCCCAGATTTTATGTTGTCCTGGAGAGCTTGCAGAGCGCTGGGGAAAGGCAGGCAGAGAATTCCCTGCTAGCACCTTCTCTGTGCCTGGGAAGCAGAAGTCTTCACATTGCTTCGCAGAATCGCTTTTGTGCAGAAAACAGTAACACTTGTTCAGAACGAAAGAAAGCACAGAGCCCCAGATTTGCTGTTGTCCTGGAGAGCTTGCAGAGCACTGGGGAAAGGCAGGCAGAGAATTCCCTGCTAGCACCTTCTCTGTGCCTGGGAAGCAGAAGTGTTCACATTGCTTCGCAGAATCGCTTTTGTGCAGAAAACAGTAACACTTGTTCAGAACGAAAGAAAGCACAGAGCCCCAGATTTTATGTTGTCCTGGAGAGCTTACAGAGCACTGGGGAAAAGCAGGCAGAGAATTCCCTGCTAGCACCTTCTCTGTGCCTGGGAAACAGAAGTGTTCACATTGCTTCGCAGAATCGCTTTTGTGCAGAAAACAGTAACACTTGTTCAGAACGAAAGAAAGCACAGAGCCCCAGATTTTATGTTGTCCTGGAGAGCTTGCAGAGCACTGGGGAAAGGCAGGCAGAGAATTCCCTGCTAGCACCTTCCCTGTGCCTGGGAAACAGAAGTGTTCCCATTGCTTCGCAGAATCGCTTTTGTGCAGAAAACAGTAACACTTGTTCAGAAGGAAAGAAAGCACAGAGCCCCAGATTTTATGTTGTCCTGGAGAGCTTGCAGAGCACTGGGGAAAGGCAGGCAGAGAATTCCCTGCTAGCACCTTCTCTGTGCCTGTTCACATTGCTTCGCAGAATCGCTTTTGTGCAGAAAACTGTAACACTTGTTCAGAACGAAAGAAAGCACAGAGCCCCAGATTTTATGTTGTCCTGGAGAGCTTGCAGAGCACTGGGGAAAAGCAGGCAGAGAATTCCCTGCTAGCACCTTCTCTGTGCCTGGGAAACAGAAGTGTTCCCATTGCTTCGCAGAATCGCTTTTGTGCAGAATACAGTAACACTTGTTCAGAACGAAAGAAAGCACAGAGCCCCAGATTTTATGTTGTCCTGGAGAGCTTGCAGAGCACTGGGGAAAAGCAGGCAGAGAATTCCCTGCTAGCACCTTCTCTGTGCCTGGGAAACAGAAGTGTTCCCATTGCTTCGCAGAATCGCTTTTGTGCAGAATACAGTAACACTTGTTCAGACGAAAGAAAGCACAGAGCCCCAGATTTTATGTTGTCCTGGAGAGCTTGCAGAGCACTGGGGAAAGGCAGGCAGAGAATTCCCTGCTAGCACCTTCTCTGTGCCTGTTCACATTGCTTCGCAGAATCGCTTTTGTGCAGAAAACAGTAACACTTGTTCAGAACGAAAGAAAGCACAGAGCCCCAGATTCTATGTTGTCCTGGAGAGCTTGCAGAGCACTGGGGAAAGGCAGGCAGAGAATTTCCTGCTAGCACCTTCTCTGTGCCTGGGAAGCAGAAGTGTTCACATTGCTTCGCAGAATCGCTTTTGTGCAGAAAACAGTAACACTTGTTCAGAAAGAAAGAAAGCACAGAGCCCCAGATTTTATGTTGTCCTGGAGAGCTTGCAGAGCACTGGGGAAAAGCAGGCAGAGAATTCCCTGCTAGCACCTTCTCTGTGCCTGGGAAACAGAAGTGTTCACATTGCTTCGCAGAATCGCTTTTGTGCAGAAAACAGTAACACTTGTTCAGAACGAAAGAAAGCACAGAGCCCCAGATTTTATGTTGTCCTGGAGAGCTTGCAGAGCACTGGGGAAAGGCAGGCAGAGAATTCCCTGCTAGCACCTTCTCTGTGCCTGGGAAACAGAAGTGTTCACATTGCTTCGCAGTACCGCTTTTGTGCAGAAAACAGTAACACTTGTTCAGAACGAAAGAAAGCACAGAGCCCCAGATTTTATGTTGTCCTGGAGAGCTTGCAGAGCACTGGGGAAAGGCAGGCAGAGAATTCCCTGCTAGCACCTTCCCTGTGCCTGGGAAAGAGAAGTGTTCCCATTGCTTCGCAGAATCGCTTTTGTGCAGAAAACAGTAACACTTGTTCAGAACGAAAGAAAGCACAGAGCCCCAGATTTTATGTTGTCCTGGAGAGCTTGCAGAGCACTGGGGAAAGGCAGGCAGAGAATTCCCTGCTAGCACCTTCTCTGTGCCTGGGAAGCAGAAGTGTTCACATTGCTTCGCAGAATCGTTTTGTGCAGAAAACAGTAACACTTGTTCAGAAGGAAAGAAAGCACAGAGCCCCATATTTTATGTTGTCCTGGAGAGCTTGCAGAGTACTGGGGAAAAGCAGGCAGAGAATTCCCTGCTAGCACCTTCTCTGTGCCTGGGAAACAGAAGTGTTCACATTGCTTCGCAGAATCGCTTTTGTGCAGATAACAGTAACACTTGTTCAGAACAAAAGAAAGCACAGAGCCCCAGATTTTATGTTGTCCTGGAGAGCTTGCAGAGCACTGGGGAAAAGCAGGCAGAGAATTCCCTGCTAGCACCTTCTCTGTGCCTGGGAAACAGAAGTGTTCACATTGCTTCGCAGAATCGCTTTTGTGCAGAAAACAGTAACAGTTGTTCAGACGAAAGAAAGCACAGAGCCCCAGATTTTATGTTGTGCTGGAGAGCTTGCAGAGCACTGGGGAAAGGCAGGCAGAGAATTCCCTGCTAGCACCTTCTCTGTGCCTGGGAAGCAGAAGTGTTCACATTGCTTCGCAGAATCGCTTTTGTGCAGAAAACAGTAACACTTGTTCAGAACGAAAGAAAGCACAGAGCCCCATATTTTATGTTGTCCTGGAGAGCTTGCAGAGCACTGGGGAAAAGCAGGCAGAGAATTCCCTGCTAGCACCTTCTCTGTGCCTGGGAAGCAGAAGTGTTCACATTGCTTCGCAGAATCGCTTTTGTGCAGAAAACAATAACACTTGTTCAGAACGAAAGAAAGCACAGAGCCCCAGATTTTATGTTGTCCTGGAGAGCTTGCAGAGCACTGGGGAAAAGCAGGCAGAGAATTCCCTGCTAGCACCTTCTCTGTGCCTGGGAAACAGAAGTGTTCCCATTGCTTCGCAGAATCGCTTTTGTGCAGAATACAGTAACACTTGTTCAGAACGAAAGAAAGCACAGAGCCCCAGATTCTATGTTGTCCTGGAGAGCTTGCAGAGCACTGGGGAAAGGCAGGCAGAGAATTTCCTGCTAGCACCTTCTCTGTGCCTGGGAAGCAGAAGTGTTCACATTGCTTCGCAGAATCGCTTTTGTGCAGAAAACAGTAACACTTGTTCAGAACGAAAGAAAGCACAGAGCCCCAGATTTTATGTTGTCCTGGAGAGCTTGCAGAGCACTGGGGAAAGGCAGGCAGAGAATTCCCTGCTAGCACCTTCTCTGTGCCTGTTCACATTGCTTCGCAGAATCGCTTTTGTGCAGAAAACAGTAACACTTGTTCAGAACGAAAGAAAGCACAGAGCCCCAGATTTTATGTTGTCCTGGAGAGCTTGCAGAGCACTGGGGAAAGGCAGGCAGAGAATTCCCTGCTAGCACCTTCTCTGTGCCTGGGAAGCAGAAGTCTTCACATTGCTTCGCAGAATCGCTTTTGTGCAGAAAACACTAACACTTGTTCAGAACAAAAGAAAGCACAGAGCCCCAGATTCTATGTTGTCCTGGAGAGCTTGCAGAGCACTGGGGAAAGGCAGGCAGAGAATTCCCTGCTAGCACCTTCTCTGTGCCTGTTCACATTGCTTCGCAGAATCGCTTTTGTGCAGAAAACAGTAACACTTGTTCAGAACGAAAGAAAGCACAGAGCCCCAGATTTTATGTTGTCCTGGAGAGCTTGCAGAGCACTGGGGAAAGGCAGGCAGAGAATTCCCTGCTAGCACCTTCTCTGTGCCTGGGAAGCAGAAGTCTTCACATTGCTTCGCAGAATCGCTTTTGTGCAGAAAACACTAACACTTGTTCAGAACAAAAGAAAGCACAGAGCCCCAGATTCTATGTTGTCCTGGAGAGCTTGCAGAGCACTGGGGAAAGGCAGGCAGAGAATTTCCTGCTAGCACCTTCTCTGTGCCTGGGAAGCAGAAGTGTTCACATTCCTTCGCAGAATCGCTTTTGTGCAGAAAACAGTAACACTTGTTCAGTACGAAAGAAAGCACAGAGCCCCAGATTTTATGTTGTCCTGGAGAGCTTGCAGAGCACTGGGGAAAAGCAGGCAGAGAATTCCCTGCTAGCACCTTCTCTGTGCCTGGGAAACAGAAGTGTTCACATTGCTTCGCAGAATCGCTTTTGTGCAGAAAACAGTAACACTTGTTCAGAAAGAAAGAAAGCACAGAGCCCCAGATTTTATGTTGTCCTGGAGAGCTTGCAGAGCACTGGGGAAAAGCAGGCAGAGAATTCCCTGCTAGCACCTTCTCTGTGCCTGGGAAGCAGAAGTCTTCACATTGCTTCGCAGAATCGCTTTTGTGCAGAAAACAGTAACACTTGTTCAGAACGAAAGAAAGCACAGAGCCCCAGATTTGCTGTTGTCCTGGAGAGCTTGCAGAGCACTGGGGAAAGGCAGGCAGAGAATTCCCTGCTAGCACCTTCTCTGTGCCTGGGAAGCAGAAGTGTTCACATTGCTTCGCAGAATCGCTTTTGTGCAGAAAACAGTAACACTTGTTCAGAACGAAAGAAAGCACAGAGCCCCAGATTTTATGTTGTCCTGGAGAGCTTGCAGAGCGCTGGGGAAAGGCAGGCAGAGAATTCCCTGCTAGCACCTTCTCTGTGCCTGGGAAGCAGAAGTCTTCACATTGCTTCGCAGAATCGCTTTTGTGCAGAAAACAGTAACACTTGTTCAGAACGAAAGAAAGCACAGAGCCCCAGATTTGCTGTTGTCCTGGAGAGCTTGCAGAGCACTGGGGAAAGGCAGGCAGAGAATTCCCTGCTAGCACCTTCTCTGTGCCTGGGAAGCAGAAGTGTTCACATTGCTTCGCAGAATCGCTTTTGTGCAGAAAACAGTAACACTTGTTCAGAACGAAAGAAAGCACAGAGCCCCAGATTTTATGTTGTCCTGGAGAGCTTACAGAGCACTGGGGAAAAGCAGGCAGAGAATTCCCTGCTAGCACCTTCTCTGTGCCTGGGAAACAGAAGTGTTCACATTGCTTCGCAGAATCGCTTTTGTGCAGAAAACAGTAACACTTGTTCAGAACGAAAGAAAGCACAGAGCCCCAGATTTTATGTTGTCCTGGAGAGCTTGCAGAGCACTGGGGAAAGGCAGGCAGAGAATTCCCTGCTAGCACCTTCCCTGTGCCTGGGAAACAGAAGTGTTCCCATTGCTTCGCAGAATCGCTTTTGTGCAGAAAACAGTAACACTTGTTCAGAAGGAAAGAAAGCACAGAGCCCCAGATTTTATGTTGTCCTGGAGAGCTTGCAGAGCACTGGGGAAAAGCAGGCAGAGATTTCCCTGCTAGCACCTTCTCTGTGCCTGGGAAGCAGAAGTGTTCACATTGCTTGGCAGAATCGCTTTTGTGCAGATAACAGTAACACTTGTTCAGAACAAAAGAAAGCACAGAGCCCCAGATTTTATGTTGTCCTGGAGAGCTTGCAGAGCACTGGGGAAAAGCAGGCAGAGAATTCCCTGCTAGCACCTTCTCTGTGCCTGGGAAACAGAAGGGTTAACATTTCTTAGCAGTATCGCTTTTGTGCAGAAAACAGTAACACTTGTTCAGAAGGAAAGAAAGCACAGAGCCCCATATTTTATGTTGTGCTGGAGAGCTTGCAGAGCACTGGGGAAAGGCAGGCAGAGAATTCCCTGCTAGCACCTTCTCTGTGCCTGGGAAACAGAAGTGTTCACATTGCTTCGCAGAATCGCTTTTGTGCAGATAACAGTAACACTTGTTCAGACGAAAGAAAGCACAGAGCCCCAGATTTTATGTTGTCCTGGAGAGCTTGCAGAGCACTGGGGAAAGGCAGGCAGAGAATTCCCTGCTAGCACCTTCTCTGTGCCTGGGAAACAGAAGTGTTCCCATTGCTTCGCAGAATCGCTTTTGTGCAGAATACAGTAACACTTGTTCAGAACAAAAGAAAGCACAGAGCCCCAGATTTTATGTTGTCCTGGAGAGCTTGCAGAGCACTGGGGAAAGGCAGGCAGAGAATTCCCTGCTAGCACCTTCTCTGTGCCTGTTCACATTGCTTCGCAGAATCGCTTTTGTGCAGAAAACAGTAACACTTGTTCAGAAAGAAAGAAAGCACAGAGCCCCAGATTTTATGTTGTCCTGGAGAGCTTGCAGAGCACTGGGGAAAAGCAGGCAGAGAATTCCCTGCTAGCACCTTCTCTGTGCCTGGGAAACAGAAGTGTTCACATTGCTTCTCAGAATCGCTTTTGTGCAGAAAACAGTAACACTTGTTCAGAACGAAAGAAAGCACAGAGCCCCAGATTTTATGTTGTCCTGGAGAGCTTGCAGAGCACTGGGGAAAGGCAGGCAGAGAATTCCCTGCTAGCACCTTCTCTGTGCCTGGGAAGCAGAAGTCTTCACATTGCTTCGCAGAATCGCTTTTGTGCAGAAAACAGTAACACTTGTTCAGAACGAAAGAAAGCACAGAGCCCCAGATTTGCTGTTGTCCTGGAGAGCTTGCAGAGCACTGGGGAAAGGCAGGCAGAGAATTCCCTGCTAGCACCTTCTCTGTGCCTGGGAAGCAGAAGTGTTCACATTGCTTCGCAGAATCGCTTTTGTGCAGAAAACAGTAACACTTGTTCAGAACGAAAGAAAGCACAGAGCCCCAGATTTTATGTTGTCCTGGAGAGCTTGCAGAGCGCTGGGGAAAGGCAGGCAGAGAATTCCCTGCTAGCACCTTCTCTGTGCCTGGGAAGCAGAAGTCTTCACATTGCTTCGCAGAATCGCTTTTGTGCAGAAAACAGTAACACTTGTTCAGAACGAAAGAAAGCACAGAGCCCCAGATTTGCTGTTGTCCTGGAGAGCTTGCAGAGCACTGGGGAAAGGCAGGCAGAGAATTCCCTGCTAGCACCTTCTCTGTGCCTGGGAAGCAGAAGTGTTCACATTGCTTCGCAGAATCGCTTTTGTGCAGAAAACAGTAACACTTGTTCAGAACGAAAGAAAGCACAGAGCCCCAGATTTTATGTTGTCCTGGAGAGCTTACAGAGCACTGGGGAAAAGCAGGCAGAGAATTCCCTGCTAGCACCTTCTCTGTGCCTGGGAAACAGAAGTGTTCACATTGCTTCGCAGAATCGCTTTTGTGCAGAAAACAGTAACACTTGTTCAGAACGAAAGAAAGCACAGAGCCCCAGATTTTATGTTGTCCTGGAGAGCTTGCAGAGCACTGGGGAAAGGCAGGCAGAGAATTCCCTGCTAGCACCTTCCCTGTGCCTGGGAAACAGAAGTGTTCCCATTGCTTCGCAGAATCGCTTTTGTGCAGAAAACAGTAACACTTGTTCAGAAGGAAAGAAAGCACAGAGCCCCAGATTTTATGTTGTCCTGGAGAGCTTGCAGAGCACTGGGGAAAAGCAGGCAGAGATTTCCCTGCTAGCACCTTGTCTGTGCCTGGGAAGCAGAAGTGTTCACATTGCTTGGCAGAATCGCTTTTGTGCAGATAACAGTAACACTTTTTCAGAACAAAAGAAAGCACAGAGCCCCAGATTTTATGTTGTCCTGGAGAGCTTGCAGAGCACTGGGGAAAAGCAGGCAGAGAATTCCCTGCTAGCACCTTCTCTGTGCCTGGGAAACAGAAGGGTTAACATTTCTTAGCAGTATCGCTTTTGTGCAGAAAACAGTAACACTTGTTCAGAAGGAAAGAAAGCACAGAGCCCCATATTTTATGTTGTGCTGGAGAGCTTGCAGAGCACTGGGGAAAGGCAGGCAGAGAATTCCCTGCTAGCACCTTCTCTGTGCCTGTTCACATTGCTTCGCAGAATCGCTTTTGTGCAGAAAACTGTAACACTTGTTCAGAACGAAAGAAAGCACAGAGCCCCAGATTTTATGTTGTCCTGGAGAGCTTGCAGAGCACTGGGGAAAAGCAGGCAGAGAATTCCCTGCTAGCACCTTCTCTGTGCCTGGGAAACAGAAGTGTTCCCATTGCTTCGCAGAATCGCTTTTGTGCAGAAAACAGTAACACTTGTTCAGAAGGAAAGAAAGCACAGAGCCCCAGATTTTATGTTGTCCTGGAGAGCTTGCAGAGCACTGGGGAAAGGCAGGCAGAGAATTCCCTGCTAGCACCTTCTCTGTGCCTGTTCACATTGCTTCGCAGAATCGCTTTTGTGCAGAAAACAGTAACACTTGTTCAGAACGAAAGAAAGCACAGAGCCCCAGATTTTATGTTGTCCTGGAGAGCTTGCAGAGCACTGGGGAAAAGCAGGCAGAGATTTCCCTGCTAGCACCTTCTCTGTGCCTGGGAAGCAGAAGTGTTCACATTGCTTGGCAGAATCGCTTTTGTGCAGATAACAGTAACACTTTTTCAGAACAAAAGAAAGCACAGAGCCCCAGATTTTATGTTGTCCTGGAGAGCTTGCAGAGCACTGGGGAAAAGCAGGCAGAGAATTCCCTGCTAGCACCTTCTCTGTGCCTGGGAAACAGAAGGGTTAACATTTCTTAGCATTATCGCTTTTGTGCAGAAAACAGTAACACTTGTTCAGAAGGAAAGAAAGCACAGAGCCCCATATTTTATGTTGTGCTGGAGAGCTTGCAGAGCACTGGGGAAAGGCAGGCAGAGAATTCCCTGCTAGCACCTTCTCTGTGCCTGGGAAACAGAAGTGTTCACATTGCTTCGCAGAATCGCTTTTGTGCAGAAAACAGTAACACTTGTTCAGAACGAAAGAAAGCACAGAGCCCCAGATTTTATGTTGTCCTGGAGAGCTTGCAGAGCACTGGGGAAAGGCAGGCAGAGAATTCCCTGCTAGCACCTTCTCTGTGCCTGTTCACATTGCTTCGCAGAATCGCTTTTGTGCAGAAAACTGTAACACTTGTTCAGAACGAAAGAAAGCACAGAGCCCCAGATTTTATGTTGTCCTGGAGAGCTTGCAGAGCACTGGGGAAAAGCAGGCAGAGAATTCCCTGCTAGCACCTTCTCTGTGCCTGGGAAACAGAAGTGTTCCCATTGCTTCGCAGAATCGCTTTTGTGCAGAATACAGTAACACTTGTTCAGAACAAAAGAAAGCACAGAGCCCCAGATTTTATGTTGTCCTGGAGAGCTTGCAGAGCACTGGGGAAAGGCAGGCAGAGAATTCCCTGCTAGCACCTTCTCTGTGCCTGTTCACATTGCTTCGCAGAATCGCTTTTGTGCAGAAAACAGTAACACTTGTTCAGAACGAAAGAAAGCACAGAGCCCCAGATTCTATGTTGTCCTGGAGAGCTTGCAGAGCACTGGGGAAAGGCAGGCAGAGAATTCCCTGCTAGCACCTTCTCTGTGCCTGGGAAGCAGAAGTGTTCACATTGCTTCGCAGAATCGCTTTTGTGCAGAAAACAGTAACACTTGTTCAGAAAGAAAGAAAGCACAGAGCCCCAGATTTTATGTTGTCCTGGAGAGCTTGCAGAGCACTGGGGAAAAGCAGGCAGAGAATTCCCTGCTAGCACCTTCTCTGTGCCTGGGAAACAGAAGTGTTCACATTGCTTCGCAGAATCGCTTTTGTGCAGAAAACAGTAACACTTGTTCAGAACGAAAGAAAGCACAGAGCCCCAGATTTTATGTTGTCCTGGAGAGCTTGCAGAGCACTGGGGAAAGGCAGGCAGAGAATTCCCTGCTAGCACCTTCTCTGTGCCTGGGAAACAGAAGTGTTCACATTGCTTCGCAGTACCGCTTTTGTGCAGAAAACAGTAACACTTGTTCAGAACGAAAGAAAGCACAGAGCCCCAGATTTTATGTTGTCCTGGAGAGCTTGCAGAGCACTGGGGAAAGGCAGGCAGAGAATTCCCTGCTAGCACCTTCCCTGTGCCTGGGAAAGAGAAGTGTTCCCATTGCTTCGCAGAATCGCTTTTGTGCAGAAAACAGTAACACTTGTTCAGAACGAAAGAAAGCACAGAGCCCCAGATTTTATGTTGTCCTGGAGAGCTTGCAGAGCACTGGGGAAAGGCAGGCAGAGAATTCCCTGCTAGCACCTTCTCTGTGCCTGGGAAGCAGAAGTGTTCACATTGCTTCGCAGAATCGTTTTGTGCAGAAAACAGTAACACTTGTTCAGAAGGAAAGAAAGCACAGAGCCCCATATTTTATGTTGTCCTGGAGAGCTTGCAGAGCACTGGGGAAAAGCAGGCAGAGAATTCCCTGCTAGCACCTTCTCTGTGCCTGGGAAACAGAAGTCTTCACATTGCTTCGCAGAATCGCTTTTGTGCAGATAACAGTAACACTTGTTCAGAACAAAAGAAAGCACAGAGCCCCAGATTTTATGTTGTCCTGGAGAGCTTGCAGAGCACTGGGGAAAAGCAGGCAGAGAATTCCCTGCTAGCACCTTCTCTGTGCCTGGGAAACAGAAGTGTTCACATTGCTTCGCAGAATCGCTTTTGTGCAGAAAACAGTAACAGTTGTTCAGACGAAAGAAAGCACAGAGCCCCAGATTTTATGTTGTGCTGGAGAGCTTGCAGAGCACTGGGGAAAGGCAGGCAGAGAATTCCCTGCTAGCACCTTCTCTGTGCCTGGGAAGCAGAAGTCTTCACATTGCTTCGCAGAATCGCTTTTGTGCAGAAAACAGTAACACTTGTTCAGAACGAAAGAAAGCACAGAGCCCCATATTTTATGTTGTCCTGGAGAGCTTGCAGAGCACTGGGGAAAAGCAGGCAGAGAATTCCCTGCTAGCACCTTCTCTGTGCCTGGGAAGCAGAAGTGTTCACATTGCTTCGCAGAATCGCTTTTGTGCAGAAAACAATAACACTTGTTCAGAACGAAAGAAAGCACAGAGCCCCAGATTTTATGTTGTCCTGGAGAGCTTGCAGAGCACTGGGGAAAAGCAGGCAGAGAATTCCCTGCTAGCACCTTCTCTGTGCCTGGGAAACAGAAGTGTTCCCATTGCTTCGCAGAATCGCTTTTGTGCAGAATACAGTAACACTTGTTCAGAACGAAAGAAAGCACAGAGCCCCAGATTCTATGTTGTCCTGGAGAGCTTGCAGAGCACTGGGGAAAGGCAGGCAGAGAATTTCCTGCTAGCACCTTCTCTGTGCCTGGGAAGCAGAAGTGTTCACATTGCTTCGCAGAATCGCTTTTGTGCAGAAAACAGTAACACTTGTTCAGAACGAAAGAAAGCACAGAGCCCCAGATTTTATGTTGTCCTGGAGAGCTTGCAGAGCACTGGGGAAAGGCAGGCAGAGAATTCCCTGCTAGCACCTTCTCTGTGCCTGTTCACATTGCTTCGCAGAATCGCTTTTGTGCAGAAAACAGTAACACTTGTTCAGAACGAAAGAAAGCACAGAGCCCCAGATTTTATGTTGTCCTGGAGAGCTTGCAGAGCACTGGGGAAAGGCAGGCAGAGAATTCCCTGCTAGCACCTTCTCTGTGCCTGGGAAGCAGAAGTCTTCACATTGCTTCGCAGAATCGCTTTTGTGCAGAAAACACTAACACTTGTTCAGAACAAAAGAAAGCACAGAGCCCCAGATTCTATGTTGTCCTGGAGAGCTTGCAGAGCACTGGGGAAAGGCAGGCAGAGAATTTCCTGCTAGCACCTTCTCTGTGCCTGGGAAGCAGAAGTGTTCACATTCCTTCGCAGAATCGCTTTTGTGCAGAAAACAGTAACACTTGTTCAGTACGAAAGAAAGCACAGAGCCCCAGATTTTATGTTGTCCTGGAGAGCTTGCAGAGCACTGGGGAAAAGCAGGCAGAGAATTCCCTGCTAGCACCTTCTCTGTGCCTGGGAAACAGAAGTGTTCACATTGCTTCGCAGAATCGCTTTTGTGCAGAAAACAGTAACACTTGTTCAGAAAGAAAGAAAGCACAGAGCCCCAGATTTTATGTTGTCCTGGAGAGCTTGCAGAGCACTGGGGAAAAGCAGGCAGAGAATTCCCTGCTAGCACCTTCTCTGTGCCTGGGAAGCAGAAGTCTTCACATTGCTTCGCAGAATCGCTTTTGTGCAGAAAACAGTAACACTTGTTCAGAACGAAAGAAAGCACAGAGCCCCAGATTCTATGTTGTCCTGGAGAGCTTGCAGAGCACTGGGGAAAGGCAGGCAGAGAATTTCCTGCTAGCACCTTCTCTGTGCCTGGGAAGCAGAAGTGTTCACATTGCTTCGCAGAATCGCTTTTGTGCAGAAAACAGTAACACTTGTTCAGAACGAAAGAAAGCACAGAGCCCCAGATTTTATGTTGTCCTGGAGAGCTTGCAGAGCGCTGGGGAAAGGCAGGCAGAGAATTCCCTGCTAGCACCTTCTCTGTGCCTGGGAAGCAGAAGTCTTCACATTGCTTCGCAGAATCGCTTTTGTGCAGAAAACAGTAACACTTGTTCAGAACGAAAGAAAGCACAGAGCCCCAGATTTGCTGTTGTCCTGGAGAGCTTGCAGAGCACTGGGGAAAGGCAGGCAGAGAATTCCCTGCTAGCACCTTCTCTGTGCCTGGGAAACAGAAGTGTTCACATTGCTTCGCAGAATCGCTTTTGTGCAGAAAACAGTAACACTTGTTCAGAACGAAAGAAAGCACAGAGCCCCAGATTTTATGTTGTCCTGGAGAGCTTACAGAGCACTGGGGAAAAGCAGGCAGAGAATTCCCTGCTAGCACCTTCTCTGTGCCTGGGAAACAGAAGTGTTCACATTGCTTCGCAGAATCGCTTTTGTGCAGAAAACAGTAACACTTGTTCAGAACGAAAGAAAGCACAGAGCCCCAGATTTTATGTTGTCCTGGAGAGCTTGCAGAGCACTGGGGAAAGGCAGGCAGAGAATTCCCTGCTAGCACCTTCCCTGTGCCTGGGAAACAGAAGTGTTCCCATTGCTTCGCAGAATCGCTTTTGTGCAGAAAACAGTAACACTTGTTCAGAAGGAAAGAAAGCACAGAGCCCCAGATTTTATGTTGTCCTGGAGAGCTTGCAGAGCACTGGGGAAAAGCAGGCAGAGATTTCCCTGCTAGCACCTTCTCTGTGCCTGGGAAGCAGAAGTGTTCACATTGCTTGGCAGAATCGCTTTTGTGCAGATAACAGTAACACTTTTTCAGAACAAAAGAAAGCACAGAGCCCCAGATTTTATGTTGTCCTGGAGAGCTTGCAGAGCACTGGGGAAAAGCAGGCAGAGAATTCCCTGCTAGCACCTTCTCTGTGCCTGGGAAACAGAAGGGTTAACATTTCTTAGCAGTATCGCTTTTGTGCAGAAAACAGTAACACTTGTTCAGAAGGAAAGAAAGCACAGAGCCCCATATTTTATGTTGTGCTGGAGAGCTTGCAGAGCACTGGGGAAAGGCAGGCAGAGAATTCCCTGCTAGCACCTTCTCTGTGCCTGGGAAACAGAAGTGTTCACATTGCTTCGCAGAATCGCTTTTGTGCAGATAACAGTAACACTTGTTCAGACGAAAGAAAGCACAGAGCCCCAGATTTTATGTTGTCCTGGAGAGCTTGCAGAGCACTGGGGAAAGGCAGGCAGAGAATTCCCTGCTAGCACCTTCTCTGTGCCTGGGAAACAGAAGTGTTCCCATTGCTTCGCAGAATCGCTTTTGTGCAGAATACAGTAACACTTGTTCAGAACAAAAGAAAGCACAGAGCCCCAGATTTTATGTTGTCCTGGAGAGCTTGCAGAGCACTGGGGAAAGGCAGGCAGAGAATTCCCTGCTAGCACCTTCTCTGTGCCTGTTCACATTGCTTCGCAGAATCGCTTTTGTGCAGAAAACAGTAACACTTGTTCAGAACGAAAGAAAGCACAGAGCCCCAGATTTTATGTTGTCCTGGAGAGCTTGCAGAGCACTGGGGAAAGGCAGGCAGAGAATTCCCTGCTAGCACCTTCTCTGTGCCTGGGAAACAGAAGTGTTCACATTGCTTCGCAGAATCGCTTTTGTGCAGAAAACAGTAACACTTGTTCAGAACGAAAGAAAGCACAGAGCCCCAGATTTTATGTTGTCCTGGAGAGCTTGCAGAGCACTGGGGAAAGGCAGGCAGAGAATTCCCTGCTAGCACCTTCCCTGTGCCTGGGAAAGAGAAGTGTTCCCATTGCTTCGCAGAATCGCTTTTGTGCAGAAAACAGTAACACTTGTTCAGAACGAAAGAAAGCACAGAGCCCCAGATTTTATGTTGTCCTGGAGAGCTTGCAGAGCACTGGGGAAAGGCAGGCAGAGAATTCCCTGCTAGCACCTTCTCTGTGCCTGGGAAGCAGAAGTGTTCACATTGCTTCGCAGAATCGTTTTGTGCAGAAAACAATAACACTTGTTCAGAACGAAAGAAAGCACAGAGCCCCAGATTTTATGTTGTCCTGGAGAGCTTGCAGAGCACTGGGGAAAAGCAGGCAGAGAATTCCCTGCTAGCACCTTCTCTGTGCCTGGGAAACAGAAGTGTTCACATTGCTTCGCAGAATCGCTTTTGTGCAGAAAACAGTAACACTTGTTCAGAACGAAAGAAAGCACAGAGCCCCAGATTTTATGTTGTCCTGGAGAGCTTGCAGAGCACTGGGGAAAGGCAGGCAGAGAATTTCCTGCTAGCACCTTCCCTGTGCCTGGGAAAGAGAAGTGTTCCCATTGCTTCGCAGAATCGCTTTTGTGCAGAAAACAGTAACACTTGTTCAGAACGAAAGAAAGCACAGAGCCCCAGATTTTATGTTGTCCTGGAGAGCTTGCAGAGCACTGGGGAAAAGCAGGCAGAGAATTCCCTGCTAGCACCTTCTCTGTGCCTGGGAAACAGAAGTGTTCACATTGCTTCGCAGAATCGCTTTTGTGCAGAAAACAGTAACACTTGTTCAGAACGAAAGAAAGCACAGAGCCCCAGATTTTATGTTGTCCTGGAGAGCTTGCAGAGCACTGGGGAAAGGCAGGCAGAGAATTTCCTGCTAGCACCTTCCCTGTGCCTGGGAAAGAGAAGTGTTCCCATTGCTTCGCAGAATCGCTTTTGTGCAGAAAACAGTAACACTTGTTCAGAACGAAAGAAAGCACAGAGCCCCAGATTTTATGTTGTCCTGGAGAGCTTGCAGAGCACTGGGGAAAGGCAGGCAGAGAATTCCCTGCTAGCACCTTCTCTGTGCCTGTTCACATTCCTTCGCAGAATCGCTTTTGTGCAGAAAACTGTAACACTTGTTCAGAACGAAAGAAAGCACAGAGCCCCAGATTTTATGTTGTCCTGGAGAGCTTGCAGAGCACTGGGGAAAGGCAGGCAGAGAATTCCCTGCTAGCACGTTCTCTGTGCCTGGGAAACAGAAGTGTTCACATTTCTTCGCAGAATCGCTTTTGTGCAGAAAACAGTAACACTTGTTCAGAACGAAAGAAAGCACAGAGCCCCAGATTTTATGTTGTCCTGGAGAGCTTGCAGAGCACTGGGGAAAGGCAGGCAGAGAATTTCCTGCTAGCACCTTCTCTGTGCCTGTTCACATTCCTTCGCAGAATCGCTTTTGTGCAGAAAACTGTAACACTTGTTCAGAACGAAAGAAAGCACAGAGCCCCAGATTTTATGTTGTCCTGGAGAGCTTGCAGAGCACTGGGGAAAGGCAGGCAGAGAATTCCCTGCTAGCACGTTCTCGGTGCCTGGGAAGCAGAAGTGTTCACATTTCTTAGCAGTATCGCTTTTGCGCAGAAAACAGTAACACTTGTTCAGAACAAAAGAAAGCACAGAGCCCCAGATTTTATGTTGTCCTGGAGAGCTTGCAGAGCACTGGGGAAAAGCAGGCAGAGAATTCCCTGCTAGCACCTTCTCTGTGCCTGGGAAACAGAAGTGTTCACATTGCTTCGCAGAATCGCTTTTGTGCAGAAAACAGTAACACTTGTTCAGACGAAAGAAAGCACAGAGCCCCAGATTTTATGTTGTGCTGGAGAGCTTGCAGAGCACTGGGGAAAGGCAGGCAGAGAATTCCCTGCTAGCACCTTCTCTGTGCCTGGGAAGCAGAAGTCTTCACATTGCTTCGCAGAATCGCTTTTGTGCAGAAAACAGTAACACTTGTTCAGAACGAAAGAAAGCACAGAGCGCCATATTTTATGTTGTCCTGGAGAGCTTGCAGAGCACTGGGGAAAAGCAGGCAGAGAATTCCCTGCTAGCACCTTCTCTGTGCCTGGGAAGCAGAAGTGTTCACATTGCTTCGCAGAATCGCTTTTGTGCAGAAAACAGTAACACTTGTTCAGAACGAAAGAAAGCACAGAGCCCCAGATTTTATGTTGTCCTGGAGAGCTTGCAGAGCACTGGGGAAAGGCAGGCAGAGAATTCCCTGCTAGCACCTTCCCTGTGCCTGGGAAAGAGAAGTGTTCCCATTGCTTCGCAGAATCGCTTTTGTGCAGAAAACAGTAACACTTGTTCAGAACGAAAGAAAGCACAGAGCCCCAGATTTTATGTTGTCCTGGAGAGCTTGCAGAGCACTGGGGAAAGGCAGGCAGAGAATTCCCTGCTAGCACCTTCTCTGTGCCTGGGAAGCAGAAGTGTTCACATTGCTTCGCAGAATCGTTTTGTGCAGAAAACAATAACACCTGTTCAGAACGAAAGAAAGCACAGAGCCCCAGATTTTATGTTGTCCTGGAGAGCTTGCAGAGCACTGGGGAAAGGCAGGCAGAGAATTCCCTGCTAGCACCTTCTCTGTGCCTGTTCACATTCCTTCGCAGAATCGCTTTTGTGCAGAAAACTGTAACACTTGTTCAGAACGAAAGAAAGCACAGAGCCCCAGATTTTATGTTGTCCTGGAGAGCTTGCAGAGCACTGGGGAAAGGCAGGCAGAGAATTCCCTGCTAGCACCTTCTCTGTGCCTGTTCACATTGCTTCGCAGAATCGCTTTTGTGCAGAAAACAGTAACACTTGTTCAGAACGAAAGAAAGCACAGAGCCCCAGATTCTATGTTGTCCTGGAGAGCTTGCAGAGCACTGGGGAAAGGCAGGCAGAGAATTTCCTGCTAGCACCTTCTCTGTGCCTGGGAAGCAGAAGTGTTCACATTGCTTCGCAGAATCGCTTTTGTGCAGAAAACAGTAACACTTGTTCAGAAAGAAAGAAAGCACAGAGCCCCAGATTTTATGTTGTCCTGGAGAGCTTGCAGAGCACTGGGGAAAAGCAGGCAGAGAATTCCCTGCTAGCACCTTCTCTGTGCCTGGGAAACAGAAGTGTTCACATTGCTTCGCAGAATCGCTTTTGTGCAGAAAACAGTAACACTTGTTCAGAACGAAAGAAAGCACAGAGCCCCAGATTTTATGTTGTCCTGGAGAGCTTGCAGAGCACTGGGGAAAGGCAGGCAGAGAATTCCCTGCTAGCACCTTCTCTGTGCCTGGGAAACAGAAGTGTTCACATTGCTTCGCAGAATCGCTTTTGTGCAGAAAACAGTAACACTTGTTCAGAACGAAAGAAAGCACAGAGCCCCAGATTTTATGTTGTCCTGGAGAGCTTGCAGAGCACTGGGGAAAGGCAGGCAGAGAATTCCCTGCTAGCACCTTCCCTGTGCCTGGGAAAGAGAAGTGTTCCCATTGCTTCGCAGAATCGCTTTTGTGCAGATAACAGTAACACTTGTTCAGAACAAAAGAAAGCACAGAGCCCCAGATTTTATGTTGTCCTGGAGAGCTTGCAGAGCACTGGGGAAAGGCAGGCAGAGAATTCCCTGCTAGCACCTTCTCTGTGCCTGGGAAGCAGAAGTGTTCACATTGCTTCGCAGAATCGTTTTGTGCAGAAAACAATAACACCTGTTCAGAACGAAAGAAAGCACAGAGCCCCAGATTTTATGTTGTCCTGGAGAGCTTGCAGAGCACTGGGGAAAGGCAGGCAGAGAATTCCCTGCTAGCACCTTCTCTGTGCCTGTTCACATTCCTTCGCAGAATCGCTTTTGTGCAGAAAACTGTAACACTTGTTCAGAACGAAAGAAAGCACAGAGCCCCAGATTTTATGTTGTCCTGGAGAGCTTGCAGAGCACTGGGGAAAGGCAGGCAGAGAATTCCCTGCTAGCACGTTCTCGGTGCCTGGGAAGCAGAAGTGTTCACATTTCTTAGCAGTATCGCTTTTGTGCAGAAAACAGTAACACTTGTTCAGAAGGAAAGAAAGCACAGAGCCCCATATTTTATGTTGTGCTGGAGAGCTTGCAGAGTACTGGGGAAAAGCAGGCAGAGAATTCCCTGCTAGCACCTTCTCTGTGCCTGGGAAACAGAAGTGTTCACATTGCTTCGCAGAATCGCTTTTGTGCAGATAACAGTAACACTTGTTCAGAACAAAAGAAAGCACAGAGACCCAGATTTTATGTTGTCCTGGAGAGCTTGCAGAGCACTGGGGAAAAGCAGGCAGAGAATTCCCTGCTAGCACCTTCTCTGTGCCTGGGAAACAGAAGTGTTCACATTGCTTCGCAGAATCGCTTTTGTGCAGAAAACAGTAACACTTGTTCAGACGAAAGAAAGCACAGAGCCCCAGATTTTATGTTGTGCTGGAGAGCTTGCAGAGCACTGGGGAAAGGCAGGCAGAGAATTCCCTGCTAGCACCTTCTCTGTGCCTGGGAAGCAGAAGTGTTCACATTGCTTCGCAGAATCGCTTTTGTGCAGAAAACAGTAACACTTGTTCAGAACGAAAGAAAGCACAGAGCCCCAGATTTTATGTTGTCCTGGAGAGCTTGCAGAGCACTGGGGAAAAGCAGGCAGAGAATTCCCTGCTAGCACCTTCTCTGTGCCTGGGAAGCAGAAGTGTTCACATTGCTTCGCAGAATCGCTTTTGTGCAGAAAACAATAACACTTGTTCAGAACGAAAGAAAGCACAGAGCCCCAGATTTTATGTTGTCCTGGAGAGCTTGCAGAGCACTGGGGAAAAGCAGGCAGAGAATTCCCTGCTAGCACCTTCTCTGTGCCTGGGAAACAGAAGTGTTCCCATTGCTTCGTAGAATCGCTTTTGTGCAGAATACAGTAACACTTGTTCAGAACGAAAGAAAGCACAGAGCCCCAGATTTTATGTTGTCCTGGAGAGCTTGCAGAGCACTGGGGAAAGGCAGGCAGAGAATTTCCTGCTAGCACCTTCTCTGTGCCTGGGAAGCAGAAGTGTTCCCATTGCTTCCCAGAATCGCTTTTGTGCAGAAAACAGTAACACTTGTTCAGAACGAAAGAAAGCACAGAGCCCCAGATTTTATGTTGTCCTGGAGAGCTTGCAGAGCACTGGGGAAAGGCAGGCAGAGAATTCCCTGCTAGCACCTTCTCTGTGCCTGTTCACATTGCTTCGCAGAATCGCTTTTGTGCAGAAAACAGTAACACTTGTTCAGAACGAAAGAAAGCACAGAGCCCCAGATTTTATGTTGTCCTGGAGAGCTTGCAGAGCACTGGGGAAAGGCAGGCAGAGAATTCCCTGCTAGCACCTTCTCTGTGCCTGGGAAGCAGAAGTGTTCCCATTGCTTCGCAGAATCGCTTTTGTGCAGAAAACACTAACACTTGTTCAGAACAAAAGAAAGCACAGAGCCCCAGATTCTATGTTGTCCTGGAGAGCTTGCAGAGCACTGGGGAAAGGCAGGCAGAGAATTTCCTGCTAGCACCTTCTCTGTGCCTGGGAAACAGAAGTGTTCCCATTGCTTCGCAGAATCGCTTTTGTGCAGAATACAGTAACACTTGTTCAGAACGAAAGAAAGCACAGAGCCCCAGATTTTATGTTGTCCTGGAGAGCTTGCAGAGCACTGGGGAAAGGCAGGCAGAGAATTCCCTGCTAGCACCTTCTCTGTGCCTGTTCACATTCCTTCGCAGAATCGCTGTTGTGCAGAAAACAATAACACTTGTTCAGAACGAAAGAAAGCACAGAGCCCCAGATTCTATGTTGTCCTGGAGAGCTTGCAGAGCACTGGGGAAAGGCAGGCAGAGAATTTCCTGCTAGCACCTTCTCTGTGCCTGGGAAGCAGAAGTGTTCACATTGCTTCGCAGAATCGCTTTTGTGCAGAAAACAGTAACACTTGTTCAGAACGAAAGAAAGCACAGAGCCCCAGATTTTATGTTGTCCTGGAGAGCTTACAGAGCACTGGGGAAAAGCAGGCAGAGAATTCCCTGCTAGCACCTTCTCTGTGCCTGGGAAACAGAAGTGTTCACATTGCTTCGCAGAATCGCTTTTGTGCAGAAAACAGTAACACTTGTTCAGAACGAAAGAAAGCACAGAGCCCCAGATTTTATGTTGTCCTGGAGAGCTTGCAGAGCACTGGGGAAAGGCAGGCAGAGAATTTCCTGCTAGCACCTTCCCTGTGCCTGGGAAAGAGAAGTGTTCCCATTGCTTCGCAGAATCGCTTTTGTGCAGAAAACAGTAACACTTGTTCAGAACGAAAGAAAGCACAGAGCCCCAGATTTTATGTTGTCATGGAGAGCTTGCAGAGCACTGGGGAAAGGCAGGCAGAGAATTCCCTGCTAGCACCTTCTCTGTGCCTGGGAAGCAGAAGTGTTCACATTGCTTCGCAGAATCGTTTTGTGCAGAAAACAATAACACCTGTTCAGAACGAAAGAAAGCACAGAGCCCCAGATTTTATGTTGTCCTGGAGAGCTTGCAGAGCACTGGGGAAAAGCAGGCAGAGAATTCCCTGCTAGCACCTTCTCTGTGCCTGGGAAACAGAAGTGTTCACATTTCTTCGCAGAATCGCTTTTGTGCAGAAAACAGTAACACTTGTTCAGAACGAAAGAAAGCACAGAGCCCCAGATTTTATGTTGTCCTGGAGAGCTTGCAGAGCACTGGGGAAAGGCAGGCAGAGAATTTCCTGCTAGCACCTTCTCTGTGCCTGTTCACATTCCTTCGCAGAATCGCTTTTGTGCAGAAAACAGTAACACTTGTTCAGAACGAAAGAAAGCACAGAGCCCCAGATTTTATGTTGTCCTGGAGAGCTTGCAGAGCACTGGGGAAAGGCAGGCAGAGAATTCCCTGCTAGCACGTTCTCGGTGCCTGGGAAGCAGAAGTGTTCACATTTCTTAGCAGTATCGCTTTTGCGCAGAAAACAGTAACACTTGTTCAGAAGGAAAGAAAGCACAGAGCCCCAGATTTGCTGTTGTCCTGGAGAGCTTGCAGAGTACTGGGGAAAAGCAGGCAGAGAATTCCCTGCTAGCACCTTCTCTGTGCCTGGGAAACAGAAGTGTTCACATTGCTTCGCAGAATCGCTTTTGTGCAGATAACAGTAACACTTGTTCAGAACAAAAGAAAGCACAGAGCCCCAGATTTTATGTTGTCCTGGAGAGCTTGCAGAGCACTGGGGAAAAGCAGGCAGAGAATTCCCTGCTAGCACCTTCTCTGTGCCTGGGAAACAGAAGTGTTCACATTGCTTCGCAGAATCGCTTTTGTGCAGAAAACAGTAACACTTGTTCAGACGAAAGAAAGCACAGAGCCCCAGATTTTATGTTGTGCTGGAGAGCTTGCAGAGCACTGGGGAAAGGCAGGCAGAGAATTCCCTGCTAGCACCTTCTCTGTGCCTGGGAAGCAGAAGTCTTCACATTGCTTCGCAGAATCGCTTTTGTGCAGAAAACAATAACACTTGTTCAGAACGAAAGAAAGCACAGAGCCCCAGATTTTATGTTGTCCTGGAGAGCTTGCAGAGCACTGGGGAAAGCCAGGCAGAGAATTCCCTGCTAGCACCTTCTCTGTGCCTGGGAAGCAGAAGTGTTCACATTGCTTCGCAGAATCGCTTTTGTGCAGAAAACAATAACACCTGTTCAGAACGAAAGAAAGCACAGAGCCCCAGATTTTATGTTGTGCTGGAGAGCTTGCAGAGCACTGGGGAAAAGCAGGCAGAGAATTCCCTGGTAGCACCTTCTCTGTGCCTGGGAAACAGAAGTGTTCCCATTGCTTCGCAGAATCGCTTTTGTGCAGAATACAGTAACACTTGTTCAGAACGAAAGAAAGCACAGAGCCCCAGATTCTATGTTGTCCTGGAGAGCTTGCAGAGCACTGGGGAAAGGCAGGCAGAGAATTTCCTGCTAGCACCTTCTCTGTGCCTGGGA
The DNA here is from genome assembly GCF_047716275.1 of Strix uralensis. Lineage (NCBI taxonomy): Eukaryota > Metazoa > Chordata > Aves > Strigiformes > Strigidae > Strix > Strix uralensis. The sequence continues at coordinate 26,024,635 of NC_133981.1, read as the reverse complement.
AGCAGAAGTGTTCCCATTGCTTCCCAGAATCGCTTTTGTGCAGAAAACAGTAACACTTGTTCAGAACGAAAGAAAGCACAGAGCCCCAGATTTTATGTTGTCCTGGAGAGCTTGCAGAGCACTGGGGAAAGGCAGGCAGAGAATTCCCTGCTAGCACCTTCTCTGTGCCTGTTCACATTCCTTCGCAGAATCGCTTTTGTGCAGAAAACAGTAACACTTGTTCAGAACGAAAGAAAGCACAGAGCCCCAGATTCTATGTTGTCCTGGAGAGCTTGCAGAGCACTGGGGAAAGGCAGGCAGAGAATTTCCTGCTAGCACCTTCTCTGTGCCTGGGAAGCAGAAGTGTTCACATTGCTTCGCAGAATCGCTTTTGTGCAGAAAACAGTAACACTTGTTCAGAACGAAAGAAAGCACAGAGCCCCAGATTTTATGTTGTCCTGGAGAGCTTACAGAGCACTGGGGAAAAGCAGGCAGAGAATTCCCTGCTAGCACCTTCTCTGTGCCTGGGAAACAGAAGTGTTCACATTGCTTCGCAGAATCGCTTTTGTGCAGAAAACAGTAACACTTGTTCAGAACGAAAGAAAGCACAGAGCCCCAGATTTTATGTTGTCCTGGAGAGCTTGCAGAGCACTGGGGAAAGGCAGGCAGAGAATTTCCTGCTAGCACCTTCCCTGTGCCTGGGAAAGAGAAGTGTTCCCATTGCTTCGCAGAATCGCTTTTGTGCAGAAAACAGTAACACTTGTTCAGAACGAAAGAAAGCACAGAGCCCCAGATTTTATGTTGTCATGGAGAGCTTGCAGAGCACTGGGGAAAGGCAGGCAGAGAATTCCCTGCTAGCACCTTCTCTGTGCCTGGGAAGCAGAAGTGTTCACATTGCTTCGCAGAATCGTTTTGTGCAGAAAACATTAACACCTGTTCAGAACGAAAGAAAGCACAGAGCCCCAGATTTTATGTTGTCCTGGAGAGCTTGCAGAGCACTGGGGAAAAGCAGGCAGAGAATTCCCTGCTAGCACCTTCTCTGTGCCTGGGAAACAGAAGTGTTCACATTTCTTCGCAGAATCGCTTTTGTGCAGAAAACAGTAACACTTGTTCAGAACGAAAGAAAGCACAGAGCCCCAGATTTTATGTTGTCCTGGAGAGCTTGCAGAGCACTGGGGAAAGGCAGGCAGAGAATTTCCTGCTAGCACCTTCTCTGTGCCTGTTCACATTCCTTCGCAGAATCGCTTTTGTGCAGAAAACTGTAACACTTGTTCAGAACGAAAGAAAGCACAGAGCCCCAGATTTTATGTTGTCCTGGAGAGCTTGCAGAGCACTGGGGAAAGGCAGGCAGAGAATTCCCTGCTAGCACGTTCTCGGTGCCTGGGAAGCAGAAGTGTTCACATTTCTTAGCAGTATCGCTTTTGCGCAGAAAACAGTAACACTTGTTCAGAAGGAAAGAAAGCACAGAGCCCCATATTTTATGTTGTGCTGGAGAGCTTGCAGAGTACTGGGGAAAAGCAGGCAGAGAATTCCCTGCTAGCACCTTCTCTGTGCCTGGGAAACAGAAGTGTTCACATTGCTTCGCAGAATCGCTTTTGTGCAGAAAACAGTAACACTTGTTCAGACGAAAGAAAGCACAGAGCCCCAGATTTTATGTTGTGCTGGAGAGCTTGCAGAGCACTGGGGAAAGGCAGGCAGAGAATTCCCTGCTAGCACCTTCTCTGTGCCTGGGAAGCAGAAGTCTTCACATTGCTTCGCAGAATCGCTTTTGTGCAGAAAACAGTAACACTTGTTCAGAACGAAAGAAAGCACAGAGCGCCATATTTTATGTTGTCCTGGAGAGCTTGCAGAGCACTGGGGAAAAGCAGGCAGAGAATTCCCTGCTAGCACCTTCTCTGTGCCTGGGAAGCAGAAGTGTTCACATTGCTTCGCAGAATCGCTTTTGTGCAGAAAACAATAACACTTGTTCAGAACGAAAGAAAGCACAGAGCCCCAGATTTTATGTTGTCCTGGAGAGCTTGCAGAGCACTGGGGAAAGGCAGGCAGAGAATTCCCTGCTAGCACCTTCTCTGTGCCTGTTCACATTGCTTCGCAGAATCGCTTTTGTGCAGAAAACAGTAACACTTGTTCAGAACGAAAGAAAGCACAGAGCCCCAGATTCTATGTTGTCCTGGAGAGCTTGCAGAGCACTGGGGAAAGGCAGGCAGAGAATTTCCTGCTAGCACCTTCTCTGTGCCTGGGAAGCAGAAGTGTTCACATTGCTTCGCAGAATCGCTTTTGTGCAGAAAACAGTAACACTTGTTCAGAAAGAAAGAAAGCACAGAGCCCCAGATTTTATGTTGTCCTGGAGAGCTTGCAGAGCACTGGGGAAAAGCAGGCAGAGATTTCCCTGCTAGCACCTTCTCTGTGCCTGGGAAGCAGAAGTGTTCACATTGCTTCGCAGAATCGCTTTTGTGCAGAAAACAGTAACACTTGTTCAGAACGAAAGAAAGCACAGAGCCCCAGATTTTATGTTGTCCTGGAGAGCTTGCAGAGCACTGGGGAAAGGCAGGCAGAGAATTCCCTGCTAGCACCTTCCCTGTGCCTGGGAAAGAGAAGTGTTCCCATTGCTTCGCAGAATCGCTTTTGTGCAGAAAACAGTAACACTTGTTCAGAACGAAAGAAAGCACAGAGCCCCAGATTTTATGTTGTCCTGGAGAGCTTGCAGAGCACTGGGGAAAGGCAGGCAGAGAATTCCCTGCTAGCACCTTCTCTGTGCCTGGGAAGCAGAAGTGTTCACATTGCTTCGCAGAATCGTTTTGTGCAGAAAACAATAACACCTGTTCAGAACGAAAGAAAGCACAGAGCCCCAGATTTTATGTTGTCCTGGAGAGCTTGCAGAGCACTGGGGAAAGGCAGGCAGAGAATTCCCTGCTAGCACCTTCTCTGTGCCTGTTCACATTCCTTCGCAGAATCGCTTTTGTGCAGAAAACTGTAACACTTGTTCAGAACGAAAGAAAGCACAGAGCCCCAGATTTTATGTTGTCCTGGAGAGCTTGCAGAGCACTGGGGAAAGGCAGGCAGAGAATTCCCTGCTAGCACCTTCTCTGTGCCTGTTCACATTGCTTCGCAGAATCGCTTTTGTGCAGAAAACAGTAACACTTGTTCAGAACGAAAGAAAGCACAGAGCCCCAGATTCTATGTTGTCCTGGAGAGCTTGCAGAGCACTGGGGAAAGGCAGGCAGAGAATTTCCTGCTAGCACCTTCTCTGTGCCTGGGAAGCAGAAGTGTTCACATTGCTTCGCAGAATCGCTTTTGTGCAGAAAACAGTAACACTTGTTCAGAAAGAAAGAAAGCACAGAGCCCCAGATTTTATGTTGTCCTGGAGAGCTTGCAGAGCACTGGGGAAAAGCAGGCAGAGAATTCCCTGCTAGCACCTTCTCTGTGCCTGGGAAACAGAAGTGTTCACATTGCTTCGCAGAATCGCTTTTGTGCAGAAAACAGTAACACTTGTTCAGAACGAAAGAAAGCACAGAGCCCCAGATTTTATGTTGTCCTGGAGAGCTTGCAGAGCACTGGGGAAAGGCAGGCAGAGAATTCCCTGCTAGCACCTTCTCTGTGCCTGGGAAACAGAAGTGTTCACATTGCTTCGCAGAATCGCTTTTGTGCAGAAAACAGTAACACTTGTTCAGAACGAAAGAAAGCACAGAGCCCCAGATTTTATGTTGTCCTGGAGAGCTTGCAGAGCACTGGGGAAAGGCAGGCAGAGAATTCCCTGCTAGCACCTTCCCTGTGCCTGGGAAAGAGAAGTGTTCCCATTGCTTCGCAGAATCGCTTTTGTGCAGATAACAGTAACACTTGTTCAGAACAAAAGAAAGCACAGAGCCCCAGATTTTATGTTGTCCTGGAGAGCTTGCAGAGCACTGGGGAAAGGCAGGCAGAGAATTCCCTGCTAGCACCTTCTCTGTGCCTGGGAAGCAGAAGTGTTCACATTGCTTCGCAGAATCGTTTTGTGCAGAAAACAATAACACCTGTTCAGAACGAAAGAAAGCACAGAGCCCCAGATTTTATGTTGTCCTGGAGAGCTTGCAGAGCACTGGGGAAAGGCAGGCAGAGAATTCCCTGCTAGCACCTTCTCTGTGCCTGTTCACATTCCTTCGCAGAATCGCTTTTGTGCAGAAAACTGTAACACTTGTTCAGAACGAAAGAAAGCACAGAGCCCCAGATTTTATGTTGTCCTGGAGAGCTTGCAGAGCACTGGGGAAAGGCAGGCAGAGAATTCCCTGCTAGCACGTTCTCGGTGCCTGGGAAGCAGAAGTGTTCACATTTCTTAGCAGTATCGCTTTTGTGCAGAAAACAGTAACACTTGTTCAGAAGGAAAGAAAGCACAGAGCCCCATATTTTATGTTGTGCTGGAGAGCTTGCAGAGTACTGGGGAAAAGCAGGCAGAGAATTCCCTGCTAGCACCTTCTCTGTGCCTGGGAAACAGAAGTGTTCACATTGCTTCGCAGAATCGCTTTTGTGCAGATAACAGTAACACTTGTTCAGAACAAAAGAAAGCACAGAGACCCAGATTTTATGTTGTCCTGGAGAGCTTGCAGAGCACTGGGGAAAAGCAGGCAGAGAATTCCCTGCTAGCACCTTCTCTGTGCCTGGGAAACAGAAGTGTTCACATTGCTTCGCAGAATCGCTTTTGTGCAGAAAACAGTAACACTTGTTCAGACGAAAGAAAGCACAGAGCCCCAGATTTTATGTTGTGCTGGAGAGCTTGCAGAGCACTGGGGAAAGGCAGGCAGAGAATTCCCTGCTAGCACCTTCTCTGTGCCTGGGAAGCAGAAGTGTTCACATTGCTTCGCAGAATCGCTTTTGTGCAGAAAACAGTAACACTTGTTCAGAACGAAAGAAAGCACAGAGCCCCAGATTTTATGTTGTCCTGGAGAGCTTGCAGAGCACTGGGGAAAAGCAGGCAGAGAATTCCCTGCTAGCACCTTCTCTGTGCCTGGGAAGCAGAAGTGTTCACATTGCTTCGCAGAATCGCTTTTGTGCAGAAAACAATAACACTTGTTCAGAACGAAAGAAAGCACAGAGCCCCAGATTTTATGTTGTCCTGGAGAGCTTGCAGAGCACTGGGGAAAAGCAGGCAGAGAATTCCCTGCTAGCACCTTCTCTGTGCCTGGGAAACAGAAGTGTTCCCATTGCTTCGTAGAATCGCTTTTGTGCAGAATACAGTAACACTTGTTCAGAACGAAAGAAAGCACAGAGCCCCAGATTTTATGTTGTCCTGGAGAGCTTGCAGAGCACTGGGGAAAGGCAGGCAGAGAATTTCCTGCTAGCACCTTCTCTGTGCCTGGGAAGCAGAAGTGTTCCCATTGCTTCCCAGAATCGCTTTTGTGCAGAAAACAGTAACACTTGTTCAGAACGAAAGAAAGCACAGAGCCCCAGATTTTATGTTGTCCTGGAGAGCTTGCAGAGCACTGGGGAAAGGCAGGCAGAGAATTCCCTGCTAGCACCTTCTCTGTGCCTGTTCACATTGCTTCGCAGAATCGCTTTTGTGCAGAAAACAGTAACACTTGTTCAGAACGAAAGAAAGCACAGAGCCCCAGATTTTATGTTGTCCTGGAGAGCTTGCAGAGCACTGGGGAAAGGCAGGCAGAGAATTCCCTGCTAGCACCTTCTCTGTGCCTGGGAAGCAGAAGTCTTCACATTGCTTCGCAGAATCGCTTTTGTGCAGAAAACACTAACACTTGTTCAGAACAAAAGAAAGCACAGAGCCCCAGATTCTATGTTGTCCTGGAGAGCTTGCAGAGCACTGGGGAAAGGCAGGCAGAGAATTTCCTGCTAGCACCTTCTCTGTGCCTGGGAAACAGAAGTGTTCCCATTGCTTCGCAGAATCGCTTTTGTGCAGAATACAGTAACACTTGTTCAGAACGAAAGAAAGCACAGAGCCCCAGATTTTATGTTGTCCTGGAGAGCTTGCAGAGCACTGGGGAAAGGCAGGCAGAGAATTCCCTGCTAGCACCTTCTCTGTGCCTGTTCACATTCCTTCGCAGAATCGCTTTTGTGCAGAAAACAGTAACACTTGTTCAGAACGAAAGAAAGCACAGAGCCCCAGATTCTATGTTGTCCTGGAGAGCTTGCAGAGCACTGGGGAAAGGCAGGCAGAGAATTTCCTGCTAGCACCTTCTCTGTGCCTGGGAAGCAGAAGTGTTCACATTGCTTCGCAGAATCGCTTTTGTGCAGAAAACAGTAACACTTGTTCAGAACGAAAGAAAGCACAGAGCCCCAGATTTTATGTTGTCCTGGAGAGCTTACAGAGCACTGGGGAAAAGCAGGCAGAGAATTCCCTGCTAGCACCTTCTCTGTGCCTGGGAAACAGAAGTGTTCACATTGCTTCGCAGAATCGCTTTTGTGCAGAAAACAGTAACACTTGTTCAGAACGAAAGAAAGCACAGAGCCCCAGATTTTATGTTGTCCTGGAGAGCTTGCAGAGCACTGGGGAAAGGCAGGCAGAGAATTTCCTGCTAGCACCTTCCCTGTGCCTGGGAAAGAGAAGTGTTCCCATTGCTTCGCAGAATCGCTTTTGTGCAGAAAACAGTAACACTTGTTCAGAACGAAAGAAAGCACAGAGCCCCAGATTTTATGTTGTCATGGAGAGCTTGCAGAGCACTGGGGAAAGGCAGGCAGAGAATTCCCTGCTAGCACCTTCTCTGTGCCTGGGAAGCAGAAGTGTTCACATTGCTTCGCAGAATCGTTTTGTGCAGAAAACAGTAACACTTGTTCAGAACGAAAGAAAGCACAGAGCCCCAGATTTTATGTTGTCCTGGAGAGCTTGCAGAGCACTGGGGAAAAGCAGGCAGAGAATTCCCTGCTAGCACCTTCTCTGTGCCTGGGAAACAGAAGTGTTCACATTTCTTCGCAGAATCGCTTTTGTGCAGAAAACAGTAACACTTGTTCAGAACGAAAGAAAGCACAGAGCCCCAGATTTTATGTTGTCCTGGAGAGCTTGCAGAGCACTGGGGAAAGGCAGGCAGAGAATTTCCTGCTAGCACCTTCTCTGTGCCTGTTCACATTCCTTCGCAGAATCGCTTTTGTGCAGAAAACTGTAACACTTGTTCAGAACGAAAGAAAGCACAGAGCCCCAGATTTTATGTTGTCCTGGAGAGCTTGCAGAGCACTGGGGAAAGGCAGGCAGAGAATTCCCTGCTAGCACGTTCTCGGTGCCTGGGAAGCAGAAGTGTTCACATTTCTTAGCAGTATCGCTTTTGCGCAGAAAACAGTAACACTTGTTCAGAAGGAAAGAAAGCACAGAGCCCCATATTTTATGTTGTGCTGGAGAGCTTGCAGAGTACTGGGGAAAAGCAGGCAGAGAATTCCCTGCTAGCACCTTCTCTGTGCCTGGGAAACAGAAGTGTTCACATTGCTTCGCAGAATCGCTTTTGTGCAGATAACAGTAACACTTGTTCAGAACAAAAGAAAGCACAGAGCCCCAGATTTTATGTTGTCCTGGAGAGCTTGCAGAGCACTGGGGAAAAGCAGGCAGAGAATTCCCTGCTAGCACCTTCTCTGTGCCTGGGAAACAGAAGTGTTCACATTGCTTCGCAGAATCGCTTTTGTGCAGAAAACAGTAACACTTGTTCAGACGAAAGAAAGCACAGAGCCCCAGATTTTATGTTGTGCTGGAGAGCTTGCAGAGCACTGGGGAAAGGCAGGCAGAGAATTCCCTGCTAGCACCTTCTCTGTGCCTGGGAAGCAGAAGTCTTCACATTGCTTCGCAGAATCGCTTTTGTGCAGAAAACAGTAACACTTGTTCAGAACGAAAGAAAGCACAGAGCGCCATATTTTATGTTGTCCTGGAGAGCTTGCAGAGCACTGGGGAAAAGCAGGCAGAGAATTCCCTGCTAGCACCTTCTCTGTGCCTGGGAAGCAGAAGTGTTCACATTGCTTCGCAGAATCGCTTTTGTGCAGAAAACAATAACACTTGTTCAGAACGAAAGAAAGCACAGAGCCCCAGATTTTATGTTGTCCTGGAGAGCTTGCAGAGCACTGGGGAAAGCCAGGCAGAGAATTCCCTGCTAGCACCTTCTCTGTGCCTGGGAAGCAGAAGTGTTCACATTGCTTCGCAGAATCGTTTTGTGCAGAAAACAATAACACCTGTTCAGAACGAAAGAAAGCACAGAGCCCCAGATTTTATGTTGTGCTGGAGAGCTTGCAGAGCACTGGGGAAAAGCAGGCAGAGAATTCCCTGCTAGCACCTTCTCTGTGCCTGGGAAACAGAAGTGTTCCCATTGCTTCGCAGAATCGCTTTTGTGCAGAATACAGTAACACTTGTTCAGAACGAAAGAAAGCACAGAGCCCCAGATTCTATGTTGTCCTGGAGAGCTTGCAGAGCACTGGGGAAAGGCAGGCAGAGAATTTCCTGCTAGCACCTTCTCTGTGCCTGGGAAGCAGAAGTGTTCCCATTGCTTCCCAGAATCGCTTTTGTGCAGAAAACAGTAACACTTGTTCAGAACGAAAGAAAGCACAGAGCCCCAGATTTTATGTTGTCCTGGAGAGCTTGCAGAGCACTGGGGAAAGGCAGGCAGAGAATTCCCTGCTAGCACCTTCTCTGTGCCTGTTCACATTCCTTCGCAGAATCGCTTTTGTGCAGAAAACAGTAACACTTGTTCAGAACGAAAGAAAGCACAGAGCCCCAGATTCTATGTTGTCCTGGAGAGCTTGCAGAGCACTGGGGAAAGGCAGGCAGAGAATTTCCTGCTAGCACCTTCTCTGTGCCTGGGAAGCAGAAGTGTTCACATTGCTTCGCAGAATCGCTTTTGTGCAGAAAACAGTAACACTTGTTCAGAACGAAAGAAAGCACAGAGCCCCAGATTTTATGTTGTCCTGGAGAGCTTACAGAGCACTGGGGAAAAGCAGGCAGAGAATTCCCTGCTAGCACCTTCTCTGTGCCTGGGAAACAGAAGTGTTCACATTGCTTCGCAGAATCGCTTTTGTGCAGAAAACAGTAACACTTGTTCAGAACGAAAGAAAGCACAGAGCCCCAGATTTTATGTTGTCCTGGAGAGCTTGCAGAGCACTGGGGAAAGGCAGGCAGAGAATTTCCTGCTAGCACCTTCCCTGTGCCTGGGAAAGAGAAGTGTTCCCATTGCTTCGCAGAATCGCTTTTGTGCAGAAAACAGTAACACTTGTTCAGAACGAAAGAAAGCACAGAGCCCCAGATTTTATGTTGTCATGGAGAGCTTGCAGAGCACTGGGGAAAGGCAGGCAGAGAATTCCCTGCTAGCACCTTCTCTGTGCCTGGGAAGCAGAAGTGTTCACATTGCTTCGCAGAATCGTTTTGTGCAGAAAACAATAACACCTGTTCAGAACGAAAGAAAGCACAGAGCCCCAGATTTTATGTTGTCCTGGAGAGCTTGCAGAGCACTGGGGAAAAGCAGGCAGAGAATTCCCTGCTAGCACCTTCTCTGTGCCTGGGAAACAGAAGTGTTCACATTGCTTCGCAGAATCGCTTTTGTGCAGAAAACAGTAACACTTGTTCAGAACGAAAGAAAGCACAGAGCCCCAGATTTTATGTTGTCCTGGAGAGCTTGCAGAGCACTGGGGAAAGGCAGGCAGAGAATTTCCTGCTAGCACCTTCTCTGTGCCTGTTCACATTCCTTCGCAGAATCGCTTTTGTGCAGAAAACTGTAACACTTGTTCAGAACGAAAGAAAGCACAGAGCCCCAGATTTTATGTTGTCCTGGAGAGCTTGCAGAGCACTGGGGAAAGGCAGGCAGAGAATTCCCTGCTAGCACGTTCTCGGTGCCTGGGAAGCAGAAGTGTTCACATTTCTTAGCAGTATCGCTTTTGCGCAGAAAACAGTAACACTTGTTCAGAAGGAAAGAAAGCACAGAGCCCCATATTTTATGTTGTGCTGGAGAGCTTGCAGAGTACTGGGGAAAAGCAGGCAGAGAATTCCCTGCTAGCACCTTCTCTGTGCCTGGGAAACAGAAGTGTTCACATTGCTTCGCAGAATCGCTTTTGTGCAGATAACAGTAACACTTGTTCAGAACAAAAGAAAGCACAGAGCCCCAGATTTTATGTTGTCCTGGAGAGCTTGCAGAGCACTGGGGAAAAGCAGGCAGAGAATTCCCTGCTAGCACCTTCTCTGTGCCTGGGAAACAGAAGTGTTCACATTGCTTCGCAGAATCGCTTTTGTGCAGAAAACAGTAACACTTGTTCAGACGAAAGAAAGCACAGAGCCCCAGATTTTATGTTGTGCTGGAGAGCTTGCAGAGCACTGGGGAAAGGCAGGCAGAGAATTCCCTGCTAGCACCTTCTCTGTGCCTGGGAAGCAGAAGTCTTCACATTGCTTCGCAGAATCGCTTTTGTGCAGAAAACAGTAACACTTGTTCAGAACGAAAGAAAGCACAGAGCGCCATATTTTATGTTGTCCTGGAGAGCTTGCAGAGCACTGGGGAAAAGCAGGCAGAGAATTCCCTGCTAGCACCTTCTCTGTGCCTGGGAAGCAGAAGTGTTCACATTGCTTCGCAGAATCGCTTTTGTGCAGAAAACAATAACACTTGTTCAGAACGAAAGAAAGCACAGAGCCCCAGATTTTATGTTGTCCTGGAGAGCTTGCAGAGCACTGGGGAAAGGCAGGCAGAGAATTCCCTGCTAGCACCTTCTCTGTGCCTGTTCACATTGCTTCGCAGAATCGCTTTTGTGCAGAAAACAGTAACACTTGTTCAGAACGAAAGAAAGCACAGAGCCCCAGATTCTATGTTGTCCTGGAGAGCTTGCAGAGCACTGGGGAAAGGCAGGCAGAGAATTTCCTGCTAGCACCTTCTCTGTGCCTGGGAAGCAGAAGTGTTCACATTGCTTCGCAGAATCGCTTTTGTGCAGAAAACAGTAACACTTGTTCAGAAAGAAAGAAAGCACAGAGCCCCAGATTTTATGTTGTCCTGGAGAGCTTGCAGAGCACTGGGGAAAAGCAGGCAGAGATTTCCCTGCTAGCACCTTCTCTGTGCCTGGGAAGCAGAAGTGTTCACATTGCTTGGCAGAATCGCTTTTGTGCAGATAACAGTAACACTTTTTCAGAACAAAAGAAAGCACAGAGCCCCAGATTTTATGTTGTCCTGGAGAGCTTGCAGAGCACTGGGGAAAAGCAGGCAGAGAATTCCCTGCTAGCACCTTCTCTGTGCCTGGGAAACAGAAGGGTTAACATTTCTTAGCAGTATCGCTTTTGTGCAGAAAACAGTAACACTTGTTCAGAAGGAAAGAAAGCACAGAGCCCCATATTTTATGTTGTGCTGGAGAGCTTGCAGAGCACTGGGGAAAGGCAGGCAGAGAATTCCCTGCTAGCACCTTCTCTGTGCCTGGGAAGCAGAAGTGTTCACATTGCTTCGCAGAATCGCTTTTGTGCAGATAACAGTAACACTTGTTCAGACGAAAGAAAGCACAGAGCCCCAGATTTTATGTTGTCCTGGAGAGCTTGCAGAGCACTGGGGAAAGGCAGGCAGAGAATTCCCTGCTAGCACCTTCTCTGTGCCTGGGAAACAGAAGTGTTCCCATTGCTTCGCAGAATCGCTTTTGTGCAGAATACAGTAACACTTGTTCAGAACGAAAGAAAGCACAGAGCCCCAGATTTTATGTTGTCCTGGAGAGCTTGCAGAGCACTGGGGAAAGGCAGGCAGAGAATTCCCTGCTAGCACCTTCTCTGTGCCTGTTCACATTGCTTCGCAGAATCGCTTTTGTGCAGAAAACAGTAACACTTGTTCAGAACGAAAGAAAGCACAGAGCCCCAGATTCTATGTTGTCCTGGAGAGCTTGCAGAGCACTGGGGAAAGGCAGGCAGAGAATTTCCTGCTAGCACCTTCTCTGTGCCTGGGAAGCAGAAGTGTTCACATTGCTTCGCAGAATCGCTTTTGTGCAGAAAACAGTAACACTTGTTCAGAAAGAAAGAAAGCACAGAGCCCCAGATTTTATGTTGTCCTGGAGAGCTTGCAGAGCACTGGGGAAAAGCAGGCAGAGAATTCCCTGCTAGCACCTTCTCTGTGCCTGGGAAACAGAAGTGTTCACATTGCTTCGCAGAATCGCTTTTGTGCAGAAAACAGTAACACTTGTTCAGAACGAAAGAAAGCACAGAGCCCCAGATTTTATGTTGTCCTGGAGAGCTTGCAGAGCACTGGGGAAAGGCAGGCAGAGAATTTCCTGCTAGCACCTTCTCTGTGCATGTTCACATTGCTTCGCAGAATCGCTTTTGTGCAGAAAACAGTAACACTTGTTCAGAACGAAAGAAAGCACAGAGCCCCAGATTCTATGTTGTCCTGGAGAGCTTGCAGAGCACTGGGGAAAGGCAGGCAGAGAATTTCCTGCTAGCACCTTCTCTGTGCCTGGGAAGCAGAAGTGTTCACATTGCTTCGCAGAATCGCTTTTGTGCAGAAAACAGTAACACTTTTTCAGAACAAAAGAAAGCACAGAGCCCCAGATTTTATGTTGTCCTGGAGAGCTTGCAGAGCACTGGGGAAAAGCAGGCAGAGAATTCCCTGCTAGCACCTTCTCTGTGCCTGGGAAACAGAAGGGTTAACATTTCTTAGCAGTATCGCTTTTGTGCAGAAAACAGTAACACTTGTTCAGAAGGAAAGAAAGCACAGAGCCCCATATTTTATGTTGTGCTGGAGAGCTTGCAGAGCACTGGGGAAAGGCAGGCAGAGAATTCCCTGCTAGCACCTTCTCTGTGCCTGGGAAACAGAAGTGTTCCCATTGCTTCGCAGAATCGCTTATGTGCAGAATACAGTAACACTTGTTCAGAACGAAAGAAAGCACAGAGCCCCAGATTTTATGTTGTCCTGGAGAGCTTGCAGAGCACTGGGGAAAGGCAGGCAGAGAATTCCCTGCTAGCACCTTCTCTGTGCCTGTTCACATTGCTTCGCAGAATCGCTTTTGTGCAGAAAACAGTAACACTTGTTCAGAACGAAAGAAAGCACAGAGCCCCAGATTCTATGTTGTCCTGGAGAGCTTGCAGAGCACTGGGGAAAGGCAGGCAGAGAATTTCCTGCTAGCACCTTCTCTGTGCCTGGGAAGCAGAAGTGTTCACATTGCTTCGCAGAATCGCTTTTGTGCAGAAAACAGTAACACTTGTTCAGAAAGAAAGAAAGCACAGAGCCCCAGATTTTATGTTGTCCTGGAGAGCTTGCAGAGCACTGGGGAAAAGCAGGCAGAGAATTCCCTGCTAGCACCTTCTCTGTGCCTGGGAAACGGAAGTGTTCACATTGCTTCGCAGAATCGCTTTTGTGCAGAAAACAGTAACACTTGTTCAGAACGAAAGAAAGCACAGAGCCCCAGATTTTATGTTGTCCTGGAGAGCTTGCAGAGCACTGGGGAAAAGCAGGCAGAGAATTCCCTGCTAGCACCTTCTCTGTGCCTGGGAAGCAGAAGTGTTCACATTGCTTCGCAGAATCGCTTTTGTGCAGAAAACAATAACACTTGTTCAGAACGAAAGAAAGCACAGAGCCCCAGATTTTATGTTGTCCTGGAGAGCTTGCAGAGCACTGGGGAAAAGCAGGCAGAGAATTCCCTGCTAGCACCTTCTCTGTGCCTGTTCACATTGCTTCGCAGAATCGCTTTTGTGCAGAAAACAGTAACACTTGTTCAGAACGAAAGAAAGCACAGAGCCCCAGATTTTACGTTGTCCTGGAGAGCTTGCAGAGCACTGGGGAAAGGCAGGCAGAGAATTCCCTGCTAGCACCTTCTCTGTGCCTGGGAAGCAGAAGTCTTCACATTGCTTCGCAGAATCGCTTTTGTGCAGAAAACACTAACACTTGTTCAGAACAAAAGAAAGCACAGAGCCCCAGATTCTATGTTGTCCTGGAGAGCTTGCAGAGCACTGGGGAAAGGCAGGCAGAGAATTTCCTGCTAGCACCTTCTCTGTGCCTGGGAAACAGAAGTGTTCCCATTGCTTCGCAGAATCGCTTTTGTGCAGAATACAGTAACACTTGTTCAGAACGAAAGAAAGCACAGAGCCCCAGATTTTATGTTGTCCTGGAGAGCTTGCAGAGCACTGGGGAAAGGCAGGCAGAGAATTCCCTGCTAGCACCTTCTCTGTGCCTGTTCACATTCCTTCGCAGAATCGCTTTTGTGCAGAAAACAGTAACACTTGTTCAGAACGAAAGAAAGCACAGAGCCCCAGATTCTATGTTCTCCTGGAGAGCTTGCAGAGCACTGGGGAAAGGCAGGCAGAGAATTTCCTGCTAGCACCTTCTCTGTGCCTGGGAAGCAGAAGTGTTCACATTGCTTCGCAGAATCGCTTTTGTGCAGAAAACAGTAACACTTGTTCAGAACGAAAGAAAGCACAGAGCCCCAGATTTTATGTTGTCCTGGAGAGCTTACAGAGCACTGGGGAAAAGCAGGCAGAGAATTCCCTGCTAGCACCTTCTCTGTGCCTGGGAAACAGAAGTGTTCACATTGCTTCGCAGAATCGCTTTTGTGCAGAAAACAGTAACACTTGTTCAGAACGAAAGAAAGCACAGAGCCCCAGATTTTATGTTGTGCTGGAGAGCTTGCAGAGCACTGGGGAAAGGCAGGCAGAGAATTCCCTGCTAGCACCTTCTCTGTGCCTGGGAAGCAGAAGTGTTCACATTGCTTCGCAGAATCGCTTTTGTGCAGAAAACTGTAACACTTGTTCAGACGAAAGAAAGCACAGAGCCCCAGATTTTATGTTGTCCTGGAGAGCTTGCAGAGCACTGGGGAAAGGCAGGCAGAGAATTCCCTGCTAGCACCTTCTCTGTGCCTGTTCACATTCCTTCGCAGAATCGCTTTTGTGCAGAAAACTGTAACACTTGTTCAGAACGAAAGAAAGCACAGAGCCCCAGATTTTATGTTGTCCTGGAGAGCTTGCAGAGCACTGGGGAAAGGCAGGCAGAGAATTCCCTGCTAGCACGTTCTCGGTGCCTGGGAAGCAGAAGTGTTCACATTTCTTAGCAGTATCGCTTTTGTGCAGAAAACAGTAACACTTGTTCAGAAGGAAAGAAAGCACAGAGCCCCATATTTTATGTTGTGCTGGAGAGCTTGCAGAGTACTGGGGAAAAGCAGGCAGAGAATTCCCTGCTAGCACCTTCTCTGTGCCTGGGAAACAGAAGTGTTCACATTGCTTCGCAGAATCGCTTTTGTGCAGATAACAGTAACACTTGTTCAGAACAAAAGAAAGCACAGAGCCCCAGATTTTATGTTGTCCTGGAGAGCTTGCAGAGCACTGGGGAAAAGCAGGCAGAGAATTCCCTGCTAGCACCTTCTCTGTGCCTGGGAAACAGAAGTGTTCACATTGCTTCGCAGAATCGCTTTTGTGCAGAAAACAGTAACACTTGTTCAGACGAAAGAAAGCACAGAGCCCCAGATTTTATGTTGTGCTGGAGAGCTTGCAGAGCACTGGGGAAAGGCAGGCAGAGAATTCCCTGCTAGCACCTTCTCTGTGCCTGGGAAGCAGAAGTGTTCACATTGCTTCGCAGAATCGCTTTTGTGCAGAAAACAGTAACACTTGTTCAGAACGAAAGAAAGCACAGAGCCCCAGATTTTATGTTGTCCTGGAGAGCTTGCAGAGCACTGGGGAAAAGCAGGCAGAGAATTCCCTGCTAGCACCTTCTCTGTGCCTGGGAAGCAGAAGTGTTCACATTGCTTCGCAGAATCGCTTTTGTGCAGAAAACAATAACACTTGTTCAGAACGAAAGAAAGCACAGAGCCCCAGATTTTATGTTGTCCTGGAGAGCTTGCAGAGCACTGGGGAAAAGCAGGCAGAGAATTCCCTGCTAGCACCTTCTCTGTGCCTGGGAAACAGAAGTGTTCCCATTGCTTCGCAGAATCGCTTTTGTGCAGAATACAGTAACACTTGTTCAGAACGAAAGAAAGCACAGAGCCCCAGATTCTATGTTGTCCTGGAGAGCTTGCAGAGCACTGGGGAAAGGCAGGCAGAGAATTTCCTGCTAGCACCTTCTCTGTGCCTGGGAAGCAGAAGTGTTCCCATTGCTTCCCAGAATCGCTTTTGTGCAGAAAACAGTAACACTTGTTCAGAACGAAAGAAAGCACAGAGCCCCAGATTTTATGTTGTCCTGGAGAGCTTGCAGAGCACTGGGGAAAGGCAGGCAGAGAATTCCCTGCTAGCACCTTCTCTGTGCCTGTTCACATTGCTTCGCAGAATCGCTTTTGTGCAGAAAACAGTAACACTTGTTCAGAACGAAAGAAAGCACAGAGCCCCAGATTTTATGTTGTCCTGGAGAGCTTGCAGAGCACTGGGGAAAGGCAGGCAGAGAATTCCCTGCTAGCACCTTCTCTGTGCCTGGGAAGCAGAAGTCTTCACATTGCTTCGCAGAATCGCTTTTGTGCAGAAAACACTAACACTTGTTCAGAACAAAAGAAAGCACAGAGCCCCAGATTCTATGTTGTCCTGGAGAGCTTGCAGAGCACTGGGGAAAGGCAGGCAGAGAATTTCCTGCTAGCACCTTCTCTGTGCCTGGGAAGCAGAAGTGTTCACATTGCTTCGCAGAATCGCTTTTGTGCAGAAAACAGTAACACTTGTTCAGAAAGAAAGAAAGCACAGAGCCCCAGATTTTATGTTGTCCTGGAGAGCTTGCAGAGCACTGGGGAAAAGCAGGCAGAGAATTCCCTGCTAGCACCTTCTCTGTGCCTGGGAAACGGAAGTGTTCACATTGCTTCGCAGAATCGCTTTTGTGCAGAAAACAGTAACACTTGTTCAGAACGAAAGAAAGCACAGAGCCCCAGATTTTATGTTGTGCTGGAGAGCTTGCAGAGCACTGGGGAAAGGCAGGCAGAGAATTCCCTGCTAGCACCTTCTCTGTGCCTGGGAAGCAGAAGTGTTCACATTGCTTCGCAGAATCGCTTTTGTGCAGAAAACTGTAACACTTGTTCAGACGAAAGAAAGCACAGAGCCCCAGATTTTATGTTGTCCTGGAGAGCTTGCAGAGCACTGGGGAAAGGCAGGCAGAGAATTCCCTGCTAGCACCTTCTCTGTGCCTGTTCACATTCCTTCGCAGAATCGCTTTTGTGCAGAAAACTGTAACACTTGTTCAGAACGAAAGAAAGCACAGAGCCCCAGATTTTATGTTGTCCTGGAGAGCTTGCAGAGCACTGGGGAAAGGCAGGCAGAGAATTCCCTGCTAGCACGTTCTCGGTGCCTGGGAAGCAGAAGTGTTCACATTTCTTAGCAGTATCGCTTTTGTGCAGAAAACAGTAACACTTGTTCAGAAGGAAAGAAAGCACAGAGCCCCATATTTTATGTTGTGCTGGAGAGCTTGCAGAGTACTGGGGAAAAGCAGGCAGAGAATTCCCTGCTAGCACCTTCTCTGTGCCTGGGAAACAGAAGTGTTCACATTGCTTCGCAGAATCGCTTTTGTGCAGATAACAGTAACACTTGTTCAGAACAAAAGAAAGCACAGAGCCCCAGATTTTATGTTGTCCTGGAGAGCTTGCAGAGCACTGGGGAAAAGCAGGCAGAGAATTCCCTGCTAGCACCTTCTCTGTGCCTGGGAAACAGAAGTGTTCACATTGCTTCGCAGAATCGCTTTTGTGCAGAAAACACTAACACTTGTTCAGAACAAAAGAAAGCACAGAGCCCCAGATTCTATGTTGTCCTGGAGAGCTTGCAGAGCACTGGGGAAAGGCAGGCAGAGAATTTCCTGCTAGCACCTTCTCTGTGCCTGGGAAGCAGAAGTGTTCACATTCCTTCGCAGAATCGCTTTTGTGCAGAAAACAGTAACACTTGTTCAGTACGAAAGAAAGCACAGAGCCCCAGATTTTATGTTGTCCTGGAGAGCTTGCAGAGCACTGGGGAAAAGCAGGCAGAGAATTCCCTGCTAGCACCTTCTCTGTGCCTGGGAAACAGAAGTGTTCACATTGCTTCGCAGAATCGCTTTTGTGCAGAAAACAGTAACACTTGTTCAGAAAGAAAGAAAGCACAGAGCCCCAGATTTTATGTTGTCCTGGAGAGCTTGCAGAGCACTGGGGAAAAGCAGGCAGAGAATTCCCTGCTAGCACCTTCTCTGTGCCTGGGAAGCAGAAGTCTTCACATTGCTTCGCAGAATCGCTTTTGTGCAGAAAACAGTAACACTTGTTCAGAACGAAAGAAAGCACAGAGCCCCAGATTTGCTGTTGTCCTGGAGAGCTTGCAGAGCACTGGGGAAAGGCAGGCAGAGAATTCCCTGCTAGCACCTTCTCTGTGCCTGGGAAGCAGAAGTGTTCACATTGCTTCGCAGAATCGCTTTTGTGCAGAAAACAGTAACACTTGTTCAGAACGAAAGAAAGCACAGAGCCCCAGATTTTATGTTGTCCTGGAGAGCTTGCAGAGCGCTGGGGAAAGGCAGGCAGAGAATTCCCTGCTAGCACCTTCTCTGTGCCTGGGAAGCAGAAGTCTTCACATTGCTTCGCAGAATCGCTTTTGTGCAGAAAACAGTAACACTTGTTCAGAACGAAAGAAAGCACAGAGCCCCAGATTTGCTGTTGTCCTGGAGAGCTTGCAGAGCACTGGGGAAAGGCAGGCAGAGAATTCCCTGCTAGCACCTTCTCTGTGCCTGGGAAGCAGAAGTGTTCACATTGCTTCGCAGAATCGCTTTTGTGCAGAAAACAGTAACACTTGTTCAGAACGAAAGAAAGCACAGAGCCCCAGATTTTATGTTGTCCTGGAGAGCTTACAGAGCACTGGGGAAAAGCAGGCAGAGAATTCCCTGCTAGCACCTTCTCTGTGCCTGGGAAACAGAAGTGTTCACATTGCTTCGCAGAATCGCTTTTGTGCAGAAAACAGTAACACTTGTTCAGAACGAAAGAAAGCACAGAGCCCCAGATTTTATGTTGTCCTGGAGAGCTTGCAGAGCACTGGGGAAAGGCAGGCAGAGAATTCCCTGCTAGCACCTTCCCTGTGCCTGGGAAACAGAAGTGTTCCCATTGCTTCGCAGAATCGCTTTTGTGCAGAAAACAGTAACACTTGTTCAGAAGGAAAGAAAGCACAGAGCCCCAGATTTTATGTTGTCCTGGAGAGCTTGCAGAGCACTGGGGAAAAGCAGGCAGAGATTTCCCTGCTAGCACCTTCTCTGTGCCTGGGAAGCAGAAGTGTTCACATTGCTTGGCAGAATCGCTTTTGTGCAGATAACAGTAACACTTTTTCAGAACAAAAGAAAGCACAGAGCCCCAGATTTTATGTTGTCCTGGAGAGCTTGCAGAGCACTGGGGAAAAGCAGGCAGAGAATTCCCTGCTAGCACCTTCTCTGTGCCTGGGAAACAGAAGGGTTAACATTTCTTAGCAGTATCGCTTTTGTGCAGAAAACAGTAACACTTGTTCAGAAGGAAAGAAAGCACAGAGCCCCATATTTTATGTTGTGCTGGAGAGCTTGCAGAGCACTGGGGAAAGGCAGGCAGAGAATTCCCTGCTAGCACCTTCTCTGTGCCTGGGAAACAGAAGTGTTCACATTGCTTCGCAGAATCGCTTTTGTGCAGATAACAGTAACACTTGTTCAGACGAAAGAAAGCACAGAGCCCCAGATTTTATGTTGTCCTGGAGAGCTTGCAGAGCACTGGGGAAAGGCAGGCAGAGAATTCCCTGCTAGCACCTTCTCTGTGCCTGGGAAACAGAAGTGTTCCCATTGCTTCGCAGAATCGCTTTTGTGCAGAATACAGTAACACTTGTTCAGAACAAAAGAAAGCACAGAGCCCCAGATTTTATGTTGTCCTGGAGAGCTTGCAGAGCACTGGGGAAAGGCAGGCAGAGAATTCCCTGCTAGCACCTTCTCTGTGCCTGTTCACATTGCTTCGCAGAATCGCTTTTGTGCAGAAAACAGTAACACTTGTTCAGAAAGAAAGAAAGCACAGAGCCCCAGATTTTATGTTGTCCTGGAGAGCTTGCAGAGCACTGGGGAAAAGCAGGCAGAGAATTCCCTGCTAGCACCTTCTCTGTGCCTGGGAAACAGAAGTGTTCACATTGCTTCGCAGAATCGCTTTTGTGCAGAAAACAGTAACACTTGTTCAGAACGAAAGAAAGCACAGAGCCCCAGATTTTATGTTGTCCTGGAGAGCTTGCAGAGCACTGGGGAAAGGCAGGCAGAGAATTCCCTGCTAGCACCTTCTCTGTGCCTGGGAAGCAGAAGTCTTCACATTGCTTCGCAGAATCGCTTTTGTGCAGAAAACAGTAACACTTGTTCAGAACGAAAGAAAGCACAGAGCCCCAGATTTGCTGTTGTCCTGGAGAGCTTGCAGAGCACTGGGGAAAGGCAGGCAGAGAATTCCCTGCTAGCACCTTCTCTGTGCCTGGGAAGCAGAAGTGTTCACATTGCTTCGCAGAATCGCTTTTGTGCAGAAAACAGTAACACTTGTTCAGAACGAAAGAAAGCACAGAGCCCCAGATTTTATGTTGTCCTGGAGAGCTTGCAGAGCGCTGGGGAAAGGCAGGCAGAGAATTCCCTGCTAGCACCTTCTCTGTGCCTGGGAAGCAGAAGTCTTCACATTGCTTCGCAGAATCGCTTTTGTGCAGAAAACAGTAACACTTGTTCAGAACGAAAGAAAGCACAGAGCCCCAGATTTGCTGTTGTCCTGGAGAGCTTGCAGAGCACTGGGGAAAGGCAGGCAGAGAATTCCCTGCTAGCACCTTCTCTGTGCCTGGGAAGCAGAAGTGTTCACATTGCTTCGCAGAATCGCTTTTGTGCAGAAAACAGTAACACTTGTTCAGAACGAAAGAAAGCACAGAGCCCCAGATTTTATGTTGTCCTGGAGAGCTTACAGAGCACTGGGGAAAAGCAGGCAGAGAATTCCCTGCTAGCACCTTCTCTGTGCCTGGGAAACAGAAGTGTTCACATTGCTTCGCAGAATCGCTTTTGTGCAGAAAACAGTAACACTTGTTCAGAACGAAAGAAAGCACAGAGCCCCAGATTTTATGTTGTCCTGGAGAGCTTGCAGAGCACTGGGGAAAGGCAGGCAGAGAATTCCCTGCTAGCACCTTCCCTGTGCCTGGGAAACAGAAGTGTTCCCATTGCTTCGCAGAATCGCTTTTGTGCAGAAAACAGTAACACTTGTTCAGAAGGAAAGAAAGCACAGAGCCCCAGATTTTATGTTGTCCTGGAGAGCTTGCAGAGCACTGGGGAAAGGCAGGCAGAGAATTCCCTGCTAGCACCTTCTCTGTGCCTGTTCACATTGCTTCGCAGAATCGCTTTTGTGCAGAAAACTGTAACACTTGTTCAGAACGAAAGAAAGCACAGAGCCCCAGATTTTATGTTGTCCTGGAGAGCTTGCAGAGCACTGGGGAAAAGCAGGCAGAGAATTCCCTGCTAGCACCTTCTCTGTGCCTGGGAAACAGAAGTGTTCCCATTGCTTCGCAGAATCGCTTTTGTGCAGAATACAGTAACACTTGTTCAGAACGAAAGAAAGCACAGAGCCCCAGATTTTATGTTGTCCTGGAGAGCTTGCAGAGCACTGGGGAAAAGCAGGCAGAGAATTCCCTGCTAGCACCTTCTCTGTGCCTGGGAAACAGAAGTGTTCCCATTGCTTCGCAGAATCGCTTTTGTGCAGAATACAGTAACACTTGTTCAGACGAAAGAAAGCACAGAGCCCCAGATTTTATGTTGTCCTGGAGAGCTTGCAGAGCACTGGGGAAAGGCAGGCAGAGAATTCCCTGCTAGCACCTTCTCTGTGCCTGTTCACATTGCTTCGCAGAATCGCTTTTGTGCAGAAAACAGTAACACTTGTTCAGAACGAAAGAAAGCACAGAGCCCCAGATTCTATGTTGTCCTGGAGAGCTTGCAGAGCACTGGGGAAAGGCAGGCAGAGAATTTCCTGCTAGCACCTTCTCTGTGCCTGGGAAGCAGAAGTGTTCACATTGCTTCGCAGAATCGCTTTTGTGCAGAAAACAGTAACACTTGTTCAGAAAGAAAGAAAGCACAGAGCCCCAGATTTTATGTTGTCCTGGAGAGCTTGCAGAGCACTGGGGAAAAGCAGGCAGAGAATTCCCTGCTAGCACCTTCTCTGTGCCTGGGAAACAGAAGTGTTCACATTGCTTCGCAGAATCGCTTTTGTGCAGAAAACAGTAACACTTGTTCAGAACGAAAGAAAGCACAGAGCCCCAGATTTTATGTTGTCCTGGAGAGCTTGCAGAGCACTGGGGAAAGGCAGGCAGAGAATTCCCTGCTAGCACCTTCTCTGTGCCTGGGAAACAGAAGTGTTCACATTGCTTCGCAGTACCGCTTTTGTGCAGAAAACAGTAACACTTGTTCAGAACGAAAGAAAGCACAGAGCCCCAGATTTTATGTTGTCCTGGAGAGCTTGCAGAGCACTGGGGAAAGGCAGGCAGAGAATTCCCTGCTAGCACCTTCCCTGTGCCTGGGAAAGAGAAGTGTTCCCATTGCTTCGCAGAATCGCTTTTGTGCAGAAAACAGTAACACTTGTTCAGAACGAAAGAAAGCACAGAGCCCCAGATT
The DNA here is from genome assembly GCF_047716275.1 of Strix uralensis. Lineage (NCBI taxonomy): Eukaryota > Metazoa > Chordata > Aves > Strigiformes > Strigidae > Strix > Strix uralensis. Next base: position 26,002,238 of record NC_133981.1, on the reverse strand, counting down.
TTATGTTGTCCTGGAGAGCTTGCAGAGCACTGGGGAAAGGCAGGCAGAGAATTCCCTGCTAGCACCTTCTCTGTGCCTGGGAAGCAGAAGTGTTCACATTGCTTCGCAGAATCGTTTTGTGCAGAAAACAGTAACACTTGTTCAGAAGGAAAGAAAGCACAGAGCCCCATATTTTATGTTGTCCTGGAGAGCTTGCAGAGTACTGGGGAAAAGCAGGCAGAGAATTCCCTGCTAGCACCTTCTCTGTGCCTGGGAAACAGAAGTGTTCACATTGCTTCGCAGAATCGCTTTTGTGCAGATAACAGTAACACTTGTTCAGAACAAAAGAAAGCACAGAGCCCCAGATTTTATGTTGTCCTGGAGAGCTTGCAGAGCACTGGGGAAAAGCAGGCAGAGAATTCCCTGCTAGCACCTTCTCTGTGCCTGGGAAACAGAAGTGTTCACATTGCTTCGCAGAATCGCTTTTGTGCAGAAAACAGTAACAGTTGTTCAGACGAAAGAAAGCACAGAGCCCCAGATTTTATGTTGTGCTGGAGAGCTTGCAGAGCACTGGGGAAAGGCAGGCAGAGAATTCCCTGCTAGCACCTTCTCTGTGCCTGGGAAGCAGAAGTGTTCACATTGCTTCGCAGAATCGCTTTTGTGCAGAAAACAGTAACACTTGTTCAGAACGAAAGAAAGCACAGAGCCCCATATTTTATGTTGTCCTGGAGAGCTTGCAGAGCACTGGGGAAAAGCAGGCAGAGAATTCCCTGCTAGCACCTTCTCTGTGCCTGGGAAGCAGAAGTGTTCACATTGCTTCGCAGAATCGCTTTTGTGCAGAAAACAATAACACTTGTTCAGAACGAAAGAAAGCACAGAGCCCCAGATTTTATGTTGTCCTGGAGAGCTTGCAGAGCACTGGGGAAAAGCAGGCAGAGAATTCCCTGCTAGCACCTTCTCTGTGCCTGGGAAACAGAAGTGTTCCCATTGCTTCGCAGAATCGCTTTTGTGCAGAATACAGTAACACTTGTTCAGAACGAAAGAAAGCACAGAGCCCCAGATTCTATGTTGTCCTGGAGAGCTTGCAGAGCACTGGGGAAAGGCAGGCAGAGAATTTCCTGCTAGCACCTTCTCTGTGCCTGGGAAGCAGAAGTGTTCACATTGCTTCGCAGAATCGCTTTTGTGCAGAAAACAGTAACACTTGTTCAGAACGAAAGAAAGCACAGAGCCCCAGATTTTATGTTGTCCTGGAGAGCTTGCAGAGCACTGGGGAAAGGCAGGCAGAGAATTCCCTGCTAGCACCTTCTCTGTGCCTGTTCACATTGCTTCGCAGAATCGCTTTTGTGCAGAAAACAGTAACACTTGTTCAGAACGAAAGAAAGCACAGAGCCCCAGATTTTATGTTGTCCTGGAGAGCTTGCAGAGCACTGGGGAAAGGCAGGCAGAGAATTCCCTGCTAGCACCTTCTCTGTGCCTGGGAAGCAGAAGTCTTCACATTGCTTCGCAGAATCGCTTTTGTGCAGAAAACACTAACACTTGTTCAGAACAAAAGAAAGCACAGAGCCCCAGATTCTATGTTGTCCTGGAGAGCTTGCAGAGCACTGGGGAAAGGCAGGCAGAGAATTCCCTGCTAGCACCTTCTCTGTGCCTGTTCACATTGCTTCGCAGAATCGCTTTTGTGCAGAAAACAGTAACACTTGTTCAGAACGAAAGAAAGCACAGAGCCCCAGATTTTATGTTGTCCTGGAGAGCTTGCAGAGCACTGGGGAAAGGCAGGCAGAGAATTCCCTGCTAGCACCTTCTCTGTGCCTGGGAAGCAGAAGTCTTCACATTGCTTCGCAGAATCGCTTTTGTGCAGAAAACACTAACACTTGTTCAGAACAAAAGAAAGCACAGAGCCCCAGATTCTATGTTGTCCTGGAGAGCTTGCAGAGCACTGGGGAAAGGCAGGCAGAGAATTTCCTGCTAGCACCTTCTCTGTGCCTGGGAAGCAGAAGTGTTCACATTCCTTCGCAGAATCGCTTTTGTGCAGAAAACAGTAACACTTGTTCAGTACGAAAGAAAGCACAGAGCCCCAGATTTTATGTTGTCCTGGAGAGCTTGCAGAGCACTGGGGAAAAGCAGGCAGAGAATTCCCTGCTAGCACCTTCTCTGTGCCTGGGAAACAGAAGTGTTCACATTGCTTCGCAGAATCGCTTTTGTGCAGAAAACAGTAACACTTGTTCAGAAAGAAAGAAAGCACAGAGCCCCAGATTTTATGTTGTCCTGGAGAGCTTGCAGAGCACTGGGGAAAAGCAGGCAGAGAATTCCCTGCTAGCACCTTCTCTGTGCCTGGGAAGCAGAAGTCTTCACATTGCTTCGCAGAATCGCTTTTGTGCAGAAAACAGTAACACTTGTTCAGAACGAAAGAAAGCACAGAGCCCCAGATTTGCTGTTGTCCTGGAGAGCTTGCAGAGCACTGGGGAAAGGCAGGCAGAGAATTCCCTGCTAGCACCTTCTCTGTGCCTGGGAAGCAGAAGTGTTCACATTGCTTCGCAGAATCGCTTTTGTGCAGAAAACAGTAACACTTGTTCAGAACGAAAGAAAGCACAGAGCCCCAGATTTTATGTTGTCCTGGAGAGCTTGCAGAGCGCTGGGGAAAGGCAGGCAGAGAATTCCCTGCTAGCACCTTCTCTGTGCCTGGGAAGCAGAAGTCTTCACATTGCTTCGCAGAATCGCTTTTGTGCAGAAAACAGTAACACTTGTTCAGAACGAAAGAAAGCACAGAGCCCCAGATTTGCTGTTGTCCTGGAGAGCTTGCAGAGCACTGGGGAAAGGCAGGCAGAGAATTCCCTGCTAGCACCTTCTCTGTGCCTGGGAAGCAGAAGTGTTCACATTGCTTCGCAGAATCGCTTTTGTGCAGAAAACAGTAACACTTGTTCAGAACGAAAGAAAGCACAGAGCCCCAGATTTTATGTTGTCCTGGAGAGCTTACAGAGCACTGGGGAAAAGCAGGCAGAGAATTCCCTGCTAGCACCTTCTCTGTGCCTGGGAAACAGAAGTGTTCACATTGCTTCGCAGAATCGCTTTTGTGCAGAAAACAGTAACACTTGTTCAGAACGAAAGAAAGCACAGAGCCCCAGATTTTATGTTGTCCTGGAGAGCTTGCAGAGCACTGGGGAAAGGCAGGCAGAGAATTCCCTGCTAGCACCTTCCCTGTGCCTGGGAAACAGAAGTGTTCCCATTGCTTCGCAGAATCGCTTTTGTGCAGAAAACAGTAACACTTGTTCAGAAGGAAAGAAAGCACAGAGCCCCAGATTTTATGTTGTCCTGGAGAGCTTGCAGAGCACTGGGGAAAAGCAGGCAGAGATTTCCCTGCTAGCACCTTCTCTGTGCCTGGGAAGCAGAAGTGTTCACATTGCTTGGCAGAATCGCTTTTGTGCAGATAACAGTAACACTTGTTCAGAACAAAAGAAAGCACAGAGCCCCAGATTTTATGTTGTCCTGGAGAGCTTGCAGAGCACTGGGGAAAAGCAGGCAGAGAATTCCCTGCTAGCACCTTCTCTGTGCCTGGGAAACAGAAGGGTTAACATTTCTTAGCAGTATCGCTTTTGTGCAGAAAACAGTAACACTTGTTCAGAAGGAAAGAAAGCACAGAGCCCCATATTTTATGTTGTGCTGGAGAGCTTGCAGAGCACTGGGGAAAGGCAGGCAGAGAATTCCCTGCTAGCACCTTCTCTGTGCCTGGGAAACAGAAGTGTTCACATTGCTTCGCAGAATCGCTTTTGTGCAGATAACAGTAACACTTGTTCAGACGAAAGAAAGCACAGAGCCCCAGATTTTATGTTGTCCTGGAGAGCTTGCAGAGCACTGGGGAAAGGCAGGCAGAGAATTCCCTGCTAGCACCTTCTCTGTGCCTGGGAAACAGAAGTGTTCCCATTGCTTCGCAGAATCGCTTTTGTGCAGAATACAGTAACACTTGTTCAGAACAAAAGAAAGCACAGAGCCCCAGATTTTATGTTGTCCTGGAGAGCTTGCAGAGCACTGGGGAAAGGCAGGCAGAGAATTCCCTGCTAGCACCTTCTCTGTGCCTGTTCACATTGCTTCGCAGAATCGCTTTTGTGCAGAAAACAGTAACACTTGTTCAGAAAGAAAGAAAGCACAGAGCCCCAGATTTTATGTTGTCCTGGAGAGCTTGCAGAGCACTGGGGAAAAGCAGGCAGAGAATTCCCTGCTAGCACCTTCTCTGTGCCTGGGAAACAGAAGTGTTCACATTGCTTCTCAGAATCGCTTTTGTGCAGAAAACAGTAACACTTGTTCAGAACGAAAGAAAGCACAGAGCCCCAGATTTTATGTTGTCCTGGAGAGCTTGCAGAGCACTGGGGAAAGGCAGGCAGAGAATTCCCTGCTAGCACCTTCTCTGTGCCTGGGAAGCAGAAGTCTTCACATTGCTTCGCAGAATCGCTTTTGTGCAGAAAACAGTAACACTTGTTCAGAACGAAAGAAAGCACAGAGCCCCAGATTTGCTGTTGTCCTGGAGAGCTTGCAGAGCACTGGGGAAAGGCAGGCAGAGAATTCCCTGCTAGCACCTTCTCTGTGCCTGGGAAGCAGAAGTGTTCACATTGCTTCGCAGAATCGCTTTTGTGCAGAAAACAGTAACACTTGTTCAGAACGAAAGAAAGCACAGAGCCCCAGATTTTATGTTGTCCTGGAGAGCTTGCAGAGCGCTGGGGAAAGGCAGGCAGAGAATTCCCTGCTAGCACCTTCTCTGTGCCTGGGAAGCAGAAGTCTTCACATTGCTTCGCAGAATCGCTTTTGTGCAGAAAACAGTAACACTTGTTCAGAACGAAAGAAAGCACAGAGCCCCAGATTTGCTGTTGTCCTGGAGAGCTTGCAGAGCACTGGGGAAAGGCAGGCAGAGAATTCCCTGCTAGCACCTTCTCTGTGCCTGGGAAGCAGAAGTGTTCACATTGCTTCGCAGAATCGCTTTTGTGCAGAAAACAGTAACACTTGTTCAGAACGAAAGAAAGCACAGAGCCCCAGATTTTATGTTGTCCTGGAGAGCTTACAGAGCACTGGGGAAAAGCAGGCAGAGAATTCCCTGCTAGCACCTTCTCTGTGCCTGGGAAACAGAAGTGTTCACATTGCTTCGCAGAATCGCTTTTGTGCAGAAAACAGTAACACTTGTTCAGAACGAAAGAAAGCACAGAGCCCCAGATTTTATGTTGTCCTGGAGAGCTTGCAGAGCACTGGGGAAAGGCAGGCAGAGAATTCCCTGCTAGCACCTTCCCTGTGCCTGGGAAACAGAAGTGTTCCCATTGCTTCGCAGAATCGCTTTTGTGCAGAAAACAGTAACACTTGTTCAGAAGGAAAGAAAGCACAGAGCCCCAGATTTTATGTTGTCCTGGAGAGCTTGCAGAGCACTGGGGAAAAGCAGGCAGAGATTTCCCTGCTAGCACCTTGTCTGTGCCTGGGAAGCAGAAGTGTTCACATTGCTTGGCAGAATCGCTTTTGTGCAGATAACAGTAACACTTTTTCAGAACAAAAGAAAGCACAGAGCCCCAGATTTTATGTTGTCCTGGAGAGCTTGCAGAGCACTGGGGAAAAGCAGGCAGAGAATTCCCTGCTAGCACCTTCTCTGTGCCTGGGAAACAGAAGGGTTAACATTTCTTAGCAGTATCGCTTTTGTGCAGAAAACAGTAACACTTGTTCAGAAGGAAAGAAAGCACAGAGCCCCATATTTTATGTTGTGCTGGAGAGCTTGCAGAGCACTGGGGAAAGGCAGGCAGAGAATTCCCTGCTAGCACCTTCTCTGTGCCTGTTCACATTGCTTCGCAGAATCGCTTTTGTGCAGAAAACTGTAACACTTGTTCAGAACGAAAGAAAGCACAGAGCCCCAGATTTTATGTTGTCCTGGAGAGCTTGCAGAGCACTGGGGAAAAGCAGGCAGAGAATTCCCTGCTAGCACCTTCTCTGTGCCTGGGAAACAGAAGTGTTCCCATTGCTTCGCAGAATCGCTTTTGTGCAGAATACAGTAACACTTGTTCAGAACAAAAGAAAGCACAGAGCCCCAGATTTTATGTTGTCCTGGAGAGCTTGCAGAGCACTGGGGAAAGGCAGGCAGAGAATTCCCTGCTAGCACCTTCTCTGTGCCTGTTCACATTGCTTCGCAGAATCGCTTTTGTGCAGAAAACAGTAACACTTGTTCAGAACGAAAGAAAGCACAGAGCCCCAGATTTTATGTTGTCCTGGAGAGCTTGCAGAGCACTGGGGAAAAGCAGGCAGAGATTTCCCTGCTAGCACCTTCTCTGTGCCTGGGAAGCAGAAGTGTTCACATTGCTTGGCAGAATCGCTTTTGTGCAGATAACAGTAACACTTTTTCAGAACAAAAGAAAGCACAGAGCCCCAGATTTTATGTTGTCCTGGAGAGCTTGCAGAGCACTGGGGAAAAGCAGGCAGAGAATTCCCTGCTAGCACCTTCTCTGTGCCTGGGAAACAGAAGGGTTAACATTTCTTAGCATTATCGCTTTTGTGCAGAAAACAGTAACACTTGTTCAGAAGGAAAGAAAGCACAGAGCCCCATATTTTATGTTGTGCTGGAGAGCTTGCAGAGCACTGGGGAAAGGCAGGCAGAGAATTCCCTGCTAGCACCTTCTCTGTGCCTGGGAAACAGAAGTGTTCACATTGCTTCGCAGAATCGCTTTTGTGCAGAAAACAGTAACACTTGTTCAGAACGAAAGAAAGCACAGAGCCCCAGATTTTATGTTGTCCTGGAGAGCTTGCAGAGCACTGGGGAAAGGCAGGCAGAGAATTCCCTGCTAGCACCTTCTCTGTGCCTGTTCACATTGCTTCGCAGAATCGCTTTTGTGCAGAAAACTGTAACACTTGTTCAGAACGAAAGAAAGCACAGAGCCCCAGATTTTATGTTGTCCTGGAGAGCTTGCAGAGCACTGGGGAAAAGCAGGCAGAGAATTCCCTGCTAGCACCTTCTCTGTGCCTGGGAAACAGAAGTGTTCCCATTGCTTCGCAGAATCGCTTTTGTGCAGAATACAGTAACACTTGTTCAGAACAAAAGAAAGCACAGAGCCCCAGATTTTATGTTGTCCTGGAGAGCTTGCAGAGCACTGGGGAAAGGCAGGCAGAGAATTCCCTGCTAGCACCTTCTCTGTGCCTGTTCACATTGCTTCGCAGAATCGCTTTTGTGCAGAAAACAGTAACACTTGTTCAGAACGAAAGAAAGCACAGAGCCCCAGATTCTATGTTGTCCTGGAGAGCTTGCAGAGCACTGGGGAAAGGCAGGCAGAGAATTCCCTGCTAGCACCTTCTCTGTGCCTGGGAAGCAGAAGTGTTCACATTGCTTCGCAGAATCGCTTTTGTGCAGAAAACAGTAACACTTGTTCAGAAAGAAAGAAAGCACAGAGCCCCAGATTTTATGTTGTCCTGGAGAGCTTGCAGAGCACTGGGGAAAAGCAGGCAGAGAATTCCCTGCTAGCACCTTCTCTGTGCCTGGGAAACAGAAGTGTTCACATTGCTTCGCAGAATCGCTTTTGTGCAGAAAACAGTAACACTTGTTCAGAACGAAAGAAAGCACAGAGCCCCAGATTTTATGTTGTCCTGGAGAGCTTGCAGAGCACTGGGGAAAGGCAGGCAGAGAATTCCCTGCTAGCACCTTCTCTGTGCCTGGGAAACAGAAGTGTTCACATTGCTTCGCAGTACCGCTTTTGTGCAGAAAACAGTAACACTTGTTCAGAACGAAAGAAAGCACAGAGCCCCAGATTTTATGTTGTCCTGGAGAGCTTGCAGAGCACTGGGGAAAGGCAGGCAGAGAATTCCCTGCTAGCACCTTCCCTGTGCCTGGGAAAGAGAAGTGTTCCCATTGCTTCGCAGAATCGCTTTTGTGCAGAAAACAGTAACACTTGTTCAGAACGAAAGAAAGCACAGAGCCCCAGATTTTATGTTGTCCTGGAGAGCTTGCAGAGCACTGGGGAAAGGCAGGCAGAGAATTCCCTGCTAGCACCTTCTCTGTGCCTGGGAAGCAGAAGTGTTCACATTGCTTCGCAGAATCGTTTTGTGCAGAAAACAGTAACACTTGTTCAGAAGGAAAGAAAGCACAGAGCCCCATATTTTATGTTGTCCTGGAGAGCTTGCAGAGCACTGGGGAAAAGCAGGCAGAGAATTCCCTGCTAGCACCTTCTCTGTGCCTGGGAAACAGAAGTCTTCACATTGCTTCGCAGAATCGCTTTTGTGCAGATAACAGTAACACTTGTTCAGAACAAAAGAAAGCACAGAGCCCCAGATTTTATGTTGTCCTGGAGAGCTTGCAGAGCACTGGGGAAAAGCAGGCAGAGAATTCCCTGCTAGCACCTTCTCTGTGCCTGGGAAACAGAAGTGTTCACATTGCTTCGCAGAATCGCTTTTGTGCAGAAAACAGTAACAGTTGTTCAGACGAAAGAAAGCACAGAGCCCCAGATTTTATGTTGTGCTGGAGAGCTTGCAGAGCACTGGGGAAAGGCAGGCAGAGAATTCCCTGCTAGCACCTTCTCTGTGCCTGGGAAGCAGAAGTCTTCACATTGCTTCGCAGAATCGCTTTTGTGCAGAAAACAGTAACACTTGTTCAGAACGAAAGAAAGCACAGAGCCCCATATTTTATGTTGTCCTGGAGAGCTTGCAGAGCACTGGGGAAAAGCAGGCAGAGAATTCCCTGCTAGCACCTTCTCTGTGCCTGGGAAGCAGAAGTGTTCACATTGCTTCGCAGAATCGCTTTTGTGCAGAAAACAATAACACTTGTTCAGAACGAAAGAAAGCACAGAGCCCCAGATTTTATGTTGTCCTGGAGAGCTTGCAGAGCACTGGGGAAAAGCAGGCAGAGAATTCCCTGCTAGCACCTTCTCTGTGCCTGGGAAACAGAAGTGTTCCCATTGCTTCGCAGAATCGCTTTTGTGCAGAATACAGTAACACTTGTTCAGAACGAAAGAAAGCACAGAGCCCCAGATTCTATGTTGTCCTGGAGAGCTTGCAGAGCACTGGGGAAAGGCAGGCAGAGAATTTCCTGCTAGCACCTTCTCTGTGCCTGGGAAGCAGAAGTGTTCACATTGCTTCGCAGAATCGCTTTTGTGCAGAAAACAGTAACACTTGTTCAGAACGAAAGAAAGCACAGAGCCCCAGATTTTATGTTGTCCTGGAGAGCTTGCAGAGCACTGGGGAAAGGCAGGCAGAGAATTCCCTGCTAGCACCTTCTCTGTGCCTGTTCACATTGCTTCGCAGAATCGCTTTTGTGCAGAAAACAGTAACACTTGTTCAGAACGAAAGAAAGCACAGAGCCCCAGATTTTATGTTGTCCTGGAGAGCTTGCAGAGCACTGGGGAAAGGCAGGCAGAGAATTCCCTGCTAGCACCTTCTCTGTGCCTGGGAAGCAGAAGTCTTCACATTGCTTCGCAGAATCGCTTTTGTGCAGAAAACACTAACACTTGTTCAGAACAAAAGAAAGCACAGAGCCCCAGATTCTATGTTGTCCTGGAGAGCTTGCAGAGCACTGGGGAAAGGCAGGCAGAGAATTTCCTGCTAGCACCTTCTCTGTGCCTGGGAAGCAGAAGTGTTCACATTCCTTCGCAGAATCGCTTTTGTGCAGAAAACAGTAACACTTGTTCAGTACGAAAGAAAGCACAGAGCCCCAGATTTTATGTTGTCCTGGAGAGCTTGCAGAGCACTGGGGAAAAGCAGGCAGAGAATTCCCTGCTAGCACCTTCTCTGTGCCTGGGAAACAGAAGTGTTCACATTGCTTCGCAGAATCGCTTTTGTGCAGAAAACAGTAACACTTGTTCAGAAAGAAAGAAAGCACAGAGCCCCAGATTTTATGTTGTCCTGGAGAGCTTGCAGAGCACTGGGGAAAAGCAGGCAGAGAATTCCCTGCTAGCACCTTCTCTGTGCCTGGGAAGCAGAAGTCTTCACATTGCTTCGCAGAATCGCTTTTGTGCAGAAAACAGTAACACTTGTTCAGAACGAAAGAAAGCACAGAGCCCCAGATTCTATGTTGTCCTGGAGAGCTTGCAGAGCACTGGGGAAAGGCAGGCAGAGAATTTCCTGCTAGCACCTTCTCTGTGCCTGGGAAGCAGAAGTGTTCACATTGCTTCGCAGAATCGCTTTTGTGCAGAAAACAGTAACACTTGTTCAGAACGAAAGAAAGCACAGAGCCCCAGATTTTATGTTGTCCTGGAGAGCTTGCAGAGCGCTGGGGAAAGGCAGGCAGAGAATTCCCTGCTAGCACCTTCTCTGTGCCTGGGAAGCAGAAGTCTTCACATTGCTTCGCAGAATCGCTTTTGTGCAGAAAACAGTAACACTTGTTCAGAACGAAAGAAAGCACAGAGCCCCAGATTTGCTGTTGTCCTGGAGAGCTTGCAGAGCACTGGGGAAAGGCAGGCAGAGAATTCCCTGCTAGCACCTTCTCTGTGCCTGGGAAACAGAAGTGTTCACATTGCTTCGCAGAATCGCTTTTGTGCAGAAAACAGTAACACTTGTTCAGAACGAAAGAAAGCACAGAGCCCCAGATTTTATGTTGTCCTGGAGAGCTTACAGAGCACTGGGGAAAAGCAGGCAGAGAATTCCCTGCTAGCACCTTCTCTGTGCCTGGGAAACAGAAGTGTTCACATTGCTTCGCAGAATCGCTTTTGTGCAGAAAACAGTAACACTTGTTCAGAACGAAAGAAAGCACAGAGCCCCAGATTTTATGTTGTCCTGGAGAGCTTGCAGAGCACTGGGGAAAGGCAGGCAGAGAATTCCCTGCTAGCACCTTCCCTGTGCCTGGGAAACAGAAGTGTTCCCATTGCTTCGCAGAATCGCTTTTGTGCAGAAAACAGTAACACTTGTTCAGAAGGAAAGAAAGCACAGAGCCCCAGATTTTATGTTGTCCTGGAGAGCTTGCAGAGCACTGGGGAAAAGCAGGCAGAGATTTCCCTGCTAGCACCTTCTCTGTGCCTGGGAAGCAGAAGTGTTCACATTGCTTGGCAGAATCGCTTTTGTGCAGATAACAGTAACACTTTTTCAGAACAAAAGAAAGCACAGAGCCCCAGATTTTATGTTGTCCTGGAGAGCTTGCAGAGCACTGGGGAAAAGCAGGCAGAGAATTCCCTGCTAGCACCTTCTCTGTGCCTGGGAAACAGAAGGGTTAACATTTCTTAGCAGTATCGCTTTTGTGCAGAAAACAGTAACACTTGTTCAGAAGGAAAGAAAGCACAGAGCCCCATATTTTATGTTGTGCTGGAGAGCTTGCAGAGCACTGGGGAAAGGCAGGCAGAGAATTCCCTGCTAGCACCTTCTCTGTGCCTGGGAAACAGAAGTGTTCACATTGCTTCGCAGAATCGCTTTTGTGCAGATAACAGTAACACTTGTTCAGACGAAAGAAAGCACAGAGCCCCAGATTTTATGTTGTCCTGGAGAGCTTGCAGAGCACTGGGGAAAGGCAGGCAGAGAATTCCCTGCTAGCACCTTCTCTGTGCCTGGGAAACAGAAGTGTTCCCATTGCTTCGCAGAATCGCTTTTGTGCAGAATACAGTAACACTTGTTCAGAACAAAAGAAAGCACAGAGCCCCAGATTTTATGTTGTCCTGGAGAGCTTGCAGAGCACTGGGGAAAGGCAGGCAGAGAATTCCCTGCTAGCACCTTCTCTGTGCCTGTTCACATTGCTTCGCAGAATCGCTTTTGTGCAGAAAACAGTAACACTTGTTCAGAACGAAAGAAAGCACAGAGCCCCAGATTTTATGTTGTCCTGGAGAGCTTGCAGAGCACTGGGGAAAGGCAGGCAGAGAATTCCCTGCTAGCACCTTCTCTGTGCCTGGGAAACAGAAGTGTTCACATTGCTTCGCAGAATCGCTTTTGTGCAGAAAACAGTAACACTTGTTCAGAACGAAAGAAAGCACAGAGCCCCAGATTTTATGTTGTCCTGGAGAGCTTGCAGAGCACTGGGGAAAGGCAGGCAGAGAATTCCCTGCTAGCACCTTCCCTGTGCCTGGGAAAGAGAAGTGTTCCCATTGCTTCGCAGAATCGCTTTTGTGCAGAAAACAGTAACACTTGTTCAGAACGAAAGAAAGCACAGAGCCCCAGATTTTATGTTGTCCTGGAGAGCTTGCAGAGCACTGGGGAAAGGCAGGCAGAGAATTCCCTGCTAGCACCTTCTCTGTGCCTGGGAAGCAGAAGTGTTCACATTGCTTCGCAGAATCGTTTTGTGCAGAAAACAATAACACTTGTTCAGAACGAAAGAAAGCACAGAGCCCCAGATTTTATGTTGTCCTGGAGAGCTTGCAGAGCACTGGGGAAAAGCAGGCAGAGAATTCCCTGCTAGCACCTTCTCTGTGCCTGGGAAACAGAAGTGTTCACATTGCTTCGCAGAATCGCTTTTGTGCAGAAAACAGTAACACTTGTTCAGAACGAAAGAAAGCACAGAGCCCCAGATTTTATGTTGTCCTGGAGAGCTTGCAGAGCACTGGGGAAAGGCAGGCAGAGAATTTCCTGCTAGCACCTTCCCTGTGCCTGGGAAAGAGAAGTGTTCCCATTGCTTCGCAGAATCGCTTTTGTGCAGAAAACAGTAACACTTGTTCAGAACGAAAGAAAGCACAGAGCCCCAGATTTTATGTTGTCCTGGAGAGCTTGCAGAGCACTGGGGAAAAGCAGGCAGAGAATTCCCTGCTAGCACCTTCTCTGTGCCTGGGAAACAGAAGTGTTCACATTGCTTCGCAGAATCGCTTTTGTGCAGAAAACAGTAACACTTGTTCAGAACGAAAGAAAGCACAGAGCCCCAGATTTTATGTTGTCCTGGAGAGCTTGCAGAGCACTGGGGAAAGGCAGGCAGAGAATTTCCTGCTAGCACCTTCCCTGTGCCTGGGAAAGAGAAGTGTTCCCATTGCTTCGCAGAATCGCTTTTGTGCAGAAAACAGTAACACTTGTTCAGAACGAAAGAAAGCACAGAGCCCCAGATTTTATGTTGTCCTGGAGAGCTTGCAGAGCACTGGGGAAAGGCAGGCAGAGAATTCCCTGCTAGCACCTTCTCTGTGCCTGTTCACATTCCTTCGCAGAATCGCTTTTGTGCAGAAAACTGTAACACTTGTTCAGAACGAAAGAAAGCACAGAGCCCCAGATTTTATGTTGTCCTGGAGAGCTTGCAGAGCACTGGGGAAAGGCAGGCAGAGAATTCCCTGCTAGCACGTTCTCTGTGCCTGGGAAACAGAAGTGTTCACATTTCTTCGCAGAATCGCTTTTGTGCAGAAAACAGTAACACTTGTTCAGAACGAAAGAAAGCACAGAGCCCCAGATTTTATGTTGTCCTGGAGAGCTTGCAGAGCACTGGGGAAAGGCAGGCAGAGAATTTCCTGCTAGCACCTTCTCTGTGCCTGTTCACATTCCTTCGCAGAATCGCTTTTGTGCAGAAAACTGTAACACTTGTTCAGAACGAAAGAAAGCACAGAGCCCCAGATTTTATGTTGTCCTGGAGAGCTTGCAGAGCACTGGGGAAAGGCAGGCAGAGAATTCCCTGCTAGCACGTTCTCGGTGCCTGGGAAGCAGAAGTGTTCACATTTCTTAGCAGTATCGCTTTTGCGCAGAAAACAGTAACACTTGTTCAGAACAAAAGAAAGCACAGAGCCCCAGATTTTATGTTGTCCTGGAGAGCTTGCAGAGCACTGGGGAAAAGCAGGCAGAGAATTCCCTGCTAGCACCTTCTCTGTGCCTGGGAAACAGAAGTGTTCACATTGCTTCGCAGAATCGCTTTTGTGCAGAAAACAGTAACACTTGTTCAGACGAAAGAAAGCACAGAGCCCCAGATTTTATGTTGTGCTGGAGAGCTTGCAGAGCACTGGGGAAAGGCAGGCAGAGAATTCCCTGCTAGCACCTTCTCTGTGCCTGGGAAGCAGAAGTCTTCACATTGCTTCGCAGAATCGCTTTTGTGCAGAAAACAGTAACACTTGTTCAGAACGAAAGAAAGCACAGAGCGCCATATTTTATGTTGTCCTGGAGAGCTTGCAGAGCACTGGGGAAAAGCAGGCAGAGAATTCCCTGCTAGCACCTTCTCTGTGCCTGGGAAGCAGAAGTGTTCACATTGCTTCGCAGAATCGCTTTTGTGCAGAAAACAGTAACACTTGTTCAGAACGAAAGAAAGCACAGAGCCCCAGATTTTATGTTGTCCTGGAGAGCTTGCAGAGCACTGGGGAAAGGCAGGCAGAGAATTCCCTGCTAGCACCTTCCCTGTGCCTGGGAAAGAGAAGTGTTCCCATTGCTTCGCAGAATCGCTTTTGTGCAGAAAACAGTAACACTTGTTCAGAACGAAAGAAAGCACAGAGCCCCAGATTTTATGTTGTCCTGGAGAGCTTGCAGAGCACTGGGGAAAGGCAGGCAGAGAATTCCCTGCTAGCACCTTCTCTGTGCCTGGGAAGCAGAAGTGTTCACATTGCTTCGCAGAATCGTTTTGTGCAGAAAACAATAACACCTGTTCAGAACGAAAGAAAGCACAGAGCCCCAGATTTTATGTTGTCCTGGAGAGCTTGCAGAGCACTGGGGAAAGGCAGGCAGAGAATTCCCTGCTAGCACCTTCTCTGTGCCTGTTCACATTCCTTCGCAGAATCGCTTTTGTGCAGAAAACTGTAACACTTGTTCAGAACGAAAGAAAGCACAGAGCCCCAGATTTTATGTTGTCCTGGAGAGCTTGCAGAGCACTGGGGAAAGGCAGGCAGAGAATTCCCTGCTAGCACCTTCTCTGTGCCTGTTCACATTGCTTCGCAGAATCGCTTTTGTGCAGAAAACAGTAACACTTGTTCAGAACGAAAGAAAGCACAGAGCCCCAGATTCTATGTTGTCCTGGAGAGCTTGCAGAGCACTGGGGAAAGGCAGGCAGAGAATTTCCTGCTAGCACCTTCTCTGTGCCTGGGAAGCAGAAGTGTTCACATTGCTTCGCAGAATCGCTTTTGTGCAGAAAACAGTAACACTTGTTCAGAAAGAAAGAAAGCACAGAGCCCCAGATTTTATGTTGTCCTGGAGAGCTTGCAGAGCACTGGGGAAAAGCAGGCAGAGAATTCCCTGCTAGCACCTTCTCTGTGCCTGGGAAACAGAAGTGTTCACATTGCTTCGCAGAATCGCTTTTGTGCAGAAAACAGTAACACTTGTTCAGAACGAAAGAAAGCACAGAGCCCCAGATTTTATGTTGTCCTGGAGAGCTTGCAGAGCACTGGGGAAAGGCAGGCAGAGAATTCCCTGCTAGCACCTTCTCTGTGCCTGGGAAACAGAAGTGTTCACATTGCTTCGCAGAATCGCTTTTGTGCAGAAAACAGTAACACTTGTTCAGAACGAAAGAAAGCACAGAGCCCCAGATTTTATGTTGTCCTGGAGAGCTTGCAGAGCACTGGGGAAAGGCAGGCAGAGAATTCCCTGCTAGCACCTTCCCTGTGCCTGGGAAAGAGAAGTGTTCCCATTGCTTCGCAGAATCGCTTTTGTGCAGATAACAGTAACACTTGTTCAGAACAAAAGAAAGCACAGAGCCCCAGATTTTATGTTGTCCTGGAGAGCTTGCAGAGCACTGGGGAAAGGCAGGCAGAGAATTCCCTGCTAGCACCTTCTCTGTGCCTGGGAAGCAGAAGTGTTCACATTGCTTCGCAGAATCGTTTTGTGCAGAAAACAATAACACCTGTTCAGAACGAAAGAAAGCACAGAGCCCCAGATTTTATGTTGTCCTGGAGAGCTTGCAGAGCACTGGGGAAAGGCAGGCAGAGAATTCCCTGCTAGCACCTTCTCTGTGCCTGTTCACATTCCTTCGCAGAATCGCTTTTGTGCAGAAAACTGTAACACTTGTTCAGAACGAAAGAAAGCACAGAGCCCCAGATTTTATGTTGTCCTGGAGAGCTTGCAGAGCACTGGGGAAAGGCAGGCAGAGAATTCCCTGCTAGCACGTTCTCGGTGCCTGGGAAGCAGAAGTGTTCACATTTCTTAGCAGTATCGCTTTTGTGCAGAAAACAGTAACACTTGTTCAGAAGGAAAGAAAGCACAGAGCCCCATATTTTATGTTGTGCTGGAGAGCTTGCAGAGTACTGGGGAAAAGCAGGCAGAGAATTCCCTGCTAGCACCTTCTCTGTGCCTGGGAAACAGAAGTGTTCACATTGCTTCGCAGAATCGCTTTTGTGCAGATAACAGTAACACTTGTTCAGAACAAAAGAAAGCACAGAGACCCAGATTTTATGTTGTCCTGGAGAGCTTGCAGAGCACTGGGGAAAAGCAGGCAGAGAATTCCCTGCTAGCACCTTCTCTGTGCCTGGGAAACAGAAGTGTTCACATTGCTTCGCAGAATCGCTTTTGTGCAGAAAACAGTAACACTTGTTCAGACGAAAGAAAGCACAGAGCCCCAGATTTTATGTTGTGCTGGAGAGCTTGCAGAGCACTGGGGAAAGGCAGGCAGAGAATTCCCTGCTAGCACCTTCTCTGTGCCTGGGAAGCAGAAGTGTTCACATTGCTTCGCAGAATCGCTTTTGTGCAGAAAACAGTAACACTTGTTCAGAACGAAAGAAAGCACAGAGCCCCAGATTTTATGTTGTCCTGGAGAGCTTGCAGAGCACTGGGGAAAAGCAGGCAGAGAATTCCCTGCTAGCACCTTCTCTGTGCCTGGGAAGCAGAAGTGTTCACATTGCTTCGCAGAATCGCTTTTGTGCAGAAAACAATAACACTTGTTCAGAACGAAAGAAAGCACAGAGCCCCAGATTTTATGTTGTCCTGGAGAGCTTGCAGAGCACTGGGGAAAAGCAGGCAGAGAATTCCCTGCTAGCACCTTCTCTGTGCCTGGGAAACAGAAGTGTTCCCATTGCTTCGTAGAATCGCTTTTGTGCAGAATACAGTAACACTTGTTCAGAACGAAAGAAAGCACAGAGCCCCAGATTTTATGTTGTCCTGGAGAGCTTGCAGAGCACTGGGGAAAGGCAGGCAGAGAATTTCCTGCTAGCACCTTCTCTGTGCCTGGGAAGCAGAAGTGTTCCCATTGCTTCCCAGAATCGCTTTTGTGCAGAAAACAGTAACACTTGTTCAGAACGAAAGAAAGCACAGAGCCCCAGATTTTATGTTGTCCTGGAGAGCTTGCAGAGCACTGGGGAAAGGCAGGCAGAGAATTCCCTGCTAGCACCTTCTCTGTGCCTGTTCACATTGCTTCGCAGAATCGCTTTTGTGCAGAAAACAGTAACACTTGTTCAGAACGAAAGAAAGCACAGAGCCCCAGATTTTATGTTGTCCTGGAGAGCTTGCAGAGCACTGGGGAAAGGCAGGCAGAGAATTCCCTGCTAGCACCTTCTCTGTGCCTGGGAAGCAGAAGTGTTCCCATTGCTTCGCAGAATCGCTTTTGTGCAGAAAACACTAACACTTGTTCAGAACAAAAGAAAGCACAGAGCCCCAGATTCTATGTTGTCCTGGAGAGCTTGCAGAGCACTGGGGAAAGGCAGGCAGAGAATTTCCTGCTAGCACCTTCTCTGTGCCTGGGAAACAGAAGTGTTCCCATTGCTTCGCAGAATCGCTTTTGTGCAGAATACAGTAACACTTGTTCAGAACGAAAGAAAGCACAGAGCCCCAGATTTTATGTTGTCCTGGAGAGCTTGCAGAGCACTGGGGAAAGGCAGGCAGAGAATTCCCTGCTAGCACCTTCTCTGTGCCTGTTCACATTCCTTCGCAGAATCGCTGTTGTGCAGAAAACAATAACACTTGTTCAGAACGAAAGAAAGCACAGAGCCCCAGATTCTATGTTGTCCTGGAGAGCTTGCAGAGCACTGGGGAAAGGCAGGCAGAGAATTTCCTGCTAGCACCTTCTCTGTGCCTGGGAAGCAGAAGTGTTCACATTGCTTCGCAGAATCGCTTTTGTGCAGAAAACAGTAACACTTGTTCAGAACGAAAGAAAGCACAGAGCCCCAGATTTTATGTTGTCCTGGAGAGCTTACAGAGCACTGGGGAAAAGCAGGCAGAGAATTCCCTGCTAGCACCTTCTCTGTGCCTGGGAAACAGAAGTGTTCACATTGCTTCGCAGAATCGCTTTTGTGCAGAAAACAGTAACACTTGTTCAGAACGAAAGAAAGCACAGAGCCCCAGATTTTATGTTGTCCTGGAGAGCTTGCAGAGCACTGGGGAAAGGCAGGCAGAGAATTTCCTGCTAGCACCTTCCCTGTGCCTGGGAAAGAGAAGTGTTCCCATTGCTTCGCAGAATCGCTTTTGTGCAGAAAACAGTAACACTTGTTCAGAACGAAAGAAAGCACAGAGCCCCAGATTTTATGTTGTCATGGAGAGCTTGCAGAGCACTGGGGAAAGGCAGGCAGAGAATTCCCTGCTAGCACCTTCTCTGTGCCTGGGAAGCAGAAGTGTTCACATTGCTTCGCAGAATCGTTTTGTGCAGAAAACAATAACACCTGTTCAGAACGAAAGAAAGCACAGAGCCCCAGATTTTATGTTGTCCTGGAGAGCTTGCAGAGCACTGGGGAAAAGCAGGCAGAGAATTCCCTGCTAGCACCTTCTCTGTGCCTGGGAAACAGAAGTGTTCACATTTCTTCGCAGAATCGCTTTTGTGCAGAAAACAGTAACACTTGTTCAGAACGAAAGAAAGCACAGAGCCCCAGATTTTATGTTGTCCTGGAGAGCTTGCAGAGCACTGGGGAAAGGCAGGCAGAGAATTTCCTGCTAGCACCTTCTCTGTGCCTGTTCACATTCCTTCGCAGAATCGCTTTTGTGCAGAAAACAGTAACACTTGTTCAGAACGAAAGAAAGCACAGAGCCCCAGATTTTATGTTGTCCTGGAGAGCTTGCAGAGCACTGGGGAAAGGCAGGCAGAGAATTCCCTGCTAGCACGTTCTCGGTGCCTGGGAAGCAGAAGTGTTCACATTTCTTAGCAGTATCGCTTTTGCGCAGAAAACAGTAACACTTGTTCAGAAGGAAAGAAAGCACAGAGCCCCAGATTTGCTGTTGTCCTGGAGAGCTTGCAGAGTACTGGGGAAAAGCAGGCAGAGAATTCCCTGCTAGCACCTTCTCTGTGCCTGGGAAACAGAAGTGTTCACATTGCTTCGCAGAATCGCTTTTGTGCAGATAACAGTAACACTTGTTCAGAACAAAAGAAAGCACAGAGCCCCAGATTTTATGTTGTCCTGGAGAGCTTGCAGAGCACTGGGGAAAAGCAGGCAGAGAATTCCCTGCTAGCACCTTCTCTGTGCCTGGGAAACAGAAGTGTTCACATTGCTTCGCAGAATCGCTTTTGTGCAGAAAACAGTAACACTTGTTCAGACGAAAGAAAGCACAGAGCCCCAGATTTTATGTTGTGCTGGAGAGCTTGCAGAGCACTGGGGAAAGGCAGGCAGAGAATTCCCTGCTAGCACCTTCTCTGTGCCTGGGAAGCAGAAGTCTTCACATTGCTTCGCAGAATCGCTTTTGTGCAGAAAACAATAACACTTGTTCAGAACGAAAGAAAGCACAGAGCCCCAGATTTTATGTTGTCCTGGAGAGCTTGCAGAGCACTGGGGAAAGCCAGGCAGAGAATTCCCTGCTAGCACCTTCTCTGTGCCTGGGAAGCAGAAGTGTTCACATTGCTTCGCAGAATCGCTTTTGTGCAGAAAACAATAACACCTGTTCAGAACGAAAGAAAGCACAGAGCCCCAGATTTTATGTTGTGCTGGAGAGCTTGCAGAGCACTGGGGAAAAGCAGGCAGAGAATTCCCTGGTAGCACCTTCTCTGTGCCTGGGAAACAGAAGTG
The DNA here is from genome assembly GCF_047716275.1 of Strix uralensis. Taxonomy (NCBI): domain Eukaryota; kingdom Metazoa; phylum Chordata; class Aves; order Strigiformes; family Strigidae; genus Strix; species Strix uralensis. The sequence goes on along the minus strand of NC_133981.1, from coordinate 25,982,544 downwards.
TTCCCATTGCTTCGCAGAATCGCTTTTGTGCAGAATACAGTAACACTTGTTCAGAACGAAAGAAAGCACAGAGCCCCAGATTCTATGTTGTCCTGGAGAGCTTGCAGAGCACTGGGGAAAGGCAGGCAGAGAATTTCCTGCTAGCACCTTCTCTGTGCCTGGGAAGCAGAAGTGTTCCCATTGCTTCCCAGAATCGCTTTTGTGCAGAAAACAGTAACACTTGTTCAGAACGAAAGAAAGCACAGAGCCCCAGATTTTATGTTGTCCTGGAGAGCTTGCAGAGCACTGGGGAAAGGCAGGCAGAGAATTCCCTGCTAGCACCTTCTCTGTGCCTGTTCACATTCCTTCGCAGAATCGCTTTTGTGCAGAAAACAGTAACACTTGTTCAGAACGAAAGAAAGCACAGAGCCCCAGATTCTATGTTGTCCTGGAGAGCTTGCAGAGCACTGGGGAAAGGCAGGCAGAGAATTTCCTGCTAGCACCTTCTCTGTGCCTGGGAAGCAGAAGTGTTCACATTGCTTCGCAGAATCGCTTTTGTGCAGAAAACAGTAACACTTGTTCAGAACGAAAGAAAGCACAGAGCCCCAGATTTTATGTTGTCCTGGAGAGCTTACAGAGCACTGGGGAAAAGCAGGCAGAGAATTCCCTGCTAGCACCTTCTCTGTGCCTGGGAAACAGAAGTGTTCACATTGCTTCGCAGAATCGCTTTTGTGCAGAAAACAGTAACACTTGTTCAGAACGAAAGAAAGCACAGAGCCCCAGATTTTATGTTGTCCTGGAGAGCTTGCAGAGCACTGGGGAAAGGCAGGCAGAGAATTTCCTGCTAGCACCTTCCCTGTGCCTGGGAAAGAGAAGTGTTCCCATTGCTTCGCAGAATCGCTTTTGTGCAGAAAACAGTAACACTTGTTCAGAACGAAAGAAAGCACAGAGCCCCAGATTTTATGTTGTCATGGAGAGCTTGCAGAGCACTGGGGAAAGGCAGGCAGAGAATTCCCTGCTAGCACCTTCTCTGTGCCTGGGAAGCAGAAGTGTTCACATTGCTTCGCAGAATCGTTTTGTGCAGAAAACATTAACACCTGTTCAGAACGAAAGAAAGCACAGAGCCCCAGATTTTATGTTGTCCTGGAGAGCTTGCAGAGCACTGGGGAAAAGCAGGCAGAGAATTCCCTGCTAGCACCTTCTCTGTGCCTGGGAAACAGAAGTGTTCACATTTCTTCGCAGAATCGCTTTTGTGCAGAAAACAGTAACACTTGTTCAGAACGAAAGAAAGCACAGAGCCCCAGATTTTATGTTGTCCTGGAGAGCTTGCAGAGCACTGGGGAAAGGCAGGCAGAGAATTTCCTGCTAGCACCTTCTCTGTGCCTGTTCACATTCCTTCGCAGAATCGCTTTTGTGCAGAAAACTGTAACACTTGTTCAGAACGAAAGAAAGCACAGAGCCCCAGATTTTATGTTGTCCTGGAGAGCTTGCAGAGCACTGGGGAAAGGCAGGCAGAGAATTCCCTGCTAGCACGTTCTCGGTGCCTGGGAAGCAGAAGTGTTCACATTTCTTAGCAGTATCGCTTTTGCGCAGAAAACAGTAACACTTGTTCAGAAGGAAAGAAAGCACAGAGCCCCATATTTTATGTTGTGCTGGAGAGCTTGCAGAGTACTGGGGAAAAGCAGGCAGAGAATTCCCTGCTAGCACCTTCTCTGTGCCTGGGAAACAGAAGTGTTCACATTGCTTCGCAGAATCGCTTTTGTGCAGAAAACAGTAACACTTGTTCAGACGAAAGAAAGCACAGAGCCCCAGATTTTATGTTGTGCTGGAGAGCTTGCAGAGCACTGGGGAAAGGCAGGCAGAGAATTCCCTGCTAGCACCTTCTCTGTGCCTGGGAAGCAGAAGTCTTCACATTGCTTCGCAGAATCGCTTTTGTGCAGAAAACAGTAACACTTGTTCAGAACGAAAGAAAGCACAGAGCGCCATATTTTATGTTGTCCTGGAGAGCTTGCAGAGCACTGGGGAAAAGCAGGCAGAGAATTCCCTGCTAGCACCTTCTCTGTGCCTGGGAAGCAGAAGTGTTCACATTGCTTCGCAGAATCGCTTTTGTGCAGAAAACAATAACACTTGTTCAGAACGAAAGAAAGCACAGAGCCCCAGATTTTATGTTGTCCTGGAGAGCTTGCAGAGCACTGGGGAAAGGCAGGCAGAGAATTCCCTGCTAGCACCTTCTCTGTGCCTGTTCACATTGCTTCGCAGAATCGCTTTTGTGCAGAAAACAGTAACACTTGTTCAGAACGAAAGAAAGCACAGAGCCCCAGATTCTATGTTGTCCTGGAGAGCTTGCAGAGCACTGGGGAAAGGCAGGCAGAGAATTTCCTGCTAGCACCTTCTCTGTGCCTGGGAAGCAGAAGTGTTCACATTGCTTCGCAGAATCGCTTTTGTGCAGAAAACAGTAACACTTGTTCAGAAAGAAAGAAAGCACAGAGCCCCAGATTTTATGTTGTCCTGGAGAGCTTGCAGAGCACTGGGGAAAAGCAGGCAGAGATTTCCCTGCTAGCACCTTCTCTGTGCCTGGGAAGCAGAAGTGTTCACATTGCTTCGCAGAATCGCTTTTGTGCAGAAAACAGTAACACTTGTTCAGAACGAAAGAAAGCACAGAGCCCCAGATTTTATGTTGTCCTGGAGAGCTTGCAGAGCACTGGGGAAAGGCAGGCAGAGAATTCCCTGCTAGCACCTTCCCTGTGCCTGGGAAAGAGAAGTGTTCCCATTGCTTCGCAGAATCGCTTTTGTGCAGAAAACAGTAACACTTGTTCAGAACGAAAGAAAGCACAGAGCCCCAGATTTTATGTTGTCCTGGAGAGCTTGCAGAGCACTGGGGAAAGGCAGGCAGAGAATTCCCTGCTAGCACCTTCTCTGTGCCTGGGAAGCAGAAGTGTTCACATTGCTTCGCAGAATCGTTTTGTGCAGAAAACAATAACACCTGTTCAGAACGAAAGAAAGCACAGAGCCCCAGATTTTATGTTGTCCTGGAGAGCTTGCAGAGCACTGGGGAAAGGCAGGCAGAGAATTCCCTGCTAGCACCTTCTCTGTGCCTGTTCACATTCCTTCGCAGAATCGCTTTTGTGCAGAAAACTGTAACACTTGTTCAGAACGAAAGAAAGCACAGAGCCCCAGATTTTATGTTGTCCTGGAGAGCTTGCAGAGCACTGGGGAAAGGCAGGCAGAGAATTCCCTGCTAGCACCTTCTCTGTGCCTGTTCACATTGCTTCGCAGAATCGCTTTTGTGCAGAAAACAGTAACACTTGTTCAGAACGAAAGAAAGCACAGAGCCCCAGATTCTATGTTGTCCTGGAGAGCTTGCAGAGCACTGGGGAAAGGCAGGCAGAGAATTTCCTGCTAGCACCTTCTCTGTGCCTGGGAAGCAGAAGTGTTCACATTGCTTCGCAGAATCGCTTTTGTGCAGAAAACAGTAACACTTGTTCAGAAAGAAAGAAAGCACAGAGCCCCAGATTTTATGTTGTCCTGGAGAGCTTGCAGAGCACTGGGGAAAAGCAGGCAGAGAATTCCCTGCTAGCACCTTCTCTGTGCCTGGGAAACAGAAGTGTTCACATTGCTTCGCAGAATCGCTTTTGTGCAGAAAACAGTAACACTTGTTCAGAACGAAAGAAAGCACAGAGCCCCAGATTTTATGTTGTCCTGGAGAGCTTGCAGAGCACTGGGGAAAGGCAGGCAGAGAATTCCCTGCTAGCACCTTCTCTGTGCCTGGGAAACAGAAGTGTTCACATTGCTTCGCAGAATCGCTTTTGTGCAGAAAACAGTAACACTTGTTCAGAACGAAAGAAAGCACAGAGCCCCAGATTTTATGTTGTCCTGGAGAGCTTGCAGAGCACTGGGGAAAGGCAGGCAGAGAATTCCCTGCTAGCACCTTCCCTGTGCCTGGGAAAGAGAAGTGTTCCCATTGCTTCGCAGAATCGCTTTTGTGCAGATAACAGTAACACTTGTTCAGAACAAAAGAAAGCACAGAGCCCCAGATTTTATGTTGTCCTGGAGAGCTTGCAGAGCACTGGGGAAAGGCAGGCAGAGAATTCCCTGCTAGCACCTTCTCTGTGCCTGGGAAGCAGAAGTGTTCACATTGCTTCGCAGAATCGTTTTGTGCAGAAAACAATAACACCTGTTCAGAACGAAAGAAAGCACAGAGCCCCAGATTTTATGTTGTCCTGGAGAGCTTGCAGAGCACTGGGGAAAGGCAGGCAGAGAATTCCCTGCTAGCACCTTCTCTGTGCCTGTTCACATTCCTTCGCAGAATCGCTTTTGTGCAGAAAACTGTAACACTTGTTCAGAACGAAAGAAAGCACAGAGCCCCAGATTTTATGTTGTCCTGGAGAGCTTGCAGAGCACTGGGGAAAGGCAGGCAGAGAATTCCCTGCTAGCACGTTCTCGGTGCCTGGGAAGCAGAAGTGTTCACATTTCTTAGCAGTATCGCTTTTGTGCAGAAAACAGTAACACTTGTTCAGAAGGAAAGAAAGCACAGAGCCCCATATTTTATGTTGTGCTGGAGAGCTTGCAGAGTACTGGGGAAAAGCAGGCAGAGAATTCCCTGCTAGCACCTTCTCTGTGCCTGGGAAACAGAAGTGTTCACATTGCTTCGCAGAATCGCTTTTGTGCAGATAACAGTAACACTTGTTCAGAACAAAAGAAAGCACAGAGACCCAGATTTTATGTTGTCCTGGAGAGCTTGCAGAGCACTGGGGAAAAGCAGGCAGAGAATTCCCTGCTAGCACCTTCTCTGTGCCTGGGAAACAGAAGTGTTCACATTGCTTCGCAGAATCGCTTTTGTGCAGAAAACAGTAACACTTGTTCAGACGAAAGAAAGCACAGAGCCCCAGATTTTATGTTGTGCTGGAGAGCTTGCAGAGCACTGGGGAAAGGCAGGCAGAGAATTCCCTGCTAGCACCTTCTCTGTGCCTGGGAAGCAGAAGTGTTCACATTGCTTCGCAGAATCGCTTTTGTGCAGAAAACAGTAACACTTGTTCAGAACGAAAGAAAGCACAGAGCCCCAGATTTTATGTTGTCCTGGAGAGCTTGCAGAGCACTGGGGAAAAGCAGGCAGAGAATTCCCTGCTAGCACCTTCTCTGTGCCTGGGAAGCAGAAGTGTTCACATTGCTTCGCAGAATCGCTTTTGTGCAGAAAACAATAACACTTGTTCAGAACGAAAGAAAGCACAGAGCCCCAGATTTTATGTTGTCCTGGAGAGCTTGCAGAGCACTGGGGAAAAGCAGGCAGAGAATTCCCTGCTAGCACCTTCTCTGTGCCTGGGAAACAGAAGTGTTCCCATTGCTTCGTAGAATCGCTTTTGTGCAGAATACAGTAACACTTGTTCAGAACGAAAGAAAGCACAGAGCCCCAGATTTTATGTTGTCCTGGAGAGCTTGCAGAGCACTGGGGAAAGGCAGGCAGAGAATTTCCTGCTAGCACCTTCTCTGTGCCTGGGAAGCAGAAGTGTTCCCATTGCTTCCCAGAATCGCTTTTGTGCAGAAAACAGTAACACTTGTTCAGAACGAAAGAAAGCACAGAGCCCCAGATTTTATGTTGTCCTGGAGAGCTTGCAGAGCACTGGGGAAAGGCAGGCAGAGAATTCCCTGCTAGCACCTTCTCTGTGCCTGTTCACATTGCTTCGCAGAATCGCTTTTGTGCAGAAAACAGTAACACTTGTTCAGAACGAAAGAAAGCACAGAGCCCCAGATTTTATGTTGTCCTGGAGAGCTTGCAGAGCACTGGGGAAAGGCAGGCAGAGAATTCCCTGCTAGCACCTTCTCTGTGCCTGGGAAGCAGAAGTCTTCACATTGCTTCGCAGAATCGCTTTTGTGCAGAAAACACTAACACTTGTTCAGAACAAAAGAAAGCACAGAGCCCCAGATTCTATGTTGTCCTGGAGAGCTTGCAGAGCACTGGGGAAAGGCAGGCAGAGAATTTCCTGCTAGCACCTTCTCTGTGCCTGGGAAACAGAAGTGTTCCCATTGCTTCGCAGAATCGCTTTTGTGCAGAATACAGTAACACTTGTTCAGAACGAAAGAAAGCACAGAGCCCCAGATTTTATGTTGTCCTGGAGAGCTTGCAGAGCACTGGGGAAAGGCAGGCAGAGAATTCCCTGCTAGCACCTTCTCTGTGCCTGTTCACATTCCTTCGCAGAATCGCTTTTGTGCAGAAAACAGTAACACTTGTTCAGAACGAAAGAAAGCACAGAGCCCCAGATTCTATGTTGTCCTGGAGAGCTTGCAGAGCACTGGGGAAAGGCAGGCAGAGAATTTCCTGCTAGCACCTTCTCTGTGCCTGGGAAGCAGAAGTGTTCACATTGCTTCGCAGAATCGCTTTTGTGCAGAAAACAGTAACACTTGTTCAGAACGAAAGAAAGCACAGAGCCCCAGATTTTATGTTGTCCTGGAGAGCTTACAGAGCACTGGGGAAAAGCAGGCAGAGAATTCCCTGCTAGCACCTTCTCTGTGCCTGGGAAACAGAAGTGTTCACATTGCTTCGCAGAATCGCTTTTGTGCAGAAAACAGTAACACTTGTTCAGAACGAAAGAAAGCACAGAGCCCCAGATTTTATGTTGTCCTGGAGAGCTTGCAGAGCACTGGGGAAAGGCAGGCAGAGAATTTCCTGCTAGCACCTTCCCTGTGCCTGGGAAAGAGAAGTGTTCCCATTGCTTCGCAGAATCGCTTTTGTGCAGAAAACAGTAACACTTGTTCAGAACGAAAGAAAGCACAGAGCCCCAGATTTTATGTTGTCATGGAGAGCTTGCAGAGCACTGGGGAAAGGCAGGCAGAGAATTCCCTGCTAGCACCTTCTCTGTGCCTGGGAAGCAGAAGTGTTCACATTGCTTCGCAGAATCGTTTTGTGCAGAAAACAGTAACACTTGTTCAGAACGAAAGAAAGCACAGAGCCCCAGATTTTATGTTGTCCTGGAGAGCTTGCAGAGCACTGGGGAAAAGCAGGCAGAGAATTCCCTGCTAGCACCTTCTCTGTGCCTGGGAAACAGAAGTGTTCACATTTCTTCGCAGAATCGCTTTTGTGCAGAAAACAGTAACACTTGTTCAGAACGAAAGAAAGCACAGAGCCCCAGATTTTATGTTGTCCTGGAGAGCTTGCAGAGCACTGGGGAAAGGCAGGCAGAGAATTTCCTGCTAGCACCTTCTCTGTGCCTGTTCACATTCCTTCGCAGAATCGCTTTTGTGCAGAAAACTGTAACACTTGTTCAGAACGAAAGAAAGCACAGAGCCCCAGATTTTATGTTGTCCTGGAGAGCTTGCAGAGCACTGGGGAAAGGCAGGCAGAGAATTCCCTGCTAGCACGTTCTCGGTGCCTGGGAAGCAGAAGTGTTCACATTTCTTAGCAGTATCGCTTTTGCGCAGAAAACAGTAACACTTGTTCAGAAGGAAAGAAAGCACAGAGCCCCATATTTTATGTTGTGCTGGAGAGCTTGCAGAGTACTGGGGAAAAGCAGGCAGAGAATTCCCTGCTAGCACCTTCTCTGTGCCTGGGAAACAGAAGTGTTCACATTGCTTCGCAGAATCGCTTTTGTGCAGATAACAGTAACACTTGTTCAGAACAAAAGAAAGCACAGAGCCCCAGATTTTATGTTGTCCTGGAGAGCTTGCAGAGCACTGGGGAAAAGCAGGCAGAGAATTCCCTGCTAGCACCTTCTCTGTGCCTGGGAAACAGAAGTGTTCACATTGCTTCGCAGAATCGCTTTTGTGCAGAAAACAGTAACACTTGTTCAGACGAAAGAAAGCACAGAGCCCCAGATTTTATGTTGTGCTGGAGAGCTTGCAGAGCACTGGGGAAAGGCAGGCAGAGAATTCCCTGCTAGCACCTTCTCTGTGCCTGGGAAGCAGAAGTCTTCACATTGCTTCGCAGAATCGCTTTTGTGCAGAAAACAGTAACACTTGTTCAGAACGAAAGAAAGCACAGAGCGCCATATTTTATGTTGTCCTGGAGAGCTTGCAGAGCACTGGGGAAAAGCAGGCAGAGAATTCCCTGCTAGCACCTTCTCTGTGCCTGGGAAGCAGAAGTGTTCACATTGCTTCGCAGAATCGCTTTTGTGCAGAAAACAATAACACTTGTTCAGAACGAAAGAAAGCACAGAGCCCCAGATTTTATGTTGTCCTGGAGAGCTTGCAGAGCACTGGGGAAAGCCAGGCAGAGAATTCCCTGCTAGCACCTTCTCTGTGCCTGGGAAGCAGAAGTGTTCACATTGCTTCGCAGAATCGTTTTGTGCAGAAAACAATAACACCTGTTCAGAACGAAAGAAAGCACAGAGCCCCAGATTTTATGTTGTGCTGGAGAGCTTGCAGAGCACTGGGGAAAAGCAGGCAGAGAATTCCCTGCTAGCACCTTCTCTGTGCCTGGGAAACAGAAGTGTTCCCATTGCTTCGCAGAATCGCTTTTGTGCAGAATACAGTAACACTTGTTCAGAACGAAAGAAAGCACAGAGCCCCAGATTCTATGTTGTCCTGGAGAGCTTGCAGAGCACTGGGGAAAGGCAGGCAGAGAATTTCCTGCTAGCACCTTCTCTGTGCCTGGGAAGCAGAAGTGTTCCCATTGCTTCCCAGAATCGCTTTTGTGCAGAAAACAGTAACACTTGTTCAGAACGAAAGAAAGCACAGAGCCCCAGATTTTATGTTGTCCTGGAGAGCTTGCAGAGCACTGGGGAAAGGCAGGCAGAGAATTCCCTGCTAGCACCTTCTCTGTGCCTGTTCACATTCCTTCGCAGAATCGCTTTTGTGCAGAAAACAGTAACACTTGTTCAGAACGAAAGAAAGCACAGAGCCCCAGATTCTATGTTGTCCTGGAGAGCTTGCAGAGCACTGGGGAAAGGCAGGCAGAGAATTTCCTGCTAGCACCTTCTCTGTGCCTGGGAAGCAGAAGTGTTCACATTGCTTCGCAGAATCGCTTTTGTGCAGAAAACAGTAACACTTGTTCAGAACGAAAGAAAGCACAGAGCCCCAGATTTTATGTTGTCCTGGAGAGCTTACAGAGCACTGGGGAAAAGCAGGCAGAGAATTCCCTGCTAGCACCTTCTCTGTGCCTGGGAAACAGAAGTGTTCACATTGCTTCGCAGAATCGCTTTTGTGCAGAAAACAGTAACACTTGTTCAGAACGAAAGAAAGCACAGAGCCCCAGATTTTATGTTGTCCTGGAGAGCTTGCAGAGCACTGGGGAAAGGCAGGCAGAGAATTTCCTGCTAGCACCTTCCCTGTGCCTGGGAAAGAGAAGTGTTCCCATTGCTTCGCAGAATCGCTTTTGTGCAGAAAACAGTAACACTTGTTCAGAACGAAAGAAAGCACAGAGCCCCAGATTTTATGTTGTCATGGAGAGCTTGCAGAGCACTGGGGAAAGGCAGGCAGAGAATTCCCTGCTAGCACCTTCTCTGTGCCTGGGAAGCAGAAGTGTTCACATTGCTTCGCAGAATCGTTTTGTGCAGAAAACAATAACACCTGTTCAGAACGAAAGAAAGCACAGAGCCCCAGATTTTATGTTGTCCTGGAGAGCTTGCAGAGCACTGGGGAAAAGCAGGCAGAGAATTCCCTGCTAGCACCTTCTCTGTGCCTGGGAAACAGAAGTGTTCACATTGCTTCGCAGAATCGCTTTTGTGCAGAAAACAGTAACACTTGTTCAGAACGAAAGAAAGCACAGAGCCCCAGATTTTATGTTGTCCTGGAGAGCTTGCAGAGCACTGGGGAAAGGCAGGCAGAGAATTTCCTGCTAGCACCTTCTCTGTGCCTGTTCACATTCCTTCGCAGAATCGCTTTTGTGCAGAAAACTGTAACACTTGTTCAGAACGAAAGAAAGCACAGAGCCCCAGATTTTATGTTGTCCTGGAGAGCTTGCAGAGCACTGGGGAAAGGCAGGCAGAGAATTCCCTGCTAGCACGTTCTCGGTGCCTGGGAAGCAGAAGTGTTCACATTTCTTAGCAGTATCGCTTTTGCGCAGAAAACAGTAACACTTGTTCAGAAGGAAAGAAAGCACAGAGCCCCATATTTTATGTTGTGCTGGAGAGCTTGCAGAGTACTGGGGAAAAGCAGGCAGAGAATTCCCTGCTAGCACCTTCTCTGTGCCTGGGAAACAGAAGTGTTCACATTGCTTCGCAGAATCGCTTTTGTGCAGATAACAGTAACACTTGTTCAGAACAAAAGAAAGCACAGAGCCCCAGATTTTATGTTGTCCTGGAGAGCTTGCAGAGCACTGGGGAAAAGCAGGCAGAGAATTCCCTGCTAGCACCTTCTCTGTGCCTGGGAAACAGAAGTGTTCACATTGCTTCGCAGAATCGCTTTTGTGCAGAAAACAGTAACACTTGTTCAGACGAAAGAAAGCACAGAGCCCCAGATTTTATGTTGTGCTGGAGAGCTTGCAGAGCACTGGGGAAAGGCAGGCAGAGAATTCCCTGCTAGCACCTTCTCTGTGCCTGGGAAGCAGAAGTCTTCACATTGCTTCGCAGAATCGCTTTTGTGCAGAAAACAGTAACACTTGTTCAGAACGAAAGAAAGCACAGAGCGCCATATTTTATGTTGTCCTGGAGAGCTTGCAGAGCACTGGGGAAAAGCAGGCAGAGAATTCCCTGCTAGCACCTTCTCTGTGCCTGGGAAGCAGAAGTGTTCACATTGCTTCGCAGAATCGCTTTTGTGCAGAAAACAATAACACTTGTTCAGAACGAAAGAAAGCACAGAGCCCCAGATTTTATGTTGTCCTGGAGAGCTTGCAGAGCACTGGGGAAAGGCAGGCAGAGAATTCCCTGCTAGCACCTTCTCTGTGCCTGTTCACATTGCTTCGCAGAATCGCTTTTGTGCAGAAAACAGTAACACTTGTTCAGAACGAAAGAAAGCACAGAGCCCCAGATTCTATGTTGTCCTGGAGAGCTTGCAGAGCACTGGGGAAAGGCAGGCAGAGAATTTCCTGCTAGCACCTTCTCTGTGCCTGGGAAGCAGAAGTGTTCACATTGCTTCGCAGAATCGCTTTTGTGCAGAAAACAGTAACACTTGTTCAGAAAGAAAGAAAGCACAGAGCCCCAGATTTTATGTTGTCCTGGAGAGCTTGCAGAGCACTGGGGAAAAGCAGGCAGAGATTTCCCTGCTAGCACCTTCTCTGTGCCTGGGAAGCAGAAGTGTTCACATTGCTTGGCAGAATCGCTTTTGTGCAGATAACAGTAACACTTTTTCAGAACAAAAGAAAGCACAGAGCCCCAGATTTTATGTTGTCCTGGAGAGCTTGCAGAGCACTGGGGAAAAGCAGGCAGAGAATTCCCTGCTAGCACCTTCTCTGTGCCTGGGAAACAGAAGGGTTAACATTTCTTAGCAGTATCGCTTTTGTGCAGAAAACAGTAACACTTGTTCAGAAGGAAAGAAAGCACAGAGCCCCATATTTTATGTTGTGCTGGAGAGCTTGCAGAGCACTGGGGAAAGGCAGGCAGAGAATTCCCTGCTAGCACCTTCTCTGTGCCTGGGAAGCAGAAGTGTTCACATTGCTTCGCAGAATCGCTTTTGTGCAGATAACAGTAACACTTGTTCAGACGAAAGAAAGCACAGAGCCCCAGATTTTATGTTGTCCTGGAGAGCTTGCAGAGCACTGGGGAAAGGCAGGCAGAGAATTCCCTGCTAGCACCTTCTCTGTGCCTGGGAAACAGAAGTGTTCCCATTGCTTCGCAGAATCGCTTTTGTGCAGAATACAGTAACACTTGTTCAGAACGAAAGAAAGCACAGAGCCCCAGATTTTATGTTGTCCTGGAGAGCTTGCAGAGCACTGGGGAAAGGCAGGCAGAGAATTCCCTGCTAGCACCTTCTCTGTGCCTGTTCACATTGCTTCGCAGAATCGCTTTTGTGCAGAAAACAGTAACACTTGTTCAGAACGAAAGAAAGCACAGAGCCCCAGATTCTATGTTGTCCTGGAGAGCTTGCAGAGCACTGGGGAAAGGCAGGCAGAGAATTTCCTGCTAGCACCTTCTCTGTGCCTGGGAAGCAGAAGTGTTCACATTGCTTCGCAGAATCGCTTTTGTGCAGAAAACAGTAACACTTGTTCAGAAAGAAAGAAAGCACAGAGCCCCAGATTTTATGTTGTCCTGGAGAGCTTGCAGAGCACTGGGGAAAAGCAGGCAGAGAATTCCCTGCTAGCACCTTCTCTGTGCCTGGGAAACAGAAGTGTTCACATTGCTTCGCAGAATCGCTTTTGTGCAGAAAACAGTAACACTTGTTCAGAACGAAAGAAAGCACAGAGCCCCAGATTTTATGTTGTCCTGGAGAGCTTGCAGAGCACTGGGGAAAGGCAGGCAGAGAATTTCCTGCTAGCACCTTCTCTGTGCATGTTCACATTGCTTCGCAGAATCGCTTTTGTGCAGAAAACAGTAACACTTGTTCAGAACGAAAGAAAGCACAGAGCCCCAGATTCTATGTTGTCCTGGAGAGCTTGCAGAGCACTGGGGAAAGGCAGGCAGAGAATTTCCTGCTAGCACCTTCTCTGTGCCTGGGAAGCAGAAGTGTTCACATTGCTTCGCAGAATCGCTTTTGTGCAGAAAACAGTAACACTTTTTCAGAACAAAAGAAAGCACAGAGCCCCAGATTTTATGTTGTCCTGGAGAGCTTGCAGAGCACTGGGGAAAAGCAGGCAGAGAATTCCCTGCTAGCACCTTCTCTGTGCCTGGGAAACAGAAGGGTTAACATTTCTTAGCAGTATCGCTTTTGTGCAGAAAACAGTAACACTTGTTCAGAAGGAAAGAAAGCACAGAGCCCCATATTTTATGTTGTGCTGGAGAGCTTGCAGAGCACTGGGGAAAGGCAGGCAGAGAATTCCCTGCTAGCACCTTCTCTGTGCCTGGGAAACAGAAGTGTTCCCATTGCTTCGCAGAATCGCTTATGTGCAGAATACAGTAACACTTGTTCAGAACGAAAGAAAGCACAGAGCCCCAGATTTTATGTTGTCCTGGAGAGCTTGCAGAGCACTGGGGAAAGGCAGGCAGAGAATTCCCTGCTAGCACCTTCTCTGTGCCTGTTCACATTGCTTCGCAGAATCGCTTTTGTGCAGAAAACAGTAACACTTGTTCAGAACGAAAGAAAGCACAGAGCCCCAGATTCTATGTTGTCCTGGAGAGCTTGCAGAGCACTGGGGAAAGGCAGGCAGAGAATTTCCTGCTAGCACCTTCTCTGTGCCTGGGAAGCAGAAGTGTTCACATTGCTTCGCAGAATCGCTTTTGTGCAGAAAACAGTAACACTTGTTCAGAAAGAAAGAAAGCACAGAGCCCCAGATTTTATGTTGTCCTGGAGAGCTTGCAGAGCACTGGGGAAAAGCAGGCAGAGAATTCCCTGCTAGCACCTTCTCTGTGCCTGGGAAACGGAAGTGTTCACATTGCTTCGCAGAATCGCTTTTGTGCAGAAAACAGTAACACTTGTTCAGAACGAAAGAAAGCACAGAGCCCCAGATTTTATGTTGTCCTGGAGAGCTTGCAGAGCACTGGGGAAAAGCAGGCAGAGAATTCCCTGCTAGCACCTTCTCTGTGCCTGGGAAGCAGAAGTGTTCACATTGCTTCGCAGAATCGCTTTTGTGCAGAAAACAATAACACTTGTTCAGAACGAAAGAAAGCACAGAGCCCCAGATTTTATGTTGTCCTGGAGAGCTTGCAGAGCACTGGGGAAAAGCAGGCAGAGAATTCCCTGCTAGCACCTTCTCTGTGCCTGTTCACATTGCTTCGCAGAATCGCTTTTGTGCAGAAAACAGTAACACTTGTTCAGAACGAAAGAAAGCACAGAGCCCCAGATTTTACGTTGTCCTGGAGAGCTTGCAGAGCACTGGGGAAAGGCAGGCAGAGAATTCCCTGCTAGCACCTTCTCTGTGCCTGGGAAGCAGAAGTCTTCACATTGCTTCGCAGAATCGCTTTTGTGCAGAAAACACTAACACTTGTTCAGAACAAAAGAAAGCACAGAGCCCCAGATTCTATGTTGTCCTGGAGAGCTTGCAGAGCACTGGGGAAAGGCAGGCAGAGAATTTCCTGCTAGCACCTTCTCTGTGCCTGGGAAACAGAAGTGTTCCCATTGCTTCGCAGAATCGCTTTTGTGCAGAATACAGTAACACTTGTTCAGAACGAAAGAAAGCACAGAGCCCCAGATTTTATGTTGTCCTGGAGAGCTTGCAGAGCACTGGGGAAAGGCAGGCAGAGAATTCCCTGCTAGCACCTTCTCTGTGCCTGTTCACATTCCTTCGCAGAATCGCTTTTGTGCAGAAAACAGTAACACTTGTTCAGAACGAAAGAAAGCACAGAGCCCCAGATTCTATGTTCTCCTGGAGAGCTTGCAGAGCACTGGGGAAAGGCAGGCAGAGAATTTCCTGCTAGCACCTTCTCTGTGCCTGGGAAGCAGAAGTGTTCACATTGCTTCGCAGAATCGCTTTTGTGCAGAAAACAGTAACACTTGTTCAGAACGAAAGAAAGCACAGAGCCCCAGATTTTATGTTGTCCTGGAGAGCTTACAGAGCACTGGGGAAAAGCAGGCAGAGAATTCCCTGCTAGCACCTTCTCTGTGCCTGGGAAACAGAAGTGTTCACATTGCTTCGCAGAATCGCTTTTGTGCAGAAAACAGTAACACTTGTTCAGAACGAAAGAAAGCACAGAGCCCCAGATTTTATGTTGTGCTGGAGAGCTTGCAGAGCACTGGGGAAAGGCAGGCAGAGAATTCCCTGCTAGCACCTTCTCTGTGCCTGGGAAGCAGAAGTGTTCACATTGCTTCGCAGAATCGCTTTTGTGCAGAAAACTGTAACACTTGTTCAGACGAAAGAAAGCACAGAGCCCCAGATTTTATGTTGTCCTGGAGAGCTTGCAGAGCACTGGGGAAAGGCAGGCAGAGAATTCCCTGCTAGCACCTTCTCTGTGCCTGTTCACATTCCTTCGCAGAATCGCTTTTGTGCAGAAAACTGTAACACTTGTTCAGAACGAAAGAAAGCACAGAGCCCCAGATTTTATGTTGTCCTGGAGAGCTTGCAGAGCACTGGGGAAAGGCAGGCAGAGAATTCCCTGCTAGCACGTTCTCGGTGCCTGGGAAGCAGAAGTGTTCACATTTCTTAGCAGTATCGCTTTTGTGCAGAAAACAGTAACACTTGTTCAGAAGGAAAGAAAGCACAGAGCCCCATATTTTATGTTGTGCTGGAGAGCTTGCAGAGTACTGGGGAAAAGCAGGCAGAGAATTCCCTGCTAGCACCTTCTCTGTGCCTGGGAAACAGAAGTGTTCACATTGCTTCGCAGAATCGCTTTTGTGCAGATAACAGTAACACTTGTTCAGAACAAAAGAAAGCACAGAGCCCCAGATTTTATGTTGTCCTGGAGAGCTTGCAGAGCACTGGGGAAAAGCAGGCAGAGAATTCCCTGCTAGCACCTTCTCTGTGCCTGGGAAACAGAAGTGTTCACATTGCTTCGCAGAATCGCTTTTGTGCAGAAAACAGTAACACTTGTTCAGACGAAAGAAAGCACAGAGCCCCAGATTTTATGTTGTGCTGGAGAGCTTGCAGAGCACTGGGGAAAGGCAGGCAGAGAATTCCCTGCTAGCACCTTCTCTGTGCCTGGGAAGCAGAAGTGTTCACATTGCTTCGCAGAATCGCTTTTGTGCAGAAAACAGTAACACTTGTTCAGAACGAAAGAAAGCACAGAGCCCCAGATTTTATGTTGTCCTGGAGAGCTTGCAGAGCACTGGGGAAAAGCAGGCAGAGAATTCCCTGCTAGCACCTTCTCTGTGCCTGGGAAGCAGAAGTGTTCACATTGCTTCGCAGAATCGCTTTTGTGCAGAAAACAATAACACTTGTTCAGAACGAAAGAAAGCACAGAGCCCCAGATTTTATGTTGTCCTGGAGAGCTTGCAGAGCACTGGGGAAAAGCAGGCAGAGAATTCCCTGCTAGCACCTTCTCTGTGCCTGGGAAACAGAAGTGTTCCCATTGCTTCGCAGAATCGCTTTTGTGCAGAATACAGTAACACTTGTTCAGAACGAAAGAAAGCACAGAGCCCCAGATTCTATGTTGTCCTGGAGAGCTTGCAGAGCACTGGGGAAAGGCAGGCAGAGAATTTCCTGCTAGCACCTTCTCTGTGCCTGGGAAGCAGAAGTGTTCCCATTGCTTCCCAGAATCGCTTTTGTGCAGAAAACAGTAACACTTGTTCAGAACGAAAGAAAGCACAGAGCCCCAGATTTTATGTTGTCCTGGAGAGCTTGCAGAGCACTGGGGAAAGGCAGGCAGAGAATTCCCTGCTAGCACCTTCTCTGTGCCTGTTCACATTGCTTCGCAGAATCGCTTTTGTGCAGAAAACAGTAACACTTGTTCAGAACGAAAGAAAGCACAGAGCCCCAGATTTTATGTTGTCCTGGAGAGCTTGCAGAGCACTGGGGAAAGGCAGGCAGAGAATTCCCTGCTAGCACCTTCTCTGTGCCTGGGAAGCAGAAGTCTTCACATTGCTTCGCAGAATCGCTTTTGTGCAGAAAACACTAACACTTGTTCAGAACAAAAGAAAGCACAGAGCCCCAGATTCTATGTTGTCCTGGAGAGCTTGCAGAGCACTGGGGAAAGGCAGGCAGAGAATTTCCTGCTAGCACCTTCTCTGTGCCTGGGAAGCAGAAGTGTTCACATTGCTTCGCAGAATCGCTTTTGTGCAGAAAACAGTAACACTTGTTCAGAAAGAAAGAAAGCACAGAGCCCCAGATTTTATGTTGTCCTGGAGAGCTTGCAGAGCACTGGGGAAAAGCAGGCAGAGAATTCCCTGCTAGCACCTTCTCTGTGCCTGGGAAACGGAAGTGTTCACATTGCTTCGCAGAATCGCTTTTGTGCAGAAAACAGTAACACTTGTTCAGAACGAAAGAAAGCACAGAGCCCCAGATTTTATGTTGTCCTGGAGAGCTTGCAGAGCACTGGGGAAAAGCAGGCAGAGAATTCCCTGCTAGCACCTTCTCTGTGCCTGGGAAGCAGAAGTGTTCACATTGCTTCGCAGAATCGCTTTTGTGCAGAAAACAATAACACTTGTTCAGAACGAAAGAAAGCACAGAGCCCCAGATTTTATGTTGTCCTGGAGAGCTTGCAGAGCACTGGGGAAAAGCAGGCAGAGAATTCCCTGCTAGCACCTTCTCTGTGCCTGTTCACATTGCTTCGCAGAATCGCTTTTGTGCAGAAAACAGTAACACTTGTTCAGAACGAAAGAAAGCACAGAGCCCCAGATTTTACGTTGTCCTGGAGAGCTTGCAGAGCACTGGGGAAAGGCAGGCAGAGAATTCCCTGCTAGCACCTTCTCTGTGCCTGGGAAGCAGAAGTCTTCACATTGCTTCGCAGAATCGCTTTTGTGCAGAAAACACTAACACTTGTTCAGAACAAAAGAAAGCACAGAGCCCCAGATTCTATGTTGTCCTGGAGAGCTTGCAGAGCACTGGGGAAAGGCAGGCAGAGAATTTCCTGCTAGCACCTTCTCTGTGCCTGGGAAACAGAAGTGTTCCCATTGCTTCGCAGAATCGCTTTTGTGCAGAATACAGTAACACTTGTTCAGAACGAAAGAAAGCACAGAGCCCCAGATTTTATGTTGTCCTGGAGAGCTTGCAGAGCACTGGGGAAAGGCAGGCAGAGAATTCCCTGCTAGCACCTTCTCTGTGCCTGTTCACATTCCTTCGCAGAATCGCTTTTGTGCAGAAAACAGTAACACTTGTTCAGAACGAAAGAAAGCACAGAGCCCCAGATTCTATGTTCTCCTGGAGAGCTTGCAGAGCACTGGGGAAAGGCAGGCAGAGAATTTCCTGCTAGCACCTTCTCTGTGCCTGGGAAGCAGAAGTGTTCACATTGCTTCGCAGAATCGCTTTTGTGCAGAAAACAGTAACACTTGTTCAGAACGAAAGAAAGCACAGAGCCCCAGATTTTATGTTGTCCTGGAGAGCTTACAGAGCACTGGGGAAAAGCAGGCAGAGAATTCCCTGCTAGCACCTTCTCTGTGCCTGGGAAACAGAAGTGTTCACATTGCTTCGCAGAATCGCTTTTGTGCAGAAAACAGTAACACTTGTTCAGAACGAAAGAAAGCACAGAGCCCCAGATTTTATGTTGTGCTGGAGAGCTTGCAGAGCACTGGGGAAAGGCAGGCAGAGAATTCCCTGCTAGCACCTTCTCTGTGCCTGGGAAGCAGAAGTGTTCACATTGCTTCGCAGAATCGCTTTTGTGCAGAAAACTGTAACACTTGTTCAGACGAAAGAAAGCACAGAGCCCCAGATTTTATGTTGTCCTGGAGAGCTTGCAGAGCACTGGGGAAAGGCAGGCAGAGAATTCCCTGCTAGCACCTTCTCTGTGCCTGTTCACATTCCTTCGCAGAATCGCTTTTGTGCAGAAAACTGTAACACTTGTTCAGAACGAAAGAAAGCACAGAGCCCCAGATTTTATGTTGTCCTGGAGAGCTTGCAGAGCACTGGGGAAAGGCAGGCAGAGAATTCCCTGCTAGCACGTTCTCGGTGCCTGGGAAGCAGAAGTGTTCACATTTCTTAGCAGTATCGCTTTTGTGCAGAAAACAGTAACACTTGTTCAGAAGGAAAGAAAGCACAGAGCCCCATATTTTATGTTGTGCTGGAGAGCTTGCAGAGTACTGGGGAAAAGCAGGCAGAGAATTCCCTGCTAGCACCTTCTCTGTGCCTGGGAAACAGAAGTGTTCACATTGCTTCGCAGAATCGCTTTTGTGCAGATAACAGTAACACTTGTTCAGAACAAAAGAAAGCACAGAGCCCCAGATTTTATGTTGTCCTGGAGAGCTTGCAGAGCACTGGGGAAAAGCAGGCAGAGAATTCCCTGCTAGCACCTTCTCTGTGCCTGGGAAACAGAAGTGTTCACATTGCTTCGCAGAATCGCTTTTGTGCAGAAAACAGTAACACTTGTTCAGACGAAAGAAAGCACAGAGCCCCAGATTTTATGTTGTGCTGGAGAGCTTGCAGAGCACTGGGGAAAGGCAGGCAGAGAATTCCCTGCTAGCACCTTCTCTGTGCCTGGGAAGCAGAAGTGTTCACATTGCTTCGCAGAATCGCTTTTGTGCAGAAAACAGTAACACTTGTTCAGAACGAAAGAAAGCACAGAGCCCCAGATTTTATGTTGTCCTGGAGAGCTTGCAGAGCACTGGGGAAAAGCAGGCAGAGAATTCCCTGCTAGCACCTTCTCTGTGCCTGGGAAGCAGAAGTGTTCACATTGCTTCGCAGAATCGCTTTTGTGCAGAAAACAATAACACTTGTTCAGAACGAAAGAAAGCACAGAGCCCCAGATTTTATGTTGTCCTGGAGAGCTTGCAGAGCACTGGGGAAAAGCAGGCAGAGAATTCCCTGCTAGCACCTTCTCTGTGCCTGGGAAACAGAAGTGTTCCCATTGCTTCGCAGAATCGCTTTTGTGCAGAATACAGTAACACTTGTTCAGAACGAAAGAAAGCACAGAGCCCCAGATTCTATGTTGTCCTGGAGAGCTTGCAGAGCACTGGGGAAAGGCAGGCAGAGAATTTCCTGCTAGCACCTTCTCTGTGCCTGGGAAGCAGAAGTGTTCCCATTGCTTCCCAGAATCGCTTTTGTGCAGAAAACAGTAACACTTGTTCAGAACGAAAGAAAGCACAGAGCCCCAGATTTTATGTTGTCCTGGAGAGCTTGCAGAGCACTGGGGAAAGGCAGGCAGAGAATTCCCTGCTAGCACCTTCTCTGTGCCTGTTCACATTGCTTCGCAGAATCGCTTTTGTGCAGAAAACAGTAACACTTGTTCAGAACGAAAGAAAGCACAGAGCCCCAGATTTTATGTTGTCCTGGAGAGCTTGCAGAGCACTGGGGAAAGGCAGGCAGAGAATTCCCTGCTAGCACCTTCTCTGTGCCTGGGAAGCAGAAGTCTTCACATTGCTTCGCAGAATCGCTTTTGTGCAGAAAACACTAACACTTGTTCAGAACAAAAGAAAGCACAGAGCCCCAGATTCTATGTTGTCCTGGAGAGCTTGCAGAGCACTGGGGAAAGGCAGGCAGAGAATTTCCTGCTAGCACCTTCTCTGTGCCTGGGAAACAGAAGTGTTCCCATTGCTTCGCAGAATCGCTTTTGTGCAGAATACAGTAACACTTGTTCAGAACGAAAGAAAGCACAGAGCCCCAGATTTTATGTTGTCCTGGAGAGCTTGCAGAGCACTGGGGAAAGGCAGGCAGAGAATTCCCTGCTAGCACCTTCTCTGTGCCTGTTCACATTCCTTCGCAGAATCGCTTTTGTGCAGAAAACAGTAACACTTGTTCAGAACGAAAGAAAGCACAGAGCCCCAGATTCTATGTTGTCCTGGAGAGCTTGCAGAGCACTGGGGAAAGGCAGGCAGAGAATTTCCTGCTAGCACCTTCTCTGTGCCTGGGAAGCAGAAGTGTTCACATTGCTTCGCAGAATCGCTTTTGTGCAGAAAACAGTAACACTTGTTCAGAACGAAAGAAAGCACAGAGCCCCAGATTTTATGTTGTCCTGGAGAGCTTACAGAGCACTGGGGAAAAGCAGGCAGAGAATTCCCTGCTAGCACCTTCTCTGTGCCTGGGAAACAGAAGTGTTCACATTGCTTCGCAGAATCGCTTTTGTGCAGAAAACAGTAACACTTGTTCAGAACGAAAGAAAGCACAGAGCCCCAGATTTTATGTTGTCCTGGAGAGCTTGCAGAGCACTGGGGAAAGGCAGGCAGAGAATTCCCTGCTAGCACCTTCCCTGTGCCTGGGAAAGAGAAGTGTTCCCATTGCTTCGCAGAATCGCTTTTGTGCAGAAAACAGTAACACTTGTTCAGACGAAAGAAAGCACAGAGCCCCAGATTTTATGTTGTCATGGAGAGCTTGCAGAGCACTGGGGAAAGGCAGGCAGAGAATTCCCTGCTAGCACCTTCTCTGTGCCTGGGAAGCAGAAGTGTTCACATTGCTTCGCAGAATCGCTTTTGTGCAGAAAACTGTAACACTTGTTCAGAACGAAAGAAAGCACAGAGCCCCAGATTTTATGTTGTCCTGGAGAGCTTGCAGAGCACTGGGGAAAGGCAGGCAGAGAATTCCCTGCTAGCACCTTCTCTGTGCCTGTTCACATTCCTTCGCAGAATCGCTTTTGTGCAGAAAACTGTAACACTTGTTCAGAACGAAAGAAAGCACAGAGCCCCAGATTTTATGTTGTCCTGGAGAGCTTGCAGAGCACTGGGGAAAGGCAGGCAGAGAATTCCCTGCTAGCACGTTCTCGGTGCCTGGGAAGCAGAAGTGTTCACATTTCTTAGCAGTATCGCTTTTGTGCAGAAAACAGTAACACTTGTTCAGAAGGAAAGAAAGCACAGAGCCCCATATTTTATGTTGTGCTGGAGAGCTTGCAGAGTACTGGGGAAAAGCAGGCAGAGAATTCCCTGCTAGCACCTTCTCTGTGCCTGGGAAACAGAAGTGTTCACATTGCTTCGCAGAATCGCTTTTGTGCAGATAACAGTAACACTTGTTCAGAACAAAAGAAAGCACAGAGCCCCAGATTTTATGTTGTCCTGGAGAGCTTGCAGAGCACTGGGGAAAAGCAGGCAGAGAATTCCCTGCTAGCACCTTCTCTGTGCCTGGGAAACAGAAGTGTTCACATTGCTTCGCAGAATCGCTTTTGTGCAGAAAACAGTAACACTTGTTCAGACGAAAGAAAGCACAGAGCCCCAGATTTTATGTTGTGCTGGAGAGCTTGCAGAGCACTGGGGAAAGGCAGGCAGAGAATTCCCTGCTAGCACCTTCTCTGTGCCTGGGAAGCAGAAGTGTTCACATTGCTTCGCAGAATCGCTTTTGTGCAGAAAACAGTAACACTTGTTCAGAACGAAAGAAAGCACAGAGCCCCAGATTTTATGTTGTCCTGGAGAGCTTGCAGAGCACTGGGGAAAAGCAGGCAGAGAATTCCCTGCTAGCACCTTCTCTGTGCCTGGGAAGCAGAAGTGTTCACATTGCTTCGCAGAATCGCTTTTGTGCAGAAAACAACAACACTTGTTCAGAACGAAAGAAAGCACAGAGCCCCAGATTTTATGTTGTCCTGGAGAGCTTGCAGAGCACTGGGGAAAAGCAGGCAGAGAATTCCCTGCTAGCACCTTCTCTGTGCCTGGGAAACAGAAGTGTTCCCATTGCTTCGCAGAATCGCTTTTGTGCAGAATACAGTAACACTTGTTCAGAACGAAAGAAAGCACAGAGCCCCAGATTCTATGTTGTCCTGGAGAGCTTGCAGAGCACTGGGGAAAGGCAGGCAGAGAATTTCCTGCTAGCACCTTCTCTGTGCCTGGGAAGCAGAAGTGTTCCCATTGCTTCCCAGAATCGCTTTTGTGCAGAAAACAGTAACACTTGTTCAGAACGAAAGAAAGCACAGAGCCCCAGATTTTATGTTGTCCTGGAGAGCTTGCAGAGCACTGGGGAAAGGCAGGCAGAGAATTCCCTGCTAGCACCTTCTCTGTGCCTGTTCACATTCCTTCGCAGAATCGCTTTTGTGCAGAAAACAGTAACACTTGTTCAGAACGAAAGAAAGCACAGAGCCCCAGATTTTATGTTGTCCTGGAGAGCTTACAGAGCACTGGGGAAAAGCAGGCAGAGAATTCCCTGCTAGCACCTTCTCTGTGCCTGGGAAACAGAAGTGTTCACATTGCTTCGCAGAATCGCTTTTGTGCAGAAAACAGTAACACTTGTTCAGAACGAAAGAAAGCACAGAGCCCCAGATTTTATGTTGTGCTGGAGAGCTTGCAGAGCACTGGGGAAAGGCAGGCAGAGAATTCCCTGCTAGCACCTTCTCTGTGCCTGGGAAGCAGAAGTGTTCACATTGCTTCGCAGAATCGCTTTTGTGCAGAAAACTGTAACACTTGTTCAGACGAAAGAAAGCACAGAGCCCCAGATTTTATGTTGTCCTGGAGAGCTTGCAGAGCACTGGGGAAAAGCAGGCAGAGAATTCCCTGCTAGCACCTTCTCTGTGCCTGGGAAACAGAAGTGTTCACATTGCTTCGCAGAATCGCTTTTGTGCAGAAAACAGTAACACTTGTTCAGAACGAAAGAAAGCACAGAGCCCCAGATTTTATGTTGTCCTGGAGAGCTTGCAGAGCACTGGGGAAAGGCAGGCAGAGAATTCCCTGCTAGCACGTTCTCGGTGCCTGGGAAGCAGAAGTGTTCACATTTCTTAGCAGTATCGCTTTTGTGCAGAAAACAGTAACACTTGTTCAGAAGGAAAGAAAGCACAGAGCCCCATATTTTATGTTGTGCTGGAGAGCTTGCAGAGTACTGGGGAAAAGCAGGCAGAGAATTCCCTGCTAGCACCTTCTCTGTGCCTGGGAAACAGAAGTGTTCACATTGCTTCGCAGAATCGCTTTTGTGCAGATAACAGTAACACTTGTTCAGAACAAAAGAAAGCACAGAGCCCCAGATTTTATGTTGTCCTGGAGAGCTTGCAGAGCACTGGGGAAAAGCAGGCAGAGAATTCCCTGCTAGCACCTTCTCTGTGCCTGGGAAACAGAAGTGTTCACATTGCTTCGCAGAATCGCTTTTGTGCAGAAAACAGTAACACTTGTTCAGACGAAAGAAAGCACAGAGCCCCAGATTTTATGTTGTGCTGGAGAGCTTGCAGAGCACTGGGGAAAGGCAGGCAGAGAATTCCCTGCTAGCACCTTCTCTGTGCCTGGGAAGCAGAAGTGTTCACATTGCTTCGCAGAATCGCTTTTGTGCAGAAAACAGTAACACTTGTTCAGAACGAAAGAAAGCACAGAGCCCCAGATTTTATGTTGTCCTGGAGAGCTTGCAGAGCACTGGGGAAAAGCAGGCAGAGAATTCCCTGCTAGCACCTTCTCTGTGCCTGGGAAGCAGAAGTGTTCACATTGCTTCGCAGAATCGCTTTTGTGCAGAAAACTGTAACACTTGTTCAGAACGAAAGAAAGCACAGAGCCCCAGATTTTATGTTGTCCTGGAGAGCTTGCAGAGCACTGGGGAAAAGCAGGCAGAGAATTCCCTGCTAGCACCTTCTCTGTGCCTGGGAAACAGAAGTGTTCCCATTGCTTCGCAGAATCGCTTTTGTGCAGAATACAGTAACACTTGTTCAGAACGAAAGAAAGCACAGAGCCCCAGATTCTATGTTGTCCTGGAGAGCTTGCAGAGCACTGGGGAAAGGCAGGCAGAGAATTTCCTGCTAGCACCTTCTCTGTGCCTGGGAAGCAGAAGTGTTCCCATTGCTTCCCAGAATCGCTTTTGTGCAGAAAACAGTAACACTTGTTCAGAACGAAAGAAAGCACAGAGCCCCAGATTTTATGTTGTCCTGGAGAGCTTGCAGAGCACTGGGGAAAGGCAGGCAGAGAATTCCCTGCTAGCACCTTCTCTGTGCCTGTTCACATTCCTTCGCAGAATCGCTTTTGTGCAGAAAACAGTAACACTTGTTCAGAACGAAAGAAAGCACAGAGCCCCAGATTCTATGTTGTCCTGGAGAGCTTGCAGAGCACTGGGGAAAGGCAGGCAGAGAATTTCCTGCTAGCACCTTCTCTGTGCCTGGGAAGCAGAAGTGTTCACATTGCTTCGCAGAATCGCTTTTGTGCAGAAAACAGTAACACTTGTTCAGAACGAAAGAAAGCACAGAGCCCCAGATTTTATGTTGTCCTGGAGAGCTTACAGAGCACTGGGGAAAAGCAGGCAGAGAATTCCCTGCTAGCACCTTCTCTGTGCCTGGGAAACAGAAGTGTTCACATTGCTTCGCAGAATCGCTTTTGTGCAGAAAACAGTAACACTTGTTCAGAACGAAAGAAAGCACAGAGCCCCAGATTTTATGTTGTCCTGGAGAGCTTGCAGAGCACTGGGGAAAGGCAGGCAGAGAATTCCCTGCTAGCACCTTCCCTGTGCCTGGGAAAGAGAAGTGTTCCCATTGCTTCGCAGAATCGCTTTTGTGCAGAAAACAGTAACACTTGTTCAGAAGGAAAGAAAGCACAGAGCCCCAGATTTTATGTTGTCCTGGAGAGCTTGCAGAGCACTGGGGAAAGGCAGGCAGAGAATTCCCTGCTAGCACCTTCTCTGTGCCTGGGAAGCAGAAGTGTTCACATTGCTTCGCAGAATCGTTTTGTGCAGAAAACAATAACACCTGTTCAGAACGAAAGAAAGCACAGAGCCCCAGATTTTATGTTGTCCTGGAGAGCTTGCAGAGCACTGGGGAAAAGCAGGCAGAGAATTCCCTGCTAGCACCTTCTCTGTGCCTGGGAAACAGAAGTGTTCCCATTGCTTCGCAGAATCGCTTTTGTGCAGAAAACAGTAACATTTGTTCAGAACGAAAGAAAGCACAGAGCCCCAGATTTTATGTTGTCCTGGAGAGCTTGCAGAGCACTGGGGAAAGGCAGGCAGAGAATTTCCTGCTAGCACCTTCTCTGTGCCTGTTCACATTCCTTCGCAGAATCGCTTTTGTGCAGAAAACAGTAACACTTGTTCAGAACGAAAGAAAGCACAGAGCCCCAGATTTTATGTTGTGCTGGAGAGCTTGCAGAGCACTGGGGAAAGGCAGGCAGAGAATTCCCTGCTAGCACGTTCTCGGTGCCTGGGAAGCAGAAGTGTTCACATTTCTTAGCAGTATCGCTTTTGCGCAGAAAACAGTAACACTTGTTCAGAAGGAAAGAAAGCACAGAGCCCCATATTTTATGTTGTGCTGGAGAGCTTGCAGAGTACTGGGGAAAAGCAGGCAGAGAATTCCCTGCTAGCACCTTCTCTGTGCCTGGGAAACAGAAGTGTTCACATTGCTTCGCAGAATCGCTTTTGTGCAGAAAACAGTAACACTTGTTCAGACGAAAGAAAGCACAGAGCCCCAGATTTTATGTTGTCCTGGAGAGCTTGCAGAGCACTGGGGAAAAGCAGGCAGAGAATTCCCTGCTAGCACCTTCTCTGTGCCTGGGAAGCAGAAGTCTTCACATTGCTTCGCAGAATCGCTTTTGTGCAGAAAACAGTAACACTTGTTCAGAACGAAAGAAAGCACAGAGCGCCATATTTTATGTTGTCCTGGAGAGCTTGCAGAGCACTGGGGAAAAGCAGGCAGAGAATTCCCTGCTAGCACCTTCTCTGTGCCTGGGAAACAGAAGTGTTCCCATTGCTTCGCAGAATCGCTTTTGTGCAGAATACAGTAACACTTGTTCAGAACGAAAGAAAGCACAGAGCCCCAGATTCTATGTTGTCCTGGAGAGCTTGCAGAGCACTGGGGAAAGGCAGGCAGAGAATTTCCTGCTAGCACCTTCTCTGTGCCTGGGAAGCAGAAGTGTTCACATTGCTTCGCAGAATCGCTTTTGTGCAGAAAACAGTAACACTTGTTCAGACGAAAGAAAGCACAGAGCCCCAGATTTTATGTTGTCCTGGAGAGCTTGCAGAGCACTGGGGAAAGGCAGGCAGAGAATTCCCTGCTAGCACCTTCTCTGTGCCTGTTCACATTGCTTCGCAGAATCGCTTTTGTGCAGAAAACAGTAACACTTGTTCAGAACGAAAGAAAGCACAGAGCCCCAGATTTTATGTTGTCCTGGAGAGCTTGCAGAGCACTGGGGAAAGGCAGGCAGAGAATTCCCTGCTAGCACCTTCTCTGTGCCTGGGAAGCAGAAGTCTTCACATTGCTTCGCAGAATCGCTTTTGTGCAGAAAACAGTAACACTTGTTCAGAACGAAAGAAAGCACAGAGCCCCAGATTTGCTGTTGTCCTGGAGAGCTTGCAGAGCACTGGGGAAAGGCAGGCAGAGAATTCCCTGCTAGCACCTTCTCTGTGCCTGGGAAGCAGAAGTGTTCACATTGCTTCGCAGAATCGCTTTTGTGCAGAAAACAGTAACACTTGTTCAGAACGAAAGAAAGCACAGAGCCCCAGATTTATGTTGTCCTGGAGAGCTTACAGAGCACTGGGGAAAAGCAGGCAGAGAATTCCCTGCTAGCACCTTCTCTGTGCCTGGGAAACAGAAGTGTTCACATTGCTTCGCAGAATCGCTTTTGTGCAGAAAACAGTAACACTTGTTCAGAACGAAAGAAAGCACAGAGCCCCAGATTTTATGTTGTCCTGGAGAGCTTGCAGAGCACTGGGGAAAGGCAGGCAGAGAATTCCCTGCTAGCACCTTCCCTGTGCCTGGGAAAGAGAAGTGTTCCCATTGCTTGGCAGAATCGCTTTTGTGCA
This sequence comes from Strix uralensis, assembly GCF_047716275.1. Classification (NCBI taxonomy): domain Eukaryota; kingdom Metazoa; phylum Chordata; class Aves; order Strigiformes; family Strigidae; genus Strix; species Strix uralensis. Next base: position 25,955,420 of record NC_133981.1, on the reverse strand, counting down.
GAAAACAGTAACACTTGTTCAGAAGGAAAGAAAGCACAGAGCCCCAGATTTTATGTTGTCCTGGAGAGCTTGCAGAGCACTGGGGAAAAGCAGGCAGAGAATTCCCTGCTAGCACCTTCTCTGTGCCTGGGAAGCAGAAGTGTTCACATTGCTTGGAAGAATCGCTTTTGTGCGGAAAACAGTAACACTTGTTCAGAACGAAAGAAAGCACAGAGCCCCAGATTTTATGTTGTCCTGGAGAGCTTGCAGAGCACTGGGGAAAGGCAGGCAGAGAATTCCCTGCTAGCACCTTCTCTGTGCCTGGGAAGCAGAAGTCTTCACATTGCTTCGCAGAATCGCTTTTGTGCAGAAAACAGTAACACTTGTTCAGAACGAAAGAAAGCACAGAGCCCCAGATTTGCTGTTGTCCTGGAGAGCTTGCAGAGCACTGGGGAAAGGCAGGCAGAGAATTTCCTGCTAGCACCTTCTCTGTGCCTGGGAAGCAGAAGTGTTCACATTGCTTCGCAGAATCGCTTTTGTGCAGAAAACAGTAACACTTGTTCAGAACGAAAGAAAGCACAGAGCCCCAGATTTTATGTTGTCCTGGAGAGCTTACAGAGCACTGGGGAAAAGCAGGCAGAGAATTCCCTGCTAGCACCTTCTCTGTGCCTGGGAAGCAGAAGTGTTCACATTGCTTCGCAGAATCGCTTTTGTGCAGAAAACAGTAACACTTGTTCAGAAGGAAAGAAAGCACAGAGCCCCAGATTTTATGTTGTCCTGGAGAGCTTGCAGAGCACTGGGGAAAAGCAGGCAGAGAATTCCCTGCTAGCACCTTCTCTGTGCCTGGGAAACAGAAGGGTTATCATTTCTTAGCAGTATCGCTTTTGTGCAGAAAACAGTAACACTTGTTCAGAAGGAAAGAAAGCACAGAGCCCCATATTTTATGTTGTGCTGGAGAGCTTGCAGAGTACTGGGGAAAAGCAGGCAGAGAATTCCCTGCTAGCACCTTCTCTGTGCCTGGGAAACAGAAGTGTTCACATTGCTTCGCAGAATCGCTTTTGTGCAGATAACAGTAACACTTGTTCAGACGAAAGAAAGCACAGAGCCCCAGATTTTATGTTGTCCTGGAGAGCTTGCAGAGCACTGGGGAAAGGCAGGCAGAGAATTCCCTGCTAGCACCTTCTCTGTGCCTGGGAAGCAGAAGTCTTCACATTGCTTCGCAGAATCGCTTTTGTGCAGAAAACAGTAACACTTGTTCAGAACGAAAGAAAGCTCAGAGCCCCAGATTTTATGTTGTCCTGGAGAGCTTGCAGAGCACTGGGGAAAAGCAGGCAGAGAATTCCCTGCTAGCACCTTCTCTGTCCCTGGGAAACAGAAGTGTTCACATTGCTTCGCAGAATCGCTTTTGTGCAGAAAACAGTTACACTTGTTCAGAACGAAAGAAAGCACAGAGCCCCAGATTTTATGTTGTCCTGGAGAGCTTGCAGAGCACTGGGGAAAGGCAGGCAGAGAATTCCCTGCTAGCACCTTCTCTGTGCCTGGGAAGCAGAAGTGTCCACATTGCTTCGCAGAATCGTTTTGTGCAGAAAACAATAACACCTGTTCAGAACGAAAGAAAGCACAGAGCCCCAGATTTTATGTTGTGCTGGAGAGCTTGCAGAGCACTGGGGAAAAGCAGGCAGAGAATTCCCTGCTAGCACCTTCTCTGTGCCTGGGAAACAGAAGTGTTCACATTTCTTCGCAGAATCGCTTTTGTGCAGAAAACAGTAACACTTGTTCAGAATGAAAGAAAGCACAGAGCCCCAGATTTTATGTTGTCCTGGAGAGCTTGCAGAGCACTGGGGAAAGGCAGGCAGAGAATTCCCTGCTAGCACCTTCTCTGTGCCTGGGAAGCAGAAGTCTTCACATTGCTTCGCAGAATCGCCTTTGTGCAGAAAACAATAACACTTGTTCAGAACGAAAGAAAGCACAGAGCCCCAGATTTTATGTTGTCCTGGAGAGCTTGCAGAGCACTGGGGAAAAGCAGGCAGAGAATTCCCTGCTAGCACCTTCTCTGTGCCTGGGAAACAGAAGTGTTCACATTGCTTCGCAGAATCGCTTTTGTGCAGAAAACAGTAACACTTGTTCAGAACGAAAGAAAGCACAGAGCCCCAGATTTTATGTTGTCCTGGAGAGCTTGCAGAGCACTGGGGAAAGCCAGGCAGAGAATTCCCTGCTAGCACCTTCTCTGTGCCTGGGAAGCAGAAGTGTTCACATTGCTTCGCATAATCGTTTTGTGCAGAAAACAATAACACCTGTTCAGAACGAAAGAAAGCACAGAGCCCCAGATTTTATGTTGTGCTGGAGAGCTTGCAGAGCACTGGGGAAAAGCAGGCAGAGAATTCCCTGCTAGCACCTTCTCTGTGCCTGGGAAACAGAAGTGTTCCCATTGCTTCGCAGAATCGCTTTTGTGCAGAATACAGTAACACTTGTTCAGAACGAAAGAAAGCACAGAGCCCCAGATTCTATGTTGTCCTGGAGAGCTTGCAGAGCACTGGGGAAAGGCAGGCAGAGAATTTCCTGCTAGCACCTTCTCTGTGCCTGGGAAGCAGAAGTGTTCCCATTGCTTCCCAGAATCGCTTTTGTGCAGAAAACAGTAACACTTGTTCAGAACGAAAGAAAGCACAGAGCCCCAGATTTTATGTTGTCCTGGAGAGCTTGCAGAGCACTGGGGAAAGGCAGGCAGAGAATTCCCTGCTAGCACCTTCTCTGTGCCTGTTCACATTCCTTCGCAGAATCGCTTTTGTGCAGAAAACAGTAACACTTGTTCAGAACGAAAGAAAGCACAGAGCCCCAGATTCTATGTTGTCCTGGAGAGCTTGCAGAGCACTGGGGAAAGGCAGGCAGAGAATTTCCTGCTAGCACCTTCTCTGTGCCTGGGAAGCAGAAGTGTTCACATTGCTTCGCAGAATCGCTTTTGTGCAGAAAACAGTAACACTTGTTCAGAACGAAAGAAAGCACAGAGCCCCAGATTTTATGTTGTCCTGGAGAGCTTACAGAGCACTGGGGAAAAGCAGGCAGAGAATTCCCTGCTAGCACCTTCTCTGTGCCTGGGAAACAGAAGTGTTCACATTGCTTCGCAGAATCGCTTTTGTGCAGAAAACAATAACACCTGTTCAGAACGAAAGAAAGCACAGAGCCCCAGATTTTATGTTGTCCTGGAGAGCTTGCAGAGCACTGGGGAAAAGCAGGCAGAGAATTCCCTGCTAGCACCTTCTCTGTGCCTGGGAAACAGAAGTGTTCACATTGCTTCGCAGAATCGCTTTTGTGCAGAAAACAGTAACACTTGTTCAGAACGAAAGAAAGCACAGAGCCCCAGATTTTATGTTGTCCTGGAGAGCTTGCAGAGCACTGGGGAAAGGCAGGCAGAGAATTTCCTGCTAGCACCTTCTCTGTGCCTGTTCACATTCCTTCGCAGAATCGCTTTTGTGCAGAAAACTGTAACACTTGTTCAGAACGAAAGAAAGCACAGAGCCCCAGATTTTATGTTGTGCTGGAGAGCTTGCAGAGCACTGGGGAAAGGCAGGCAGAGAATTCCCTGCTAGCACCTTCCCTGTGCCTGGGAAACAGAAGTGTTCCCATTGCTTCGCAGAATCGCTTTTGTGCAGAAAACAGTAACACTTGTTCAGAAGGAAAGAAAGCACAGAGCCCCAGATTTTATGTTGTCCTGGAGAGCTTGCAGAGCACTGGGGAAAAGCAGGCAGAGATTTCCCTGCTAGCACCTTCTCTGTGCCTGGGAAGCAGAAGTGTTCACATTGCTTGTCAGAATCGCTTTTGTGCAGATAACAGTAACACTTGTTCAGAACAAAAGAAAGCACAGAGCCCCAGATTTTATGTTGTCCTGGAGAGCTTGCAGAGCACTGGGGAAAAGCAGGCAGAGAATTCCCTGCTAGCACCTTCTCTGTGCCTGGGAAACAGAAGGGTTAACATTTCTTAGCAGTATCGCTTTTGTGCAGAAAACAGTAACACTTGTTCAGAAGGAAAGAAAGCACAGAGCCCCATATTTTATGTTGTGCTGGAGAGCTTGCAGAGCACTGGGGAAAGGCAGGCAGAGAATTCCCTGCTAGCACCTTCTCTGTGCCTGGGAAACAGAAGTGTTCACATTGCTTCGCAGAATCGCTTTTGTGCAGATAACAGTAACACTTGTTCAGACGAAAGAAAGCACAGAGCCCCAGATTTTATGTTGTCCTGGAGAGCTTGCAGAGCACTGGGGAAAGGCAGGCAGAGAATTCCCTGCTAGCACCTTCTCTGTGCCTGGGAAACAGAAGTGTTCCCATTGCTTCGCAGAATCGCTTTTGTGCAGAATACAGTAACACTTGTTCAGAACAAAAGAAAGCACAGAGCCCCAGATTTTATGTTGTCCTGGAGAGCTTGCAGAGCACTGGGGAAAGGCAGGCAGAGAATTCCCTGCTAGCACCTTCTCTGTGCCTGTTCACATTGCTTCGCAGAATCGCTTTTGTGCAGAAAACAGTAACACTTGTTCAGAAAGAAAGAAAGCACAGAGCCCCAGATTTTATGTTGTCCTGGAGAGCTTGCAGAGCACTGGGGAAAGGCAGGCAGAGAATTCCCTGCTAGCACCTTCTCTGTGCCTGGGAAGCAGAAGTCTTCACATTGCTTCGCAGAATCGCTTTTGTGCAGAAAACAGTAACACTTGTTCAGAACGAAAGAAAGCACAGAGCCCCAGATTTGCTGTTGTCCTGGAGAGCTTGCAGAGCACTGGGGAAAGGCAGGCAGAGAATTCCCTGCTAGCACCTTCTCTGTGCCTGGGAAGCAGAAGTGTTCACATTGCTTCGCAGAATCGCTTTTGTGCAGAAAACAGTAACACTTGTTCAGAACGAAAGAAAGCACAGAGCCCCAGATTTTATGTTGTCCTGGAGAGCTTGCAGAGCGCTGGGGAAAGGCAGGCAGAGAATTCCCTGCTAGCACCTTCTCTGTGCCTGGGAAGCAGAAGTCTTCACATTGCTTCGCAGAATCGCTTTTGTGCAGAAAACAGTAACACTTGTTCAGAACGAAAGAAAGCACAGAGCCCCAGATTTGCTGTTGTCCTGGAGAGCTTGCAGAGCACTGGGGAAAGGCAGGCAGAGAATTCCCTGCTAGCACCTTCTCTGTGCCTGGGAAGCAGAAGTGTTCACATTGCTTCGCAGAATCGCTTTTGTGCAGAAAACAGTAACACTTGTTCAGAACGAAAGAAAGCACAGAGCCCCAGATTTTATGTTGTCCTGGAGAGCTTACAGAGCACTGGGGAAAAGCAGGCAGAGAATTCCCTGCTAGCACCTTCTCTGTGCCTGGGAAACAGAAGTGTTCACATTGCTTCGCAGAATCGCTTTTGTGCAGAAAACAGTAACACTTGTTCAGAACGAAAGAAAGCACAGAGCCCCAGATTTTATGTTGTCCTGGAGAGCTTGCAGAGCACTGGGGAAAGGCAGGCAGAGAATTCCCTGCTAGCACCTTCCCTGTGCCTGGGAAACAGAAGTGTTCCCATTGCTTCGCAGAATCGCTTTTGTGCAGAAAACAGTAACACTTGTTCAGAAGGAAAGAAAGCACAGAGCCCCAGATTTTATGTTGTCCTGGAGAGCTTGCAGAGCACTGGGGAAAAGCAGGCAGAGATTTCCCTGCTAGCACCTTCTCTGTGCCTGGGAAGCAGAAGTGTTCACATTGCTTGGCAGAATCGCTTTTGTGCAGATAACAGTAACACTTTTTCAGAACAAAAGAAAGCACAGAGCCCCAGATTTTATGTTGTCCTGGAGAGCTTGCAGAGCACTGGGGAAAAGCAGGCAGAGAATTCCCTGCTAGCACCTTCTCTGTGCCTGGGAAACAGAAGGGTTAACATTTCTTAGCAGTATCGCTTTTGTGCAGAAAACAGTAACACTTGTTCAGAAGGAAAGAAAGCACAGAGCCCCATATTTTATGTTGTGCTGGAGAGCTTGCAGAGCACTGGGGAAAGGCAGGCAGAGAATTCCCTGCTAGCACCTTCTCTGTGCCTGGGAAACAGAAGTGTTCACATTGCTTCGCAGAATCGCTTTTGTGCAGATAACAGTAACACTTGTTCAGAACGAAAGAAAGCACAGAGCCCCAGATTTTATGTTGTCCTGGAGAGCTTGCAGAGCACTGGGGAAAGGCAGGCAGAGAATTCCCTGCTAGCACCTTCTCTGTGCCTGTTCACATTGCTTCGCAGAATCGCTTTTGTGCAGAAAACAGTAACACTTGTTCAGAACGAAAGAAAGCACAGAGCCCCAGATTCTATGTTGTCCTGGAGAGCTTGCAGAGCACTGGGGAAAGGCAGGCAGAGAATTTCCTGCTAGCACCTTCTCTGTGCCTGGGAAGCAGAAGTGTTCACATTGCTTCGCAGAATCGCTTTTGTGCAGAAAACAGTAACACTTGTTCAGAAAGAAAGAAAGCACAGAGCCCCAGATTTTATGTTGTCCTGGAGAGCTTGCAGAGCACTGGGGAAAAGCAGGCAGAGAATTCCCTGCTAGCACCTTCTCTGTGCCTGGGAAACAGAAGTGTTCACATTGCTTCGCAGTACCGCTTTTGTGCAGAAAACAGTAACACTTGTTCAGAACGAAAGAAAGCACAGAGCCCCAGATTTTATGTTGTCCTGGAGAGCTTGCAGAGCACTGGGGAAAGGCAGGCAGAGAATTCCCTGCTAGCACCTTCCCTGTGCCTGGGAAAGAGAAGTGTTCCCATTGCTTCGCAGAATCGCTTTTGTGCAGAAAACAGTAACACTTGTTCAGAACGAAAGAAAGCACAGAGCCCCAGATTTTATGTTGTCCTGGAGAGCTTGCAGAGCACTGGGGAAAGGCAGGCAGAGAATTCCCTGCTAGCACCTTCTCTGTGCCTGGGAAGCAGAAGTGTTCACATTGCTTCGCAGAATCGTTTTGTGCAGAAAACAATAACACCTGTTCAGAACGAAAGAAAGCACAGAGCCCCAGATTTTATGTTGTCCTGGAGAGCTTGCAGAGCACTGGGGAAAGGCAGGCAGAGAATTCCCTGCTAGCACCTTCTCTGTGCCTGTTCACATTCCTTCGCAGAATCGCTTTTGTGCAGAAAACTGTAACACTTGTTCAGAACGAAAGAAAGCACAGAGCCCCAGATTTTATGTTGTCCTGGAGAGCTTGCAGAGCACTGGGGAAAGGCAGGCAGAGAATTCCCTGCTAGCACCTTCTCTGTGCCTGTTCACATTGCTTCGCAGAATCGCTTTTGTGCAGAAAACAGTAACACTTGTTCAGAACGAAAGAAAGCACAGAGCCCCAGATTCTATGTTGTCCTGGAGAGCTTGCAGAGCACTGGGGAAAGGCAGGCAGAGAATTTCCTGCTAGCACCTTCTCTGTGCCTGGGAAGCAGAAGTGTTCACATTGCTTCGCAGAATCGCTTTTGTGCAGAAAACAGTAACACTTGTTCAGAAAGAAAGAAAGCACAGAGCCCCAGATTTTATGTTGTCCTGGAGAGCTTGCAGAGCACTGGGGAAAAGCAGGCAGAGAATTCCCTGCTAGCACCTTCTCTGTGCCTGGGAAACAGAAGTGTTCACATTGCTTCGCAGAATCGCTTTTGTGCAGAAAACAGTAACACTTGTTCAGAACGAAAGAAAGCACAGAGCCCCAGATTTTATGTTGTCCTGGAGAGCTTGCAGAGCACTGGGGAAAGGCAGGCAGAGAATTCCCTGCTAGCACCTTCTCTGTGCCTGGGAAACAGAAGTGTTCACATTGCTTCGCAGAATCGCTTTTGTGCAGAAAACAGTAACACTTGTTCAGAACGAAAGAAAGCACAGAGCCCCAGATTTTATGTTGTCCTGGAGAGCTTGCAGAGCACTGGGGAAAGGCAGGCAGAGAATTCCCTGCTAGCACCTTCCCTGTGCCTGGGAAAGAGAAGTGTTCCCATTGCTTCGCAGAATCGCTTTTGTGCAGAAAACAGTAACACTTGTTCAGAACGAAAGAAAGCACAGAGCCCCAGATTTTATGTTGTCCTGGAGAGCTTGCAGAGCACTGGGGAAAGGCAGGCAGAGAATTCCCTGCTAGCACCTTCTCTGTGCCTGGGAAGCAGAAGTGTTCACATTGCTTCGCAGAATCGTTTTGTGCAGAAAACAATAACACTTGTTCAGAACGAAAGAAAGCACAGAGCCCCAGATTTTATGTTGTCCTGGAGAGCTTGCAGAGCACTGGGGAAAAGCAGGCAGAGAATTCCCTGCTAGCACCTTCTCTGTGCCTGGGAAACAGAAGTGTTCACATTGCTTCGCAGAATCGCTTTTGTGCAGAAAACAGTAACACTTGTTCAGAACGAAAGAAAGCACAGAGCCCCAGATTTTATGTTGTCCTGGAGAGCTTGCAGAGCACTGGGGAAAGGCAGGCAGAGAATTTCCTGCTAGCACCTTCCCTGTGCCTGGGAAAGAGAAGTGTTCCCATTGCTTCGCAGAATCGCTTTTGTGCAGAAAACAGTAACACTTGTTCAGAACGAAAGAAAGCACAGAGCCCCAGATTTTATGTTGTCCTGGAGAGCTTGCAGAGCACTGGGGAAAAGCAGGCAGAGAATTCCCTGCTAGCACCTTCTCTGTGCCTGGGAAACAGAAGTGTTCACATTGCTTCGCAGAATCGCTTTTGTGCAGAAAACAGTAACACTTGTTCAGAACGAAAGAAAGCACAGAGCCCCAGATTTTATGTTGTCCTGGAGAGCTTGCAGAGCACTGGGGAAAGGCAGGCAGAGAATTTCCTGCTAGCACCTTCCCTGTGCCTGGGAAAGAGAAGTGTTCCCATTGCTTCGCAGAATCGCTTTTGTGCAGAAAACAGTAACACTTGTTCAGAACGAAAGAAAGCACAGAGCCCCAGATTTTATGTTGTCCTGGAGAGCTTGCAGAGCACTGGGGAAAGGCAGGCAGAGAATTCCCTGCTAGCACCTTCTCTGTGCCTGTTCACATTCCTTCGCAGAATCGCTTTTGTGCAGAAAACTGTAACACTTGTTCAGAACGAAAGAAAGCACAGAGCCCCAGATTTTATGTTGTCCTGGAGAGCTTGCAGAGCACTGGGGAAAGGCAGGCAGAGAATTCCCTGCTAGCACGTTCTCTGTGCCTGGGAAACAGAAGTGTTCACATTTCTTCGCAGAATCGCTTTTGTGCAGAAAACAGTAACACTTGTTCAGAACGAAAGAAAGCACAGAGCCCCAGATTTTATGTTGTCCTGGAGAGCTTGCAGAGCACTGGGGAAAGGCAGGCAGAGAATTTCCTGCTAGCACCTTCTCTGTGCCTGTTCACATTCCTTCGCAGAATCGCTTTTGTGCAGAAAACTGTAACACTTGTTCAGAACGAAAGAAAGCACAGAGCCCCAGATTTTATGTTGTCCTGGAGAGCTTGCAGAGCACTGGGGAAAGGCAGGCAGAGAATTCCCTGCTAGCACGTTCTCGGTGCCTGGGAAGCAGAAGTGTTCACATTTCTTAGCAGTATCGCTTTTGCGCAGAAAACAGTAACACTTGTTCAGAAGGAAAGAAAGCACAGAGCCCCATATTTTATGTTGTGCTGGAGAGCTTGCAGAGTACTGGGGAAAAGCAGGCAGAGAATTCCCTGCTAGCACCTTCTCTGTGCCTGGGAAACAGAAGTGTTCACATTGCTTCGCAGAATCGCTTTTGTGCAGATAACAGTAACACTTGTTCAGAACAAAAGAAAGCACAGAGCCCCAGATTTTATGTTGTCCTGGAGAGCTTGCAGAGCACTGGGGAAAAGCAGGCAGAGAATTCCCTGCTAGCACCTTCTCTGTGCCTGGGAAACAGAAGTGTTCACATTGCTTCGCAGAATCGCTTTTGTGCAGAAAACAGTAACACTTGTTCAGACGAAAGAAAGCACAGAGCCCCAGATTTTATGTTGTGCTGGAGAGCTTGCAGAGCACTGGGGAAAGGCAGGCAGAGAATTCCCTGCTAGCACCTTCTCTGTGCCTGGGAAGCAGAAGTCTTCACATTGCTTCGCAGAATCGCTTTTGTGCAGAAAACAGTAACACTTGTTCAGAACGAAAGAAAGCACAGAGCGCCATATTTTATGTTGTCCTGGAGAGCTTGCAGAGCACTGGGGAAAAGCAGGCAGAGAATTCCCTGCTAGCACCTTCTCTGTGCCTGGGAAGCAGAAGTGTTCACATTGCTTCGCAGAATCGCTTTTGTGCAGAAAACAGTAACACTTGTTCAGAACGAAAGAAAGCACAGAGCCCCAGATTTTATGTTGTCCTGGAGAGCTTGCAGAGCACTGGGGAAAGGCAGGCAGAGAATTCCCTGCTAGCACCTTCCCTGTGCCTGGGAAAGAGAAGTGTTCCCATTGCTTCGCAGAATCGCTTTTGTGCAGAAAACAGTAACACTTGTTCAGAACGAAAGAAAGCACAGAGCCCCAGATTTTATGTTGTCCTGGAGAGCTTGCAGAGCACTGGGGAAAGGCAGGCAGAGAATTCCCTGCTAGCACCTTCTCTGTGCCTGGGAAGCAGAAGTGTTCACATTGCTTCGCAGAATCGTTTTGTGCAGAAAACAATAACACCTGTTCAGAACGAAAGAAAGCACAGAGCCCCAGATTTTATGTTGTCCTGGAGAGCTTGCAGAGCACTGGGGAAAGGCAGGCAGAGAATTCCCTGCTAGCACCTTCTCTGTGCCTGTTCACATTCCTTCGCAGAATCGCTTTTGTGCAGAAAACTGTAACACTTGTTCAGAACGAAAGAAAGCACAGAGCCCCAGATTTTATGTTGTCCTGGAGAGCTTGCAGAGCACTGGGGAAAGGCAGGCAGAGAATTCCCTGCTAGCACCTTCTCTGTGCCTGTTCACATTGCTTCGCAGAATCGCTTTTGTGCAGAAAACAGTAACACTTGTTCAGAACGAAAGAAAGCACAGAGCCCCAGATTCTATGTTGTCCTGGAGAGCTTGCAGAGCACTGGGGAAAGGCAGGCAGAGAATTTCCTGCTAGCACCTTCTCTGTGCCTGGGAAGCAGAAGTGTTCACATTGCTTCGCAGAATCGCTTTTGTGCAGAAAACAGTAACACTTGTTCAGAAAGAAAGAAAGCACAGAGCCCCAGATTTTATGTTGTCCTGGAGAGCTTGCAGAGCACTGGGGAAAAGCAGGCAGAGAATTCCCTGCTAGCACCTTCTCTGTGCCTGGGAAACAGAAGTGTTCACATTGCTTCGCAGAATCGCTTTTGTGCAGAAAACAGTAACACTTGTTCAGAACGAAAGAAAGCACAGAGCCCCAGATTTTATGTTGTCCTGGAGAGCTTGCAGAGCACTGGGGAAAGGCAGGCAGAGAATTCCCTGCTAGCACCTTCTCTGTGCCTGGGAAACAGAAGTGTTCACATTGCTTCGCAGAATCGCTTTTGTGCAGAAAACAGTAACACTTGTTCAGAACGAAAGAAAGCACAGAGCCCCAGATTTTATGTTGTCCTGGAGAGCTTGCAGAGCACTGGGGAAAGGCAGGCAGAGAATTCCCTGCTAGCACCTTCCCTGTGCCTGGGAAAGAGAAGTGTTCCCATTGCTTCGCAGAATCGCTTTTGTGCAGATAACAGTAACACTTGTTCAGAACAAAAGAAAGCACAGAGCCCCAGATTTTATGTTGTCCTGGAGAGCTTGCAGAGCACTGGGGAAAGGCAGGCAGAGAATTCCCTGCTAGCACCTTCTCTGTGCCTGGGAAGCAGAAGTGTTCACATTGCTTCGCAGAATCGTTTTGTGCAGAAAACAATAACACCTGTTCAGAACGAAAGAAAGCACAGAGCCCCAGATTTTATGTTGTCCTGGAGAGCTTGCAGAGCACTGGGGAAAGGCAGGCAGAGAATTCCCTGCTAGCACCTTCTCTGTGCCTGTTCACATTCCTTCGCAGAATCGCTTTTGTGCAGAAAACTGTAACACTTGTTCAGAACGAAAGAAAGCACAGAGCCCCAGATTTTATGTTGTCCTGGAGAGCTTGCAGAGCACTGGGGAAAGGCAGGCAGAGAATTCCCTGCTAGCACGTTCTCGGTGCCTGGGAAGCAGAAGTGTTCACATTTCTTAGCAGTATCGCTTTTGTGCAGAAAACAGTAACACTTGTTCAGAACGAAAGAAAGCACAGAGCCCCATATTTTATGTTGTGCTGGAGAGCTTGCAGAGTACTGGGGAAAAGCAGGCAGAGAATTCCCTGCTAGCACCTTCTCTGTGCCTGGGAAACAGAAGTGTTCACATTGCTTCGCAGAATCGCTTTTGTGCAGATAACAGTAACACTTGTTCAGAACAAAAGAAAGCACAGAGACCCAGATTTTATGTTGTCCTGGAGAGCTTGCAGAGCACTGGGGAAAAGCAGGCAGAGAATTCCCTGCTAGCACCTTCTCTGTGCCTGGGAAACAGAAGTGTTCACATTGCTTCGCAGAATCGCTTTTGTGCAGAAAACAGTAACACTTGTTCAGACGAAAGAAAGCACAGAGCCCCAGATTTTATGTTGTGCTGGAGAGCTTGCAGAGCACTGGGGAAAGGCAGGCAGAGAATTCCCTGCTAGCACCTTCTCTGTGCCTGGGAAGCAGAAGTGTTCACATTGCTTCGCAGAATCGCTTTTGTGCAGAAAACAGTAACACTTGTTCAGAACGAAAGAAAGCACAGAGCCCCAGATTTTATGTTGTCCTGGAGAGCTTGCAGAGCACTGGGGAAAAGCAGGCAGAGAATTCCCTGCTAGCACCTTCTCTGTGCCTGGGAAGCAGAAGTGTTCACATTGCTTCGCAGAATCGCTTTTGTGCAGAAAACAATAACACTTGTTCAGAACGAAAGAAAGCACAGAGCCCCAGATTTTATGTTGTCCTGGAGAGCTTGCAGAGCACTGGGGAAAAGCAGGCAGAGAATTCCCTGCTAGCACCTTCTCTGTGCCTGGGAAACAGAAGTGTTCCCATTGCTTCGTAGAATCGCTTTTGTGCAGAATACAGTAACACTTGTTCAGAACGAAAGAAAGCACAGAGCCCCAGATTTTATGTTGTCCTGGAGAGCTTGCAGAGCACTGGGGAAAGGCAGGCAGAGAATTTCCTGCTAGCACCTTCTCTGTGCCTGGGAAGCAGAAGTGTTCCCATTGCTTCCCAGAATCGCTTTTGTGCAGAAAACAGTAACACTTGTTCAGAACGAAAGAAAGCACAGAGCCCCAGATTTTATGTTGTCCTGGAGAGCTTGCAGAGCACTGGGGAAAGGCAGGCAGAGAATTCCCTGCTAGCACCTTCTCTGTGCCTGTTCACATTGCTTCGCAGAATCGCTTTTGTGCAGAAAACAGTAACACTTGTTCAGAACGAAAGAAAGCACAGAGCCCCAGATTTTATGTTGTCCTGGAGAGCTTGCAGAGCACTGGGGAAAGGCAGGCAGAGAATTCCCTGCTAGCACCTTCTCTGTGCCTGGGAAGCAGAAGTGTTCCCATTGCTTCGCAGAATCGCTTTTGTGCAGAAAACACTAACACTTGTTCAGAACAAAAGAAAGCACAGAGCCCCAGATTCTATGTTGTCCTGGAGAGCTTGCAGAGCACTGGGGAAAGGCAGGCAGAGAATTTCCTGCTAGCACCTTCTCTGTGCCTGGGAAACAGAAGTGTTCCCATTGCTTCGCAGAATCGCTTTTGTGCAGAATACAGTAACACTTGTTCAGAACGAAAGAAAGCACAGAGCCCCAGATTTTATGTTGTCCTGGAGAGCTTGCAGAGCACTGGGGAAAGGCAGGCAGAGAATTCCCTGCTAGCACCTTCTCTGTGCCTGTTCACATTCCTTCGCAGAATCGCTTTTGTGCAGAAAACAGTAACACTTGTTCAGAACGAAAGAAAGCACAGAGCCCCAGATTCTATGTTGTCCTGGAGAGCTTGCAGAGCACTGGGGAAAGGCAGGCAGAGAATTTCCTGCTAGCACCTTCTCTGTGCCTGGGAAGCAGAAGTGTTCACATTGCTTCGCAGAATCGCTTTTGTGCAGAAAACAGTAACACTTGTTCAGAACGAAAGAAAGCACAGAGCCCCAGATTTTATGTTGTCCTGGAGAGCTTACAGAGCACTGGGGAAAAGCAGGCAGAGAATTCCCTGCTAGCACCTTCTCTGTGCCTGGGAAACAGAAGTGTTCACATTGCTTCGCAGAATCGCTTTTGTGCAGAAAACAGTAACACTTGTTCAGAACGAAAGAAAGCACAGAGCCCCAGATTTTATGTTGTCCTGGAGAGCTTGCAGAGCACTGGGGAAAGGCAGGCAGAGAATTTCCTGCTAGCACCTTCCCTGTGCCTGGGAAAGAGAAGTGTTCCCATTGCTTCGCAGAATCGCTTTTGTGCAGAAAACAGTAACACTTGTTCAGAACGAAAGAAAGCACAGAGCCCCAGATTTTATGTTGTCATGGAGAGCTTGCAGAGCACTGGGGAAAGGCAGGCAGAGAATTCCCTGCTAGCACCTTCTCTGTGCCTGGGAAGCAGAAGTGTTCACATTGCTTCGCAGAATCGTTTTGTGCAGAAAACAATAACACCTGTTCAGAACGAAAGAAAGCACAGAGCCCCAGATTTTATGTTGTCCTGGAGAGCTTGCAGAGCACTGGGGAAAAGCAGGCAGAGAATTCCCTGCTAGCACCTTCTCTGTGCCTGGGAAACAGAAGTGTTCACATTTCTTCGCAGAATCGCTTTTGTGCAGAAAACAGTAACACTTGTTCAGAACGAAAGAAAGCACAGAGCCCCAGATTTTATGTTGTCCTGGAGAGCTTGCAGAGCACTGGGGAAAGGCAGGCAGAGAATTTCCTGCTAGCACCTTCTCTGTGCCTGTTCACATTCCTTCGCAGAATCGCTTTTGTGCAGAAAACTGTAACACTTGTTCAGAACGAAAGAAAGCACAGAGCCCCAGATTTTATGTTGTCCTGGAGAGCTTGCAGAGCACTGGGGAAAGGCAGGCAGAGAATTCCCTGCTAGCACGTTCTCGGTGCCTGGGAAGCAGAAGTGTTCACATTTCTTAGCAGTATCGCTTTTGCGCAGAAAACAGTAACACTTGTTCAGAAGGAAAGAAAGCACAGAGCCCCATATTTTATGTTGTGCTGGAGAGCTTGCAGAGTACTGGGGAAAAGCAGGCAGAGAATTCCCTGCTAGCACCTTCTCTGTGCCTGGGAAACAGAAGTGTTCACATTGCTTCGCAGAATCGCTTTTGTGCAGATAACAGTAACACTTGTTCAGAACAAAAGAAAGCACAGAGCCCCAGATTTTATGTTGTCCTGGAGAGCTTGCAGAGCACTGGGGAAAAGCAGGCAGAGAATTCCCTGCTAGCACCTTCTCTGTGCCTGGGAAACAGAAGTGTTCACATTGCTTCGCAGAATCGCTTTTGTGCAGAAAACAGTAACACTTGTTCAGACGAAAGAAAGCACAGAGCCCCAGATTTTATGTTGTGCTGGAGAGCTTGCAGAGCACTGGGGAAAGGCAGGCAGAGAATTCCCTGCTAGCACCTTCTCTGTGCCTGGGAAGCAGAAGTCTTCACATTGCTTCGCAGAATCGCTTTTGTGCAGAAAACAGTAACACTTGTTCAGAACGAAAGAAAGCACAGAGCGCCATATTTTATGTTGTCCTGGAGAGCTTGCAGAGCACTGGGGAAAAGCAGGCAGAGAATTCCCTGCTAGCACCTTCTCTGTGCCTGGGAAGCAGAAGTGTTCACATTGCTTCGCAGAATCGCTTTTGTGCAGAAAACAATAACACTTGTTCAGAACGAAAGAAAGCACAGAGCCCCAGATTTTATGTTGTCCTGGAGAGCTTGCAGAGCACTGGGGAAAGCCAGGCAGAGAATTCCCTGCTAGCACCTTCTCTGTGCCTGGGAAGCAGAAGTGTTCACATTGCTTCGCAGAATCGTTTTGTGCAGAAAACAATAACACCTGTTCAGAACGAAAGAAAGCACAGAGCCCCAGATTTTATGTTGTGCTGGAGAGCTTGCAGAGCACTGGGGAAAAGCAGGCAGAGAATTCCCTGCTAGCACCTTCTCTGTGCCTGGGAAACAGAAGTGTTCCCATTGCTTCGCAGAATCGCTTTTGTGCAGAATACAGTAACACTTGTTCAGAACGAAAGAAAGCACAGAGCCCCAGATTCTATGTTGTCCTGGAGAGCTTGCAGAGCACTGGGGAAAGGCAGGCAGAGAATTTCCTGCTAGCACCTTCTCTGTGCCTGGGAAGCAGAAGTGTTCCCATTGCTTCCCAGAATCGCTTTTGTGCAGAAAACAGTAACACTTGTTCAGAACGAAAGAAAGCACAGAGCCCCAGATTTTATGTTGTCCTGGAGAGCTTGCAGAGCACTGGGGAAAGGCAGGCAGAGAATTCCCTGCTAGCACCTTCTCTGTGCCTGTTCACATTCCTTCGCAGAATCGCTTTTGTGCAGAAAACAGTAACACTTGTTCAGAACGAAAGAAAGCACAGAGCCCCAGATTCTATGTTGTCCTGGAGAGCTTGCAGAGCACTGGGGAAAGGCAGGCAGAGAATTTCCTGCTAGCACCTTCTCTGTGCCTGGGAAGCAGAAGTGTTCACATTGCTTCGCAGAATCGCTTTTGTGCAGAAAACAGTAACACTTGTTCAGAACGAAAGAAAGCACAGAGCCCCAGATTTTATGTTGTCCTGGAGAGCTTACAGAGCACTGGGGAAAAGCAGGCAGAGAATTCCCTGCTAGCACCTTCTCTGTGCCTGGGAAACAGAAGTGTTCACATTGCTTCGCAGAATCGCTTTTGTGCAGAAAACAGTAACACTTGTTCAGAACGAAAGAAAGCACAGAGCCCCAGATTTTATGTTGTCCTGGAGAGCTTGCAGAGCACTGGGGAAAGGCAGGCAGAGAATTTCCTGCTAGCACCTTCCCTGTGCCTGGGAAAGAGAAGTGTTCCCATTGCTTCGCAGAATCGCTTTTGTGCAGAAAACAGTAACACTTGTTCAGAACGAAAGAAAGCACAGAGCCCCAGATTTTATGTTGTCATGGAGAGCTTGCAGAGCACTGGGGAAAGGCAGGCAGAGAATTCCCTGCTAGCACCTTCTCTGTGCCTGGGAAGCAGAAGTGTTCACATTGCTTCGCAGAATCGTTTTGTGCAGAAAACAATAACACCTGTTCAGAACGAAAGAAAGCACAGAGCCCCAGATTTTATGTTGTCCTGGAGAGCTTGCAGAGCACTGGGGAAAAGCAGGCAGAGAATTCCCTGCTAGCACCTTCTCTGTGCCTGGGAAACAGAAGTGTTCACATTTCTTCGCAGAATCGCTTTTGTGCAGAAAACAGTAACACTTGTTCAGAACGAAAGAAAGCACAGAGCCCCAGATTTTATGTTGTCCTGGAGAGCTTGCAGAGCACTGGGGAAAGGCAGGCAGAGAATTTCCTGCTAGCACCTTCTCTGTGCCTGTTCACATTCCTTCGCAGAATCGCTTTTGTGCAGAAAACTGTAACACTTGTTCAGAACGAAAGAAAGCACAGAGCCCCAGATTTTATGTTGTCCTGGAGAGCTTGCAGAGCACTGGGGAAAGGCAGGCAGAGAATTCCCTGCTAGCACGTTCTCGGTGCCTGGGAAGCAGAAGTGTTCACATTTCTTAGCAGTATCGCTTTTGCGCAGAAAACAGTAACACTTGTTCAGAAGGAAAGAAAGCACAGAGCCCCATATTTTATGTTGTGCTGGAGAGCTTGCAGAGTACTGGGGAAAAGCAGGCAGAGAATTCCCTGCTAGCACCTTCTCTGTGCCTGGGAAACAGAAGTGTTCACATTGCTTCGCAGAATCGCTTTTGTGCAGAAAACAGTAACACTTGTTCAGACGAAAGAAAGCACAGAGCCCCAGATTTTATGTTGTGCTGGAGAGCTTGCAGAGCACTGGGGAAAGGCAGGCAGAGAATTCCCTGCTAGCACCTTCTCTGTGCCTGGGAAGCAGAAGTCTTCACATTGCTTCGCAGAATCGCTTTTGTGCAGAAAACAGTAACACTTGTTCAGAACGAAAGAAAGCACAGAGCGCCATATTTTATGTTGTCCTGGAGAGCTTGCAGAGCACTGGGGAAAAGCAGGCAGAGAATTCCCTGCTAGCACCTTCTCTGTGCCTGGGAAGCAGAAGTGTTCACATTGCTTCGCAGAATCGCTTTTGTGCAGAAAACAATAACACTTGTTCAGAACGAAAGAAAGCACAGAGCCCCAGATTTTATGTTGTCCTGGAGAGCTTGCAGAGCACTGGGGAAAGGCAGGCAGAGAATTCCCTGCTAGCACCTTCTCTGTGCCTGTTCACATTCCTTCGCAGAATCGCTTTTGTGCAGAAAACAGTAACACTTGTTCAGAACGAAAGAAAGCACAGAGCCCCAGATTCTATGTTGTCCTGGAGAGCTTGCAGAGCACTGGGGAAAGGCAGGCAGAGAATTTCCTGCTAGCACCTTCTCTGTGCCTGGGAAGCAGAAGTGTTCACATTGCTTCGCAGAATCGCTTTTGTGCAGAAAACAGTAACACTTGTTCAGAAAGAAAGAAAGCACAGAGCCCCAGATTTTATGTTGTCCTGGAGAGCTTGCAGAGCACTGGGGAAAAGCAGGCAGAGATTTCCCTGCTAGCACCTTCTCTGTGCCTGGGAAGCAGAAGTGTTCACATTGCTTCGCAGAATCGCTTTTGTGCAGAAAACAGTAACACTTGTTCAGAACGAAAGAAAGCACAGAGCCCCAGATTTTATGTTGTCCTGGAGAGCTTGCAGAGCACTGGGGAAAGGCAGGCAGAGAATTCCCTGCTAGCACCTTCCCTGTGCCTGGGAAAGAGAAGTGTTCCCATTGCTTCGCAGAATCGCTTTTGTGCAGAAAACAGTAACACTTGTTCAGAACGAAAGAAAGCACAGAGCCCCAGATTTTATGTTGTCCTGGAGAGCTTGCAGAGCACTGGGGAAAGGCAGGCAGAGAATTCCCTGCTAGCACCTTCTCTGTGCCTGGGAAGCAGAAGTGTTCACATTGCTTCGCAGAATCGTTTTGTGCAGAAAACAATAACACCTGTTCAGAACGAAAGAAAGCACAGAGCCCCAGATTTTATGTTGTCCTGGAGAGCTTGCAGAGCACTGGGGAAAGGCAGGCAGAGAATTCCCTGCTAGCACCTTCTCTGTGCCTGTTCACATTCCTTCGCAGAATCGCTTTTGTGCAGAAAACTGTAACACTTGTTCAGAACGAAAGAAAGCACAGAGCCCCAGATTTTATGTTGTCCTGGAGAGCTTGCAGAGCACTGGGGAAAGGCAGGCAGAGAATTCCCTGCTAGCACCTTCTCTGTGCCTGTTCACATTGCTTCGCAGAATCGCTTTTGTGCAGAAAACAGTAACACTTGTTCAGAACGAAAGAAAGCACAGAGCCCCAGATTCTATGTTGTCCTGGAGAGCTTGCAGAGCACTGGGGAAAGGCAGGCAGAGAATTTCCTGCTAGCACCTTCTCTGTGCCTGGGAAGCAGAAGTGTTCACATTGCTTCGCAGAATCGCTTTTGTGCAGAAAACAGTAACACTTGTTCAGAAAGAAAGAAAGCACAGAGCCCCAGATTTTATGTTGTCCTGGAGAGCTTGCAGAGCACTGGGGAAAAGCAGGCAGAGAATTCCCTGCTAGCACCTTCTCTGTGCCTGGGAAACAGAAGTGTTCACATTGCTTCGCAGAATCGCTTTTGTGCAGAAAACAGTAACACTTGTTCAGAACGAAAGAAAGCACAGAGCCCCAGATTTTATGTTGTCCTGGAGAGCTTGCAGAGCACTGGGGAAAGGCAGGCAGAGAATTCCCTGCTAGCACCTTCTCTGTGCCTGGGAAACAGAAGTGTTCACATTGCTTCGCAGAATCGCTTTTGTGCAGAAAACAGTAACACTTGTTCAGAACGAAAGAAAGCACAGAGCCCCAGATTTTATGTTGTCCTGGAGAGCTTGCAGAGCACTGGGGAAAGGCAGGCAGAGAATTCCCTGCTAGCACCTTCCCTGTGCCTGGGAAAGAGAAGTGTTCCCATTGCTTCGCAGAATCGCTTTTGTGCAGATAACAGTAACACTTGTTCAGAACAAAAGAAAGCACAGAGCCCCAGATTTTATGTTGTCCTGGAGAGCTTGCAGAGCACTGGGGAAAGGCAGGCAGAGAATTCCCTGCTAGCACCTTCTCTGTGCCTGGGAAGCAGAAGTGTTCACATTGCTTCGCAGAATCGTTTTGTGCAGAAAACAATAACACCTGTTCAGAACGAAAGAAAGCACAGAGCCCCAGATTTTATGTTGTCCTGGAGAGCTTGCAGAGCACTGGGGAAAGGCAGGCAGAGAATTCCCTGCTAGCACCTTCTCTGTGCCTGTTCACATTCCTTCGCAGAATCGCTTTTGTGCAGAAAACTGTAACACTTGTTCAGAACGAAAGAAAGCACAGAGCCCCAGATTTTATGTTGTCCTGGAGAGCTTGCAGAGCACTGGGGAAAGGCAGGCAGAGAATTCCCTGCTAGCACGTTCTCGGTGCCTGGGAAGCAGAAGTGTTCACATTTCTTAGCAGTATCGCTTTTGTGCAGAAAACAGTAACACTTGTTCAGAAGGAAAGAAAGCACAGAGCCCCATATTTTATGTTGTGCTGGAGAGCTTGCAGAGTACTGGGGAAAAGCAGGCAGAGAATTCCCTGCTAGCACCTTCTCTGTGCCTGGGAAACAGAAGTGTTCACATTGCTTCGCAGAATCGCTTTTGTGCAGATAACAGTAACACTTGTTCAGAACAAAAGAAAGCACAGAGCCCCAGATTTTATGTTGTCCTGGAGAGCTTGCAGAGCACTGGGGAAAAGCAGGCAGAGAATTCCCTGCTAGCACCTTCTCTGTGCCTGGGAAACAGAAGTGTTCACATTGCTTCGCAGAATCGCTTTTGTGCAGAAAACAGTAACACTTGTTCAGACGAAAGAAAGCACAGAGCCCCAGATTTTATGTTGTGCTGGAGAGCTTGCAGAGCACTGGGGAAAGGCAGGCAGAGAATTCCCTGCTAGCACCTTCTCTGTGCCTGGGAAGCAGAAGTGTTCACATTGCTTCGCAGAATCGCTTTTGTGCAGAAAACAGTAACACTTGTTCAGAACGAAAGAAAGCACAGAGCCCCAGATTTTATGTTGTCCTGGAGAGCTTGCAGAGCACTGGGGAAAAGCAGGCAGAGAATTCCCTGCTAGCACCTTCTCTGTGCCTGGGAAGCAGAAGTGTTCACATTGCTTCGCAGAATCGCTTTTGTGCAGAAAACAATAACACTTGTTCAGAACGAAAGAAAGCACAGAGCCCCAGATTTTATGTTGTCCTGGAGAGCTTGCAGAGCACTGGGGAAAAGCAGGCAGAGAATTCCCTGCTAGCACCTTCTCTGTGCCTGGGAAACAGAAGTGTTCCCATTGCTTCGTAGAATCGCTTTTGTGCAGAATACAGTAACACTTGTTCAGAACGAAAGAAAGCACAGAGCCCCAGATTTTATGTTGTCCTGGAGAGCTTGCAGAGCACTGGGGAAAGGCAGGCAGAGAATTTCCTGCTAGCACCTTCTCTGTGCCTGGGAAGCAGAAGTGTTCCCATTGCTTCCCAGAATCGCTTTTGTGCAGAAAACAGTAACACTTGTTCAGAACGAAAGAAAGCACAGAGCCCCAGATTTTATGTTGTCCTGGAGAGCTTGCAGAGCACTGGGGAAAGGCAGGCAGAGAATTCCCTGCTAGCACCTTCTCTGTGCCTGTTCACATTGCTTCGCAGAATCGCTTTTGTGCAGAAAACAGTAACACTTGTTCAGAACGAAAGAAAGCACAGAGCCCCAGATTTTATGTTGTCCTGGAGAGCTTGCAGAGCACTGGGGAAAGGCAGGCAGAGAATTCCCTGCTAGCACCTTCTCTGTGCCTGGGAAGCAGAAGTCTTCACATTGCTTCGCAGAATCGCTTTTGTGCAGAAAACACTAACACTTGTTCAGAACAAAAGAAAGCACAGAGCCCCAGATTCTATGTTGTCCTGGAGAGCTTGCAGAGCACTGGGGAAAGGCAGGCAGAGAATTTCCTGCTAGCACCTTCTCTGTGCCTGGGAAACAGAAGTGTTCCCATTGCTTCGCAGAATCGCTTTTGTGCAGAATACAGTAACACTTGTTCAGAACGAAAGAAAGCACAGAGCCCCAGATTTTATGTTGTCCTGGAGAGCTTGCAGAGCACTGGGGAAAGGCAGGCAGAGAATTCCCTGCTAGCACCTTCTCTGTGCCTGTTCACATTCCTTCGCAGAATCGCTTTTGTGCAGAAAACAGTAACACTTGTTCAGAACGAAAGAAAGCACAGAGCCCCAGATTCTATGTTGTCCTGGAGAGCTTGCAGAGCACTGGGGAAAGGCAGGCAGAGAATTTCCTGCTAGCACCTTCTCTGTGCCTGGGAAGCAGAAGTGTTCACATTGCTTCGCAGAATCGCTTTTGTGCAGAAAACAGTAACACTTGTTCAGAACGAAAGAAAGCACAGAGCCCCAGATTTTATGTTGTCCTGGAGAGCTTACAGAGCACTGGGGAAAAGCAGGCAGAGAATTCCCTGCTAGCACCTTCTCTGTGCCTGGGAAACAGAAGTGTTCACATTGCTTCGCAGAATCGCTTTTGTGCAGAAAACAGTAACACTTGTTCAGAACGAAAGAAAGCACAGAGCCCCAGATTTTATGTTGTCCTGGAGAGCTTGCAGAGCACTGGGGAAAGGCAGGCAGAGAATTTCCTGCTAGCACCTTCCCTGTGCCTGGGAAAGAGAAGTGTTCCCATTGCTTCGCAGAATCGCTTTTGTGCAGAAAACAGTAACACTTGTTCAGAACGAAAGAAAGCACAGAGCCCCAGATTTTATGTTGTCATGGAGAGCTTGCAGAGCACTGGGGAAAGGCAGGCAGAGAATTCCCTGCTAGCACCTTCTCTGTGCCTGGGAAGCAGAAGTGTTCACATTGCTTCGCAGAATCGTTTTGTGCAGAAAACAATAACACCTGTTCAGAACGAAAGAAAGCACAGAGCCCCAGATTTTATGTTGTCCTGGAGAGCTTGCAGAGCACTGGGGAAAAGCAGGCAGAGAATTCCCTGCTAGCACCTTCTCTGTGCCTGGGAAACAGAAGTGTTCACATTTCTTCGCAGAATCGCTTTTGTGCAGAAAACAGTAACACTTGTTCAGAACGAAAGAAAGCACAGAGCCCCAGATTTTATGTTGTCCTGGAGAGCTTGCAGAGCACTGGGGAAAGGCAGGCAGAGAATTTCCTGCTAGCACCTTCTCTGTGCCTGTTCACATTCCTTCGCAGAATCGCTTTTGTGCAGAAAACTGTAACACTTGTTCAGAACGAAAGAAAGCACAGAGCCCCAGATTTTATGTTGTCCTGGAGAGCTTGCAGAGCACTGGGGAAAGGCAGGCAGAGAATTCCCTGCTAGCACGTTCTCGGTGCCTGGGAAGCAGAAGTGTTCACATTTCTTAGCAGTATCGCTTTTGCGCAGAAAACAGTAACACTTGTTCAGAAGGAAAGAAAGCACAGAGCCCCATATTTTATGTTGTGCTGGAGAGCTTGCAGAGTACTGGGGAAAAGCAGGCCGGGAATTCCCTGCTAGCACCTTCTCTGTGCCTGGGAAACAGAAGTGTTCACATTGCTTCGCAGAATCGCTTTTGTGCAGATAACAGTAACACTTGTTCAGAACAAAAGAAAGCACAGAGCCCCAGATTTTATGTTGTCCTGGAGAGCTTGCAGAGCACTGGGGAAAAGCAGGCAGAGAATTCCCTGCTAGCACCTTCTCTGTGCCTGGGAAACAGAAGTGTTCACATTGCTTCGCAGAATCGCTTTTGTGCAGAAAACAGTAACACTTGTTCAGACGAAAGAAAGCACAGAGCCCCAGATTTTATGTTGTGCTGGAGAGCTTGCAGAGCACTGGGGAAAGGCAGGCAGAGAATTCCCTGCTAGCACCTTCTCTGTGCCTGGGAAGCAGAAGTCTTCACATTGCTTCGCAGAATCGCTTTTGTGCAGAAAACAGTAACACTTGTTCAGAACGAAAGAAAGCACAGAGCGCCATATTTTATGTTGTCCTGGAGAGCTTGCAGAGCACTGGGGAAAAGCAGGCAGAGAATTCCCTGCTAGCACCTTCTCTGTGCCTGGGAAGCAGAAGTGTTCACATTGCTTCGCAGAATCGCTTTTGTGCAGAAAACAATAACACTTGTTCAGAACGAAAGAAAGCACAGAGCCCCAGATTTTATGTTGTCCTGGAGAGCTTGCAGAGCACTGGGGAAAGCCAGGCAGAGAATTCCCTGCTAGCACCTTCTCTGTGCCTGGGAAGCAGAAGTGTTCACATTGCTTCGCAGAATCGTTTTGTGCAGAAAACAATAACACCTGTTCAGAACGAAAGAAAGCACAGAGCCCCAGATTTTATGTTGTGCTGGAGAGCTTGCAGAGCACTGGGGAAAAGCAGGCAGAGAATTCCCTGCTAGCACCTTCTCTGTGCCTGGGAAACAGAAGTGTTCCCATTGCTTCGCAGAATCGCTTTTGTGCAGAATACAGTAACACTTGTTCAGAACGAAAGAAAGCACAGAGCCCCAGATTCTATGTTGTCCTGGAGAGCTTGCAGAGCACTGGGGAAAGGCAGGCAGAGAATTTCCTGCTAGCACCTTCTCTGTGCCTGGGAAGCAGAAGTGTTCCCATTGCTTCCCAGAATCGCTTTTGTGCAGAAAACAGTAACACTTGTTCAGAACGAAAGAAAGCACAGAGCCCCAGATTTTATGTTGTCCTGGAGAGCTTGCAGAGCACTGGGGAAAGGCAGGCAGAGAATTCCCTGCTAGCACCTTCTCTGTGCCTGTTCACATTCCTTCGCAGAATCGCTTTTGTGCAGAAAACAGTAACACTTGTTCAGAACGAAAGAAAGCACAGAGCCCCAGATTCTATGTTGTCCTGGAGAGCTTGCAGAGCACTGGGGAAAGGCAGGCAGAGAATTTCCTGCTAGCACCTTCTCTGTGCCTGGGAAGCAGAAGTGTTCACATTGCTTCGCAGAATCGCTTTTGTGCAGAAAACAGTAACACTTGTTCAGAACGAAAGAAAGCACAGAGCCCCAGATTTTATGTTGTCCTGGAGAGCTTACAGAGCACTGGGGAAAAGCAGGCAGAGAATTCCCTGCTAGCACCTTCTCTGTGCCTGGGAAACAGAAGTGTTCACATTGCTTCGCAGAATCGCTTTTGTGCAGAAAACAGTAACACTTGTTCAGAACGAAAGAAAGCACAGAGCCCCAGATTTTATGTTGTCCTGGAGAGCTTGCAGAGCACTGGGGAAAGGCAGGCAGAGAATTTCCTGCTAGCACCTTCCCTGTGCCTGGGAAAGAGAAGTGTTCCCATTGCTTCGCAGAATCGCTTTTGTGCAGAAAACAGTAACACTTGTTCAGAACGAAAGAAAGCACAGAGCCCCAGATTTTATGTTGTCATGGAGAGCTTGCAGAGCACTGGGGAAAGGCAGGCAGAGAATTCCCTGCTAGCACCTTCTCTGTGCCTGGGAAGCAGAAGTGTTCACATTGCTTCGCAGAATCGTTTTGTGCAGAAAACAATAACACCTGTTCAGAACGAAAGAAAGCACAGAGCCCCAGATTTTATGTTGTCCTGGAGAGCTTGCAGAGCACTGGGGAAAAGCAGGCAGAGAATTCCCTGCTAGCACCTTCTCTGTGCCTGGGAAACAGAAGTGTTCACATTTCTTCGCAGAATCGCTTTTGTGCAGAAAACAGTAACACTTGTTCAGAACGAAAGAAAGCACAGAGCCCCAGATTTTATGTTGTCCTGGAGAGCTTGCAGAGCACTGGGGAAAGGCAGGCAGAGAATTTCCTGCTAGCACCTTCTCTGTGCCTGTTCACATTCCTTCGCAGAATCGCTTTTGTGCAGAAAACTGTAACACTTGTTCAGAACGAAAGAAAGCACAGAGCCCCAGATTTTATGTTGTCCTGGAGAGCTTGCAGAGCACTGGGGAAAGGCAGGCAGAGAATTCCCTGCTAGCACGTTCTCGGTGCCTGGGAAGCAGAAGTGTTCACATTTCTTAGCAGTATCGCTTTTGCGCAGAAAACAGTAACACTTGTTCAGAAGGAAAGAAAGCACAGAGCCCCATATTTTATGTTGTGCTGGAGAGCTTGCAGAGTACTGGGGAAAAGCAGGCAGAGAATTCCCTGCTAGCACCTTCTCTGTGCCTGGGAAACAGAAGTGTTCACATTGCTTCGCAGAATCGCTTTTGTGCAGATAACAGTAACACTTGTTCAGAACAAAAGAAAGCACAGAGCCCCAGATTTTATGTTGTCCTGGAGAGCTTGCAGAGCACTGGGGAAAAGCAGGCAGAGAATTCCCTGCTAGCACCTTCTCTGTGCCTGGGAAACAGAAGTGTTCACATTGCTTCGCAGAATCGCTTTTGTGCAGAAAACAGTAACACTTGTTCAGACGAAAGAAAGCACAGAGCCCCAGATTTTATGTTGTGCTGGAGAGCTTGCAGAGCACTGGGGAAAGGCAGGCAGAGAATTCCCTGCTAGCACCTTCTCTGTGCCTGGGAAGCAGAAGTCTTCACATTGCTTCGCAGAATCGCTTTTGTGCAGAAAACAGTAACACTTGTTCAGAACGAAAGAAAGCACAGAGCGCCATATTTTATGTTGTCCTGGAGAGCTTGCAGAGCACTGGGGAAAAGCAGGCAGAGAATTCCCTGCTAGCACCTTCTCTGTGCCTGGGAAGCAGAAGTGTTCACATTGCTTCGCAGAATCGCTTTTGTGCAGAAAACAATAACACTTGTTCAGAACGAAAGAAAGCACAGAGCCCCAGATTTTATGTTGTCCTGGAGAGCTTGCAGAGCACTGGGGAAAGGCAGGCAGAGAATTCCCTGCTAGCACCTTCTCTGTGCCTGTTCACATTGCTTCGCAGAATCGCTTTTGTGCAGAAAACAGTAACACTTGTTCAGAACGAAAGAAAGCACAGAGCCCCAGATTCTATGTTGTCCTGGAGAGCTTGCAGAGCACTGGGGAAAGGCAGGCAGAGAATTTCCTGCTAGCACCTTCTCTGTGCCTGGGAAGCAGAAGTGTTCACATTGCTTCGCAGAATCGCTTTTGTGCAGAAAACAGTAACACTTGTTCAGAAAGAAAGAAAGCACAGAGCCCCAGATTTTATGTTGTCCTGGAGAGCTTGCAGAGCACTGGGGAAAAGCAGGCAGAGATTTCCCTGCTAGCACCTTCTCTGTGCCTGGGAAGCAGAAGTGTTCACATTGCTTGGCAGAATCGCTTTTGTGCAGATAACAGTAACACTTTTTCAGAACAAAAGAAAGCACAGAGCCCCAGATTTTATGTTGTCCTGGAGAGCTTGCAGAGCACTGGGGAAAAGCAGGCAGAGAATTCCCTGCTAGCACCTTCTCTGTGCCTGGGAAACAGAAGGGTTAACATTTCTTAGCAGTATCGCTTTTGTGCAGAAAACAGTAACACTTGTTCAGAAGGAAAGAAAGCACAGAGCCCCATATTTTATGTTGTGCTGGAGAGCTTGCAGAGCACTGGGGAAAGGCAGGCAGAGAATTCCCTGCTAGCACCTTCTCTGTGCCTGGGAAGCAGAAGTGTTCACATTGCTTCGCAGAATCGCTTTTGTGCAGATAACAGTAACACTTGTTCAGACGAAAGAAAGCACAGAGCCCCAGATTTTATGTTGTCCTGGAGAGCTTGCAGAGCACTGGGGAAAGGCAGGCAGAGAATTCCCTGCTAGCACCTTCTCTGTGCCTGGGAAACAGAAGTGTTCCCATTGCTTCGCAGAATCGCTTTTGTGCAGAATACAGTAACACTTGTTCAGAACGAAAGAAAGCACAGAGCCCCAGATTTTATGTTGTCCTGGAGAGCTTGCAGAGCACTGGGGAAAGGCAGGCAGAGAATTCCCTGCTAGCACCTTCTCTGTGCCTGTTCACATTGCTTCGCAGAATCGCTTTTGTGCAGAAAACAGTAACACTTGTTCAGAACGAAAGAAAGCACAGAGCCCCAGATTCTATGTTGTCCTGGAGAGCTTGCAGAGCACTGGGGAAAGGCAGGCAGAGAATTTCCTGCTAGCACCTTCTCTGTGCCTGGGAAGCAGAAGTGTTCACATTGCTTCGCAGAATCGCTTTTGTGCAGAAAACAGTAACACTTGTTCAGAAAGAAAGAAAGCACAGAGCCCCAGATTTTATGTTGTCCTGGAGAGCTTGCAGAGCACTGGGGAAAAGCAGGCAGAGAATTCCCTGCTAGCACCTTCTCTGTGCCTGGGAAACAGAAGTGTTCACATTGCTTCGCAGAATCGCTTTTGTGCAGAAAACAGTAACACTTGTTCAGAACGAAAGAAAGCACAGAGCCCCAGATTTTATGTTGTCCTGGAGAGCTTGCAGAGCACTGGGGAAAGGCAGGCAGAGAATTCCCTGCTAGCACCTTCTCTGTGCCTGGGAAACAGAAGTGTTCACATTGCTTCGCAGAATCGCTTTTGTGCAGAAAACAGTAACACTTGTTCAGAACGAAAGAAAGCACAGAGCCCCAGATTTTATGTTGTCCTGGAGAGCTTGCAGAGCACTGGGGAAAGGCAGGCAGAGAATTCCCTGCTAGCACCTTCCCTGTGCCTGGGAAAGAGAAGTGTTCCCATTGCTTCGCAGAATCGCTTTTGTGCAGAAAACAGTAACACTTGTTCAGAACGAAAGAAAGCACAGAGCCCCAGATTTTATGTTGTCCTGGAGAGCTTGCAGAGCACTGGGGAAAGGCAGGCAGAGAATTCCCTGCTAGCACCTTCTCTGTGCATGTTCACATTGCTTCGCAGAATCGCTTTTGTGCAGAAAACAGTAACACTTGTTCAGAACGAAAGAAAGCACAGAGCCCCAGATTCTATGTTGTCCTGGAGAGCTTGCAGAGCACTGGGGAAAGGCAGGCAGAGAATTTCCTGCTAGCACCTTCTCTGTGCCTGGGAAGCAGAAGTGTTCACATTGCTTCGCAGAATCGCTTTTGTGCAGAAAACAGTAACACTTTTTCAGAACAAAAGAAAGCACAGAGCCCCAGATTTTATGTTGTCCTGGAGAGCTTGCAGAGCACTGGGGAAAAGCAGGCAGAGAATTCCCTGCTAGCACCTTCTCTGTGCCTGGGAAACAGAAGGGTTAACATTTCTTAGCAGTATCGCTTTTGTGCAGAAAACAGTAACACTTGTTCAGAAGGAAAGAAAGCACAGAGCCCCATATTTTATGTTGTGCTGGAGAGCTTGCAGAGCACTGGGGAAAGGCAGGCAGAGAATTCCCTGCTAGCACCTTCTCTGTGCCTGGGAAACAGAAGTGTTCCCATTGCTTCGCAGAATCGCTTATGTGCAGAATACAGTAACACTTGTTCAGAACGAAAGAAAGCACAGAGCCCCAGATTTTATGTTGTCCTGGAGAGCTTGCAGAGCACTGGGGAAAGGCAGGCAGAGAATTCCCTGCTAGCACCTTCTCTGTGCCTGTTCACATTGCTTCGCAGAATCGCTTTTGTGCAGAAAACAGTAACACTTGTTCAGAACGAAAGAAAGCACAGAGCCCCAGATTCTATGTTGTCCTGGAGAGCTTGCAGAGCACTGGGGAAAGGCAGGCAGAGAATTTCCTGCTAGCACCTTCTCTGTGCCTGGGAAGCAGAAGTGTTCACATTGCTTCGCAGAATCGCTTTTGTGCAGAAAACAGTAACACTTGTTCAGAAAGAAAGAAAGCACAGAGCCCCAGATTTTATGTTGTCCTGGAGAGCTTGCAGAGCACTGGGGAAAAGCAGGCAGAGAATTCCCTGCTAGCACCTTCTCTGTGCCTGGGAAACGGAAGTGTTCACATTGCTTCGCAGAATCGCTTTTGTGCAGAAAACAGTAACACTTGTTCAGAACGAAAGAAAGCACAGAGCCCCAGATTTTATGTTGTCCTGGAGAGCTTGCAGAGCACTGGGGAAAAGCAGGCAGAGAATTCCCTGCTAGCACCTTCTCTGTGCCTGGGAAGCAGAAGTGTTCACATTGCTTCGCAGAATCGCTTTTGTGCAGAAAACAATAACACTTGTTCAGAACGAAAGAAAGCACAGAGCCCCAGATTTTATGTTGTCCTGGAGAGCTTGCAGAGCACTGGGGAAAAGCAGGCAGAGAATTCCCTGCTAGCACCTTCTCTGTGCCTGTTCACATTGCTTCGCAGAATCGCTTTTGTGCAGAAAACAGTAACACTTGTTCAGAACGAAAGAAAGCACAGAGCCCCAGATTTTACGTTGTCCTGGAGAGCTTGCAGAGCACTGGGGAAAGGCAGGCAGAGAATTCCCTGCTAGCACCTTCTCTGTGCCTGGGAAGCAGAAGTCTTCACATTGCTTCGCAGAATCGCTTTTGTGCAGAAAACACTAACACTTGTTCAGAACAAAAGAAAGCACAGAGCCCCAGATTCTATGTTGTCCTGGAGAGCTTGCAGAGCACTGGGGAAAGGCAGGCAGAGAATTTCCTGCTAGCACCTTCTCTGTGCCTGGGAAACAGAAGTGTTCCCATTGCTTCGCAGAATCGCTTTTGTGCAGAATACAGTAACACTTGTTCAGAACGAAAGAAAGCACAGAGCCCCAGATTTTATGTTGTCCTGGAGAGCTTGCAGAGCACTGGGGAAAGGCAGGCAGAGAATTCCCTGCTAGCACCTTCTCTGTGCCTGTTCACATTCCTTCGCAGAATCGCTTTTGTGCAGAAAACAGTAACACTTGTTCAGAACGAAAGAAAGCACAGAGCCCCAGATTCTATGTTCTCCTGGAGAGCTTGCAGAGCACTGGGGAAAGGCAGGCAGAGAATTTCCTGCTAGCACCTTCTCTGTGCCTGGGAAGCAGAAGTGTTCACATTGCTTCGCAGAATCGCTTTTGTGCAGAAAACAGTAACACTTGTTCAGAACGAAAGAAAGCACAGAGCCCCAGATTTTATGTTGTCCTGGAGAGCTTACAGAGCACTGGGGAAAAGCAGGCAGAGAATTCCCTGCTAGCACCTTCTCTGTGCCTGGGAAACAGAAGTGTTCACATTGCTTCGCAGAATCGCTTTTGTGCAGAAAACAGTAACACTTGTTCAGAACGAAAGAAAGCACAGAGCCCCAGATTTTATGTTGTGCTGGAGAGCTTGCAGAGCACTGGGGAAAGGCAGGCAGAGAATTCCCTGCTAGCACCTTCTCTGTGCCTGGGAAGCAGAAGTGTTCACATTGCTTCGCAGAATCGCTTTTGTGCAGAAAACTGTAACACTTGTTCAGACGAAAGAAAGCACAGAGCCCCAGATTTTATGTTGTCCTGGAGAGCTTGCAGAGCACTGGGGAAAGGCAGGCAGAGAATTCCCTGCTAGCACCTTCTCTGTGCCTGTTCACATTCCTTCGCAGAATCGCTTTTGTGCAGAAAACTGTAACACTTGTTCAGAACGAAAGAAAGCACAGAGCCCCAGATTTTATGTTGTCCTGGAGAGCTTGCAGAGCACTGGGGAAAGGCAGGCAGAGAATTCCCTGCTAGCACGTTCTCGGTGCCTGGGAAGCAGAAGTGTTCACATTTCTTAGCAGTATCGCTTTTGTGCAGAAAACAGTAACACTTGTTCAGAAGGAAAGAAAGCACAGAGCCCCATATTTTATGTTGTGCTGGAGAGCTTGCAGAGTACTGGGGAAAAGCAGGCAGAGAATTCCCTGCTAGCACCTTCTCTGTGCCTGGGAAACAGAAGTGTTCACATTGCTTCGCAGAATCGCTTTTGTGCAGATAACAGTAACACTTGTTCAGAACAAAAGAAAGCACAGAGCCCCAGATTTTATGTTGTCCTGGAGAGCTTGCAGAGCACTGGGGAAAAGCAGGCAGAGAATTCCCTGCTAGCACCTTCTCTGTGCCTGGGAAACAGAAGTGTTCACATTGCTTCGCAGAATCGCTTTTGTGCAGAAAACAGTAACACTTGTTCAGACGAAAGAAAGCACAGAGCCCCAGATTTTATGTTGTGCTGGAGAGCTTGCAGAGCACTGGGGAAAGGCAGGCAGAGAATTCCCTGCTAGCACCTTCTCTGTGCCTGGGAAGCAGAAGTGTTCACATTGCTTCGCAGAATCGCTTTTGTGCAGAAAACAGTAACACTTGTTCAGAACGAAAGAAAGCACAGAGCCCCAGATTTTATGTTGTCCTGGAGAGCTTGCAGAGCACTGGGGAAAAGCAGGCAGAGAATTCCCTGCTAGCACCTTCTCTGTGCCTGGGAAGCAGAAGTGTTCACATTGCTTCGCAGAATCGCTTTTGTGCAGAAAACAATAACACTTGTTCAGAACGAAAGAAAGCACAGAGCCCCAGATTTTATGTTGTCCTGGAGAGCTTGCAGAGCACTGGGGAAAAGCAGGCAGAGAATTCCCTGCTAGCACCTTCTCTGTGCCTGGGAAACAGAAGTGTTCCCATTGCTTCGCAGAATCGCTTTTGTGCAGAATACAGTAACACTTGTTCAGAACGAAAGAAAGCACAGAGCCCCAGATTCTATGTTGTCCTGGAGAGCTTGCAGAGCACTGGGGAAAGGCAGGCAGAGAATTTCCTGCTAGCACCTTCTCTGTGCCTGGGAAGCAGAAGTGTTCCCATTGCTTCCCAGAATCGCTTTTGTGCAGAAAACAGTAACACTTGTTCAGAACGAAAGAAAGCACAGAGCCCCAGATTTTATGTTGTCCTGGAGAGCTTGCAGAGCACTGGGGAAAGGCAGGCAGAGAATTCCCTGCTAGCACCTTCTCTGTGCCTGTTCACATTGCTTCGCAGAATCGCTTTTGTGCAGAAAACAGTAACACTTGTTCAGAACGAAAGAAAGCACAGAGCCCCAGATTTTATGTTGTCCTGGAGAGCTTGCAGAGCACTGGGGAAAGGCAGGCAGAGAATTCCCTGCTAGCACCTTCTCTGTGCCTGGGAAGCAGAAGTCTTCACATTGCTTCGCAGAATCGCTTTTGTGCAGAAAACACTAACACTTGTTCAGAACAAAAGAAAGCACAGAGCCCCAGATTCTATGTTGTCCTGGAGAGCTTGCAGAGCACTGGGGAAAGGCAGGCAGAGAATTTCCTGCTAGCACCTTCTCTGTGCCTGGGAAACAGAAGTGTTCCCATTGCTTCGCAGAATCGCTTTTGTGCAGAATACAGTAACACTTGTTCAGAACGAAAGAAAGCACAGAGCCCCAGATTTTATGTTGTCCTGGAGAGCTTGCAGAGCACTGGGGAAAGGCAGGCAGAGAATTCCCTGCTAGCACCTTCTCTGTGCCTGTTCACATTCCTTCGCAGAATCGCTTTTGTGCAGAAAACAGTAACACTTGTTCAGAACGAAAGAAAGCACAGAGCCCCAGATTCTATGTTGTCCTGGAGAGCTTGCAGAGCACTGGGGAAAGGCAGGCAGAGAATTTCCTGCTAGCACCTTCTCTGTGCCTGGGAAGCAGAAGTGTTCACATTGCTTCGCAGAATCGCTTTTGTGCAGAAAACAGTAACACTTGTTCAGAACGAAAGAAAGCACAGAGCCCCAGATTTTATGTTGTCCTGGAGAGCTTACAGAGCACTGGGGAAAAGCAGGCAGAGAATTCCCTGCTAGCACCTTCTCTGTGCCTGGGAAACAGAAGTGTTCACATTGCTTCGCAGAATCGCTTTTGTGCAGAAAACAGTAACACTTGTTCAGAACGAAAGAAAGCACAGAGCCCCAGATTTTATGTTGTCCTGGAGAGCTTGCAGAGCACTGGGGAAAGGCAGGCAGAGAATTCCCTGCTAGCACCTTCCCTGTGCCTGGGAAAGAGAAGTGTTCCCATTGCTTCGCAGAATCGCTTTTGTGCAGAAAACAGTAACACTTGTTCAGACGAAAGAAAGCACAGAGCCCCAGATTTTATGTTGTCATGGAGAGCTTGCAGAGCACTGGGGAAAGGCAGGCAGAGAATTCCCTGCTAGCACCTTCTCTGTGCCTGGGAAGCAGAAGTGTTCACATTGCTTCGCAGAATCGCTTTTGTGCAGAAAACTGTAACACTTGTTCAGAACGAAAGAAAGCACAGAGCCCCAGATTTTATGTTGTCCTGGAGAGCTTGCAGAGCACTGGGGAAAGGCAGGCAGAGAATTCCCTGCTAGCACCTTCTCTGTGCCTGTTCACATTCCTTCGCAGAATCGCTTTTGTGCAGAAAACTGTAACACTTGTTCAGAACGAAAGAAAGCACAGAGCCCCAGATTTTATGTTGTCCTGGAGAGCTTGCAGAGTACTGGGGAAAAGCAGGCAGAGAATTCCCTGCTAGCACCTTCTCTGTGCCTGGGAAACAGAAGTGTTCACATTGCTTCGCAGAATCGCTTTTGTGCAGATAACAGTAACACTTGTTCAGAACAAAAGAAAGCACAGAGCCCCAGATTTTATGTTGTCCTGGAGAGCTTGCAGAGCACTGGGGAAAAGCAGGCAGAGAATTCCCTGCTAGCACCTTCTCTGTGCCTGGGAAACAGAAGTGTTCACATTGCTTCGCAGAATCGCTTTTGTGCAGAAAACAGTAACACTTGTTCAGACGAAAGAAAGCACAGAGCCCCAGATTTTATGTTGTGCTGGAGAGCTTGCAGAGCACTGGGGAAAGGCAGGCAGAGAATTCCCTGCTAGCACCTTCTCTGTGCCTGGGAAGCAGAAGTGTTCACATTGCTTCGCAGAATCGCTTTTGTGCAGAAAACAGTAACACTTGTTCAGAACGAAAGAAAGCACAGAGCCCCAGATTTTATGTTGTCCTGGAGAGCTTGCAGAGCACTGGGGAAAAGCAGGCAGAGAATTCCCTGCTAGCACCTTCTCTGTGCCTGGGAAGCAGAAGTGTTCACATTGCTTCGCAGAATCGCTTTTGTGCAGAAAACAACAACACTTGTTCAGAACGAAAGAAAGCACAGAGCCCCAGATTTTATGTTGTCCTGGAGAGCTTGCAGAGCACTGGGGAAAAGCAGGCAGAGAATTCCCTGCTAGCACCTTCTCTGTGCCTGGGAAACAGAAGTGTTCCCATTGCTTCGCAGAATCGCTTTTGTGCAGAATACAGTAACACTTGTTCAGAACGAAAGAAAGCACAGAGCCCCAGATTCTATGTTGTCCTGGAGAGCTTGCAGAGCACTGGGGAAAGGCAGGCAGAGAATTTCCTGCTAGCACCTTCTCTGTGCCTGGGAAGCAGAAGTGTTCCCATTGCTTCCCAGAATCGCTTTTGTGCAGAAAACAGTAACACTTGTTCAGAACGAAAGAAAGCACAGAGCCCCAGATTTTATGTTGTCCTGGAGAGCTTGCAGAGCACTGGGGAAAGGCAGGCAGAGAATTCCCTGCTAGCACCTTCTCTGTGCCTGTTCACATTCCTTCGCAGAATCGCTTTTGTGCAGAAAACAGTAACACTTGTTCAGAACGAAAGAAAGCACAGAGCCCCAGATTTTATGTTGTCCTGGAGAGCTTACAGAGCACTGGGGAAAAGCAGGCAGAGAATTCCCTGCTAGCACCTTCTCTGTGCCTGGGAAACAGAAGTGTTCACATTGCTTCGCAGAATCGCTTTTGTGCAGAAAACAGTAACACTTGTTCAGAACGAAAGAAAGCACAGAGCCCCAGATTTTATGTTGTCCTGGAGAGCTTGCAGAGCACTGGGGAAAGGCAGGCAGAGAATTCCCTGCTAGCACCTTCCCTGTGCCTGGGAAAGAGAAGTGTTCCCATTGCTTCGCAGAATCGCTTTTGTGCAGAAAACAGTAAAACTTGTTCAGAACGAAAGAAAGCACAGAGCCCCAGATTTTATGTTGTCCTGGAGAGCTTGCAGAGCACTGGGGAAAGGCAGGCAGAGAATTCCCTGCTAGCACCTTCTCTGTGCCTGGGAAGCAGAAGTGTTCACATTGCTTCGCAGAATCGTTTTGTGCAGAAAACAATAACACCTGTTCAGAACGAAAGAAAGCACAGAGCCCCAGATTTTATGTTGTCCTGGAGAGCTTGCAGAGCACTGGGGAAAAGCAGGCAGAGAATTCCCTGCTAGCACCTTCTCTGTGCCTGGGAAACAGAAGTGTTCACATTGCTTCGCAGAATCGCTTTTGTGCAGAAAACAGTAACACTTGTTCAGAACGAAAGAAAGCACAGAGCCCCAGATTTTATGTTGTCCTGGAGAGCTTGCAGAGCACTGGGGAAAGGCAGGCAGAGAATTCCCTGCTAGCACGTTCTCGGTGCCTGGGAAGCAGAAGTGTTCACATTTCTTAGCAGTATCGCTTTTGTGCAGAAAACAGTAACACTTGTTCAGAAGGAAAGAAAGCACAGAGCCCCATATTTTATGTTGTGCTGGAGAGCTTGCAGAGTACTGGGGAAAAGCAGGCAGAGAATTCCCTGCTAGCACCTTCTCTGTGCCTGGGAAACAGAAGTGTTCACATTGCTTCGCAGAATCGCTTTTGTGCAGATAACAGTAACACTTGTTCAGAACAAAAGAAAGCACAGAGCCCCAGATTTTATGTTGTCCTGGAGAGCTTGCAGAGCACTGGGGAAAAGCAGGCAGAGAATTCCCTGCTAGCACCTTCTCTGTGCCTGGGAAACAGAAGTGTTCACATTGCTTCGCAGAATCGCTTTTGTGCAGAAAACAGTAACACTTGTTCAGACGAAAGAAAGCACAGAGCCCCAGATTTTATGTTGTGCTGGAGAGCTTGCAGAGCACTGGGGAAAGGCAGGCAGAGAATTCCCTGCTAGCACCTTCTCTGTGCCTGGGAAGCAGAAGTGTTCACATTGCTTCGCAGAATCGCTTTTGTGCAGAAAACAGTAACACTTGTTCAGAACGAAAGAAAGCACAGAGCCCCAGATTTTATGTTGTCCTGGAGAGCTTGCAGAGCACTGGGGAAAAGCAGGCAGAGAATTCCCTGCTAGCACCTTCTCTGTGCCTGGGAAGCAGAAGTGTTCACATTGCTTCGCAGAATCGCTTTTGTGCAGAAAACAACAACACTTGTTCAGAACGAAAGAAAGCACAGAGCCCCAGATTTTATGTTGTCCTGGAGAGCTTGCAGAGCACTGGGGAAAAGCAGGCAGAGAATTCCCTGCTAGCACCTTCTCTGTGCCTGGGAAACAGAAGTGTTCCCATTGCTTCGCAGAATCGCTTTTGTGCAGAATACAGTAACACTTGTTCAGAACGAAAGAAAGCACAGAGCCCCAGATTCTATGTTGTCCTGGAGAGCTTGCAGAGCACTGGGGAAAGGCAGGCAGAGAATTTCCTGCTAGCACCTTCTCTGTGCCTGGGAAGCAGAAGTGTTCCCATTGCTTCCCAGAATCGCTTTTGTGCAGAAAACAGTAACACTTGTTCAGAACGAAAGAAAGCACAGAGCCCCAGATTTTATGTTGTCCTGGAGAGCTTGCAGAGCACTGGGGAAAGGCAGGCAGAGAATTCCCTGCTAGCACCTTCTCTGTGCCTGTTCACATTCCTTCGCAGAATCGCTTTTGTGCAGAAAACAGTAACACTTGTTCAGAACGAAAGAAAGCACAGAGCCCCAGATTCTATGTTGTCCTGGAGAGCTTGCAGAGCACTGGGGAAAGGCAGGCAGAGAATTTCCTGCTAGCACCTTCTCTGTGCCTGGGAAGCAGAAGTGTTCACATTGCTTCGCAGAATCGCTTTTGTGCAGAAAACAGTAACACTTGTTCAGAACGAAAGAAAGCACAGAGCCCCAGATTTTATGTTGTCCTGGAGAGCTTACAGAGCACTGGGGAAAAGCAGGCAGAGAATTCCCTGCTAGCACCTTCTCTGTGCCTGGGAAACAGAAGTGTTCACATTGCTTCGCAGAATCGCTTTTGTGCAGAAAACAGTAACACTTGTTCAGAACGAAAGAAAGCACAGAGCCCCAGATTTTATGTTGTCCTGGAGAGCTTGCAGAGCACTGGGGAAAGGCAGGCAGAGAATTCCCTGCTAGCACCTTCCCTGTGCCTGGGAAAGAGAAGTGTTCCCATTGCTTCGCAGAATCGCTTTTGTGCAGAAAACAGTAACACTTGTTCAGAAGGAAAGAAAGCACAGAGCCCCAGATTTTATGTTGTCCTGGAGAGCTTGCAGAGCACTGGGGAAAGGCAGGCAGAGAATTCCCTGCTAGCACCTTCTCTGTGCCTGGGAAGCAGAAGTGTTCACATTGCTTCGCAGAATCGTTTTGTGCAGAAAACAATAACACCTGTTCAGAACGAAAGAAAGCACAGAGCCCCAGATTTTATGTTGTCCTGGAGAGCTTGCAGAGCACTGGGGAAAAGCAGGCAGAGAATTCCCTGCTAGCACCTTCTCTGTGCCTGGGAAACAGAAGTGTTCACATTGCTTCGCAGAATCGCTTTTGTGCAGAAAACAGTAACACTTGTTCAGAACGAAAGAAAGCACAGAGCCCCAGATTTTATGTTGTCCTGGAGAGCTTGCAGAGCACTGGGGAAAGGCAGGCAGAGAATTTCCTGCTAGCACCTTCTCTGTGCCTGTTCACATTCCTTCGCAGAATCGCTTTTGTGCAGAAAACTGTAACACTTGTTCAGAACGAAAGAAAGCACAGAGCCCCAGATTTTATGTTGTGCTGGAGAGCTTGCAGAGCACTGGGGAAAGGCAGGCAGAGAATTCCCTGCTAGCACGTTCTCGGTGCCTGGGAAGCAGAAGTGTTCACATTTCTTAGCAGTATCGCTTTTGCGCAGAAAACAGTAACACTTGTTCAGAACGAAAGAAAGCACAGAGCCCCATATTTTATGTTGTGCTGGAGAGCTTGCAGAGTACTGGGGAAAAGCAGGCAGAGAATTCCCTGCTAGCACCTTCTCTGTGCCTGGGAAACAGAAGTGTTCACATTGCTTCGCAGAATCGCTTTTGTGCAGAAAACAGTAACACTTGTTCAGACGAAAGAAAGCACAGAGCCCCAGATTTTATGTTGTCCTGGAGAGCTTGCAGAGCACTGGGGAAAAGCAGGCAGAGAATTCCCTGCTAGCACCTTCTCTGTGCCTGGGAAGCAGAAGTCTTCACATTGCTTCGCAGAATCGCTTTTGTGCAGAAAACAGTAACACTTGTTCAGAACGAAAGAAAGCACAGAGCGCCATATTTTACGTTGTCCTGGAGAGCTTGCAGAGCACTGGGGAAAAGCAGGCAGAGAATTCCCTGCTAGCACCTTCTCTGTGCCTGGGAAACAGAAGTGTTCCCATTGCTTCGCAGAATCGCTTTTGTGCAGAATACAGTAACACTTGTTCAGAACGAAAGAAAGCACAGAGCCCCAGATTCTATGTTGTCCTGGAGAGCTTGCAGAGCACTGGGGAAAGGCAGGCAGAGAATTTCCTGCTAGCACCTTCTCTGTGCCTGGGAAGCAGAAGTGTTCACATTGCTTCGCAGAATCGCTTTTGTGCAGAAAACAGTAACACTTGTTCAGACGAAAGAAAGCACAGAGCCCCAGATTTTATGTTGTCCTGGAGAGCTTGCAGAGCACTGGGGAAAGGCAGGCAGAGAATTCCCTGCTAGCACCTTCTCTGTGCCTGTTCACATTGCTTCGCAGAATCGCTTTTGTGCAGAAAACAGTAACACTTGTTCAGAACGAAAGAAAGCACAGAGCCCCAGATTTTATGTTGTCCTGGAGAGCTTGCAGAGCACTGGGGAAAGGCAGGCAGAGAATTCCCTGCTAGCACCTTCTCTGTGCCTGGGAAGCAGAAGTCTTCACATTGCTTCGCAGAATCGCTTTTGTGCAGAAAACAGTAACACTTGTTCAGAACGAAAGAAAGCACAGAGCCCCAGATTTGCTGTTGTCCTGGAGAGCTTGCAGAGCACTGGGGAAAGGCAGGCAGAGAATTCCCTGCTAGCACCTTCTCTGTGCCTGGGAAGCAGAAGTGTTCACATTGCTTCGCAGAATCGCTTTTGTGCAGAAAACAGTAACACTTGTTCAGAACGAAAGAAAGCACAGAGCCCCAGATTTATGTTGTCCTGGAGAGCTTACAGAGCACTGGGGAAAAGCAGGCAGAGAATTCCCTGCTAGCACCTTCTCTGTGCCTGGGAAACAGAAGTGTTCACATTGCTTCGCAGAATCGCTTTTGTGCAGAAAACAGTAACACTTGTTCAGAACGAAAGAAAGCACAGAGCCCCAGATTTTATGTTGTCCTGGAGAGCTTGCAGAGCACTGGGGAAAGGCAGGCAGAGAATTCCCTGCTAGCACCTTCCCTGTGCCTGGGAAAGAGAAGTGTTCCCATTGCTTGGCAGAATCGCTTTTGTGCAGAAAACAGTAACACTTGTTCAGAAGGAAAGAAAGCACAGAGCCCCAGATTTTATGTTGTCCTGGAGAGCTTGCAGAGCACTGGGGAAAAGCAGGCAGAGAATTCCCTGCTAGCACCTTCTCTGTGCCTGGGAAGCAGAAGTGTTCACATTGCTTGGAAGAATCGCTTTTGTGCGGAAAACAGTAACACTTGTTCAGAACGAAAGAAAGCACAGAGCCCCAGATTTTATGTTGTCCTGGAGAGCTTGCAGAGCACTGGGGAAAGGCAGGCAGAGAATTCCCTGCTAGCACCTTCTCTGTGCCTGGGAAGCAGAAGTCTTCACATTGCTTCGCAGAATCGCTTTTGTGCAGAAAACAGTAACACTTGTTCAGAACGAAAGAAAGCACAGAGCCCCAGATTTGCTGTTGTCCTGGAGAGCTTGCAGAGCACTGGGGAAAGGCAGGCAGAGAATTTCCTGCTAGCACCTTCTCTGTGCCTGGGAAGCAGAAGTGTTCACATTGCTTCGCAGAATCGCTTTTGTGCAGAAAACAGTAACACTTGTTCAGAACGAAAGAAAGCACAGAGCCCCAGATTTTATGTTGTCCTGGAGAGCTTACAGAGCACTGGGGAAAAGCAGGCAGAGAATTCCCTGCTAGCACCTTCTCTGTGCCTGGGAAGCAGAAGTGTTCACATTGCTTCGCAGAATCGCTTTTGTGCAGAAAACAGTAACACTTGTTCAGAAGGAAAGAAAGCACAGAGCCCCAGATTTTATGTTGTCCTGGAGAGCTTGCAGAGCACTGGGGAAAAGCAGGCAGAGAATTCCCTGCTAGCACCTTCTCTGTGCCTGGGAAACAGAAGGGTTATCATTTCTTAGCAGTATCGCTTTTGTGCAGAAAACAGTAACACTTGTTCAGAAGGAAAGAAAGCACAGAGCCCCATATTTTATGTTGTGCTGGAGAGCTTGCAGAGTACTGGGGAAAAGCAGGCAGAGAATTCCCTGCTAGCACCTTCTCTGTGCCTGGGAAACAGAAGTGTTCACATTGCTTCGCAGAATCGCTTTTGTGCAGATAACAGTAACACTTGTTCAGACGAAAGAAAGCACAGAGCCCCAGATTTTATGTTGTCCTGGAGAGCTTGCAGAGCACTGGGGAAAGGCAGGCAGAGAATTCCCTGCTAGCACCTTCTCTGTGCCTGGGAAGCAGAAGTCTTCACATTGCTTCGCAGAATCGCTTTTGTGCAGAAAACAGTAACACTTGTTCAGAACGAAAGAAAGCTCAGAGCCCCAGATTTTATGTTGTCCTGGAGAGCTTGCAGAGCACTGGGGAAAAGCAGGCAGAGAATTCCCTGCTAGCACCTTCTCTGTCCCTGGGAAACAGAAGTGTTCACATTGCTTCGCAGAATCGCTTTTGTGCAGAAAACAGTTACACTTGTTCAGAACGAAAGAAAGCACAGAGCCCCAGATTTTATGTTGTCCTGGAGAGCTTGCAGAGCACTGGGGAAAGGCAGGCAGAGAATTCCCTGCTAGCACCTTCTCTGTGCCTGGGAAGCAGAAGTGTCCACATTGCTTCGCAGAATCGTTTTGTGCAGAAAACAATAACACCTGTTCAGAACGAAAGAAAGCACAGAGCCCCAGATTTTATGTTGTGCTGGAGAGCTTGCAGAGCACTGGGGAAAAGCAGGCAGAGAATTCCCTGCTAGCACCTTCTCTGTGCCTGGGAAACAGAAGTGTTCACATTTCTTCGCAGAATCGCTTTTGTGCAGAAAACAGTAACACTTGTTCAGAATGAAAGAAAGCACAGAGCCCCAGATTTTATGTTGTCCTGGAGAGCTTGCAGAGCACTGGGGAAAGGCAGGCAGAGAATTCCCTGCTAGCACCTTCTCTGTGCCTGGGAAGCAGAAGTCTTCACATTGCTTCGCAGAATCGCCTTTGTGCAGAAAA
The DNA here is from genome assembly GCF_047716275.1 of Strix uralensis. Classification (NCBI taxonomy): domain Eukaryota; kingdom Metazoa; phylum Chordata; class Aves; order Strigiformes; family Strigidae; genus Strix; species Strix uralensis. The sequence goes on along the minus strand of NC_133981.1, from coordinate 25,913,502 downwards.
CAATAACACTTGTTCAGAACGAAAGAAAGCACAGAGCCCCAGATTTTATGTTGTCCTGGAGAGCTTGCAGAGCACTGGGGAAAAGCAGGCAGAGAATTCCCTGCTAGCACCTTCTCTGTGCCTGGGAAACAGAAGTGTTCACATTGCTTCGCAGAATCGCTTTTGTGCAGAAAACAGTAACACTTGTTCAGAACGAAAGAAAGCACAGAGCCCCAGATTTTATGTTGTGCTGGAGAGCTTGCAGAGCACTGGGGAAAAGCAGGCAGAGAATTCCCTGCTAGCACCTTCTCTGTGCCTGGGAAACAGAAGTGTTCCCATTGCTTCGCAGAATCGCTTTTGTGCAGAATACAGTAACACTTGTTCAGAACGAAAGAAAGCACAGAGCCCCAGATTCTATGTTGTCCTGGAGAGCTTGCAGAGCACTGGGGAAAGGCAGGCAGAGAATTTCCTGCTAGCACCTTCTCTGTGCCTGGGAAGCAGAAGTGTTCCCATTGCTTCCCAGAATCGCTTTTGTGCAGAAAACAGTAACACTTGTTCAGAACGAAAGAAAGCACAGAGCCCCAGATTTTATGTTGTCCTGGAGAGCTTGCAGAGCACTGGGGAAAGGCAGGCAGAGAATTCCCTGCTAGCACCTTCTCTGTGCCTGTTCACATTTCTTCGCAGAATCGCTTTTGTGCAGAAAACAGTAACACTTGTTCAGAACGAAAGAAAGCACAGAGCCCCAGATTCTATGTTGTCCTGGAGAGCTTGCAGAGCACTGGGGAAAGGCAGGCAGAGAATTTCCTGCTAGCACCTTCTCTGTGCCTGGGAAGCAGAAGTGTTCACATTGCTTCGCAGAATCGCTTTTGTGCAGAAAACAGTAACACTTGTTCAGAACGAAAGAAAGCACAGAGCCCCAGATTTTATGTTGTCCTGGAGAGCTTACAGAGCACTGGGGAAAAGCAGGCAGAGAATTCCCTGCTAGCACCTTCTCTGTGCCTGGGAAACAGAAGTGTTCACATTGCTTCGCAGAATCGCTTTTGTGCAGAAAACAATA